>NC_081172.1:15495000-16695000 GCF_012432095.1 Onychostoma macrolepis | reverse complement strand
AAGAAAACAAAAGTAACGACTTTATTCAACAATTTTTCTCCTCCAAATCATGTCTTCCACCATTATCAAGAGTATCTCTGCACGTAAACAACGCATGTGTGTGAAGCTGCTGAAGTAGAAAACGCATGATGCGCCTTGTTTACGCACAGGAAAGCATACGTATGCGTCGCGGTACTCTTGATAATAGCGGAATACGTGATTTGGGGGAGAAGAATTGTTGAATAAAGTTGTTGTTTTTGTCTCATAGCTTTGTAATATTGCAGTTGAACCACTGATGTCACATGGACTATTTTAACAATGTCCTTACTACTTTTCTGGCTCTGGGAACATTTCAGGTGCATTGCTGTCTATGGGAGGGTCAGAAAGCTCTCGCATTTCATCAAAAATATCTTAATTTGTGTTTCAAAGATGAACAAAGGTCTTACGGGTTTGGAACGACATGAGGGCGAGTACTTAATGACAGAATTAATTAAATCATTTTTGGGTGAACTGTCCTTTAACTGTTGATTATTGGACACTTTTATTGTTGGAATTTCTTGCACCCATGTCATACACTCTCACATTCAGTAACATTTGTTGATTACTAAAGGTTTTCTTGTCTTTCATGTATAACCTTGCATTGGCATGTTTCATTATTCTAAATGTGAAATAATGATCTTTTATCTTCTTAATGCAGGACATGTGTAAAACGACAACCGAGGCCATTTCGTCTGGACAGACTAGTGTACAGGCTGAACTGAGACGTACTGCTAACACTCGTAAGTATCTTAAGTATTAAATTGTTTTGCATATATACACACACACATGTATCTATGTGTATATATATATATAGTTATAGTTATAGATATATACACACACTATACAGGGCTCCAGACAAAAAAATCGAGTAAGGAGCCATTGGCTCCTATAAGAAAAAACTTGGGCGCCAAATTATTTTTTTAGGTGCCACAGAATAAATGCGTTTTATTTATTTGTTTTTTTAACATTTTCAATCATACAGTCATGTGTTTGTATACTTTTTTCTTGACTTTATCAGCATTTTAATCCATCTTGTAGATGACCTGGGAACTAAGGTTCACTTAAAGTGGGAACTAAACGTCTTTTCCAACTTGAAATATACAGTCACAAAGAATTGTTTATTACACAGAATCTGTACCAATATCATGGACCATAAGAACTTTTAAGTAATTGCAATTTAATAAATTGAAGTTTGTCCAACTTAAAAAGTGAACAACACATTTTCAAACTGTTATTTGTCAGTGTAACTCAGAATTGTCAAGTTCACTTAATGTATTTCTTTAATTATGCATTAAGTTGGTGCTTTAGGAGCAAATATAGCGGCTTCTCTGAGATGGGTATAAACGGAGGTTGGAGCCAGCTCCAAATGGGCGGGACTTGTTAATATTTAGGGATGCACTGATACCGATACTGGTATCGGGTATCGGGCCCGATACTGAGCTCCTGTACTCGTACTCGTACTCGTTAAAATGCCCCGATACCAAGCGCCGATACCTCACAGCATGTGATAAGTGTCATATTCAGACAAAGAAACAGGACAACATGCAGCAGAATGGAGTTATTAGAGATTAAGGATGTCTACGGAGTAGATGAATGCAATGAATAATGTTAAACATTCAGTATTAATGCCTTTATAGCTGATGTGCGCGAACTGAAAAGCAAAGCGCTGAGTGGATTGAGCGCGCGGCCACGCAGATGCGCGAGCTTGTTGAGTGAATATACTTTTCTCACAGACATCACTGAAACGTTTGTAGTTCGGTCGGATATGTCAAAAACAAGTAAGCAAAACAATGCACAAGTTACTTAACGGGAGGGAGGGAGGGAGAGAGAGAGAGCGAGCGCGTGTGCACTTCTGTGATCTTTGTTGATGTTCGCTCACATAGCATGCATCACTTGGATTAAAACTGAATCGTAAATATAAGACAATTTATAGGGGCATTCACTATAAAATAAATAACTTATTTTCAACCTTAAGCATACACGTCTTTCTGGCGAAAGTGAAACTAGCAGCCTGTGTGAAATGCGCTAGGCTGTACTGTCCCTCTCATTCTGCACCAGTACAAATACGTGCGCGCGTTGTGCATGTTTTGCTTGCTTCATGAGTGTTTCTGCATTAGAAAGAAAAACGCAACTTCTATTTCTGAAAATATCACAGTTAGGAGATTTATAACGAGTGGTTCCCTGCATTATTACAGCAAAACACGTGATTTTAGCAGCTCTAATGCAACTGAATTAAAGATGATGTACCATAGAGCAAAAAAAAAAAAGAACAGTGAGAGTAACAAAAACTTGTAAAATACATTTTAATGTGCATAATTAAGTGTGAAAATAACCGAAGGATATACAGTCAAACCAAAAATTATTCAGAGACCAAATATAATTTTTGATATTTTTTACTAGTGGGTGCAGGACACTATAGTTCATTTATGTAAGTGAGGATAGCAAAATAAAGTAAACTGTGACATATTATATCCAAAAATTCTTCATACAATGGACTACCAATAAAATTTATACAAATTTGGGACCAAAAATTATTCAGACTGAGTCTGGGAAAAAAACTGAAGTTCAGGTTTGCATGAACCTGGTTGACAGCATGCCCAGGAGACTACAGGCTGTCATTAAGGATAAGGGTGGCTTGACAAAGTATTGATAGTTGTGTAAATATTGTCATACTAACAGCTGTCTGAATAATTTTGGTTGATTGTAATCCATCACATACCTTTCTATCAAAGTTATCTGATATCATCGAGCTGAATTTGTTCTGACACAGTTTAACTCTGAGTTCTTGTCATATTTTACTACCATAAACTACAGCGAATAAACTGTGATAATGTGAGAAATGTTGAAGGTGTCTGAATAAATTTTGGTTTGACCATCTATTTGATAAATTAAGTTAACCAACTAACATTATACATACTCTGTTGGTTTCTGTACCCAATATTTAAAAAATGTACAAATGCAATGAAAATATCGGTATTGGTACTCTGTATCGACAAGTACCAAAAATAAAAGTATCGGTATCGGGCGAGTACTGGAAAAAGTGGTATCGGTGCATCCCTATTAATATTCCCTACACCAGTATTATTCAATGACATCATTGCCTTTTGAAGTTTAATCCAGCTGTTTTTGTCTTTCCATCCCCAACTGTAAGACCTCTTGAAATTATAATTAAGACATTTCTTATACCATTTAACATATTTAAAACTTTTTATGGCCGTAAATTTTATACAAGTAAATTGAGAGGTTTTCAAGGACCCACAGTATTTAAGTTAGCCCGCTGGGCAGGGCAGTGATACATTTTGGTGGCCTAACTGGAAAACGCAATAACCCCGCGATTTTGTGAGCCCTGGGTTTCCTCAATTTTTTAAAGAAAAGTCAACTGATCACTTTTTACAGTGTTAGTTTGGGCTCCTCCTCAATGCATCCTATAGAAATGTTGTCAAATCTCTCATACATCCAGTCGGTTTTTGCATTTTTTTTATCATGTAGACAACAGGTTAAGTAAAAATATTAATATGCAAGAGCGAATAAATATAGCAAAATGCTCCTCTCTATAATTATTGGTTATAACTAGTGGTTAGGTATTGTTACAAGCTTTACAACAAGATTTCCACAGTTTGACACAGAATGAGCGATTACATGAGACATTTCAATAAGTGTAGGCTCTCTTATAAAATAGCCTACCTTCTGATATTAATTCACATTAATTTCATACTATAATAGAGAAAGATATAATGGGTTCACTTACTGCTTGAACTGAGGCGCTAAAGCGATTGCGTCTGCCGCATTAAAGAGTGCCAAAACCGTATTTATTTTATGAATTTTGTTATGAATTTGACAATGTTAAAGCTGATACTTTTTTTATTAAAAAGTAACAAAGCACAAAGCTTGTTGTGATTACTGGACGTCAAGTGCGCTGCAAACAGGCTAATATGAAGCATTTACAGAACTCAGCATATAGACTAAAGATCTTGATAACAAGAAGCCATATTAGTAATGATTATAAACGAGAATTGTTAACGATATTGCCAATATCCACACAGCTGACAGCTTTACCTGTTGAAGTTTGTTCAAGTTGTGCATGAAATAGACACTGCTTTTCTGCACTTTCACTTTGCACGTCTCTGTCATTTTGATCTCTCACGCAGCACAACTGAGCTGCGTTTAGCAGGCATTTCGGCAGAGATGAGGACTGTTTGAAACAGTCCATTAAAACTTTAATGCGCATCGTCTCAGTTTAGTACGTGGACATAAAAGATGTGATCGCAAAACAATCAGGAAAAAAAATCAAGTCATAACATAGTCGCCATTGGTGACCTCAGCAAAAACTTCACTATTAATTAATATTTTTGGTCGCAAATGCGACCGTTTTAGTCACAGTTTGGAGCCCTGCTATATTGCCAAAAATATTGAGTCACCCCCTTCTAATGAACAGGTTTGACTACTTTAGTAATTTCCATGAGTACAAATCTTAATGTTTAAGCATATAATTCTAGGGAATTGTGTGCTTCTAATTTTAAAGCAACAGTTTGGACAGGGCCCATTCTAACATGACAATGCCTCTGTGTATAAGGCAAGGTTCGAAAAGAAATGATTGATTTAGTCAGTGTGGAAGAACTTGACTGGTCTGCAGAAAGCCAAGTCCAAATCCAAGCTGAACACCTCTGGTGTGACTTTAAATGCAGATCTTGAGCCAAAAACTCATTACCAAACACCAATGACTTGTACATATGGGTACAGTCATTTTAGACACTTCCAAAACTGTTGCAACAGAGATGGAAATACAATTTTTAAATACATGAATTATGTTTCCATCTTTGTGGCCACAGTTTTGGAAGTGCCTTTTTCTGTTCTAAAGAAGGGGTGCCCCAATACGTTTGTCTATATAGTGTATGTACAAGTCATTGGTTTTCCTTTAAGGAAAAGACTCAGCTATTTTCTGCAATTCTCCAGCTGTGGTCCTCGGAGAGTCTTTAGCCACTCAAACTCTCCTTCTCACCGTGCATTAGGATGATATAGACACACGTCCTCTTCCAGGCAGTTTCGTAACATTTTATGTTGTTTGGAAATTCTTAATTATTGCCCTGATGGTGGAAATGGGAATTTTCACTGCTCTAGCTCTCTTCTTAAAGCCACTTCACTAATTTGTGAAGCTTAATTATATTTTGCTGCACATCAGAAATATATTCTTTGTTTTTTCTCATTGTGATGGATGATTAAGGGAATTTGGGCTTTGTTTTCCCTCCTACTTATATTTCTGAGAAACAGGAAGCCATTACTGGATAATTTCATGTTCATAATCACCCTGGAGTGCTCAAAATTGTGAATATGAATGGGAATATACTTCAGAGATATTTAACTCATATGAATTTCTAGGGGTGCCAATAATTGTACCCAACGTGTATTTGAGAAAAACATTTTTCCCCCCATTTTAAATTCTTATTATCCAATGAAAGGTTAGATTTTTGTGAATTTTTTTTTTATTTGTATCATACAAATAAATAGTTAAAAAATCATACATTGTGATTTCTGGATTTTTTTTTTTTTAGATTATGTCTCTCACAGTGGACATGCACCTACGATGACAATTTCAGACCCCTCCATGATTTCTAAGTGGGAGAACTTGCAAAATAGCAGGGTGTTCAAATACTTATTTTCCTCATTGTGTATATATATAATAATATACACACACACACACATACATGCATACATAAATGCATATATGTATGTATATATGTTCATTCTTTGTGTCCTTAACTGACAGTTTTCCTGTAGTTCTTCTACTGGTTGCTCATACAAGGAGTGATTTATCTTTGTTTGAGTGGGCTGAAGCTGTAACTCTGGTAATGTTCATGTTCCCCTGACAGCTGCCACACGCATGATTGCCAATGCTCTGAGCCGGGACTCCCCACCAAGCACGCCTGCTCGGCGCCCTGACAACCAAATTTCAGTAACGGTCTCCAACGCCAGTGCCAAAACAGGTACATCTGATTAGGTTAACAAGCAGTGAGCAGTGATGTTAAGTCATGTTTTTTACTGAATGTAGATGCTATTCATTGATTGCCCAGGGCATTTATTACTTAGTGCATATGCTACATGTATAAATTTTATATTATTTAAAAGTTTGGGGTTGGTAAGACTTTTAAAATAAAGTACAGTAAAGACTGTAATATTTAAGTATTATTACCATTTAAAATAACTGTTTTCTATTCTAATATATTGTAAAATGTATTTCATTCCTGTGATGGCAAAGCTGTATTTTCAGCATCATTACCTCAGTCTTCAGTGTCACATGATCCTTCAGAAATCATTCTAATATGCTGATTTGCTGCAAGAAACATTTCCTATTATTATCAATGTTGAAAACAGTTATGCTGCTTAATATTTTTGTGAAAACTGATATATTTTTTTCAGGGTCGATAGAAAGGAATCGAACAGTATTTTATTTAAAAAAAAAAAAAAAAATTCTACAAAGAATGTAGAAGTATTTTGTGTCATTTTTTTAATGCATTTTGTGCATCCTTGCTAAGTGAAAGTATTAATTTCTAAAAATAAAAAAGCCTTACTGACCCTGAACATTTGAACAGTAGAATACATGTTTGGATTAACTATTTCTTTAAATGGAACAGGATGATTTAAAACTCTTTTTCCTCCTCTCAAAGTGCCCAGCAAGCCAGCAGAAGAAAATGGGTTGAAAGTGAAGCGCCGACGAGTCACAAGAGAAATGGAGGGGAAATATATCATAAACATGCCAAAAGGCACAACAGCTCGCACTCGGCACATCCTGGCACAGCAGGCAAAGAAAGGTGCCCTGAGATAGTATATTTTGTTGAGTCTTGAAGCTAATGATATTGCAGTAATTTGAACTGTTGAAATTAGAACCGCATAACTAATATCTGAAACTGATACAGATAAAATTTATCTTATAATCTTCCCTACTTTGCCACAGCTAAGGTTTTAAAGCGTACGTCAGTGTTTGATAGACTTGGGGCAGAGTCTAAGACAGACACCACCTCAGCCAACAAGGTGAGAAATTGTATTGTATTGTATTGATTTTTGTCCATCAGTTAAACAAGACCACAAAAACCCAGACACTAAGAATTGTTTTCTCTTTATTACACACATTATCGTTTAGTGACTCTGTAACACTACAGTGACATTCAAATTAGTGCATTGAGTATCATAAACCAGCAATTAACCATTTTTAGGTCATTGATTAATCAAGGTCAATGTTAATTCCAAAAAATGCTATAGTTCATTGTTAAAGGTATAGTTCACCCAAAAATGAAAATTACCCCCTGATTTACTCACCCTCAAGCCATCCTAGGTGAATAAGACTTTCTTTCAGACGAATACATTTGGAGTTATATTTAAAAACGTCTTGGCTCTTCCATGCTTTATAATTGCGGTTTGGTGTTATTTTTCAGTAGTCCAATAAAGCGCATCCATCCATAAAAAAAAAAAAGTGCCTCACACAGCTCCAGGGGTGAATAAAGGCCTCCTGTAGTGAATCAATGCGTTTTTGTAAGAAAAATATTCATATTTAAAACGCTATAAATGGTAATCTCTAGCTTGCGCTAACTGTCGTACACCCAAGCCGTTCTGGGCGGATGACGTAGGACATAGGCATAGCATAAGTTCTTTTGGGGTATTGAAAAATAACACCCACCCACTGCCATTATAAACCTTGGAAGAGCCAGGATGTTTTTAAATATAACTCCGATTGTATTCGTCTGAAAGTATAAAGTCATATACACCTAGGATGGCTTGAGGGTTTTTTGTTGTTCGTGATTCCAAATGCATTAATTGATGTTAATATATTGTAAAGTGTTGCTATTTTTCACATCACTGTCTTTCTGTCTCTTTCTTTCATGTAGCAGCCAACAGGTGTGTTTAGCCGACTGGGTGAAGCAGAGGAAGATGAAGAGGGTGGAGGAAAGACAGATGGTGTTGCAGACGCTTTCGAGGACAATGACAGCGACGGTGAAGGCTCAGTGCTGCAATATGCCGGCGTCCTCAAGCGACCCCCACTCACTTCTAAAAAAGAGACTATAACCGCCAAATCTAAACCCTTCACTCTACGTCGACTAGGCGTAAAGTACAAACTCCCCTTATCTGAAGGCACACCACCAATCTCCTCCTCTACCTCCTCCTCCAGCCAGGAGGGGACTCCCAAACTGGGTGTACTGCAGAGACTGGGCAAGGCCCCGTCAGTCAACCCTACCTCCTCGACCCCTCTAGTCAGTCAGCCCACAGACACCCAGGACAGTCGCGTTACGAGTAGCAGAAGCAAAGCCCAGGGCAGCTTTGCTCTGGCCAGCCCTAAGGTCAGTAGCAGCACAGGTGACACTCACGGGGCTCAGATGGATGCTGGGGCAGTCAGTGTATTCAAGAGACTGGGCGCCCGGAAAACCTAATACCCAAAAAACTCAAAGGCATCCCTTTTTATCCAGTTTGCCCCTTGTATAATTTAATACCCACCTGAATTTCCATTTGTGTGAGTGGAGAAACTCTAGGACCACCCTTGATGGATTGGGAAGTCGATATGCTGTACCTCATGGAGTGATATGAATTGATGATACTAGGGGAAAAAATGTTCAGCTGCAATATCTGTTAAATGTTAGTGTGGACATACCTTTTGTCCTTATGTATGGTTATAGGAATCATGCTCTATCCCCCATCCTACTTTTATAGCTGTACTCCTGCACCCCTGTGAGTGAAATTTTTTTTTCCAGATTAAAGGGGGGTTTGTTATAAAAATTTTATAATGCATGGCGCCCAGCATCAAATGCTCAATGTCAAGGTTTTTTTTTTTCCACTACCGTAGCCAAGAGACTTAAGTAAAAGCATGTGCTATGTTTACCACAAACACCTCAGCTTACCGATTTCTCCATGAAGTAAGCTCATGTTCTTACCTCCTAGTTTTTAAAGGGGTAGTTTACAAAAAAAAAAAAATTTAATTGTCATCATATACTCACCCTCACATCATTCCGAAAATGTATGACTGACTTTCTTCTGTGGATTTTTATTTTTATTTTTTTTGATAAATGGAAGTCAATAGGCACCAAAATGATTTGGTTATCAAAATTCTTCAAAATATCATTTGTGTTCTGCAGAAGAAAATAATCATACAGTTTTGGACACGAGGAGGAGTAAATGGTGACTCTTCATTTTTGGGTGAATTATGCCTTTCACTTCACAGGATTTTTATAATAAAGAAAAAGCCTTTTTTTGGCTTAACTGCACACATGAGCATTTCCATTAATGCGCCTTAAACCTGCGGTCACACTAGACTTAAAAAAAAAAAAAAACATTTAACATAATAAATGCAAATGATTTGTGTGAGCTTGCTTTTACCATTTCCCATGTTCACATACATACGAATGAAATTGAAAAGTGTTGTGTGACCGCCCCTTTGTGACCACAATTGTAACCTTGCTTAAAGACACAAAATCGCAATCACGATCAGTGTTCAAGAGGCTCTGCTCTCAAATTTCCGCATTTAAGATGCCATCCAATGGAATTTTGTGTTGTTACTTGGACAAGCAGAGCAAATATAGCATTGGTGACAGCATGCTGTTGCCAAGCAACACACGTGGAGGTGGACCCTTGTGTATTGTATGTTTTCACCCCTTTGTACTGTTCACTACAGTAACCACTAATCATGCCGTTGTAATAGGAATTCACCTACGCTTTGTGTTTTGTCATGTTTTTTATAAATATTATCATTTTAAGCATCTCAAATGCAGAATTTCGTTACGTTATGTTTAAGGAATATTAAGAGAGAAAACATTTTAACTGGGTAAGTTTATAAAATATTGATTGAATTGAATTGAAGATTGAATATAAAAAGATAAAACAGAAAAATCTTGAATCGTTTTTTTTATTTTATTAACTTTATGCAATTTTATGAGGTGCAATGTTGTTAACATAACAACTGGGTTTTAGAACATATTCTAGTTATAATTACATCCCTATGAGTTTTGCATTGAAAAATGCAAATTAATCTGCACTCCTCTCTCTACATAAGCTTTAAAGTGGTTAGGCTGAAAGAGATGGCCCTTTTTCCATTTATGGGGTTGTGTAGCAGAACACAAGCAAGTTGATTAATGAAGGTCTGCAATCATTTGTATGAACCAGCATTAATATCCTGCATTCTTACATTTGAGACTTTTACTGCATAATTAGTTTGATAAAGAAGGTCACTCTACAGAGATAATGAAATGATTTTTAGTTCGTATTCAAAACTGATGTGCTAGCAAAGAAACATTGCACTGAGCTGCGTTTAATGCATGCTCTAGTAAATGATGCAGATGGTGAGGACTACAATAAGCCCTTATGTCTCCAGTGTTGCAGTACACTGAGCGATTTGTAAGAGGATCTCAGCAGTTCATCACTGTTCAACATTTGCCTCTTCATGCTGACTCTGTTTTTTCTATTAGGCTGTGTTATTAATTTAGCCTAGATACAGTATGTGTCTGCATTACGATTTATAACTACACTGAAAAGATTTGTGTTTTTATGTTCCTATTATCTTAATACATGAAAGCAAACAAAGTAATAGTAGCTTTTTAAACACTTCTGGATAATGTTATCTCTTACATTTTAGCCTTATGCAAATTGGTATGTAATCTCTTCAGCGTTCTTCAGATTTAAGGGAATATTTCACCCCTAAAATTTGCAGAAAAGTTTACAAAATTTTAATGGATTTGAGTTGTGTGGATTTTTGTGATGTTTTTATCAGCTGTTTTGACACTCATTCTGACGGCACCCATTCGCTACAGTGGATCCATTGGTGAGCAAGTAATGTAATGCGAAATTTTTCCAAATCTGTTCCGATGAAGAAAAGCTCGTCTACATCTTGGATGGCCTAAGGGAGTCGATTTTCAGCAAATTCATTTTTTCAGTTCTAGCTCTGGGAAAATTAATCATTCAAGCTCCCAGGGAGACTATTTTCACTTTGATCTGGAAGCTATTTAAGGACACATTTTACATGCTTCATGCATGTCTTTTTGTCCTGTCCTTGTGTGAACTAGCAGACCATTGTGAACCAGCAACAAACCACCTATACTAGCTGGTTATAGCCTATCATCTCAAAGTGGTTAAGCTATTTTATTTATTTATTTATTTAAACATGGTAGCATGTCCCAAAACACATCTACCAGATAAAGCTGGATTTCCCAACAGGGATTCCACACAGTGTCGCGGTCATTTCCTCGCCTGTGCTTTTTAATGATAATGACGTAAAGATGACCAGCCGTTGCATATTTTATTCATATTTGGCTTCACGACGTTTGGAGATTTACCGCTCCTCTTTAATGTAATCGTGATCCACCAGTAGCATCATCATCTCATGTTTAATTCCTTCCCATAATGCTTCGCGCTAGTGCTCGTTGGCGCTGTCTGTGGTGCTGAAGCTGCTCTCGCCGGCGGCAAGTGTCCTCCTGCTCCAGCATCACCTCCGTGCAAAGGCGTGCGACGAGAGACAGCCGCGATCACCTATTCGAGTCTCTTCTTTGTCTCTTTTAACGCGTTTTAATAGTCGGGAATCTTTAGTGTTGTATTTAGCTCCCCCCTGGAACATACTCACCAGTCGCGTTTGTTTTTTTTTGGTTCCCGTTTGGCTCGCATCCTTTATGCACAGCACGCTGCTCCAGCCCTTAAAGAGAACACAGGCATCCGTGTCGGAACAGCATGGCTTCCTGAGCGAGATGGAAGCGAAGCAGCACTCGATCAAGAGCTTGAAAAGCTATCCGGAGGCTGGGGGCCGGAGTCTGGCGGCGGCGGCGGGTGGGGACGGCGGAGGTGGAGGGTATCGCGTCGGCGGCGCGGAGATGGAGATGGAGGCGAAAATACAGAAAGCGATCGACTTCAAACTGGAGGGTCACCGATGCTACAAGGAGAAGAAATTCCGGGAAGCTATTGGGAAGTACCACAGGGCGCTGCTGCAGTTGAAAGGGATCCATGTCGTCGACGGGACCACCGGATCCGAGGTGAACCTCCTGAACCAAGCCGCGGCCAAGCTGACGGAAGAGCAGCGGCGAGCGGTGGAGAGGACCGAGATCGAGTGCTACGACAGTCTGACAGGTGAGACTCCGGACCCCGCGAAAACAGCCGCTGCCATTGTTCTGAACGAGATACTGCCGATAAGGTGAAGGTGTTAGAGGCTACGGTCAGGTTCCTAAGAAAAAGCTTTAATATAAATATCAGACTAATTCCACAGCGAGAAAACGAGTGTGTTTTTATAAAGACAACACTGAAAACAATCAATCAAGCCACTGTTTGTGCTTAACGACCAGTTTGGCCTTCATTGTTCCTGAGCCAGTGTCATAATAAACCGAGTTCATTTAATGTCACGTTGTGATTATTTGAGAGCGCGAGAAGATTACACGTATCGCGAACTACCAGCCTATTTTAATGCGTAGCCTACTAGTAAGCGCGCTAATCACTATATTTCATTTTGTACTTGCCTTTCAAGTTCTGGGTGATGTGAGGTAAAGTTTGAAGTATCAGTACCAACAAGAATAACTAGCCTACTTAAAACAGTTGCAGCATTAGCTAGTTTTGTTTGTAACCCTAGAAGAGGAGAAGCGCGTGCGATACGGACTCCATCGGGAATTTACTTGGGTTGTTTTTGCAATAGCGGGTTTCAGTTGTTATGAAAATAACGTGTTAACATTAAAAAGACTTCAACACTTTGTTCTACAATATAAATCACTGAGCGTCATACCTCTGACATAAAAGCTAAAGACTATATCAAAATGTTTTTGTTTGTGTGGAGAGGAAATTTTGAATCCCCCCCTAACCGTTGTGTTTTATATATGTGTGTGTGTGTATATATATATATATATATATATATATAAGACTACAACAAATGTTAGATTCCTCATGCACACGAACTCATATCATTGTGGTATTTGTAGGCTTTATGTAAAAACGTGTTATCAACTTGTTTTCAACACAACAGCTTCAAATTTGAAGCTTAGGGGAATTTTAAACAGAAGCAACAAGCAAGCAAAAGCATGATATGGCATCTAAATCAAATTCTAATGAGTATTATTTTATTATGGATATGTGTAGTCAATACATTCTCCAAGCATTTATTGCGCCTAGTCTTTAAATTATAGACCAATCCACATTGTTTCCCAAATGCCATTTGTTGTAAACTCTGTTAGTTTAGTTGTAGATAAACAGGGGATAACATAAAAAGGATCACAGATGCCAACTGTGTTTGCTCATTGGAAGAATATTGGTTAATACTCATGCACATCTGCTTGAGCTGGATGGGTGAGATGCCTGGTGTTCATGGCCCTTGATGGCTCTGGTGGTCTCACATGGTGGTCGATTTGAGGTTAGGCTTGAATGTCACAAATGTGGCAAACACTTCAGGCCCTCTGGGGGAAGCATTAAGGCGTGAAAGAGAGAATGGTACATTTCACCAGTGCGGCCACCGCTGCAAAATTTCCATTTGTTTGAATTCCCTCCCACAGTCACCTTCCTTTGTTTGTCCTCCTGCAGTCATGATGATGGGGGTGAGGCGGTGAGCTGGACATATATAGAGAACTTATATAAATGCTTAGATAAAGATGCATTTTATAGTTGCGTACAGTGTTTAGGGCCTCTGAGGGTTGAGATGCATGGAGGATGCAGATGGAGTTTCGTGTCTCGTCTGGGTTTTGTCAACACTGTGCTTTCTTTTCGTCTGGTTTGGATGACTTTAGATATCAAAGACTCAGGTTTTCATCTGGTGATGTGTTGCCACAATACTTGATCCATAACACAACTGACTTTCAATGCAAAAACTGCTTGCTGTATTGTGCCTACAGGGCGTTCTGTTTCCAACAATCACGTGACAAGTAGCTCATTGTTTGTGTGCTGTCACTGGCCTCAGCGATTGTAATGGGTGGTGTGGGTTGCCAAGTATAAGGGGTGATGGGGAGGGAGGGAGCAAGTAGAATAGCCTACTGTGTGATATGCAAATCTGAATGATGCTGTTGTGTGTGTGTGTGTTTGTGTGTGTGAGGTAAAGGGCCTTCTAAACTGGGTTTGTTCTGTATTGTTCAACTTCAGCCAGCCACAGCAACTTCTGTGCACTCTTTTACAATGCTAGAGACGACTCAGCAGGCTAACACACCGAGTCTTGGCTCAGCAAGGTGTCATAAGTCAGTCTTGACAGTACCAAGAGACCATACAATATGCTACGTCTGAAGCCCAACTGAAAGAGGAAGATATCAAAACATGAAACGGCTGAGCAAAGAGATGTGAGAGCTAGCTTGCAAAAAAAGTATAGGCTTAAAGTTTTTGTATTGTTTACATGATAAACAAAAATCAAGAAATACATGTGCCAAGTACAATTACCAAAATCTGTCTGAACAGCAAGAAGATGAATGGTTTATTTGCCATCCTTATTCATAACACCATAAGCCGTGCATTCCCAAGAGGACAGGACAGCATTTCTAAGTGGGTTATGCCTACATTTGGTCAAAACTTTTTTTTGGTAGTGCAGTTACGCAAGATACAGAGAAATTATTTTTCAGCACACTCCCTAGACTAGCTGTTGGTTGCTTTTTAATCTCACTGAAGCTAGAAAATATGAAAAAAAGTGTCATATAGCTATTAGTTTACATCATCTACACTGTAAAAAGTGAGTTGACTTAACTTAAAAAAATTGAGGAAACCCGTTGCCTTAAAATTATTAAGTACATAATAATTAAAAAAAAAAAAAAAAAAGTTAAGTGAACTTGACAATTCAATTAACTTTTTTTTTTTTATTATCATTTACTTAAAAATTTTAAGGCAACGGGTTTCAACGAGTTAAGTCAACATCACTTTTTACAGTGTACTCACCACAGCCAAGAGTATTCATTAGACTAACATGCTCTTCAGTAGTGTATGGTGAAGAGTGCACATTTGTTTAATGTGTTGTGATTTATATTGCATTCTGTCAAACCACCGTTCGTTCGCGGCAGTGCCAGATATAAGCTCTGAAACTGAGAGCTTGTGAATTCACTGCGGCATAAAATCAACACTATGTAATTTTAGCACATTTCAAGCTGTAATATCAGAGACAATAATGCTAATGCAAACAGAATGAAGCTGTTTGGATAAGCTTTTATTTTATTATTACTCACAAACCCAGCTGTTTCGACACATTTTCATTTCAATCTGTATTTTTATTGTGTTTTCCAGAGAAGAAAAAAAAATAAATCTTTTAAACTCAGAGAATAAGTTTGGGTTCAGTAATATTATGTAATATTATAAAGAAGTCTTTTATGCTCACCAAGACTGCATTTATTTGATCAAAAATACAGTACAAATTGTAAGATTATGAAATGTAATTGTATTAAAATAATTGTTTTATTTTAATACAATAATTTATTTATAATAAAATATCATTTATTCCATTGATGGCAAAGCTGAATTTTCACTTTTGATCGGTTTAATGATCAAGATTAGTTTTTTAGTTTTTTTTTTTCACCGAATATATCACTTATGCATAAAAATCCAGGTGGATCTTTAAAACACACAAACACACACACACACACACATATATATATATATATGAAATGTATTTAATTGTATTGTTTTAAGTTATTTTAAATCAAACAAAATTTTGTGAGTGTTACACTTAATGGTGTACTTGAATTTTTTATTACTTCATAAAGAAAAATGCTAGAGTATTCTTTTCATCAGAAGGCTTGGGGAAATCATATGAATCTTGTCTGTATATAATGCTCACTGACCTTTTGTTCTCACATTACAACAGACAGCGACAGTCAATGAACTTCTCAACTCTGATGTCCAATTAGAAGAGGCCGTATTAAAATGAAATCAAGACTTTCTCTCTGTATTCCTCTCTCTTTGCCTGGCTGACTCTGGAGAGTCCAGATAGGGGTTGCATTACATTCATCAACTCAAGGAAACGCTCTTATCGCTGTCCCAAGAGCCAAACGCTTAAAAAGGAAAGAAATATTAAAGACGCTCTTTTCATCTGCTAGATCTCTCTGTCTGGAAGACTTTCTGATGTGCATTAGGTATGAATGCAAGGTGAAGAGTACAAGAAATGAGACGGAGCGAGGTGTCTGTGTTAATTATCATGGTGGTTGGCCAGTAGAGACAGCTGGTGCCAGGTCCGCAGATGGCATGGCATCGCCATAGGGTTCCTCTGGGCACAGGCTTTACTTACTGTACAGTACACTGTATTATGTTATAGCGGCCTGGGGGATGGAGGAGAAAATGAGAGAGATCACAAAGTACTGGATCAGATGAGGTTTGGCAGGGTGTATGTGTTCGTGGATATTCAGAGAGACTGAATGTCTGCTTACCTCTTCTGGGTCTGTAGAACCTGAACATGTTGTTTAGGTCCCTCTACACTGGAATGCTGAAAATTTTGGGTAATTTTTCACTGTAAAAAGATGAGGAATGGCCACCAAAGCCAAGAATGCATCTATAAGTACTGCTGTCGCTGCAGTTAGGGAAGTAATAGGAGCTCTTCAGTCAACCACTGAAGTTACTTGGCTAATATTAACATTTTGATGGCTTGCTTTGAAAGCATATATTTCTAATATATATTTGCTTGCTCAAAGCAAGATACTGACTTCAGAAGAGCAAACTTGCAATTATATAGATAAATAAGCAATCAGTGGGCTACTGACAACTTTATTTAAGTGATCTGATCTTGATGTCATCTTGATTGACATCTCAGATGAACTCTGCTACTCAGTCTATGGAATAATTATTCATTAGTATTAAATGATAATATCAAAGATATCTGAGAGAAAATAAAAGTTGCTTGATATTAGGTCTAAATGGCAAATCAATGTGGAACATCTGCAGGCCACACAACTAGAATCAAGGTGAAGATTTAATTCAAGAATATTATAAATAATACAGTTTGACTGTATGGTCTAGTAAGTTCACATCGGTATAAGCTACACATTAATGCACTAATTATATGAATAATATAAGCAATGTACAAGATAAACTATAGCTAAAAGGTCTGGGGTCATAAGATATTTAAAAGATTTTTTTTGAAAAAAGACTCTTATGCTAACCAAGGCTGCATTTATTTGATATAGTAGAGTAAAAACTTTAATATTGTGAAATATTACAATTTCAAATAACTGATTCTATTTTAAAATGTAATTTTATCCCTGAAATTCCAACAGCCATTGCTCCACTCCTCCTCTCATTATTATCAATGTTGAAATCAGTTGTGCTGCTTAATATTTTTGTGGAAACTGTATCGCAATTTTTTGGATACTTCGATAAATATAAAATTCAAAAGGACTTGTTGACAAAATTGAAATCTTTTGTCACATTATAAATATCTCACTTTTGATTAATGTATCTTTGCTGAATAGAAGTATTCATTTATTTTTAAAAGCAGCTAGTTGTAGATATGCAGCATCAGTTCATGCTACTCTCATGATACCTTTGTGTTCAAGAACATCCTAGCATGTCTATAACAGGACATGTTACAAAGCAATTTTATACTGCTGCAGTTTTATATCCTGCAATGCAGGAGAGTTAGTGTTGAAACCTATTGTAAGCACATCATAAAAACAGAAAACTCTCCCGTAAGGACCCAAGCAACTCCCGGCAATGTCTTATGATGCTGAGTCATGTACTGACGGGTGTTTGCGAGAGAGGGAGAGTGAGAGAGAGAGAGAGAGAGAGGAAGCACACCCCTGTGCGTCAACACAACGCTAGTCCTCCCTCAAGAAAATCTCTCTAAGGGCCACTTAAGATTTCTCCTGACCTGAAACACTTCTGTGTAAAGGCCTGTTGTAAACAGTTTAGCGGAGTGATGTAGTGTCTCAAAATTAAAGGGATAGTTCACCTAAAAATTAAAATTCTGTCATTATTTGCTCACCCTCAGTGATAGACTTTCTTGGTGATATTGTATTTTAATGTGGGATGCTTTTTTTGTTATTTTGGGGAAGCTCTGCACCTAGAAAGCTTACATGTGAGCTTGCACATGTTTATGTGTGAATGCGTTTTAAATAAAATAGGTTTGAGCCCCAGATGGTTGTAGTGATGCTGACAGCAGCACACAGCTCCAGATGCAACCTTTGTGTGCAGGGTTTAAAATGAAAACCCTGGAAAAGTCTGCTGTTGCATTCTTATGTACAATACAATTTTACTGGCTGCTTTTTCCATGCAGTTACACTGAATGGGAACTGAAGCTTTCAAGCTTCAAAAAGGGCAAAAAATAAACAAACAAAAACTGTTTAAAGTCATGAAAGTGGTTCAAAACTAATCTGCAGTCATACAAATGCTTTGGGTAATATTGTTAGTAAATGACGCATTCATGTAGCTTCATAACATTATGGTTGAACCACTGATGTCACATGGACCATTTTAACGATGGCCTTACTACCTTTCTGGGCCTTGAACGTGTCAGTTCCGTTGCTGTCTATGCAGGGTCAGAAAGCTTTTCGGATTTCGGTTTTCGCATCAAAAATATATTTTTGATAGGTCTTACAGGTTTGGAACGACATGAGGGTGAGTAATTAATGACAGAATTTTCATTTTTGGGTGAACTATCGCTTTCATTTTCGGCCTGTTTCTCATAGAAAATTATCTCATGGCTTCAGAAGACTTGGAATATGGTGCATGATTCAATTGGTATTATATATTTTGACATATTTTTATAGTGATTTGTGTCCTTTTTGCAGCTTGAACACTTCAGTCCCCATTTATTATAATTGCATGTAAAACACAACCCAATCTCAATTAGAAAACAAATATTTTTAAGGTTTGGCATATTTGTGGCAAATTTGGATGGTTTGAGTTGTGAAAACTGAAGCATGAATATCCACTCCTAAACCTAACCCTCAGTGAGGTGCAAGCAGATTGTATGAAAACATACAAATGAGTTTGTACAAATTGATTCATATGAATCACCAAAATGTAAAGTTCCGTACAGCTACAGTTTACCATTAGAGTTTGGGAAAACAGCATCCAGCATTCAATGAAAGAGATGAAGTCATATGGGTGAGGATCAGTAATGCAAATAATGACACAACTTTGGCCGAACTATTCCTTCAATGTAAAGTGGCTGTGGCCTATGGCTATTTTCAGCGGACTTGACAAGATGTCACTCACTGTAATCCAAACTGCCAAGCACATTGTTGCACCAAGAATATTTTAAGATCATTGGAAGCTGGCCAGCATGATGTTCTTGAGAACGTCTCTATTTAGAAATATGACTGCAAGAAAACATTCAGAACAAATGAATCCACGTAACAGTGAACACACAGGATGGTTATAGTTCCTGCTGCTTGAACTGTCAGCTGAGTTGTTAACAAAAGTGTAATTATGCTGTTTTCAGTGGATGAGCCAATGTTCCCCTGCTTAGTCGAAAAGCAAAAAGCTGTTGTCGTCTGGTGGTGTTTGTCCTCTGAGCGTGAGCTGTGTGCGACCGCTGTAGGGGGCTGTACCGCTGATGCACCGTTGGCCATTTCTAGGACGCAGAGTCATTCAGGGACAGTCGGCAGCCCTCCTCATTAACTTCAACACTACAGGTCAGCGACACCCGCCTGGAGATATCCAAGTGAAAACCTCCCTGTGTTGTGGTGGTCATGAATTGTCAAATCCATTATTCGTAATATTGCAATGTCGTTGATGTGTGTACATTGGTAAGACACTTTTGTGCCTTATTTGCTTCTAAACATTGCATTAGTACCTAAATGGTGCTTACAGTAATAGCACTTTTTGAAAGGGTACCGCCTTGTACCAAGCAAAAATTAATCTCTTAATTAGTATTTTACTTTTCTTGCTTTCTGGTAAAATAAAATAAAAACAAATAAATAAAAATGGTAAAATACTGGCATCCTCTGGTAAATGAGTAAATATAATTATGCTAAAACAAGAAGAATACAAAATAATTTGCCAGTGGTGGGGAAGAAAATTATACTGAAACATATTTCAAGATATATTTAATAGTATATAAATAGATATAGATACATTTACATTGTTAAAGAGAAATATACCTTGAATTATGTTTTATTAATTAAGATATTAAAATGTTCCCTGTTTTGTTTGGACTTACATGTTGAAGTTCTTGTTTCTTTGTTTCCTGGTCCTTTGTAGTTTTATTTTTGATTGGTTCCTCGTGATTCCCATTTGTGTCTTATTTTCCAATTTACAATAATTTACCATTTTCATTTTGTATTTTTGCCATTATTTTAATAAACACTTTGCACATGGATCCTACTCTTTCCCATCTTTGCATGTGTGAAATATAAAATTGTATTAATCCTGATTAAGATTTTTTCCCCCCATTATTGTATATAATTTTTCCCATTATTTGATATTATTTTGCAGTGTACAAAATGATGTACAATGCCAAGATTTTAGCACTTTGTGAAAAGTTTGTCCAAAAAAAATCATTATTGAGAAAAAAAAAAAAAAGTATCAAGTGACCCCTCTAAGGATCTATATCATCTAGCTCTTTCCGCTGTTATGCATATTCATCAAATCTCTGTTAATGCTCGTGTCTAAATGGAGTTACATCGGTGATGTTTCCATACAGTCATAATGGTTTACTGAAACCTCTGGTGCTAAGTGCATCGCTTAAGGGCTCCGACTGGGAATCAGTTGCAGTCTGCTCATCATCCTCTAGCCTCAGCATCAAAATTCAATCACGGAATATATAAAAAAAACAAAAAAACAATCTGCACATTTTTAAATCACAGGCATTCGATCAAGTGTCCATACAGGGATGTTGTGATTACTGTCAGCATGTGCATATGGTGTTTGAGGGCTTTATGGGAGGGAACTGCAAGGATACCCCATTAATATTTCATCCTCTCCTCTTAAACATGCTCAGCGATTCTCTCTTTGTTGAGGTTCTGCAGCTCGCGAACAGATCTGACTTGAGTAATCTAGCCTTTTTCTCTCCGCAGTCCATGTTGCCCTGTGGGTAATCCATGCAGATAGGACAATGGACATTGATGACTGTGAGGGCTTTGAGGGAAGAAGAGGGAAACATTTCAGTCTGTACACTGTCTGTTGCAGCATTAGATCAGTGGCAGGTGCTTTTTTTATTTATAATTAAGGTGGAAAGCACATTCTCTTTCCAGAGAGTGTTTTTACATGCCCCAATAGACAAAAAAAAAAAAAAAAATGTTATACACCCCTGTGGAGAAGATGAGTCATAATATTTTTGGTCAATTTTCCAGGGAGAGAAAGACTATTTAATGCAAATATCTGCAAAATGTGTATTTTGTCAACTAGAGATGTCAAAAGTGGCAGTAATTTTCTTCATTAATGTGAAATAAGGATCTGAGATGGTTGTTGTTTTTTCTTATTAGGTTTAAAACTGCAAAGTCATATATGCTGTCAGCTCCCCCGGCGTACATGTGCATGGTGTGGTGAACAAGGCTGTCGTTCTGTGATTACAGATGGTCAGAGGGAGAGAAAGGCTCAGGGAAAAGACAAGAGGGGGGGAAGGGGTGGTAAGCAAAATATGGTGAGTGGGCCTCATCGAGTCCCTTTAGAGAACAGCTCAGCGTTCAGTGCGTGACTGCAGGCTTCACCATCACTCACTCCAGCAATCAGTATCACTTCAGCCTCTTAATAAAGGGGCTCCCTCCGAACCCCTCCCCTTCCGGGAGTAAAATCATATTCATTTTCCCCATATAGATTTTTAATGATAGCACTGTTTCAACACAGGCCCGGCAGCTCTGAGATAAGACCTTAAGACCTTTGCTCATCTTCAGAACCCAAATTATGATATTTATTTTTGAGGAAATCTGAGAGCTCTCTGATCCTGTATAGACAGCAATGCAACTACCACGTTCAAGGCCCAGCGAGGTAGTAAGGACATTGTTAAAATAGTCCATGTGACATCAGTGGTTCTAACCTAGCTCCAAGGTAGTCACTCGATTGTATGCTTTTTTTGAAGCCATCTTCCATATTAGTTTTCATGTTTAACAGTGTAAGTCCTTATGAAAGACTACGTTTCCCATGATTCTGCAAAAAATCATGCCATAAGATTCGTAAATATTTGTATGTATATGAATATTTTACAGTAAACATTAAATGTTATTTCTATATACACAATAAAAAACTGGAAATCAAAAGTTTTATATTTATCCATCATTTTCAATTTGGTTATGTCATTCACAATGCTTTATGGGATTGTAGTTCTTTAACAATGCCTTTTTTAAAAAATTTTCTCGATTGGAAAAATGAATGGGGAAAATACTTCCAGAACCAAGGCCACTGAAAAAGCGGGCAAGCACTGTTGCACTCTTGCGAAATCACAAATTGATTGTGATTGGCTAGCTTTCTGGTTGATTATCCCCTCACTCTTTATTTGTCATTTATAGAGCCTTGCTGCTGTTCCAGAAATAGATGTGATTTCTCAGGAAACCTGTTTCAGTGATATCTGTCAGGTAGTATGCCTGTTATGTGTGGAATTTTGCTTACAGCACCTATAACCGGTTAGAAACTTATTACATAATGTGAATATAATAAGAACAAAGACAAAAAGGGAAGATTTTGTAGGCAATAAGATGAATGAAGAAGGGTAAAGTGACTACGCAGTTACCAAACTCGGAAAGGAAATGAGATTCATACAAAATTAATAGGTCATTTACTCCTAATCAGAAATAGTGAGCTAAAGATGAGAAGCTGAGGGGGGAGGGATGGAGGGTCGGATGGGTAGAAAAAGAGCCATCGGCGGCTGCTAAGTCTCAGGGCCTCATGATTTAGGGCAGCCTTCCTCTTAGCGTCCTTCAAGCCACAGTGCACTGACTGACAAGGCCATTATCAACAGGCTTCATTGCAAGGGAGAGGAACTAGCACTTAGCAGTAACTAATGTTTTAATTATACATGTGAGCTCAGGGTCCCTCAGCCTTGTTAAATAAGACTGAAAACCAGCTCAAGTGCATCTGCTGCTCAACTATTCTGAGACCCGCTATTGTTCTTTTAATGCAGGTTGTTACTGCTTCCTGTTGGGGGTGATATGTTTTGTTTGCTGAGGGTTGAGTGACTGCCTTATTAAAAACTGCATGAAGCAGGAAGCTTATACTGCTGTGTTTTATATGATATTGATATCATGTGATAAAATGAGTATACAAATAAATGCATCATGCTAAATTGGATAAAATGAGTCATGTGTTTATCATAGCACTGTAAACTGTGAACATATTACCACGTAATGTCATATGTGGTTGCTTATGCTGACTAGATGTGACTAGATCACTAGATGAGATGGAGAGGAGGATAGGGTTGGGTGTTATATATAGTCTCAGCCTCAGTATATTCTTGATCTGACAAGCTTTATTGTGATTGGCTGTCTTTATGTAACTTCCGGTATATTATGTACTTCTGGAAATTCATGAATTGGAATTTGAATTGAAAGGATAAGATATATCTATCTATCTATCTATCTATCTATCTATCGTTCGTTCGTTTGTTCGTTCTATATGAGATATAATGGTATGAAAATTTCTTACCAAAATTATCACGGTTATCAGTAGTATCACGGTATTGTCACAGTAGTATAAATGATTATAGCCCATGTATTTTATCTGCTCCATAAATAATTCTAGATACCTTATCTAAATTGTTTAAAAGTGTAGAATCCACATAAGCTTGTTTTTCATCAGTGGTCAAAAGTTATAGCAGGGCATGCAAATTCGGTCTGTTTTTTGGCCAGACAAAAACAGCACACAGGCTAAACGTAAATGTAACTCTCTGTAAATTCACTTTCTGACACTAGGTGGCGCTTATGGAACAGCAGAATTACAGCTCTTTCCCCATATCCTCCATGGAGAAAGCAGCATTGCGATTAAGAACACTACTTTATTAGGTATTACATAAAGTGAAGATGAAAACAAATACAGTCTGAAAATTCAGAGGTACATTCATAGAATTAATTCATTAATATATATTCACATATATAATTCCCTTAGCACACTTTTAAAACCTCCCAGCTTTTCCGCCAGGTTTTCACACAAAACAAAACTACTCTGTGCATGTGAGACTGTCGCTTAAAACTTTGCTTGATGCTGTATAGTGTTTATTTATCCTGAGTTGTTCAAATCGCGGTAATCGAATACAGTTTTAATGATAGTTAAAATATGAAACAGTAATACTAACAGTGGGGAATTTTATCATGATTATCGTCAAACTGGTAATCGTTCCATCTATCTATCTATCTAATGCAATCTATCTATCGTTCGTTCGTTTGCTCTATATCTAGTATAGTCACAGTTCAACATTTGTTCAAATGTTAGTTCTTGTTCAGAACAGAAGTTGTGGTGTGGAACAGACCTTTGCTGTTGAGTCAGAGGTCTGGTTTTGTGAGTAGGTGTTAAGCAGTGGTGTAGGTGGAGGGGAAAATCAAGACGAGGTTGGTGTTCGGGTGAGTAAGGACACAGTGGGAGGGGAGGTGTCATTCAGACTGATGGGTCCCTGCATCAACCATTAAGCATCAAGAGAACTAATTACCATCAGAGTGACAGCAGGGTAATCACCACAAACCAACACCGCTTTAAATTAGCTCCACTCCCCTACCTGATGCTGTCAGCCCTGCACCTGTCAAAAGAGCAGTGCCCCTGAGAGAGCTAAAGGGACAGAGAAAAAGCACAGAGAGGGAGAGAAGATAATAAGGAGTTTAGAAAGAGAGAGGGAGTGATCCAGTCCGCTGGAGATGGATGTTCCGGGAGGAGGCCGTTTGAAATCGATTGCCCTCAAGTTCTCACTCCCTCTACTCTGCCTCACCTTTTTGCTATTCTCTGTGCTTCACAAACCACAATCCATTCTCTTCCTACTTTGCTAATTTATATTCCTTTCTCACATTTGCATCTACTAACTGGTAGCTTTTCTGGAAAAAAAAAAGCTGCTTATTTTGGTTTTTCTTCTTATGTGAAGGTGTAAATATGAGGGGAATCCTGAACATTTGTTAACCACTCCTACCTATTGCTTTTCTTTCTCTCCCACACACACAAACACACACAAAACAGCTGTCCCTGCACCTGTTCAGTTTTAGAAAAACTCAAACCATAGAACTCCAAAAGGAACTATCTTAAAGGGATAGTTCACCCAAAAATAAACACTGTGCCATAATTTTAGTCAACTTCCTTTTGTTCCAAACCATTATGACTTTATTACTTCTGTGAAACTTAAAAGGAGATGTTTAGCAGAATGTTCATGCTGTTCTTTTTTCATGTAATGAAAGTGAACAGGATTGTTTATTGCCAAGCTCCATCTATGTGACTTGTGTGCTATATATTAATTTATATACTTATATATAGCTTTGTGGTGGGTACAGAGCAAAATTTCTTGTTAGTTGTTTGGTCACACACAAAAAAAATCTACTTTGTGTTTGTTTGTTAATGCATTACAATGCATTCTGTTTTTGTTTTTTTCCTTTTTTATTATGTTAATTATTATGTTAATGACAATATTATTCAAAAGTATGTGGTTGGTATAAGATTTTTTATAAAATGTCTCATTCTGAACAAGGTTGCATTTATTTGATCAAAAATACAGTAAAAATAATAATGTTACAATTTTAAATAACCATTTTAAATATTATAACATAATTTGTGATGAATCTTTGATTAACAAAGTTTAAAAGAACAGCATTTATTTGAAATAGACATCTTATACAGTATAACACACACTGTCACTTTTGGTCAGTTTAATGCATCCTTGCTATATAAGAATTATTTAAGAAAAGGATATTTTAAGCTGAGGCATAAGGACTTATTTTAGTTTTGCCAATGCAGTTCATTACTCATTACTGACTGAATTCTGAATATGCAAATGAGACATAACAGAATTATTTTTCTGCAAACCAAGGAAAAAAAGTGATTTATGCAAATATAGTTTACCCAAAAATGACAAAATGTTCATTTTGGGGTTCATCTGGGTTCTTAGCACAAAAACCAATCTTTTGAAAGCTAATGAACCACACAAGATAACTGACACGTCTCTATGTCAGTATATAGCAGAGCAGGTTTGTTTTGCTTTTAGCTTCGTGAAGGGTGACAAATCTATCGAACCCCCCTCAGTAAAGTTGGATCATCTCAAGATGGACCCTGTTGGTCTCTGTCCTGCTCAGATGACCAGCTCTGGCTTTCTAGCCGTGCTCTTAAGCAGTTATGTTCTCATATAACTATGATGCAGCATAAAGTGCATTGGGTCCATTAATATGTGATGCCATCATTATTACACGCATAGAGCCACTCAACAGACACTTAAGTGCAGTATCCACAATACCACGCCTTATCCATTTGTGTGATGAATCAGTCTGCAGGATTTGTGTGTGTTTGTGTGCGGGAGCCTGTAGGTGTGTTGTAGAGAGAGAGAGAGAGAAAGATCAGGATATCACAAGAGTTAGGAGCCATTAGACTATTATTGCCTGAAACTGTATACACTGAGAGCTTGCCAGGGTTCCAGTTGCTCAGAATGAAGATGGACAGGACGCTCGATGAGCGCGATTGTGGTGCTGTGCCGAAAGGCAGTTTCTCTCTCTCCCGTCCCAGACCAAATGAGACGGGCTAGCCCAGCTAATCACAAAAAAACAGAGATCAAAAAGTTAGGATGCATGAAATGACACCAGGAGAAGGCTTTTAGTCTATCAATAAATTGCTGTATTGTCTTAGAAGGAAATTCAATACAAACCAAACACCAAATGTTATTGTACTGCAGGACAATTCTTCTATTTATGAGGGGTTTTTTTTCTTTCCTGAAGTTTTAGACAGTGTTATCTTTTATTGGGAAAAGGGAGAAACCAGAGGGAAATTACAACAAGTGAAAAAGGCTGAATGAGATGGTTGGAGAGAAAGGAAGCCTTGACAAATGAAATTTTAGTTATAATGAACTAATTTAGATTAGATGATTCCTCTCACAGATTTTAATTTGTCACCTAATCATCGTTTATCTCACTTCTGCTCTTGTTAGTCGGTCCTTCTGACTTTATAACCTTCATTAGGTTGAGCAGACCATGTTTTTCTCCCCCTTTCCTCCACTGACTATATGTGTCTGACTTAACAGCTGTTTGAGAAGTCAGCAGATGTTTGCTGTAGTTTACGTCTGTACAGCAGCACACGGCCTTCCTTTTATCAGCCATCTCAGTTTTCTGGTGCTTATGTCATCATTTTCCCAGCATGCCCACAAACCCAGGGCTTTGATAATGCTGTTGAGGAATACAAAGGTTTCTGGATGTCTTTGATGGTTGATAGTTTTTCATGTGGTACATTATGTTCTCATCATGTTTCTCCAGAATTCCTTTACTTTTTAAATTATTATACATATTTAATTAAATTATTTAAATAATACTTAGTAATTATTAACATGGCTTACTTGGAACTGACACAAAGGGAAACTACCTTTTCTGTTAATCGGCCAGTTGAACATGGGTATATAACTTACTTAATCATCCTGGCACATATATTGGTCTGTCACTCATTTTTCATTTATTTGTGATTTTTACAAATGGTTGTGTTTGTTTACTGCCAATGTGACACTTTGAATGCTGCGTAGAGATTGTGCGGTGAAAAATCGTCTTGTAGAGTTTGAATTTGTGGTGGACTGATCTTTTTTTTGTCTCTGTCACCACTGACGTCTTGCTTTGTGGAAGTCATGAGTCAGGGGTATCGGCACAGAGGTGTCAGCGACAGGCTGATGGTTGGAGGAGCTTAACAGGAAAGGACAGAGGGAGGTTGTGGATATAAAGCAGCAGCTTTTGTCAGTGTATTTGGTGGTCAGCAGGCTCTCAACTGCACAGACAGACATTAACCTTGGCAGGGGTCAGACCTCTGCCAGTCAGACCGGGCCAAGATTGGTGCCGCACTGATGCAGTAAACAGGTACTGAGCTAGATACAGTGGGGACACAGATTTTCACTTTACTTTGATGTTTGATGATGGTTAGAATTAAGAGCTGGAATTAAACAACCTAAATAGCATAGAAACATACCATATACTGTTTAATGGTATGTTTCAGTTCATAATTAGAAAACTGCGGAGAGGTGAGTTTATGCAAGAGCTTAAATGATGAATTAAATTGCAGTCCTAAACGTCTGAGGATTCCAGACACATGCCCCAAACACACACCACAACGAGTAAGCTCAATCTGAAATATGAAATTGAGTTTCCCAGCCCCTGCCATCAGTGTCCAGCCATGTCATCTGCTGTTGGAATAAATAACCCTGATTGGACGAGGGGTTGACAACACGCACCAGCTGCCTAGCAGGCACCGCAGTAATTCATTTGCCGTGCAGATGTTCTTTCAGGGCCAATGCATCTAATTAGCTGCAGCTTTTTTTGAACCAAAGACCTCCATATTTAATTCATTCAATGAAATATGGATGTGGAAAATTTTCATATTAATCATCTGTCATTAGCCATTATAATTTCAAAATCCTGTATACTTTTTAGTCAAAGTGGAAGTATTATAGCATCAAATACTCATGCATTTTTCATAATCTAATTGAAATATATATATATATATATATATATATATATATATATATATATATATAAAACAAATAAATTATACACACACACACACACACACCCCTTTAAACATTAATCTCTTGTTTTTCGATAAAGCATGCACATTTTCAGACACATCAAACACTTCTAAGCATCAGTTTAGGATGTGTCTTGTTTGGTTTATTTTCTCTTTAGATAGCAGATAAAACAATTACTTCATCTGTGTCACTGAGCCTAGAGTGGCTAAAAGATGCAATTAGGCCTTCACTTTGTGCTAATGTGGTTATCCGAGACCAATAGCATTAAAAACTGCTGTTCTCAGACCTTCAGTGCAACTGATGACTGCGAGAAAACATACTGTCCCTTTTTCAACTTTATCTATTAGTCCAGGGTTTTGTAGACCAGTATATTTCATGGCTATTTTTACTCCCTTCTCCCTAGCTGTTCATTGATTTATTCATTTTAGCTGTTTTATTGTTTTGTCCTGTCCTTTTGACTGTACTAATTCCTCTCCTTCTCTTTCACACTCTCTGGTTCTTTATAGCGTGCTTGCTGCAGTCGGAGCTGGTGAATTATGAGCGGGTTAAGGAATACTGTTTGAAGGTACTTGGACACCAGCAGGATCACTTTAAGGCCATGTACCGTGCTGGGATTGCCTTCTACCACCTGGGAGACTACGAGTGTGCCCTGCGTTATCTACGCGATGCCAAGTGCCGTGAACCCACAGGTGGGCATTATGATCGCTTTAGTATCATACACAGTAGTGCTTCTCAAATGGTTTTACTTTCATGTTCCAGATTTTAAAATTGACCTAAGCAATAACTAAATTGTTTGTTAGGGATTCACAGATATTAAAACTCTGTCCGATACTGCTAATCTGATAATTATCTTCATGTTATGTTTGATATTCTGTCTATTTTGTCTAAATAAATATTAAAATGAATTGTTTTAAATCAGTTTTTTTTTTTTTGTCTTAGTGAATTTAGACAAAAAAAAAGAAAAATATATTGGGTAACAACATAAAGAATGGATATTTATTTGAAAACATCTTAAGAGATTACATTTAACTTTATAACTTATTATAATATTATTATTTATTAGAATAATAAATTATTAATATATTTATTCATATAAACAGTATTATTTTAGCATTTTTTAATGTAATATTGCATTTATTAATATTTTGAATTAGCTTTTATTGTTATTTTAGATATTTTTTAGATAAATAGATACCAAATCTGTTTTAGTCATTTATAATTTGATATTTATTTCACTTAATGAGTAAACATTTCTGATTATTGTTTCAGCTATATATATATATATATATACACACATACAGGAGCATCTCAAAAAATTAGAATATTGTGAAAAAGTTCTTTTTTTTGTGACTTATTTCAAAAAGTGAAACATTCATATATTCTAGATTCATTACATGTAAAGTAAAACATTTCAAAAGTTTTTTTTTTTTTATTTTGATGATGAGTTTACAGCTCATGAAAGTCAAAAATCCAGTATCTCAAAATATTAGAATATTTACATTTGAGTTTCATTAAATGACCATCCCTACAGTATAAATTCCGGATATCTCTTGTTCTTTGAAACCACAATAATGGGGAAGACCGCTGGCTTGGCAATGGTCCAGAAGACAATCATTGACACCCTCCTCAAAGAGGGTAAGTCACAGAGGGTCATTACTGAAAGGGGTGGCTGTTTACAGAGTGCTGTATCAAAGCATATTAAATGCAAAGTTGACTGGAAGGAAGAAATTAAGTAGGAAAAGGTGCACAAGCAACAGGGATGACTGCAAGCTTGAGAATACTGTCAAGCAAAGCCGATTCAAACACTTGGGAGAGCTTCACAAGGAGTGGACTCAGATGAAGCTGGAGTCAGTGCATCAAGAGTCACCACGCTCAGACGTCTTCAGGAAAAGGGCTACCAAGCCACTTCTGAAACAGAAACAACGTCAGAAGCATCTTACCTGGGCTAAGGAGAAAAAGAACTGGACTGTTGCTGGTCCAAAGTCCTCTTTTCAGATAAAAGTAAATTTAGCATTTAATTTGGAAATCAAGGTCTGTAGTCTGGAGGAAGACTGGAGAGGCACAGAATCCAAGCTGCTTGAAGTCGAGTGTGAAGTTTCCGAAGTCAGTGATGATTTGAGGTGCCGTGACGTCTGCTGGTGTTAGTCCATTGTGTTTTAGTCTACCAGGAGATTTTGGAGCACTTTATGCTTCCATCTGCTGACAAGCTTTATGGAGAAGCTGATTTCCTTTTCCAGCAGGATTTTAGCACTTGCCCACAGAGCCAAAACCATTTCCAAGTGCTTTGCTGACCATGATATTACTGTGCTTGATTGGCCAGCCAACATGCCTGACCTGAACCCCATATGGAATCTATGGGATATTTTCAAGAGAAAGATGAGAAACAGTCGATCCAACAATACAGAGGAGCTGAAGGCTCAATAGTGCCTCAGCAGTGCCAAGTATTGAGTGCATAAATGAACATAATTTAAAGAACTTTAACTTTTCTGTTTTGCAAATCCTTTTTTTTTATTGATTTTAGGAAATATTCTAATAATTTGAGATACTGGATTTTTGACTTTCATGAACTGTAAGCTCAGAATAAAGACAAAAAATACAGAAAAATGCATTTCCAAAAAGTTATAAATTGATTTGCATTTCAATGACTAAAATAAGTATTTGACCCCTTCGCAAAACATGACTTAGTACTTGGTGGCAAAACCCTTGTTGGCAATCACAGAGGTCAGACGTTTCTTGTAGTTGGCCACCAGGTTTGCACACATCTCAGAAGGGATTTTGTTTCACTCCTCTTTGCAGATCCTCTCCAAGTCATTAAGGTTTTGAGGCTGACGTTTGGCAACTCGAACCTTCAGCTCCCTCCACAGATTTTCTATGGGATTAAGGTCTGGAGACTGGCGGCCACTCCAGGACCTTAATGTGCTTCTTCTTGAGCCACTCCTTTGTTGCCTTGGCTGTGTGTTTTGGGTCATTGTCATGCTGGAATACCCATCCACGAGTCACGACCCTTACCAAAGAGCTCGATTTTGGTCTCATCTGACCACAACACTTTCACCCAGTTCTCCTCTCCTCTGATTGGCAAACTTCAGACGGGCCTGTAACATGTGCTTTCTTGAGCAGGGGGACCTTGCGGGCGCCACAGGATTTCAGTCCTTCACGGCATAGTGTGTTACCAATTGTTTTCTTGGTGACTATGGTCCCAGCTGCCTTGAGATCATTGACAAGATCCTCCCGTGTAGTTCTGGGCTGATTCCTCACCGTTCTCATGATCATTGAAACTCCACGAGGTGAGATCTTGCATGGAGCCCCAGTCCGAGGGAGATTGACAGTTATTTTGTGTTTCTTCCATTTGTGTATAATCACACCAACTGCTGTCACCTTCTCACCAAGCTGCTTGGCGGTGGTCTTGTAGCCCATTCCAGCCTTGTGTAGGTCTACAATCTTGTCCCTAACATCCTTGGACAGCTCTTTGGTCTTGGCCATGGTGGAGAGTTTGGAATCCGATTGATTGATTGGTTGTCTTTTATACAGGTAACAAGATGAGATTACTCCCTTTAAGAGAGTGCTCATAATCTCAGCTCCTTACCTGTATAAAAGACACCTGGGAGCCAGAAATCTAGCTGATTGATAGGGGATCAAATACTTATTTGACTCATTAAAATGCAAATCAATGTATAACTTTTTTGAAATGCGTTTTCCTGGATTGTTTTTTTTTTGTTGTTGTTGTTATTCTGTCTCTCACTGTTAAAATAAACCTACCATTAAAATTATAGACTGATAATTTCTTTGTCAGTGGGCAAACATACAAAATCAGCAGGGGATCAAAAAAAATTTTTTCCCCACTGTTATTAGCTTTATTTCAATTAACAAGGTAATAACAACACTGTATTTATGTTATGTTGATGTGATCTAATGAAGCAAGTTTTAGTCTTATGCCGGTGTCTTTATTTCTTTCTCCCTTGCTCTTCTTATGTTCTATACTTCATCCTCTCTCTATCCAGACACAAACGTGCTGCGATACATCCAGCTGACAGAGATGAAGATGAGTAAGACCGGTCAGCAGGTGCGTGAGAGTGGGAAAGAGTCATTGGGTTAATTCGGCCTGACCGCCCCCCCCATCCCCATCCCTTGGAGGTTTTAGGAAAAACCTCTCTTCTCGAGTCTCTCCCCTTTATCCAACAATTCCCCCATCCCTTGGACAACCAGGATACATGTGCTGCGCCCCTCTCTGAAAGCGGACTTGAAACGGGCACAGCTACAGCACAGCACCCCGCGACTGTCTTTTCTCGCTCTGAGATTTCTCTGTCCCTTTAAATCCAACGTCCCCGGTGCTTTTCATTTCCCAGGTATTGAGAATTTGACTGGTGAACAAAGAACACGAAGACGGAAAAAGAAGAAATGCTCTATTATAATGATATAAACAATGGGGCTCTGGCATTACAATTTAGAATCACATGATCGAATGAGGATATTAAAATATTTTGAGTGGCAGAATTGAATCTTTTGGTAGAGAATAGAGTGAAAGCACACGAATCAAAGCCACACTGCTATTTAAGCGCAGAAGATGAAGGTCAACGATTAGGCTAGTGACCTTTGAACTCACTCTGATCCATTGAGATCCACTCTCTGTACTCAATACAGAAGAGAAGCAGAGAGGTCGATGTTCAATTCACGCTCACCTGCCAACGCCTGTTACTTTCTGTCTCCTTTTTCTCTCTTGAATTTGGGCATATCTCAACTCAATTTCTGAACTGTTTCAATTCAAGGGCTAATTCAAGTGTTTGTAATTTGTCCTTTGATATCGATTTTGTTTTGCCTCTCGGTTTGCTGTACTATAGTGGTTTGAGCAAGTTGTTATCTATCCCTTTCTCAAAGGTACAACATCCTCTGTACTAATGTTAGCAGGTGTTTTGTGAACCTTGTTGTCCATTTCCCATGTATTGGACTGTCTCATAACCCCTCCCCCTTAAGAGAAGAGCGCATCCTGATGACGTCACAATGGTTATGCAGCCTGTTGGAATATTATTAACTTATGGAGCCATATTGAAAACTCTTGTGTTTATACAAGAAACGGAAAGAAGTGCTTGATAGAGGTCTGCTAAACTTAGACAATATATCTACCCCAAAAGATTACAAAACAGTGGTAAGTAAAAGGAAAAAAATGCTCTGTTGACTCTGAGAATTGCAGTTTTGACAGCCATTAAGCATTTAATGTTATGCTTTGTTTTAGCTTTGTTATGGAAACTGATGATGTTTTGTTCATTGAGGCAGCACTTCCAGTGGATTCGTTTGAATGGGAAGACGCCCTTGACATCACGTCATTTTGAGTCTAGTTTGGATTAATGGCTTTGAGGAGATGGGGACAGACAGATGAAATTATCCATCTGACCTAATATAAGAGATGTAATTGTGTCAGTGGTACTCTGGGGATGTTGTGCCATGGTTTCAGATGAGAAGACGCACTGATGAGATTCAGAACACATACAACCAAATCTCCTTGTTGCAGTGACACTTGAGGAATATGGTGATCAAATAAGGTGCATTCAGTTACTTTTTCTTTAATTTAGTTTCATACATACAGTGAGAAGAACCTTTAGTGAATATAATTAAAATGATAAATACTCACATGCAATCAATACTCCAGTCATATCTTCTAATTTATTCCACATGGAGCGGGTTGCCTTTTCATGGGGCTTCCATGTCTAATAGTAATAAAGACAACAATATCAATAATAATAATTATTCATTCACTATTATATAGTACTTTCTCAGTGCTCAAGGCACTTTACAAATGAATGAAAATGAAGTGAACAGCAGTTAATACGCAAGCTTCATACATCCACACCAGTAGGTGTCAGTATATGCTTCTCTGGGATGAAAATGAACAGGTGAAACACTAACAAAAACTTACAGAGTACACCTTTTAATGCTCAAATCAACACTTGATAGTGTAGTCATGAACGATTGGCTTGAGAAATCAAGTGATCTCTTTCTGTGCTGTTCTAACCCAATCTCACGAGGAAACGTAACTATTTTACGAAGTGCCGATTTCACATGAATTTATATGACTGGCAAAGAGCGTGAGATTTAAAAAAATATATAAGCATTAAGGTCCATCTCTAATCCCACCCAAAAACTAACCTTCAGTGGGACGCAAGATGAGTGTGTGAAAAAGTACAAATGAGATTATACGAATTAGCTACCAAAATGTTATACGAATTAAACACCAAAATGTAAAATAGTTACGAATTGTCATGACAGTGCATTGGCTGCTTTGATGCTTTCCTCCTTTCCAGCTCTGTCTCGTCTCTGTTTTGTGGTAGTTCTCTCTCCACCTTACCTTTGATATGTTCTTTTGATTTCTGTAAATGGTAAAGGTCATTTTGTCTATAACAGAGCAATGCTGACAACACTGATGTCCTGTAAAGAATTTCAGTCATCACCTTTGCTTCTTTTAGCTGAGGTCCATATGTCCCCATGTGCTGGATCTCTTTCTACACAGATGGAGAAACATCAAATCTGACTGTTGTCAACAAACAACAACAAAAGCACAAACTGGTTTATGGACAAGCAAATAAACTTACTGTACTTTACTTTTTCTTGGATGTCACTTGAGGTATGTGTTTGTTGAATGTCAAAGTAGACTTGTGCGGTTTAAAGACATATTAAAATGGTTGTCGAAAGCTTTACTTTATTAAATTGTTTTTATCGATATGTGAGAGAGCAAATGAGAAGGACAAATAAAAGAGATTTATGGAAAAATATATTTAACATTGTGAGGGGCAACTTTGTACCTGTGTATACGTTCAGTTTTCCTCTTGTATCTTGGGGCTTATTTGTGATGTCTTAGCCTTGTTTTTGTCTAATTGCCAGTCTGAGGATTCAGGGTTTGCCCTTTGACCTCCAGAAAGAAAGGTCGTCTGGGGTGGGTCTGGAGAGAATGACAAAAGGAATTTTGCAGATGAGGAAGAAGGGGTGAGGGTACCCTACTGTCCTGAAAGCGAGAGAAAATCCACTGGTTTCTTTTTCCTTTTTTCTCGCCTGTTTTGGAGAGAGAGAGAGAGAGAGACTTTGACCCTCTGGTTGTTCCGGTTACTATAATGTTAATGCATTACTGCGGTCATCCATTGCCTCTTTGGGAAGTACTGTACATACTTCCACCGGACATCAGAAGACCTGCGAACTGGTTATGTTTACCTGCAAGTCCAGGAATGCACTATTGATTGGTATTTGAAGTCTACAAATAAAGTTTAAAAAGAAAAACTGTAAGAGTATTATAGTTTGTTTTTTAATGCAAAATCTAATGTCATTTAATATGGAAATCCCATGAAATTCTGATGTTCCATTTGAGCAAGTTTTTTTTATTTAGAAATATTAATTAGAAACAATCCATGACCATACTGTACTTCTATCTCTCACAGCTGTCCTACAGAGTTTAGTTCCAACCCTAATTAAACACACCTGAACCAAAGTAATCAAGGTCTTAAAATTCACTAGAAACTTCCAGGCAAGTGTGTTGGAGTTACTCTCTGCAGAACATTGGGCCTCAAGATTGTACACCCTGATCTAGCAGACACAGTGCTCAAATGAAAGCAAATGAAAACATGTCTTTGATCGTCTTTTGCATCTTGCACACGACATGCCATTCTAAAAATGTGGTGTTCAAGTTAAAATGAGTTCTTTAAAAAAAAAAAGATGTTTTATGCTTGCTGCAGTGACTCATGCAATTTATGATTTTTACCATAGCTTTGAGCTTTGCTGAAATGTTTGAATGCACAAAAGCATGAATGAGAAATAAAAGCTAAAATGTCACACATAACTATCAGAAGGCTTACAATACGGTGCTTGAGTCATATTGACTACTTTTATGGCATTTTTTTAAATCCATTTCAGAGCTTGACAACCCCTACCCACTCACTGTATGTTGACGTATTGTATGTAAAAGAGCAGCTTGGACATTTTTTTTAAAAAACTTTTTTTGTGTTCCACGAAAGAAGCACAGTCATACAGGTTTGGAACAACATGAGGATGAGTAAATGATGCCAGGATTTTTGGGTGAACTATTAATTTAATGTGCATACAGTCGTGGTGTTGCATCCGTACCATTAGGTTTCTCTCTTCGCAGCGCTGAGCACCAGCAGCAAAGCATCCAGAGATTCAGTGTTTGTTTGAATCCTCCACAGATTCTGAACTGTAACAGTGGAACCGCCGGTCTCTCCCTCCTCCCTGTCTCTTTCTACCATCTCTCTCATTCTCAGTGGGACATGGTGTGTCTGTCACCACTGACTACCTTCCATAATGACATCCAGGGCTGTAAATGTAAAAGGTGAGAGAAAAACACAAAAATGCACACACCTGAATAAAAACAGAAGGAAGATAAATAATGGGAAAGAAAATCAGTAACACAGGAACCAATTCTCACTATTAACTAGTGGCTTATTAGCACACCTATTATGAACATATTGGCTGTTTATGATGAGTAAATATAAAGCATTCTGCATGACTATATTCTGCACCCCTAATCCTACCCAATCCCTAAATTTAACAACTAACTTACTAACTATTGATAAGCAGCAAATTAGGAGTTTATTGAGCCAAAGGTCGTACATGGTTTGTTAATAGCGAGAAGTGTGACCAAAAAAAATCTATAGAAGCAATTACAGAGTAGAGCAAGATGATAAATTGCTTAATGTTACACTGGCAAAATCATTTGTAATATCAGAAAAGGGGATAATGATTAGTAAGGGTGGCCAATTTGTATAGGAATTAGAAGGAAAAAGAGAAGCATTTGTTATAATGCTTAAAACAACATTATTAAATCAATTATAAAATAAATAGCCGAATCTAATACTGTGTGTACTGTACACGTGGAGGTCAAAATATGATCAGCGTGACTCACTCCTTCATATATTTGTCATGTCCACCATCTTCCCTTTTTTTCTTTGTTGTTGCTTTTTATAACATTGCCATGGGAGTGAAGTGTGGTTGCTAAGTAACTGGCTGGCGTCTGGAAGAATAAAGAGGCTGCTGCTGCTTTCACAGACGAGAGCAAAGCTATGCTAGTGTTTGAGCGCGTGTAGATACATGTGTGTAGTGATTAGTGAACGGTGGCATGTCTGAGGCAGTTATGCTTTATTATATGAAACTAGCTTTGGTCAGCTTTTTATAGCTAACGTTACTGCACTGGAGGCAGTCGGGCCCAGTTTTTAGCATTTACAGCCAGTATCTTTATCAAGCAGTTTGAAGGTATGGATTATAATGGAATATTTCTAGTTGATGAAATTATTTATTTATTTTTTCACATTTTTTTGTTTGTTTGTTTCCATATACTTAATTCTCTCTATGGTGTTGAATACCTCAGTGTGGTGTCTTGTCATTGTCCTCAGAGAACAGTCGCTGATGTAAACAGACCAGTGTCACGTGCTGCTATGCTATTGCCCACAGCTATGCGCTTAAAGCTAAATTGTAAAAGGTTTCTTTGGTTTTGCTTTGAGAGTTTACGACACTATTTTTATTTTATAAAAAGCAAGCGGAAGTGATAATAAAGCTGTTATTTTTGTGCCTACCTGAACATAAAAGCACAAAACAACATTCACTCTAGGAATCCATTGCGTCATAATTGCTCAATTTGCATTGCGGGACTTTGTCGACATCTAGTGTCCATTTTTTAATAAAAATATATATTTTTTATGGGAATAAAACGATGGATTAGGTTTAGATGCTTTCAAATTTTTGGAAAGAAATCCTCACCACAACAGATCTGCAATAAGACTTGTAGTGCTACCAGTAAAAAATAAAATTTAACCATGGACTGATTTGTTTTTATCTTAAAAAAAAAAAAAAAAACTTTAAGTTAAAAGCTTATGCATAAATGCAATAGTTCTGGTTGCTAAATAAATAAATACTTAGCAAATTATTTTAAATTATATATTACTACTACTACTAATAATAATAATGATATTTTCATCTTTTTACAGCACATTGTATAATTATGAAAACGCAAGACAGTATTTAGTATCAAAACCAACACATTTTCCGCTTGTAACAATTATTTTAATAAATACTCTTAGTGTTCCTCACACAGGAGATAAGGGGGTGGGTTTGTTCAACCCCTGCACAGAGAGTTGCCCCATACAAATGATAACAAGAAGAACACAAACCACATGCACACACACCCGTCCGCTCACACACACACACACACACACACACACATATAACAGGCATACTCATTGGTGGACAGTCAAAAAAATACTGTCTACTACCAGGTTTAACGGTTCAGCACAACGAATTTGAAAACCCTCCAGTGTGCGTTTCTCAGCACCATTCAGTCCGCCAAAAGAACATCCTGTATTTCCTGCACAAGTGTAACGTCACTAAGGATCTCATCACATGTCTCTTTCCACGTGCCCTGACATGACAGTGTCCTTCACAATGCTCTCTGTGGTGACGCATGGTCAGATCTGCTGTATACATACTGTTCCTTTCTCTTCAGTTGAACTGTTCAGTAGGTGGAGGAAGAATGTCACTTTAAGGAGGTAAGGAAGTGTCTGTCTGGTACATAAAAAACAGGTAGTACATGTTTGCTTTTTATTGCCAATTGTTACAAAAACCCTAATTTTCCCATTTCTGTCCTTCTCTTCTCAAGATGCTCCTTACAGGAGCTGACATTGTTTTGAGGAGAACAGAGGCTTTTCAGATGAGTTTATGACGAGAGGGGGAAGTAAATGGTTTTCACTTGAAACACTCTTGAACAGAGTGGAATAGGGGCTTACTCATCCAGTTTTAGTCAGATGGACATTAACAAGCACTTTCCAAGAATAGGGTACAAAAGCTTAACCTTCAAAAAATCTTGAACTAACTAATTATTACATTAAGTGTTTTATTCATTTCCTGTAAGATTTGCAACTATGCTACCAAAATTTGGGACATACACACTCCTGTTCAAAATTTTGGGCCAGTACTTTTTTTTAATTAAATAAATGAATACTTTTATTCAGCAAGGATGCATTAATTTGATCAAGAGGGACAGTAAATACTTTTACATTGTTAAAAAAGTTATTTTGAAATATTAAGCAACACAACTGTTTTTAACATTGATAGTAACAAGAAATGTTTCTTGGCTGCTCAAAATTCAGCGCTGCGTCACATGAATAAATTACATTGTAAAACATATTCATATAAAAACAATTATTTTTAATTTGTAATATATTTCACAATATTACTGTTTTTACTCTATTTTATCAAATAAATGCAGCCTTGGTGAACATAAGAGACTTCGTTCAAGAACATAAAACAATTTTTCCAAACCCAAAATTTTGAACACTAGTGTAGTGTTGGAATCAATAAATAGGGTTTATATAGAGTTTACCTGGTTCACTTGATTTTGTTATTTTCTTGCAATAAACATCAAAATAAATAGACAAAGTATATACAATAAAATAAAAAAGAAGATAAATGTGCTTATGGGGCTATCAATAGGGACAGATATGGTGAGTTGTAGTTATTTCCGATGCACTTATCTCCCATAAATTAAATACAAATATTTTTTCTTTAATACCATAGGTAACGGTTGAAAGTTGAGCTGGTCAATTGCAATTCGATTTTTTGCTTGTGTATTACATCATGCAGGGTTGTACACAAAATGTGAGACAGGTAAATAGGACTTTTGTAGTCATTAAAATATATTAATGAATTGATTATCAATTTATGGGTTATATGTATAATATAGCATTATATTTGTTGGATACATCAAAAAGTTTGAGGCTTCTGAGGTGGGACGGGCCAAAATTCCCATTTTAAGGGGAATACAAACATTTGAAGTTTTTTTTTTTTTTTTTAAATTAGCTGCTTTTCATGATAAGTGAAACATGAGATTTATGCCTCTAATGCTTTAAAAATGTGTAACCTATCCTTGGAAAGTGCCAAGTACTTCCACGCATGGAGAGAAAGCATCTGCTCATGTTTCTTTTCACGTTTGGACTGCTCTCACATTCTGATTAGGTCATGCAGAGAGTAGTTTGAGATGTAGTCTGTTATTTTTTTTATTTTTTCAAAAAAAAGAAAAATATAAAATTCTTATGGTACACCTATTTTTATATTGTATCAGCATATTACAATGAATGCAACTCGCAAAAGAGCTCCCTGTGTCATTGCAATTAACTGCATACACACTTCTGAATGTAAATACAGAAAACGTCGCTGAAGTTTGTAATGTACACACTGGAGGGGAAAAAAAACGTATCGTTTTTTTCCAGGCCAAAAAACAGGTTGTACCCATGGAGACCATGACGAAGAAGAAGAGGCGAGAGAGACTGACCCTATGATAACAGAGATATGGACAAACAAGGAAGGTCACAGACCTACAGTAGTTAGACTGCCCTCTCCTGCTCACTACAGGCCGCTGTTTAACCAACCGATCGCAGCCGTTATGAGGCCCATTAAACTCAGAGAATGAGTCACTGCAGACAGGCTGAGATAAACAAATCAAGGTCATTTATCTCTTAACCTGTCCAGAAGGCATCTGTCTAGCTACTGCAGAGGGCAGCTTTTCCATTAGAGCTGCCAGAGAACATGGTCTGATGGGATCACGGGGCAAACTGTGGGGAAACCTCTTACGACGACCACAGAGTGCTGGTTCAGGGTGGGGGACAGAAGTCTTTCTATGAGAAATGTTGTCCGCATAGAGTGGCCTGTGGGTGTTTTCCGCACAGGGGGACGGTGCTGTCCTGGCTCTGGCCTTCCATATCCATGTCGAGAAGGCTTTGATGGGCGACACCCGCTCCAGCGCTCACTCCGCTGTCACCCGAGCCCAGAGGACTGTCGCAGCTGCTACCTGGAGATGAACTGAGCGTCTGGGACAGAGATGATAGTTTCCAGGGGTCCGGACGCACCCGAGCAGGGGTGGGTCGGGGGCGAGGAGCGAACTCGAGGGTTTTGGGACGCTCGAGTGTGCCTGTATGGCTGTCTGGCTCTGGCACCGGGATGGGGATGGGGATGGGAGGAGGAGGTTTGCGCCGATGGGCTGAGGGGTACACCATGGACGGATCAGGCAGGCGTGGAAAGTCAAGAGTTTCACGAGAACCTGGAAGAGATCATATGAACGACATAAGTAAAATTAGAATTCACAAACAAGATATTTAACCATATGATTAAATCATATTTTATCCAAAAGTCAAGACATATGAAAGATTGTATTTTTTTACTGAGGCTTACATTTAATAACATTAAGATTTTTTGCACTTACTGTACACAATTATTTTCATAAAGCACATATAAAGTATATATATTTAAAATTTATGCATTTTAATATGAAAATAAAACATGATTAAAAAATATATATATTAAAATATAAACAATATAAATATTATATACAATATTACATATAAATATTACATATACTGAAATACAGCAAAAAACAAAAACAAAGAAAAACTATTAATAACAATATGAGAATCAATAATGAGAATAATGGGAATTGCAAAAAGGAAAAACTAATTCTCATTACTATAGTATGAAACAAATCATGTATTATTTTAAATGGGTTTAAACATCTACATATACATATATATTTATGTATACATATATATTTATGTATACATATATATTTATGTATCCATATATATAATGTATATATATATATATATATACACACACACATATATATATATATATATATATATATATATATATATATATATATATATATATATATATATATATATATATATATATATATATATATATATATATATATATATATATATATATATATATATATATATATATATATATATATATATATATATATATATATATTGGAAGGGGGATCTCCTCAACCACCACCAGTGTGCAGCATCCACCTGGTTGATGCGACGGCAGCCATATTGCACCAGAACGCCCACCACACGCCAGCTTATTGGTGGAGAGGAGACAGAGTGATGAAGCCAATCAGTGTATGGGGATGATGAGGAGGCCATGATGGTCAAAGGCCAATGGGCAAATTTGGCCAGGATGCTGGGGTTACACCCCTACTCTTTTTCGAAGGACATCATGGGATTTTTAATGACCACAGACAATCAGGACCTCGGTTTAACGTCTCATCCGAAGGACGGTGCTTTTTTACAGTATAGTGTCCCCGTCACTATACTGGGGTGTTAGGACCCCCACAGACCACAGGGTGAGCACCCCCTGCTGGCCTCACTAACACCTCTTCCAGCAGCAACCTAGTTTTCTCAGGAGGTCTCCCATCCAGGTACTGACCAGGCTCACCCCTGCTTAGCTTCAGTGGGCAACCAGTCTTGGGCTACAGGGTGATATGGCTGCTGGCAATATTATATACAGGAATAAAATACTGTATTACAGCAATTGCAATCACTACTAAGCATACAAAAATGCAAAAAGTTAGGACAAATATTACTAATTTTATTGCCTACGCAAAATATCATTTAAACCCCCCCCCCCCATTTTAAGCAACTTATCATAATAAATAATCTTATTGATCTTTGTGAGAAACACTATTAAGATTAATGGCAATTACAAAAAAAAGTTAAAATAAATCCTACTGGTTCTAAAATATTGTCTTTTTTGTTGTTGTGACATTTACTAAATGGCCTTTAAAAGCAGAGCAAAAATAAAAAACTTTTTTTTTTTTTTTGTAAAGTACTTATAAATATGGATTCATGCAAGTTATGATTAAATATATGATTATGATAAGATATGAATGCAAATGTTTTGACAGAGATTCACCCAATACCAAATAGCATTTCAAGTAAAATGTTGTACCTGTATATGGTGTATTGGTTGGGGCTTGTGCGGGGGGGAAGGGCATACTCCCATCAGAGGGGGTGCGCCGATGCCCCACGACCGTCTGCGCTCGAGGACGGATGGCCCCATCAGAGGGCGTGCGGCGGTGCCCGCGGTTTAAAGCCATAGCTGCAGAGACATGGGTGGGTGTGAGGGACTGATTGGGCTCTCGTTTGAAGCTCTCCGCCCTCAGGTCCAGCAGAGGGTTTAATGATGGCGCGGGAGAGACCACCGGGTGAGCACTACTAGGGGTCGGGGCAAAGTCATCAGGATCAGAGGGCAACAGGGACTTGGTGGAGTTGCAGTCAGAGAGCGAGGACAAAGAGAGGAGGGTAACGGAAGGAGACGGGTCCATGCAGGGCAGGGCGGAGTCGTGATGGCGGTTGTGGGACAGGGAGAGTGACAGTGTGCGGCTGGGTGGAGATGTGCTGCGTCTGAATCGGCCCGTGCGCTGGAACAAACCCTCCTTCTTCTTCCTTTGCTCCTCTCGCTGGTCCTGCTCATCTTGACTCATCTGAACACACATGAATAAATAATGTCACATTACTTCAACAATAAGGTCAAATAATAATATAATATATAGCAATAAATATAAAAAACTAAATGAGCATTACTACAAAAAAAAACAAACAAAAAAAACAAACAAAAAAAAAATTTTAGTTGTGTGAAAAATATTTTCATGCAAAATAAATATTCTATTTGATTATATAAGTAGTATATAAAAGTAGTATATAAAAATATTAGTATATAAAAATTATATATTATAGTAGTAGTATATAAAAAAAACTTAATTACTCGCATATGAAAGCCCAAATCATTCAAATTATTTAATAATTACTTAATGATTATACTTTGTGAAACTATTATTCATTTAAATATTAAATTACAAATATTACAATTACATGTTAAATGGGTAACACTTTATTTTAAGGTGTCCTTGTTACACATTTTACATAACTTACTATTATAATAACAATAAATTATGCATAATTACATGCAAGTAACCCTAAGCCAAACCCTAATCCTAACCATATAGTAAGTCTTCTTTCCTGGCGTTCTCCCGTGTTCACACAGGGTCTGCAGCTCGGCTCGGTCTCCTCCATTTAACTCCGTTTGTGACGTCCTCTGGGGCTTGGCCCACCGCTCTCATGTCCTCCATGACGGAGCCCATCCACCGCTTCTTGGGTCTTCCTTGTGGCCAGTGGCCTCCAGGGTCGAGACGGAGCGCTGTTCTTGCCACGGAGTTCTCATCACTGCGCATGGTGTGGCCGTACCATCTCAGGTGGGCTTCCCTCATCTTCTCCGTTATTGCGGCTACTCGGAGTCGTTGCCTGACGCCCTCATTCATTATGTGGTCGTGGAGGGCCAGCCCAAGCATCCACCGGAGCATCTTCATTTCCATTGCGTGGAGGGCCGACTCATGTTTCTTGTTCGTAGGCCAGCATTCAGCGCCATAGAGGGCGACTGGGCGAACGACGGTCTTGTAGACTTTCTTATCACACAGGACTCCGGTGACCTGTCTCCACTTGAGCCACGGCGCGTTGATTTTTGCTCGTGATTCTTGTATTGTTGTACTTGCTCCTCGAGGTCTGTGCGCATTGGGTCCATGAGGGCGACGTCGTCAGCGTAGAGAAGCGTCCAGGGGTGTGGTCTTTGGAGGTCGGCCGTCACCGTGTCCATACAGAGGATGAACAGCAAGGGCAAGAGGGCTGATCCTTGGTGGACGCCAACAGTGATGTTGAAGGGTGGTGACGTCCCGGCTGGGCATCTGACCATGCTTGAGGTGTTGTGGTATAAGAGTTGGACCCACTTTACGTACTCTTTGGGACGCCATGGAGCCTCAGCGCTCGCCAGATGAGATTGTGGGGGACCCGGTCAAATGCTTTCTCCAGGTCCAGGAAGGCCATGTGTACTTCTTGTACTTCACTTGATGCTTCTCCATCAGCAGTCGAGTAGCATGAATGGCGGCAGTGGTGCCACATCCCTTCACGAAACCACACTGGTTTGGCGTGATGTCGACAAGGCTTCAGAGGCGACGGTCCAGCACTCGCTTGAAGATCTTCATTGCATGATACAACAGTCATATTGGTCGGTAGTTAGCACACTCGCTGACATCCCCCTTGCCCTTCCAGATGGGCACGATTGTGCTGGTTGTCCAGGCATGGGGAGGCTTGTTCTCGGCCATAATTCAGTTGAACAGGTCAGCGAGGAAGGTTGCTCCGCGGTCCTCAAGGGTCTTCCAGACCTCGGTTGGTATAGCGTCGGGGCCGGTTGCTTTGCCTCTTTTCATCTTCTCAATGGCCAACTTCACCTCTGCAGTCGTGATCCAGGGGACTGGGCCAAGGGTGGGTGGAGGGCTTGGAATTGGCAGGTGCGGTAACTCTTCATTGCAGATGCCAGAGAAATACTCTGACCATGGCGGGTCTCAAAGGACTTGGTTGTCAGCTCCCTTGACTTGCATGACATGGCCGATGTCTTGAGTGGAGCGGTGGCGAGACTTGGCAAGGCGGTAGATGTTATTTGCCCCTCCAGGCGAGTCCAGTTAGCCATACAAGTCCTGGTAATGGCAACTCTTCGCAGTGGCCACTGCCCATTGTACGCTGACCTTTTCTCTCTAATCGCTTTTTGCACTTCTTCATTCCACCATCCACCTTGATGGATCTGGGCCACGGCCTCATTCCACATGGCTTCCAACGGTTGTTCAGGGTTCACCGCAAACTCGGCCAGCACAGCTGCCAGGTCGCCCCTCTGCTCCTTCATTTTCCACCACTTAATTCGCTCAGGTCCGGTCACTGGCTTCCTTGTCTGACACAGTGGGTCGAGTCTTATGTCCATATAACCATATAGTAAGTACATGTAGTTAATTAATATTACTCAGTACTTAAATGTATAATTACACTGTAACAAGGACACCTTAAAATAAAGGTTAACTCTTTATTTTAAGGTGTCCATAATACAGAGTAATTACCTAATTAAGTAATTAGTAGTAGCTGTTGTAATTACATGAAACAAAATGTACTTACCATGTAACCAAGTTATGGAACAGCCTGTAATTACAGTTTGTAATTATGTAGATGTAATAGGCAGCTACTGTAACACATATGTAACAGATCGAGTCTGTTACACAGCTACTTGTACACTTAAGTACAATTAAGTACAACACTTTATTTTAAGTAGCCTATGCCTATGTAATTTTCTGTAATTTTAATGTAATTAGAAAGGTATTACATGTATTTAAGCTGTATACTGGTTGGTTAAATCAAACTAAGGTGCAGCTGGAGAAGGTGTACAGTATAGATACACATGAAGTACACTTAAGTACAGTCTTGATACACTTTATTTTAAGTAGCTTATGTCTGTGTACTTACATTTATAATCACGTTGTACAAAGTCTGCAACACATATGTAACAATCTTTTGGTTACATAAGTAGCTGTGTAACAGTAGCTGCCTATTATATGTACATAATTACAAACTAAGTATAGGCTGTACAATAACTTAGTTACAAGGTAAATACATTTTGTTTCATGTAAGTACAATGGCTACAACTAAGTACTTAACTAGGTAATTACTCCGTATTATGGACACAAAATAAAGTGTAACCGTTAAATGTATAATAATTACAAAGTAATCATCAATATTTGTAGTCTTGCTTATGATAATACATTCATTAAAAATGTACTGAAAAAAACACTACTCAACCCTCCTATTAAGCCTCTTTTCTTCTGTTCCTTACTTTTCTTTTCCACTTTCCCAGTCCCTCATAATGTGTACCTGTTGTCGTCCCAGCTGCAAGATGTCAGAGCCCAGGCCCACAGCGGCCAGTATGGAGGCACAGCCCAGCAGCAGCAGGTCACTCTTTTTCCTCTGGCTGCAGCGCCGAACTGAATCCTGTGAGCCCATTCCTGGCCCTACACCCGCTGATCCTAAACCCACCTCCTCCATCGCTCCATTACTGCCCAGCTCAGGAGCCAGGCGTCCCGGGGAGCTGTCATCAAACTCACAGTGCTCCTCTACACAGAAGATAAGGGTAGTGAATTAATAATGAATAAAGAGAAACAGATCGTAAGCGTCCTATCATTTCAGCTGATATCTGGTTGATGTACTGTGTTGGGTCATAATGTTCAAATACAGGTCTATAAGCAGAATGGGATTCAGACTCACCCATTTCATTTAGGCTTGAGAATCCAGCAGTCATAGGAGCATGTTTTGGGGACTTCCCCAGATTTGGAGCACTGGAGGACCACACCTTACCCTCCCCAAGTGACTTTAACCTAAAAAAAGGGGATCAGCTTGATTACATTTCAATTAAAAATCAAATGTAGTTATACAAATTGTACAATATAAATATAAATATATGAATATATTTGATTTAAATCAAAAATAGTAACTGTATTATTAAATGGACCCAATCTAACATGAACTAACAGTTGTATTTTTTAACAAAGAATAATAACTTCTGTATCAAATGTAGCTACTGCTCATTGATAATGTTTAGGGCTGCAACAACGAATCGATTAAATCGATAAAAATCGATTACTAAAAGCGTTGGCAACGAATTTCATAATCGATTCGTTGTGTCGCGCGACGCGGAGACGTTTGATTATTAAAAAAAAAAAAAACTTTAGTTGAGCGTGGAGCGGAGTGAACACACTCGGTCTCTCTCGCGCACGGATGCTAGCAGAGTTTGGCGCCTCATAAATAAAAAAAAAAGTAAAAAAAAAAAAAAAAAAACGAGCGGAGGTAGAGGAAAGATACATGGCGGAGGCAGAGAAATCCGTGCGACCCAAGTCATCCAAGGTGTGGGAGCAGGGGCGGCGTTTGCGTATGGCAGAGTATGGCAGTTGCCATACCCTAGCCCAGTCAGGTGCTGTGAAAAATTATCCAAACTTGAGTCGCTTATAATTCGTTTTTATTATTTTAAATCAGAGAGTTTTAAAAATAGTAAACCAATGATAAGCATTAAAATAACTTGTCAGTAAAACTTCGTAACGCCATTGGATCATCGAGCTCTCAGCGAGACCTCGTAACTTCACCCCGCCTCCGTTCAGATGGACGCGCCGCGCACAGCCTGGAGATGAGATCTCTGCTTTTTCGCAATGCAAGGGTGAATAAATAATTGGTGTTTGAATAGTACAGCGTTTTCTTTACTCAAACACTATGTCAGTAAAGGATAATGTTTTTGTGTGTTTGAAGAGTGGAGAAGAATTAGTTATTTGCTGTCTATATACGTTTTAAATATCCTGTGCATTATGTGCATAAGCGCTTAATTTGAGATTTTGGCCAAGTGTATTAAACAACAAGAAAAAACTAAGCGCCCATATAGCTACAATCAAAGTTATATAACCTGTAAAAGTTGATGAAAGCATAATGCACTTAATGCACTTATGCACTGCATAACAGCCGTTCTAACGACAGACAAAACACTCCATCTCCGTCATTCTCTGGTCAAAAACATTATTAACTCCATTTGAGCTTGATTTTCATATAATGTTAAGTGCAGGTGTCTGATACAATACCAACGCTAACGACGCAGTGTTGTTAAATTATTTAATTTTTGCACTCCCAGATGTAAAGCATACATGTGTATGTTTTTGTGTTAGTCCATTTTATTTTATTTTATTATTATTATAACAGCTCAGGGATGTTCAAGGAGCAACATGTTTGTGCACTTTCTAAAGATTTTAGTTCTGTTTTTGAATAAAGGGTTGGAAATGAATGCTTTTTTTTTTTTAAATCCGATTCATCGATTAATCGAAAAATAATCGACAGATTAATCGATTATTAAAATAATCGTTAGTTGCAGCCCTAATAATGTTAATGCATTAAATAAGGTTAACTAATGACACCTTATTGTAAAATGTTACCTATTGGTCTTTATAATTATTTTGCAGTTTAATGTTTGAAACATGTTTCCTTTATAATTTTTTTGTGCATCGTTTCATTGTACAGTATTTAAATGTTCAGGCCTTTTTGTTATAAGAACTTTTTTCAATATCGTGATAATACTGTATACTGTGATAAAGCTTTGCCAATTATCGCAACATGAAAATCTGATACTGTCACATCACATGCATATATATATCTCATCATTAAGAAAATGTATACAAAATTTTGGCACATAAATATTAAAATAACAATAATAATAAATAATTAAAAAGCATTATAAGAGGACTTCTACAGCAAATAAATAAAAGTAAATTAAAAAAAATAGCTAGTTACATAAAAAGAAATACAACTTCTTCAAAAGGTATATTTTTTTGGTCTACCTGTCCTCTCCACCAACTCTCTCGCGCTGATGTGTGGAGCTGGGCCCCCATGTTCGGCCTTTCTTCTTGGTCCCTAGGTCCTCTTTCTTACACACTGCCGTCCGGCCCCACGTCTTCCTTCCATCACTGGGTGTCACTAGACCACACAGCAATACAAACACATTTCAGAAAATATTCAATTATATCTTTGTTTTTGCATACTACATACTGCTACCTAACTCAGCATAAAGTATGGATTACATAGAAACACAAGTATGTAAGTTAAGACAGTCTAAATGCACTTCACAGACACATTCAGCTCTTTTAAGTGGTATTGATTCTTGGCACATGGCAATGCAGGCGTACATCAATATGTACTAAGCTACTCCAGCAATGTACTCTGGTCCTTATTTATTCTCCCATATAAAAACAAAATATTTACGCATTGACTTACGGCGTATGGCTCTGAGGCGAGGAATGACCCCTGGGCTGGCTGGAGGAGTGGTGCTTTCACTACCCTGACATTTCCTCTTGTCCACGCTGGGTGACGCTTGCACCGTGATCTTATGTTCAAAACCTAAAACAGACAGATGCTGTCAGGGACTTACAGAATATAATTCTACATATAATTAAATAAACTTTAAGGGTATATTGGCTGGACTCTTTAGATTTCACTTTGTTTTCATACCCTTGTATGATAAAACATTTAACTGGACAATAACACTAATTTGATTAGGGGGAAAAAATCATTTTATTATAAATGTACATAATGCAATGCTGGTCAAAAGTTTGGAATAAAATTTAAATTATACTAAAGAAGTCTCTTATGCTCAGCAAGGCTCCAATTATTTGATTAAAATAATTTAAAATAACTGTTTTCTATTGCAATATATTTTATGATGTAATTTATTCCTGTGATTCAAAGCTGAATTTTCAGCAGCCATTACTCCAGTCTTAAGTGTCACAGAAATCATTTTAATATGCTGATTTGGCACTCAATTATTACTGGTTCTTAATTATCATCAAAAAAGCAGCATTTATTTGAAATAAAAGCTTTTGTAACACTAAATGTCTTTACTGTCCTGTCACTTTTCATCAATTAAATGCATCCTTGCTGAATTAAGGCATTGGTTGATTCGTTTCCACAAAATGTTGGGCAGCAGATATAATAAAAATGTTTCTTGAGCAGCAAATCAGCTTATCAGAATGATTTCTGAAGGATCGACTGCTGCTGAAAACTCAGCTTTGCCATCGCAGGAATAAATTACATCATAAAATATATTAAAATAGACAACAGTTGTTTTAAATTGTAATTAAATTTCACAATATGACTATTTTGACTGTATTCAAATCGCACCACAAACATTATAACTGCAGCTTCAAAAGAACAGCATTAAACAAATGGTAATTATTCCAAACTTTTGACCAGTAGTGTATGTTCCCATTCCACCCACCAGATGGCAGACTGATGCAGTTGCTGTCCCTGCCGAGTTTGAGCAGTCTGCTCTTTTTGAAGTGGCCTTTGCGTTTTTTCACGTGTGGTTTCTCTTGATACATCTGATGGATGATGATGTTGAGCTCTCTCTCCACAATGTCGATCTCCCTCTCGGCTAACTCCTGCTCACGCCTCCTCAGATGCTCCTCTTGCTCCCTCTGCTCCTCAGCTGCCCGCGCCAGAGCTTCCTCCCAGGATCGCAACTCCTAATGAACAGGCGATTATTTAGACCACTAATCCACTAAGCCTACAAGTTATTGCTTTTAATATTGTTGCAAGTGTAATTTCCCCAAGCATAGCTGATTAGATTTTCCCACGCATTAGGCTCTCTTTGGTTCACAATACTTGTGTGTAAACATACATTTTAGTTTTAACCACCTAATCTGTACTCATCCCAAATGTATAAAATATCGATCTGTAAATGTACAATAAACTTTAAACTTTTACTCAGCAAGGATACATTAAATTTATCAAAGGTGAGAGTAAAAAATGTCTATAAATTTCAAATAAATACTGTTCTTTTGAACTTTCTATTCATCAAAATATACTGAGAAAAACAAAGCATGATTTCCACAAAAATATTAAGCAATGTTTTCAACACTGATAATATTTAGAACATTTTCTTGAGCACCAAATCAGCATTTTAGAATGATTTCTGAAAGATCATGTCATTTTTTTATTTATTTTTTTTTTTTTTAAGTTTTATAATTACATTTTCAACTGTTAAAGTTGTCATAATATTTTGAAAATATTAGTGTTATTACTGTATTTTGATCCAATAAATGGAGCCTTTGGTGAAAATAAGAGAAAACATTAAAACATTCTACCAACCCCAAACTTTATAAAACATATATATATATATATGGTGTTGGTTGCTAATTGATGGTACAGAAATAAAGCAAAAATAAAAAATACTGTATATTACCGTACTATATTTTATTTAAATTTTTTTTACAATATTTGAAACCTAAATTTACAAGACTTCAATGTGTGAGTATATTCATATAAATTATAATATTATTCACATGGTTAAATGTGTAAATTATATGGCATTATAGAACTGGTTGACAATATAGTGTAAATGGTGATCCATATTTATTGTGCAAATGGTTTAAATAAATATATTATATATATATATATACACATATATACACACACACATATATACATACACAAGTGCTGGTCATATAATTAGAATATCATCAAAAAGTTGATTTATTTCACTAATTCCATTCAAAAAGTGAAACTTGTATATTATATTCATTCATTACACACAGACTGATATATTTCAAATGTTTATTTCTTTTAATTTTGATGATTAGAGCTTACAGCTCATGAAAGTCAAAAATCAGTATCTCAAAATATTAGAATATTTACATTTGAGTTTGAATAAATGACCATCCCTACAGTATAAATTCTGGGTCTCTCTTGTTCTTTGAAACCACAATAATGGGGAAGACTGCTGACTTGGCAATGATCCAGAAGACGAACATTGACACCCTCCACAAAGAGGGTAAGTCACAGAAGGTCATTACTGAAAGGTGTGGCTGTTTACAGAGTGCTGTATCAAAGCATATTAAATGCAAAGTTGACTGGAAGGAAGAATTTGGGTAGGAAAAGGTACACAAGCAACAGGGATGACCGCAAGCTTGAGAATACAGTCAAGCAAAGCCGATTCAAACACTTGTGAGAGCTTCACAAGGAGAAAACTGAAGCTGAAGTCAGTGCATCAAGAGTCACCACGCTCAGACGTCTTCAGGAAAAGGGCTACCAAGCCACTTCTGAAACAGAGACAACGTCAGAAGCATCTTACCTGGGCTGTGGAGAAAAAGAACTGGACTGTTGCTCAGTGGTCCAAAGTCCTCTTTTCAGATGAAAGTAAATTTTACATTTCATTTGGAAATCAAGGTCCCAGAGTCTGAAGGAAGAGTGGAGGCACAGAATCCATGTTGCTTGAAGTCCAGTGTGAAGTTTCCACAGTCAGTGATGATTTGGGCTGCCATGTCATCTGCTGGTGTTGGTCCACTGTGTTTTCTGATGTCCACAGTCCATCTACCAGGAAATTTTAGAGCACTTCATGCTTCCTTCTGTTGACAAGCTTTATGGAGATGCTGATTTCATTTTCCAGCAGGACTTGGCACCTGCCCACACTGCCAAAGGTACCAAAAGCTGGTTCAATGACCATAGTGTTACTGTGCTTGATTGGCCAGCAAACTCGCTTGACCTGAACCCCATAGAGAATCTATGGGGTATTGTCAAGAGGAAGATGAGAGACACCAGACCCAACAATGCAGATGAGCTGAAGGCCACTATCAGAGCAACCTGGGCTCTCATAACACCTGAGCAGTGCCACAGACTGATCGACTCCATGCCACGCCGCATTGCTGCAGTAATTCAGGCAAAAGGAGCCCCAACTAAGTATTGAGTGCTGTACATGCTCATACTTTTCATTTTCATACTTTTCAGTTGGCCAAGATTTCTAAAAATCCTTTCTTTGTATTGGTCTTAAGTAATATTCTAATATTTTGGGATACTGATTTTTGACTTACATGAGCTGTAAGCTCTAATCATCAAAATTAAAAGAAAAACATTTGAAATATATCAGTCTGTGTGTAATGAATGAATATAATATACAAGTTTCACTTTTTGAATGGAATTAGTGAAATAAATCAACTTTTTGATGATATTCTAATTATATGACCAGCACCTGTATATACACACATACATATATATATATACATATATATACACACACATACATATATATATATATATATATATATATATATATATATATATATATATATATATATATATATATATATATATATATATATATATATATACACAAATTTTTTATTGCACTGAGAAGATTTCAGAAGTTCACCACTTGCCACTCATACTTTCTCCTTTGAGTTGTATTAAATATAAAACAAACATCAGTTTATGATCCTAACCTTCTCTTTTGCTCGCAATTCATCAAACATCTGCTGGATCTCCAGCCTCCAGTCTTCCTGCAGGGAATGGAAAGACTCGAGGGGCATCTGAAACATGGCTGATTGCTCAATGTCCACCAGCCTTTTCAAGATACTTCCAAAACAAGGACGTCCATGTGGGTTAGAACACCAACACTCTACAGAGAGAGAGACAGAGACAGATAAATAATGATGCTATGAAATAAAGAGTGGATATCTTACAGGTCAATGTTTCATGTGGTTCAACCATAACTGTTCTTACCTCCCAGCAGCTGTGCAAAGGCCTCAGGGCAGGTGGAGGGGATGGGAAGGGTCAACTTGTTCATGGCAACTCCATAGGCCACAGCCAAAGCATCAATTTCACGGTATGGCACCTCACCAGTCAACAGCTCCCACAGTAACACTCCAAAACTGACACGAAAAAGACCATAATCAGCCACAAAACCTCTAGTTAGGCCGCAAAAGATAGTCCAGAGGAGGACGGAAGCTCACCTCCACACATCGCTGCTTTTGGAGAACAGGGACACCTTGATGACCTCTGGAGCCATCCAGGCATACGTGCCCGCTGCGCTCATCTTGGTGGTGCGATGCCATTCCCGAGCAAGCCCGAAGTCTGTGATCTTCAGAGTCTTCCCGCTCAGGTCATCTCTCTCCAGAGGCTCCAGAATCAAAACTGAGGGAAAAGTGAAATGAAGAACAGAGAAACATGAATCCAAAATAGGTTAGAGATAAATGTTGATATTTCTGAATAATGAATAGAGGAAACAATACCAACTTGTTCATGTAACATCCAGTAATTAGTCTCAGTGGTGCTCATTAGAAGTCAAACCAGATTATTTGGCACGCAGAAGCTTTACACAAAGATGGCAAACAATATCCTTGATTTGCACTTTAGATAAAACTGAAGTGCAAACATGTGTAACACACGTTTGAGTCATATGACAATGGCACAATATGAGAACCAGTGCAGTACTTGTGTACACAAAAACAAAACTGCATCTACAGATCATCTTAGATCAGAATATCAAATTCATTTTAGCCTTTATAATATTAACTATTCTTTTCCACATTCCCATTCTCATATTGTTTTGCATATATGTTTTTAAAAATGAATTGGTATTCGCAACTCATTTTACTTTCGTCTGTGACGTATTTCTGAGTGAAACGGGATGTTCAACGGGAACAAAATCTAGGGCGGGATTTGATGCATCAACTGAATCATGTAAGGTGACAGTACTACACCATAATGGAGTTCAATTGGAATGCTATCCTCTTGAAACACTATTGGTACCCATTTTAAAAAAGCTTTGAAAATGCTTTTAAAGAGGTCATAATTCAGGAGTTCTCTCTTGATGTAAATGTCAGCACATTGTGAAACACACGTTGGCCAGAAGCGATGGTTTATGTGTACTTTTCTTACATAAAGCTGTCATTTAATATCAGAAGACATCAATTCATGCCATAGAGATGGATTAGATTTCTAAAAATCTTTTTTTTTCTTTTCATCTAATTAAGGTCATACACATTTTGCGCAGCATGAGAGTCAGTAAATTATAAGTGGAGTAACCCTTAAAAGGCCATTCGTCCATTCAAACTCTATGGTAAATTGCTACTAATTAATGTCACTTGGAAGAAACTAGCCAAATTATGCAGAAATTATTAATGTCCTAAAACCCCCTGAACAAAACAGCGTAAGGTAAACTAGTGCAACCCAAATAAATGAAATATGACCCCGGACCACAAAACCAGTCATAAGGGTCAATTTTTTGATGGTGCAAAAAAATCGAAATATTGAGAAAATCGCCTTTAAAGTTGTCCAAATGAAGTTCTTAGCAATGCATATTACTAATCAAAAATTAAGTTTTGATATATTATGGTAGGAAATTTACAAAATATCTCATGATCTTTACTTAATATCCTAATGATTTTTGGCATAAAAGAAAAATGTATAATTTTGACCCATAAAATGTATTGCTGGCTATTGCTACAAATATACCAGTGTGACTTAAGACTGGTTTTGTGGTCCAGGGTCACAGATACACAGTTTACGTTTTTTATTGTGTTAGGTAGCCACCTGATGGCGAATATACAATTTAGATTCTGAAGCAAAAACAGTTGATAATCTGTCCTAAAACGCTACCTAAATAGCTATTTGGCTTTTGTTAATCTTATCCAATGGCCCATGTGGCCCTAATTATGTCACTCAAAAGAAAATAAGTTGTTTCAAAGGTGGACCTAGTCAATATTTTTTGGTCTTTGGAATTTTGTTTAAGTCTCTTATGTTCACAAAGCAGTTAAACAGTAATATTGTAAAATATTATTACAGTTTAAAATATCTATATATTTTAAAATGCAATTTATTCCTGTGATGGTAAAGCTGAATTTTCAGCAGTGATTACTCCAGTCTTCAGTGTCACATGATCCTTCAAAATTCATTCTAATATACTGATTTGGTGCTCAAGAAGTATTCTTATTATTATCAATGTTGAAAACAGTTGTGCTGCTTCATATATGACTTTACTATTACTTTTAATAAAAGTAATGTGTCCATGCGGAATGAAAGTTTTAATTTCTTTCCAATAACAAAAAGTAAATCTTACTGATCCCCAAACTTTTACACATAATGGAATAAATGCAATGTATATTCCGGAATGGACTAATTTGAATCATTCACAATAATACCATGTATTAAGAAAGTAAACCGGGTCAATTCTGAATTAACAGACTCAGCAAAACGGAGACTTCTTGACTTTTAGAGCGAGTTGAAGTTCTATCAAATATTTATCAGCCAATAGCACGTATGCAGGCAACACAGAGCCCCAAAGAGAAACAAGACCTCTTACACACACAAACACACACACACACACACTCTCTTTCACATAATTGAGGAAAAGTGCACACTCATCTAAACACAACACAAACTTACCTTTACAACACAAGCAAGACACATGACAAGCTTTAACCTATACACACACACTCATAACAGGCGCCAGTAAACTGCATGTGGACAACAGTGTCAATATTTCACAGAAGTGGCATTAAAGGACAGAATGATCCTGGCATTGTTATTCATTGAATTCAGATCTATGTTTACTGAAACTACCAAGATCCACACACTTAGTTTATTAGAACAAGAATTATAGAAGTCAATAGGTACACAAGACAAAAAAAGGTTGGGAACACTAGTCACGCCACATGAGATTATACAGTTGCCGCAAAGACATAAAAGAGCTCAACTAGAGTCTAGTTCACAATTACAAACATGAGTCACACCGGATAGAATAAATCATTAATACAATGTGAACTACAGCTTTCTTTACAGTACTATACGTCATATTTGTGTGCGTATTACATTTATATATAAATGTGTGAGTGTGTACTGTATGAGAGAGTGATGCTAGTCTGTGGTGCCCTGTTCTTTCCCTCCTCCCTGTATTTCCTCCTGTGTTTCCGTGTGCGGGCAGGCAGGCTATGGAAATGTTTGGAGTGTCAATAGTCAGCTGGACTGGTTTGAGTGGGGTGGGGACGGGTGGAGTGTAGCCTGCTCTTCCATTATCACCACACATATGCAAACGGGAGCAGTGAGAGAGAAAGGAAGAGAACACAGCTGAGTTTCTGTTTGACCAGCACATCACAAGCTCAGGTTGAACAGGTGGAAGCTTTCTCTCTTATTACATTCATTAGATAGACTAATACATTAAAAACGGTTGTGTCACTTTTTTAATACAATATAATATTATATAATATGAAATGCAGATAACTAGATGCATGTTCTTTGTACAACTAGATGTTGTCAATGAAAATAAATTATGATCATTTATTATAATGATCCTACTTACTTTTTGATTAAATAGCAAAGATTATTTTTAGCATTGCTAATATGCATTTACAATATATAGATAACAGAATATGGGATAAATAAATAATATAATGGAACTATATGGAAGCCAGGGGTGTAAATAAAACCAAACTGCCTTTTAAAATAAAAATAGAAGTGAAAGCAATTATTTCATATTATCAGAGATGCATTACTTGATCAATTCCTGCAATATTAGATGAAAAGATGAGTAAATATAGCAAAAACACTGGATGTGAATGATCACTATTATTATACAATAGATGCTCTATTTTTGGCGGAAACATTGTGTTTCATACATTTCATTCGTACTCAAGGACATGCTTTCTGCTAAAAAGATCTTCTTAGAAAGTTGACAAACTGCCGAGGCGCGCGCATATATATATATATGTGTCTTGTCAGTAAAACTTGGCTCACTGCTTTTATATAGATAGATAGATAGATAGACACACACACACACACGTGTGTGTGTGTGTGATTTGATAATCTTATTGGCTAAATGACTGATCTGTGCGAGTTATTTACCTGCTCAAGACTGAAAGAAAATTATTCTAAATACATTATTTCTGTAACACTTTACAATAAGGTTCCATTTATTTACGTTAGTTAACAACATTAGAAAACAAGAACTAACAATGAAAAAAAAAACCTTCTAAAGAATTTACACATTATCAAAATCGTTTACCAATACATTATTAAAATCAAAATCACATCTGTTCATATTATTTAATGGACCTGAGCTAACATCAACTAACAATGAACGTGTATTTTTATTAACTAACGTTAACAAAGATCAATAAATACTGTAAAAATTTCAATAACTGCAACAACTAAAACAGATTTTTATTAATTAACATATGTTAATTAATGCATTATTCAATGCTAACTAATGGGACCTTATTGTAAAGTGCTACCAATATTTTTTAGTGAACTTAAGCTATAATTTGATCTTTCCCTGTGTGCATTTGTGTGAGTATGTGTTTCTGCCTCTGGTGTGACGGGAGATTAGGAGAATAGGAGATGGCTGCTCACAATGTTAATAAGGCATTGTTATATGCCTGTCTTAGTGGCCATGTGACCCTGAGGGACAGTTGCCACCAGAGGGTTATGAGGGGGTGAATGTGTGTGTGCAAGTAACAGAGAAAGAATATATAGATTGTGTGAATATATGTGTGGAGAGAGAGGGTGTTCATGGGAGTGAATAAAGAGGCACAAAACACATTCGTTGAACATGTCTGAGGTTGAACAAGTGAGGGTGTGTCAGTGATGGAAAATGTGTGTGTGTGTGTACACTGCATATGCATGCATGTTTGTTCCAATTAACTTCTGTTGTGGTTCTTCACTAAAGGCTACTGCCGACCATTCAGGGCATGTATGGAAGTGTATGTTTATGTGTTGGGATGATATATGAGAGGACAGTCACACAGGTTTTACAACTCGTAACTGTCTAACATCAAACACTCAAACCAACCATCGTATGCGCAGGACATCAACCATAACTCACATTCATAAAATTTATATTTACCCTTTATTCACAGTCTGTGTATCAAATTAATTAACCTGATAATGACTGATCATTCACAACATCACAGAGGCAATTTTTGTTTAATAATTTTTTGGTTAAACCACTAAAATGTATATATGAGAAATAAGATACTATGTTTTTTTTTTTTTTTAGATAATTGTCAAATTTAGTGGTTATATACTGTGTGTGTGTGTGTGTGTGTGTGTGTGTGTGTGTGTGTGTGTATGTATGTATGTATATATGTATATAACCTTTCATTGGATAATAAGAATTTAAAATGGGGGGAAATATCATTATGAAATAAATGTTTATTCTCTAATACACGTTGGACACAATTATTGGCACCCCTAGAAATTCTTATGAGTAAAATATCTCTGAAGTACATTCCCATTCATATTCACAATTTTGAGCACTCCAGGGTGATTATGAACATCAAATTATCCAGCCATGGCTTCCTGTTTCACAGAAATATAAATAGGAGGGAAATAAATATTTCTGATGTGCAGAAAAGGATAATTGAGCTTCACAAATTAGTGAAGTGGCTTTAAGAAAAAAGCTAGAGCAGTGAAAACTCACATTTCCACCATCAGGGCAATAATTAAGAATTTCCAATCAACAGAAAATGTTACAAAACTGCCTGGAAGAGGACGTGTGTCTATATCGTCCTAATGCACGGTGAGAAGGAGAGTTTGAGTGGCTTAAGACTCTCCAAGGACCACAGCTGGAGAATTGCAGAAAATAGTTGAGTCTCGGGGTCAGAAAACCTTAAAAGAAAATTGTAAAACAGCCCCTACATCACCATATGTTGTTTGGGAGGGTTACAAGAAAAATTCTCCTAGCTCATCCAAAAACAAACTCCAGCATATTCAGTTATCAGACACGACTGGAACTTCAAATGGGACTGGCTTCTATGTTCAGATGAAACTAAAAAATTAGCTTTTTAGCAGCAAACACTCAAGATGGGTTTGGTGAACACAGGGATAAAAAAGTACCCCATGTGTACAATGAAATATACTGCTGTATTTTTGATGTTGTGAGCCTATATTTCTGCTGGAGGTCCTGGACATCTTGTTTAGACACATGGCATCATGGATTCTATCAAATACCAACAGATAAAAAAAATCAATAAGTGACTGACTCTGTTAGAAGTCTTATAATGGGCCATGTTTGGATCTTCCAACCGTACAATAATCCAAACACAAACCTCAAAAACAACACACAAATGGGTCACTGAGCACAAAGCCAAGCTTCTGCTGGCCATTCCAGTCCTCTGACCTGAACCCTATAGAAAATGAGTGGGGTGAACTGAAGAAAATAAGCACCAACATGGAGCTGAGAATCTAAAGGGTCTGGAGTGATTCTGGATGAAGGAATGGTCTCTGATCTCTTGTCAGGTGTTCTCTAACCTCATCAGGCATGATAGGAGAACATTTTGAGCTGTTAAACTGGCAAATGGAGGTTTCAAAAAGTATTGAATAAAAGGGTGCCGTTAATTGTGGCCAATGTGTATTAGAGAAAAACATTTATTTCATAATGATATATATATAAAATCTCAATTTGCAGCTACTTTAAACTAAGCCTGATGATGATAAAGTGCAGTATGGTGTCAGGGCACAAACATCTGTCATGCTGCAACCCTTGTTTAACTGTTTGTCATTACAACAAGCAATTTGACCCTTGACCCTTCATGATCCGATTAGAGACTAGACCATTTGTCTCTTCGACAATCCATGAGAACGGCACATCATCAAGTCTTCACACAGCAGTTTAAAGTCAAGAGCGTGATAAAAATATTTGAACAGTCACTGACTTGAAATAAAGAAGTTGTGTTATTGTGTTAATAGCTTTTACTATAGCATTTTATAATAACTGGTAAATCACATAAGCGTGGCACAGTCCTAAACTTTGCCTGATTTGTCAGGCGCACAATCCAAGAATGAGACAAACTGTCTCTGAAACACATTCTCTCACCCACACAGTGCTGTCCTCTTTGTCTCCCTATGGCTCACTGAAAAGGTCTGTGTCTCAATCAATCGCCGAGTCGCCCACTCTTCCATATCTTCTAATCTGAAAGCACGAATTCTCCCCTCAGTGCCATATATAGTGCACACTCAGTAGGGAGCACGAAGGGTGAAATGAAACTGTCCCTTGAGGGCAGGAACAGCTGGTACTGTGGCTGAATCAGGTTCCTTGTTCCCCCCGCCTCCCACCCCCCGATTTTACCTGCTGCTTCAGCCCAGGTACACTACATTACACTGCTGAGAGAGAGATTTTTTACAGTCCCACATGCTGACATAGCAGTTTGAATCCTTCATTTTGTATTTCTCAGGGGTCCCTATTTTCAGGCCTGCATCTATACAGAAAAGGGGTAGGCAATGTATCAGATATTTGCAATGATTTTGCTGGTGATGTAAAACACAGAGACATTGTGAATATTACAAACAGGCATTCTTTTTTATTTGGCTAGTAAAGGGATAGTTCACCCAATTAATTAATTTATTCAACAATTTCTTCTCTTCAGTGTCAGTCTTGTGGTATTTTTAATCAAAATGTTATAGCAATGTATGTAGTAAAATATATTGCATTACCATGTTTTATATTGCTGCATAAAAATAAACATTAATAAATATTCTTCCTTGTGTTTATTATGTGAAAACTGTTGAAAATATTAAGCATTTCAGTGTTTTCATTTTTACTTTTAAACTTTTCAATCTGCTTAGCTACAATGGCTGTTTGGTTGCAATTATGGCTTTTATGATTTAAAAAAAAAATTCCACACCAATTCAAAGAAAATATATAAATAACAAGACATCAAATATGATTGAAAGGTATAAAAATATTCAGAACATTTTCAGCTATATCACCCACCCCAATACAGAAGATTTATATACTCAGCTTTGAAAATATATCTCCTGAAAAAAATATATATATATATATATATATATATATATATATATATATATATATATATATATATATATATATATATATATATATATATATATATATATATATATATATATATATATATATACATACACACACACACACTGTATATACACACACACACATATATATACACACACACACACACACATTTCTGCACTGATAGCTTTCTTATCTAGTTGGGTTTAGCATATTAACATACACAGCCATCAAAGCAGAATTTCACTGAAAAGGTTATTGACTAAGAGCGCTGTTGGCAAGCATGGCTGTGGACCAATCAGAAGAGGCCTGACTAAGCTAGGTGGGGATTGTTTGGACCAATCAGTGAGTGTGGCCCCCTTCTCCTCCCTATCCTCAGCAGTCTCTGGGAGACTGCGTTTCCTCTTTATCACTGTGCCCTACAGACAATCCCTCTCATCCCCCTCTCTCTCTCTCGTTCTCTCCATCTCTCTCGTCTTGCCTACCTCCCTCCATTCCTGTATGAATCAGATTCCAGCTGTCGCCTGCCGAGGCATCCATTCTTACACTCAACCAAAAGGGAGAAAGAAAAAGAGACGGATGATGATGGGAATGGGTGTATAAAGGAACAGAGTATAAAGGAAAGAAGCAAGGACAAGAGGAATTGGGGCATATCATCAGTCTGTGTGTGTGTGTGTGTTTGTACACATGTATTTGTATTCTTGTGCTTGTGGCTTTGTGTGCTTTATATGTGGGAGTGCTAAACATAGGGAGTGACATGGATATTTCAGACAGCAAGCAGCATCAGAATAAGGCAGCAAAAGAAAGAAAAGAGAGAGGTGGAAATAAATAAACATGAAAGAAGGACTAAAGAGGAGCTATATATGGAAGTCTGTTTGGGCTTTATAGTGTCTAATGAGACACTCATCATACTGATGGTCCCATTCATTTCATAAAGCCATTTAAAGTGCTCTTTTGCAGCAGCTTCAGTGTATTTCATGTGGTTATTTTGTATCTTGCATACAAAAATGTAGTCTGACACAAAAAGCTCCAGATCATAGCCAAATCTTAAAATTAGAGATCATAAATACTGTCAGGGTGGAGAATGATCTCCACTATGAATCAGAAACATACCACATAACCAGTGTAGGCTGATTCCTGAACGAATAACTCGAATGAGTTGGTCCTTTTGTGAAAACTAAACAAAACAAAACAAAAACAAACAGAGCAACTAGTTTTGTTTGACTCCTGAATAAAGGACTGAGTTGGTTCTTTTTAGTGAATCAAAAACATACAATGCCACCAGTATAGTCTGATTCCCAAATGAATCGTTCTAACGAGTCAGTTCTTTTTAGTGAATCAATACCATGCAACACAACCAGTGTAGTCTGATTCCCAACAAATGACTCCAATAAATTATTTATTTTTAGTGAATCAAACAATTTTATAAATTAAATTAAAATAAAAAAAGATGTTGCCTCATTTACTGTTTTTTTGTTTTGTTTAGTTTAATATATAGTTAAGGCCAATTATTAGACTGTATTTATGCCACTTCTACAAAGACGTCATTAAAACATCGGTTGACGCCGCTTTGTTAATGGAACTGCTAAAGAATCAGAATCGATCAGAGGATTCACATTACTTCCCCATTCCCATCCCTAGAAAAGTGCTCACTAACACAAGAGAAAGGGGAAAAAAAACTATAAATTTAAATGGGCAAAGGCTTTCAGTCTAGTAGAGTGTGTTTGGTTTTACGAAGACACTGATACCTTTGGTTGGCTGCAGAAGCAACACCAACGGCTCATTGAGCTTTAATCAGTTCCAGCACGGCACAATGTTGCCCTCCAGGAGAGATATTACTAAGGCTTTGTACCCATATAATCTTCTGCATGGTAACTTTCAGACATTAGATGCTGCTGCTTTGTTGCCTGTACTTTTAAAAAGTCCTTGAGGTTCCGCATTCTCGTTTAGAGTCAAATTTCTGCCTCAATTCGAAGGTCAATATTAGACTGGCTATAATGTCAATAGATAACAGTGTAATTAGAACTTGTGCTGTACGGATGATGGCCTTGTTCTCTAGACATACATTGAATCTCTTTTAGGGACATTTGGAATGCAAACCACCAACCAGGAACTGCATGAAAATTTGCCTGAATAGGGACAAGAGAACTGCAGTTGAACTCTAGAACAGAGCCATTCCTTCCTTTCCGCTGTTTAATCCTCTCCAAACACTAGTGTTCAACTTTATTTTATCTTCCCATATGAATAGGTTATTTCAAGTAAAACATAAGGAATTTGAATAGGTACTGACATTCTCTTCAGCTGTTGTAGCCTTTAATGAGTTGTTGTAATAGGACACCAGTGGTGGTAACCGCACGGCCTCCCTCTCCCACTGGGTTAAATGTACCTGTGGACGCCAGCTTTTCCCTGTGTCAGCTGTGCTGCTGTCAGGCCTCTTTGAGGTAAATGTCACCTGAGGCACATGCAAAGAGACACTCCATGACACAAGCAGCACCTGACAGTCAGCAAAGCACCTGCCTGCCAGAGCTACTCCACTTGTGTGTTGTCAAACTTGCAAGGCACACTTTTTGATCCTTGACTCTTCTTAAATAATTAAAGCACTGTATTAAACTCAAAAAGGAAAAAAGGTTTCCCAAAAAAACTAATATTTGTTTTCCATTTGAATTGGTTCATTTGGAAGTAGACATTACGCTCTCTATAGATATATTTTTAATGACTGTAAGGCAAAGATATACATGGAGTTTCGTGCTCAAGTTCGCAGAGACTGAGACGGCAGAAAGCGCATTCTGTTTGCTTTCATTATTTCACAAAAGCGCAATGTTTTGTTGTTATTGTGAGTGCACACAAATAAACGTAGCGTCTTTACCGATTCGAAAGATGTATTACTCTCATCTGTGTGACCAAAAACGATGGAGTATTTTTGGAGTAAGTGAGCACAACGGCGCCTCCATCTGTCCTGCAGTGAGCGCTACTGTTCAGCTTCCATGCTCCGCACAGACACTTCAATAGCGCACATTTCTCTAGGTTAACATTTGATTAAGCGGCCATGTAAAGTTGCTAATATTTCAGATGATAAGCCATATTTGAGGTCGATGAATGATAGGGGAGCGTTTGGATGTCCTGCCCGATGTACTGTATTAGGTCTAACATAGACTAGCCGTTAACGATATGTTAGTCACGGATTGAGTGACTTCTCCTGTAGATTTTATTTTATTTTTTCTGCAACTAATACAATTTTGGTCGCCTAAGCCTCTTCTGGTCGACTAATGGTTAGTCGACTATTAGGGGGCAGCCCTACTTCACAGCCATCTTAAATGCTTATATTGTTTCTGTGCAGACCTGCGTTTCTTCTCTCATTATTTATACTACATGCACAAATTGGTGGGCGGGGCTAAACAGGCAGCAATGTCGAAGCAGGTGTTGACCTTCTTCTGCGGAGGCAGTGCTTATCCACACAAAATCAAAGTAAAAGACTAAATTACAGGCTATATTTCATCAAAGCAACTTATAATGTAAGTCAGTAGAGTGTATAGATCCCACGTGCCTATATGCACTTTTGACAGTATCTAGGCATGCTCCTGATGAGATAGTAGATGGTGTCCTGGGGGATCTCCTGCCAGACCTGAATCAGGGCATTAGTGAGCTCCTAGACAGTCTGTTGTGCTACCTGGCTGCTTCGAATGCTCCAATACATAACATCCTAGAGGTTCTCAATTGGATTCAGGTTTGGGGAACGTGAGGGCCAGTCAATGGCATCAATGTCTTCTTCATCCAGAAGCTGCCTATACGCTCTGGCCACATGAGACCGGGCATTGTCATGCTCCAGGAGGAACCCAGGGTCCACTGCACCAGCGTGAAGTCTGACAATAGTTTTGAATTTTGAGGATTTCTTCCCCGTACCTATCAGCAGTGAGGGTACCGTTGCCTAGTATGTGGAGTTTTATGCATCCCTCTAAGGATGTTCCTCCCCAGACCATCACAGACCCCCAATGACCCCGGGACATGCAAGCATTTTAATGTGCATGTACACATAAAATGAATAAATAAATAAAATACTGACTGATCTAATTAATTAATTAATACTTATTTTTATAAAAATGTTTAGAGAAATAATTACACTGATTAGTTTCAAATGCATTAATGTTTCTCTCTCTCTTTTCCTCTGTAATGTTTCTCTCTCTTGTGCTTTATATCCTATACCTTAACCTGAAGAGATAGGTAATTAAGCCCATTTTAAAATAAATTCAGCTTTTTTCATTTAATTTTTTCTAGATCCCATTTTTATGGTTTTTAAATCAAATTTTAGTAATCAAAAAGCATACTTAATTAAAACGTTTACAATTTAACAACAATTTATTGAAAGCTTAACAAAAATTACATTTTTAGGGCCCGGTGAAAGCCATTTTATTTTTTCCCAATTTCATTTTTTTCGCCTCCACCAAATTCTGTTTTCAGTTTTAATTTTTCCAGATTTCAGAACATGCAGACTTCTTTTTAAAATCCATACCGCAATTTAATTAATTGTACAGCCCTACTTTTGATTAATCCATTAAAAATTTGCTAAATTCTGCAACATTGTACAGCACTTTGGGCTGCTCAGAAGGCAGTAGAAATGTGCTATATAAGAAAATAAACTAAACTAAACTAAACTTTGTGTTATACTGTAAATTCCATTTTTATGAATGGATTCCACAATTCTGGAAAATTAGCTTATGAAAATAATAACAATATGCGTTTATTGAAATGTGTATATCTCAGCATTTCATAGAATTTTTCTTATCATTGAGCTGGAAAAAGCAAATAAATTTAGCCTGTCTTATAATTCACCCAACTACAATTTGAGATGAATTCACTCTACACTCAGATAACAAGCCATTTTACCTCAAGGGACTGGTTAATGAAAACACTGCTGCTGTGTAATGATCTGTTTACAGGACACTCTAATACAACCTGTTCTAGGGAGGCTCTGCCTAGCTCCCCTTGCTCCCGTCTGCCTTGCTTTCAGTGCTCCAACAATACTCCTCTGACTTCATTGGCACTATAGAAGAGCAGGCCACCGATGGGCATTGTGCCGAAGATCTCCGACACTCGGCCATGCCAGTGTGTTCTGTGTACAGAGCTATAGTGGCTGCCTGTGTTGTCAGATTTGCATGTGCTGTTCAGTGTGCATTGCAAGGGAATGTGGAATATAACACTACACACTCTGTGTCCTTCCCAGCATATCCACGACATGCTCTATGCTTTGTCATGTGGTGGACATGGATATATGGTCTGTGTTTACTGTACCATAGTAACACCTGTAAACACTTCTGTAAGTGTAAATGTGTGCATATTAGCTGTGTGGGCAGGTCTTGCTTGGTTATTGACTCTATGATGCTGCAGTCTATAGTAAATGTGTGTGTGTGTGTGTGTGTGTGTGTGGTGCATTAGAGTGTATGCTCAGTTTGGGTGTGGATAAGCACTTTGTGTGTTTTCTTTGCTTTGTATCACGTGAGCTCTGGGCCAAACCTTGGACTCTAACTCTTTAAATAGAAAACAACTGAGAAATTCTCATGCCAGCAAAAAAACGCGTCTGGTTATGTATTAACTAGAACAGTTTTAAAGATAATCTCTCATATGAGGGCTATAGTCTTCAGTTCATTAACCGAGACCATGAGAACTACTTTTTATTGTCTCTTTATTGATTTTTGTGGCAGATACTGTGTGTATTTACTATCTGGCTCACATTTAAACTGTGTCAAAGTTGAAGTAAAGACAGACACTGACCTACACCAGTCTCACTCACACATGCCTAGACAAAAGATGACCAATACATACAGTCTCTAAACACACCTGTACTGCAGATGCCCAAGTTCCCACAAAAATGGAGCTTTTTCAAACACGAGCCAACTCTGATCTACCAAAGAGTAAGAAAGTCAGTGCTGGAGGTAAATTTGACTGGATATAGCCTATATCAAAGAGTAAATCAATGGGGAATGGTGTGAAGTGACATATTTATTGAACAAACACCAATTTCTTTCCCCAAAAAATAAACAATATAAATATATTTTCCAAACCATGCAAGGTGCGCTATAGATCACGGTGTTTAAATTCGGCATGAAACCGTCTTTTCTTCCCTACTGTGACGTACAGTACATCCAAATGAAATGGCTTCTTGAAATAGAAAACATGTAGTGTCAGACTTGATTTTGTCCATTGTAAATTGATTGAATTGTTGGATCGTTGTCGTTTGCTAATTGCTGATCTCGTGTGAGTGACAGGTAGATGGAGGGGAGGGATTATTAAGAGGGCGAGGAGAAGTTATTGTTTTTGATTAAAGATTACAAGGGCATAAGAATTTTTATTTTGGTAACACTTATTAGCATGCCTATTATGAACAACATATTGGCTGTTTATTAGTACTTATAAAGCACATATTCTGCATGACCATATTCTAATCTTACCCAATACCTAAACTTAACAACTACCTTACTAACTATTAATAAGCATGCCAACTTTAGTATGATTCAGAATCAGAATTCATTAACATATAATACCATAGAGTGTACTGCAAGTTTGTCGCAAACAGAAACACCATGAAGCAGAACAAAATGTCAGCAGATTGGAAATATTTCACAATTAATGATGTCTATGATATAAATTTATTACCAATATGCATGCCTGCGTAGAGCTGCTGTTGAGCACAGAGTGAAATGAGTGTGTGTAGAGCTACAGATGAGCAAATTTATTGAGCATACTTTCATAGAATGTCCTGTCTCTCAAGTAATGCTGGGAAATTCAATTAATTGCTTCACTGGATGTTTCGATAAAAGAGAAAAATGATTCCCAGACTTCCCAACACTGCCTTAGAGTGAGGACACAGGAGAAAGCGATCTACTGATTGATGTCTACTTCTTCATCAACTAAATGCAATCAAAACAAAAATGTATGCCAAATCTAATGCAAATAATAAAAGAAAAGTTACTGCAATTGAATTATTTGAAAAACTGAGAATGTGATTTAAAGTTATAAAAAAAAAAAAAGAGATGCAGAATTGCTGTGCTTGTTTATAGGGTTGAACAATTGGTGATTATATATATCTCAATATAATTAAAAATATATATATATATTTTATTGGGATTATTATTATTGCTAAAAAAATTTAATAAAAAATATATTATTAATTAATTAATTAATTAATTATTAAATTAATAATATTAACAAAAGATTACTATTTTAATATTTTACTGTAAAATAAAAACTGAGTACTTAAAACAAATATAATAATAATTGTTTACAATAGAGCTGTAACTGTCTTAAATCTTCATTTTCAAGCATTAAACATTCAAGCTTTTATTTTGGCGGAAAACTGCAGGTAGCCCTTAAAGCTTCTCTTTTGTCGAAATCAGCCTGATAACCAGTAAGGGCAGTAAAATAACAGCTCTTACCCAATACTTTGTAACACATAAAATAATTTTTAAAAAAGTAACACACTACCCTCAAATTGTCAGTCCCGCTGTACTTATACTTGAAAATTATGGCTTAACTAAATACAGGTATCGCATCTCAAACTCTAAAAATGGTATTGGTTCATAATGTTTAACACATAAAAGGCTGGACAAATGACTCATGGTCACCAACCAGTGTGCAAACAATGCAAAAAGTCCATGGCCCCACTTTTACCACCATCCCCGTCTGACTCATTCTAATCGGTGGGAAAGGAACACATCCTATTACTTATTAATGGATCACCTAAAATTGTGGGTGACATTTGTGCATCCCATGAATGCAGGGTGTTGTCGTAAAGGCAGGAGAGTGGCGTTATGAAACTGTCAGGCATCTTTTGTAAAGTTTTTTTGTAGCTTCAAGAGCAAATCTTCTGAATACAGAGTCTGTATGAAAGAGAGTGTGTTACAAGGTTTCTGTTTTTACTAACATAAGTCACAGTTAGATAAGTACATAGTTTGTGATGTAATGTCATGTGCAAGTGCATGTATGCATTTGGCAGATGTTCCAAAGTGACTTAAAAGGCTTTCAATGTATTTTTTTTTTTATGAGTGTTCTCTAGGAATTGACCCCATGACATTGCCGTTGCTATACCATGGTCTACAAATTGAGCTACTTAAAATAAAGACATAGAACTAGCAATTCATCTGTCATTTGTGACAAATGAGTCGCACAACCCTGTACCCCACTGACCCCGATGCTTATAACTGTGCGAGTTCAGACCCTGGGGCTTTTCCAGGACATACACACATGTAGCCATACATACATACACATCACTTAGTATTTTCCTGTCCCCTGTATCCATCTGAACTCTCGTGGTCCAGACACTCATTTTCTCATTTCCACCCTCCCCCAGTCAGACGAGTGACTCCTGTCATTGTTGAGGCATCTTTGTCTTGGATATGCGATAAAGGGGTCATTGTTGCTATACTTCTGTGTTCCCAGCCTCTCTCTCGTCCAGTCTATCTCTCCATCATTTATTTTCTCTACACCTGCTGGTAAAACACTATTTGATAAGTTTAATTTTACACCTTTACAGCCAATTCACATGCTCAGATGGCATGGACATCACATGACCAACTGAACTGTACTCACTAAAATCAATATTACAGAACAGCCAAGTCAGGTAATCAGAAGTCCAAAAAAATAAAAATAAAAACTCTTGTGAGTGTGCATACACAAAACGGTTTCCTAAGTGTGTGAATGCCTTTTATGTCCACAGCAGAGTATTTAAACATGTCCTGTAGTTGAAGTTTCAGTTGTCACAACACGCATGCTAAACTAGTAATCTTAACTAGCTATTATGATAATATCTACATTGTCATAGACAGCAGAGAGGTCACAAGCTGATATAATGCTCATATATAATCTAATATTACAATTATTTGAACAAGGACACAGTAAAACTATTAAAATGGTTAAATATGATAATTTAAATGAATGATTTCATTATATTTCAACAGTTTTAATATATTTTAAAATGGAATTGATTCCTGTGATAACAAGGCTGATTTTTCAGCAGCTACTACTCCAGTCTTCAGTGTCACGTGATCTTTATTTGCCGATAATCTCAGATTGTCAAATATCATCTTATTAATGTGTCTGACTAATATATCGGTCTGTCACAGCCTTTAACATCAGTATGTCTTTATTTTATAAGCCTAATATTGAAGTTGAGTGTAGATATAAATTGGCTTCATTAAAGGGGACATAACACGCACAGTTTCTGCCGATCTCATGTTAATCTTGAGTACCTACAGAGTGGTACTGCATCCTTCATATCACCGAAGAGTCTTTAGTTTTATCAGATTTATAAAAGACAGATACAGCTGTACCGCTTCTCTACAGAAAACAGTCAAGCTGATGGAGGTGTGCCATGGGCGGAGCTAAAGAGATCGTCTGCAAGCTGCAACATTGATATAAATAAAACAGGAACAAAAACTTTATTGACTTAAATTTGATTTCATTTGTTTATAAAACATTTGTCACTGAAATGCCGGGAATAAACACTTGCACAACTCCGGAGAAACAAACTGCATCCGCTGTTCCCTTAATGTTGGGTTTTTTGGGAAGCTGAACAAGGTTATCTTTCCCTCACAATCAAAAACACACTTTTTGGGTGACATTGTTGATTTCGTGGTCTAAAAACAAAATGACATATCCTTCTCAAGCAAGTCCTGTGCAGCGCTGCAAATTCTGTAACCCGAATGAAGCATGTTGATGGGCACGCTCTTGCTCTCGCTCTGGGGCGTGTTTCCCAAAAGCAACTATGGTCGCAAGTTACGTAATTACCAATAGAGTTAAAGGGAACTAACGGCCATAGTTAGCTAATAATGCTTTTGGGAAACGCACCCCTGGTTGATGTGTGCGCACGCTTTTCCGGGAGATTTCTGCCCTTTATGACATCATACAGGGCCATATTCGAGAAAAAAAACGTTCCGAAACTTACACGAACCCTGAAGGAGTGTTTTTGGCACAGAAATACTCCGTCATACATCCAACTCGTTTTTTGAAACGTTGGCCATGTTTACCATGAGAATTCAACGCTTTAACAGTGTAAATAAGTTAGAATGCATGAAATATCATTAGACCTCCCCTTTAGGTTGAAAACAAGTACTGAACGTGTGCCACAACAATTTGGATAGCGCCAGACAGTGTGCGTTAGCCATTAGCCATCAGCCATTCCTGTGTTCCAATAAAGACCTGCCTGAGGAGTGTGTCAGGGGAAGGTGATCAGGGGTTTAGCATTACTCTCAGCTGAGTCACCCTTCCAGTTGATCCCCATTCCTCTTTTGTTTTTGCCAGAGTGTGGGCCATTCTTTGATAACGGTAACTTAAGTCCAGTGTGAGCTCAGTTAACAACATGGACTGACCATCTACTTCAGCCTATCAACTCACACACACACAGTGACATCACTTTAAAGGAGGTCACAGTAATCAGATTATCCTAGTTATTCAGATGCACTGACAACCAGAAAACCAAGTATGTTCAAATTAGCCCCCCAGGCAACACGAGGGAAAGGCAGCTATTACAGTAATTTTGGTATGCTAATGTAAATGTCTTTGTCCCCGACTCTTCGTGTCGATGTTCTAATATGATACATTTACAAAGCCCCATTGATTTACACCAATTGTGAGGGGCTACTTTATTTTGAATGCTAAAATTAAAATGGAGTTAAATTTTGTAACAAATGCCGAGGCTAGTAAGGGAATGCAATTATTGGTGAGCTAAAAGGGTACCATACACACAATCCCACTGTAGTGTGTCGTTGAGAGGGGACTGTACTGTGGGGGAGGGGGATGTCTAGGGTGCAATAGAGGGGAGCTGGGAAGAGGCTGGAGGGCTTGGAATCCGCCTCTGTTGCCACGGTAGCTGTGCCAATCTCCGAGTACGCCTACAGTTTGAAGAGGATACCTGAGCTCAGAGCCCCTGGATAATGAGAAGCAGTGAAACTCTAAACTCTGACAGCTAATGCTTTCACCCATCCTGTGTCTACAGGGGCACGATAAACATGCATCCCATCTCTGGGAGAGGGAGCAGCACTGGGATGACTGTTTTCATGGATTTGACAAGGACAGGGATTAGCAGACTTTACTAAATCTTCTCGAGTGTCTGTCAAGCTCTGCTACTGCAAAAACGGCAAAAGCTGTACCCTTAATATCTAGTGTGCAGTGTTCCTTTTCCCAAGTGCATCCATACTCGCCCATTCAGCTACTCTCTTCTTTCTGCCCACAAAAACTCCAACTGTGCTTAGCAGCAAATAGCACAAAGGACCAAAAATAGCCCAGCATTTTCCAGAGCAGAGCAGCTCTCCTTAAGACGAGGAAGCAAAGCCACGACGAGGCTATGAGCAAGTCCACACACAGCATCTATTCCTTTCGTTCTGTCACTACAGTCGCCCCACCTGTGCAAAATCCATAATTCCCATTGCAAATTCGAGGGTGCAGAATTGTATATTTGATGCACTGCATTTCTGTTGGGACTGTATATGGCATGCCAGAAGTGTCCCAAAGGCATTTACCGTAATCAATATGTTGCTGCGTATGAATATGTGTTGGTGTTGAGTGCATCAGAACACTCTGAGAAAAGAGTGCAAATGTAGCACCTTTAGGGGTACAACAGATTGTCGCTGGGGCTGTACCCTCAAAGGGACATCTTTGTATCCTTTTTAAACCTTAAAGGTTCATATTAGTACCTTAAGGGTATATTAGTACTCATAGATACTAATATGGACTTTTAGGCACAGATAAGGTGCAAAGTTGTTGCTTTAAGGGTACTGACTCCGCGACAAGTTCTTGTACCCCTAAAGGTAGTTTTTGCCGTGAACAATAAAGAAACATTACTCACTGTTGCTTGATTTGAGGTCTCGATGGATGATTGGCACAAAGGTCTGGTTGTGCAAGTAGTCCATTCCCGTCGCAATCTGCACTGCCCAATTCACCAGTACCCGAGGAGGCACCTTCTTCCCAGCAAGTGCCCGGTTAAGTGCACCACCACGGGCATATTCCATAACCAGGCAAAGATTTGGCTCCCGTAGGCAAACACCTCGGAGTGCAATGATGTTGCGGTGTCGGAGCATCCAGAAGAGTCTGGCCTCCTGTCTCACGTTCTCTGCCGTAGCACTGATGTCCTCATCTGGGTCCTGACGAGCTGCTTTAACAGCTACTTCTTCACCTCGCCACATACCCTTATACACCTTTCCAAAGCCTCCAGCACCGATCACCTCCTCCAAGCACAGCTCTGAGAAATCAATCTCCAGTGGTGACTCCCCACCGACCAGACCTCCCGGAGGCAACGCTGGATAGCTGGTGTCCCGTCGGGTCACATAATTACTAGGGAATATGCCCACCTTGTCCTGGATCTTGCCAGTCCACCAGCCTTCATCTCCGGACACTTTTGAGTCCTTGGAGAGCACCTCCAGTAAGTCGCCTCGTCGCAAGGTCAACTCCTCATCTGCTGTGGCCTCATAATCAAAGACAGCTGTCCAGTACGTGTTACTGCCTTCATGATGATGATGGGAATCTGGGGAGTCCACTGAAGTAGAGGAGTTCTGGCTGCTGCTGTTGTGTGTCAGGCAGGGTATTGAGTTTGCATTTTCTGGGAGGGCAGTGGGAACTGGGGGTCCACAGGAACCTCCCCTACTGGTGCAAGGTAGTGGGGCAGCACTGCCACCACCTCCAGCTCCTACTCCACTCAGTCTCGTATATGGGTCCATCACTGGGTGTTCAGGTCAGCGATGTGGTCTCAAAAGCTGGAGGAGGCCCTCTGTCAACTTGCGCACAATATCCATGCAGAGCCCATCTACTGAGTGCAGGCCTTCTTGATGAGGAACAAAATCAATAAGTAAAGCTTTTGCTGGGCTGCCCCTGCGCTGTCCTCACCAATTGCTTGGATTGTCCACAGCACACTTTGTGTGTGTCTTAACATTTATAGAGCCATTTTAGTCAGTCAGTGTGTGCTAACAGCTCTAATATGATGATGCTCTATAGTTCTATAGCTTTATAGATGATGACACTGAAAAAGAGTTTTGCTAGAGAAACCAAAGTCCTTGAGATTAGGTGAGAATATCCAGTCCATCAAGGTGTGCAAATATTATTTTTTGGTTACTTTGTGCAGCATTGGGCTTTTCCATCAGAAGAGTCGTTGAAGGCCTTGGACACTGCTTGCTTGGTTTCTCTTTTTAGCAGCAGAATCCAGAAGTAAACGAATATTACTAAAGATAAAACAGTAACTAGATGGGTCTTCTGATAATTCGCCTTACATCACACATCATGTTCTAGTAGGGGTTAAATTCTACCTTAATAGCTTGCACTGGAATGTTGTCTTAACCTCTAATCCTCTGATCCATGTAAAACTCTAATATTTGTAAACGTACATCGATGTTAAACTTTTTTTTTTTTTTTTTTGCAATGAATGTTAATGAATATTCATAGCCTTAAACACATGCATGCGCAGGCTTAAGGCATCCTCAGACATTCAGCTCTGATAGGCTCACAGAGACGCACCAGCTCGCGATCTCAAAATATCCACAATTATTTGCACATTTGTGATATTCACTCAACGTTTCTCTTGTGTTTTATAAATTCGAAACATTGCGAGCGCTGTAAGACAGTTCAAGGAAAGCGCGCGTCCATTTTAAGATGAGAATCACAACAGAGAGATGGCAGAGCCGTGGCTGTCATTAGCTTTAATCGACATACATAATGTACGCCGCATATTTATCGATTTGCATATCAGGAAAGGCATATATTCGGCGTATTAATATTTCATCGATAAACGTTCCTATAGCCACTGCAAGTCTACTGTTTGCAATTTAATCCACGTTATAAACCAAAGCGACTGTCGGTTCGTGTTATTTCTATGAACAGCATGTGCAAGTGCTTACTTCGATCATTTCGTCCTCGTTTTCCATGATTGTCATTTTAACAGTAGACATTTTATTTTCATAGAGCTGTTGATTCATCAAGCTGGAGTCATATGCGTATACAAATAGAAATGTATGACAAGCTAAGCGAAACTTCGGCTTGCTATTGGATTATTCTGATACAGCGATACTGAGATATTTCTATGAAGAATGAGAGTGATGCGAATGGCTTGCATAAAGGTGACTTTTATCCAGGTCGTAGCGATTAGGCGACGAAATTCTCCATAATATGTTTATGTTGCCCAAATAAAAGCCAGCACAAGATGTGTCCACCATCTTTACAACAACAACAATAATAATAATAATAATAATAATAATAATATCACCTAATTCCTTTCTAGATTCTGCAACATTATTTCTTTTAATCCAGAGATCAGTGGTAAAGTATTAATGCGTTCCTCCAGCCAAAACAACCGGTTTTCTGAATTCGGATGTATGTTTGTGGTTGCCTGGATCGTTCACCGTGCATCACAACATCCACACAGCTCGTCGCATGGGCGTATCATAAAGCTGAAATATTCCCATTTGTTGTAGCTACACATCATCGAATTCCTCTGAAGGATGCTCTTGTAATCGTCCTCCCAGCAGGGTCAGTTGATCGGCCTGTCGTTCATCTCAATCGAATCGTTTCTTCCCCTGTTTCCTTTCCCTGTGAGAAAGGCGAGCTATTCCATGGACCAGGCTGTCAACTCCTAAGGCTGACTTTGTATCCAAATACACCGGCTGGACTGGGGGTGGAAGACAGTAGGGCATTCTGGGAAATGGAGTTTATAGTGTATGCAAAGTGAATTTGACCTATTTGGATCATTGTAGGCTATATAAGATAATACTTACTAACCACAATGAAGACAGTAACACTGCAAAATATTATTACAATTTAAAATAAATATTTTCTTTATTAATCTTTTAAAATGTAATGGCAAAGCCTAATTTTCATACTCCGGTTTTGAGTGTCACATGATCCTTCAGAATCTTAATTGGCTGATTTGGTGCTCAATTCTAATTAATTATTATTGGCACTCAATTAGGCACTCAATTAATCATGGTTCTTATTATTATCAGTGTACTGATGCAGAAAATTGCTGCAATACTTTTTCTATCTATCTTCCATCTGAAACATAGCCTACTTCCCCAAACGTTTCATAGTAGTTGGCCTATATCACGGTTTCCTCAAAACAACAACAACAAAAAAAACAATAAGCAGCAAAAACTTTATATTATGGGCAACTTAATTGGAAGTCCTCTTTATTACCCTGAAACATAAAATGATGATATGTGAAAGAAATGATGGATTTAATTCTTTAATAACTTACTTTTCTTGAAACTCTGTACATTAGGATCTCATTAGGCAAAAATGTCATTTTATAATCTTTATTGTCATATAGTCAGGTAAATGGAAATACAGTCCAGTGAAACAGCAGACCTGCACAACATGTAGCTACAATATGGAGAACAGCTTTGCTCTATTATGTCATACTGCCCCCTGGTGAGATTCTGGATCACATCAATGGCAGTTTTTCTTTTTGGCTTCTTTTGTAGTCATGCCATAAGGTCCTGTTCTCTTTAGTACACACTCTGTCTGCCATGACTAAGTTTATTTTGCTTGAGCTTTCAGAATAGAGGACATAAGATCCCAGTCCCATTTACCTGCTCTTCCGCATCACACTTTGGTCTTGTAATAACAGAATAGAGTCTGTGGAGCAATTAAAGAAATTCATGGCAGATAATCACATCAATTCAGAGGATGCAGTAAGATGGTGTTTTTAATGCAAAAAAGAGGATTTGATAACAAATGTTTTGCTCTGGAAAACTGAACAAACTTGGTACAGAAATCAGCCATTGTTTCTAGCACTGTACTCTATACATTGGGTCTTTTACTATTTAAATTTGAAATGATGTGATAGCCCGAGGACAAGGTGTTTTTTTCATTTTGAATTACATTTTTTATTTTTTTTAATCAAAGTAATGTAAAGACATTTAAAACCTGTTGTATGATGGTGAATAATGCCATCACACATTGCTCTCCTATTTTCATGGACATGCAAATTCACTAGTCCGCTTTAAATATTTTTGCTTATGGAAATTCACACGCATTTTTAAGACTGGCATATTTAAATGTGAATTTCCATTAAAATGGTTTCTGATCATTCATTTTTGTGTCAGAATCCACAAATAGGGTGTCCCTTTTTCAAAGCATTAGGACACTTCTGTTGTCAGATGTTTGTTGAACTATTACTATTATCAAATATAAAACTATCTATAGCACAAAACTAGCTCGTTTTAAAACTTGCTGCACTTAATCAACATGTCTATTTTTTAGTTACAGTTCTAGACATTTATCTGTTTCTATAATACGTTTCTGCACAAGATTAAACTTTTTGATTTATAACATTTACAACAGTGTAAGGACACAGGACAACCTAATAAATGGTCATTTTACCCAAGTATTAAAATCTCCTTCGAACACAACTTTAGATAACTTAGAAAGATCAAAAACATTATTTGCCAATTTACAGGCTGCAAAGTATTTGCATAAATGTTGGTAAAAATTTGTTGACAAATATTAATAAATAAAAATAATTTAAAAAAGCAAATAAAGTTGACAAACGATAAGTTTCAAAGTAATTTAATAAAAGCATATACCCCATCCAGTATTATTGTAATAGAAGAGGGTGTCAAATCGAGTGTGTTATAACACGAAAGACCACAAGGGTGTGCTATGCACTACTCAACAAATGTGCCTGACCTGCCTGCTAAGTATAACGTGCTATAGATAGACATGTATCTAAATTTAAGACATACTATAGAGTTCTCCAAAAAAGGAATTTCTTTGCAACCGAAAACTGCTTCTATTGCACATACCACGTGTGCGCTGGTTGCAAAAATGCTTTGAAATACCCCCAAAAATATGACACTGCAGTCTGACGTCATGCAGTCGCATCAAAGCACATTAATTTCCCTCTGGAAGCATTGTGCCGTACAGTACAACACAACCAAAGTGTCATTTACACATTTAAACTACCTTGTCTTTACTGCAGTCGTTAATGCGTTGGTTTTCCCATTCAGTCATGCTGTGCGACACCATTCTATAAGCTTCTCTAATCGTATCTTAACCATTTGGCAGATGCTTATGGATAAGGAAATGTACAATATTGATTTGTTTTTGTTAGAAGAGAAGTACTATATTTCTAATGCAAATAAGAGAAGTTTAATCCCAAATGTCACTAATTTCACTGTCAAAAGCAAAGGAAAGCCAGAAAGACTGCGTCGTCGTTGTTTAATGAATGTGCCATTGATTCAATACAAGCGATGCCTATTAGTTATTTTATTTGTATGTATATCGTTTGTAATGCTGTGTGAGAATTAAACTATAAACTGTAACATGTTGCTCCCCACGTTACATTGCGGAACTCGCTGTCTTTCATACATTACTACAGACACTTGTGAATGCATCCCCGCGCATGCGCAGTGGCCTGTGTGTGTGTGTGCGCGAGTAGCACCGGGCGTCGTGGTTTCGGTTGGCTGGGAGGAAGAGGAATAACGAATGTGGAGCCAAGAAGAATTCCTCGTTGGCGAACGGAGCTGGGGCGAGAAGCGACAATATCCACAGGATTTCTGAAACGTTTTTACGGACTACACATGTCTCCTTAGGGAAATTCAGGGAAGTTTTCCCCTCACGCGTTCCCGGGTCGGATAAGGTAAGAGACGTTTACCGGGGATAATTAGTTTTTACGATCAGGTTTAAATCAACAATGCGAAGTGGCGAGTAAAACTCGGGAGCCTTTGGACAGCTTTCAGATTTTGTCATGTTTCTTTATTATGTACACGAGAATATAGTGGGCAGTGGTGGTTTTTATGAAGCTAGCACTGGTCATTATGCAGGATTTGGGATCACTGTAATGTATTTTCATTAAGTGAAAAAACGTTAGCAAATATAAAGGCTTTAGTCCTTCCTGATCAGTCAGCGCGCATGCGTCAGCACTATGTAGTTTTTACTCACCTGAACTAAAAGGCCATGCCACAATACTCAGACTACAAGTTTCACACAAAGGTGCTCTTGTTGTTACAGAAGTTAGTGTCTTTTGAAGCCTCTTAAAATGATGTTTGTTGCTGGTGAGGGCAGATTGTTGCTCTCTCGTAAAGTTTTAGCACATGGAGAATTCTTGGAGAACCCAGTGGAAATGCTGCTAGGCAATATCAGTCTAGAAATGTTGCTTTGCAGTTTGTTTAGGCATAAATTATCTATTTGGTTTGAGTTTTAAGTTTTGTGTTGAACACATTTGTGCATTATTTGGACATACACGTTATGTATTTTTGGTAAAAGGCAGAAGACTGTAATTGATCTCCGCAATCTTAATAACAACAGGTGGCTTATGTGTTGTTATTGGATTAAAGGAATAGTTCAACCACATTATTATTCTGTAATAATTAATGTACTATCATCTTGTTACAAACCTGTATGACAGGGATAATTTTTTTTTTTTTTTTTGGGTGCAATACAAAAGTTGTAGAATCATAGCCTCAGTCATTTGCTATTTTGCTTTAACCCTGTAAAGCCAGATGTAAAATATTGGTCAGTCATCATCTAATTGTTTTGTAATGCAACATTTTATTTAACCTTTAAATCTAAACAACAAAATTTGGTTTGTTCATTGTTTTATTTATTTTATTGATTTTTATCATGTTAAATTTTTTTTCTGATAAGTCTATATCTGAAAATCTGATAGCTTGTAATGTTAATCAGCAAGATCTTTGACATAAAATGCACATATAATGCATCAAAAAAAAAAAAAGGAAACTGTAATCGAGTAAACATAAGTTGATTCAGTCCAGTAAGCAAATATTATTAATAATATAAAAGTTATTCTTTTGTTTGTAAAGATTTCGTAGGTTAAAAAAAAAAAAATTAAAGTGAAGTTCATTTTTTTTTAGGAGTTTTTAGAGATTTTTAAAAAAAAATAGGCCTTTTGCTTGCAAAAAAAAATAAGTTATATCAGATGACAGAAGCCATGCAGTAGATTGTGTACACCAGGTTTTTCAGAAAATTATGATCATTAAAAACCCTCATGTATCAGATAACCCATAGGGCTAATTTTGTATACAAGTCCCTAACATTTCTGGTTAGGTTTGAGAGTAAATTTAAAGAATTTATATAGTAATTTTCATTTTTGGATGAACTATCCCTTTAAGGGTTTTGTTATGAATATTATTAACTCCACTGCAGGTCATGCACTGATGTGTAGCTGTATAATTAAAAATCAGCATATGTTTCAGGGGAAGTCAGATGGCATTACCAGCACACACACCACACCACCACATTAAACAATATAAAATTAGAGAACCAGACTGTCGTGCCTGGAATTTAGAGGTTTTATTTTAGTAACTTCCTCTCTGAGGCTAATTCAATCACATGAATGTATCTGATACAAGTCATATTGGCCAAATTCAGTTCTCATGGTATGTGTATCAGAGAACAGTGAGGGGCTTTTTTTCTGGACAAATGTGGACATCAGTCACTGCTGCCACTGACACAAAAATAGTCTCAAACTTGGAGCCGATTCTTCTCCCAGGTAATAACTTAAGACAAAATGTGTTTTTGTGAAGAGCTGAATGCTGTTGTAAATCTCAGTAACTGCATCCAGGTGTTAGGCTAAACTCCAGTTTTCTGTAACATTCCCTGTAAAGTAGCAGTATATCTGTGTGTGAAGGAATAGCTGGAGTTCTTGGAGTTCTTTTACCATCAACTAACCAGAAAAGCCTCTTAAACTCACAAACACTGTCTTTCGCAGTCTGCTGGTTAGTTATTGATAGGTGGAGGGTTTTGAATAGACAAACTCAGCTGAGAGTAGGCCTGGATTGTCTGAGGGATTTGCATTTTGTCATTTGAGTCCTTGTAGGTCTTTTTAAGGCTGTGGTGGCATTGTCGCCTCTTGTTTGTAAAGGTTTTGTTTGTTCTTACATTTGTGTGTCATTGTTTTTTGGTGAAGAGAGAAATGAACAACTCATGGGCCAAGAAACGTGTCTTTTTAAGCTCTAAGGATACAAAATTATGAAATATTTTTGAGCAACAGTGAGGTCAAGCAGTTTAAACCATAAGTGTTTTGAATTTCATGTAGGGCAAGAGTGAGTTATGAATAATATATCTTTATTGTCACATAACGCTACACACCCTTCTCTGTGTGTTTAGACATACAGATTTTCTATTCTAATTCATCTACTAAATAGACTACTTTTGTGAGTAATTTCACTGATTTGTAAATGACCAGTCTGAGCAACAAAAGGGTAAAAGAGAATGTTTTGACACGTAATAACTGCATACTAATGTGGACTTTAGTATTCTCTCTGGGTTACATTCTCAGGTAGGTTATTAGTGTGACATCACTACCTGCTTCCATGTCATCCATTAACTGGGCCAGAAATATCCCTAAAGCTGCTGAAGTTTCTTATTCTCTCTCACTCACTCTCTCGTTCACTCTGCTCTCTGCTCTCTCCTTCTGCTTGTTTGGCCAGAGTAAATATAGCCTGTTTGGTTTTTTGCTAGAGGATAAACACAGATGTCGAATCGGACTGTTTGCCACTGCGGACTCACCCCAACGGTTTCTCTTAGAGATGTAGAAAATGACAGAAAAGGTATAATAATCGCTCAGAAAATGCACAATAATAATCAGAAAAGGCTTAATGTAGTCATTATGGCTGGCTGTATCCTTATTGACCAGTCTGGCCGGCATGTGCCAAGTCGCAGTTAATAGATTTACTTGTGTAATTACTGTAATAGCATGGAAGGTAGTTAAATATTACATTAGTAATCGCACATTAGCTAGGGAGCTATTTGCATCGTTCGGAGAAAACGGCTTGTTTTGCTCATTTTGAGTGCTAAAACTGACAGCACTGTAATATGATATGGTACAGGAGAGCATATAGGCTTTATTTGAGATTGTAGAGCTACTCAACCGAAAGGCAACAAGTGGTTCTGTCACCTCAGTGTCATGACTTATTGACGTGTCTTTTCTTGAGAATGTGTCATTTGTGAAAATGATTTCCACAAAGTGTCGGTGGAAGTCAGCAGGCTGCCATGCTGTTTTTACACCTGTTTCAATTCAGCCTCTCCACCTGCTCCGCTCCAGAACCAGAGAGACCTGATTGACGAGAGAGATCCCACAGAGTCGAGGGAGTTTGAGCGCAGAACAAAACGAGTCTTTGATATTGGCTTCCCCCCCCCCCCATTTAGAAACAAGTCGCATTCATAACAGAATAACAGAAAGCTGAAACCTAAAACTGTCATGCATAGCTTAAGTGTAATCTGGGGTAAAGTTTAAAAACAAAATAAAGTAGGAAAAAATGTTGAGATACACATTGTAGGAATTTTGTCAGGGCTGTCGTATAAAAAGTATAACATTTCTCATTGGTAGAGTTTGTTTGTGATGAATTAAAAAAAATAAAATAAATAAGAGTGATGCGCTGATATAAAAATACGTTTTATGGTGGCTGATAATCACTGTGATTATGTATATTATAAATGTACTCTACCATTCAAAAGTTTTGGGTTGGTAAGGAAAAGAAGAAAAAAGAAGTCTCTTATGCACTGTAAAAAAAAAATCCGTAAAGTATATGGTAAAAATCCGGCAGCTGTTGGTGCCGGAATTTTACCGTAAAAAATACGGTAACAACATTTTAGGTTTTACGGTTTTAACTTAAATCTACAGTTAAATACCGTCATTTCATTATCTGATATAATGTTAATATACCAACCTACTGAAGTACTGAAATCTGTTTTGTACCTTTGAAATACACTGATAACCACCAAATGCAGGTGATGATGAGAAAGTCACATGATGAACCAAAGCCCATCACGAGCAGCTTTTAAATATTAACATATATAGAAGGTGCTCAGTGTCATTCACACAAACACTAAACACCATCATGGTGAAACTCATTAAACTGAAATATGCAATAAACATTAATTTAACAACATTAGATGTAACATACAACCCTAATAAACATGACTGATAAGAAAAAACTAAGAAGAAACATAGTTTCTATGTAAAACATAGTTTCTATTTTCCTGTAAATTTTACAGGAACTTACCGTTAACCATTTAACATGTTTTTACTGTAGCGTTTTCAATTAGCGTTAAAATCACGGTCATTTTTTACAGTGTGCTCACCAAGGCTTCAGTTTATTTGATCAAAAGTACAGTAAGAAGATTACTGTAAAATATTATTACCATTTAAAATAAGTTAGCCTGTCTAGTTATATTTTAAAATGTAATAAATAACTCCAGCCTCTAGTCTTCAGTGTCACATGATCCTTCAGAAATCATTCTAATATGCTGATTTATTACTTAAATACATTTCTTATTATCGGTAGTGAAAACAGATACTTTTTTCAGTATTCTTTGATTAATTGAAAGTTCAAAAGAACAGCATTTATATGAAAAAGGAATTTAAAACGTTATAAATGTTACTGTTACTTCTGATCAATTTAGTGCATCCTTGTTGAATAAAATTATTTATTTTTTTAATCTGACCCCACACTTTTAAATAGTATTATATTTTCAAGTGAAATCAGGCATCAAAACAATATAATATACATTTAGAGATGTACAAAATATCAGCATATTGTTGGTTATTGGCTGATATCTGTGAATATTCATCAGCCAATATTTATTTTTTTCTGCCTATTTAAAGATTTAGATCCTTGTCTAATTTTAATAGTTGACAATAGCCTATGGTTTCCCTTTTAGAGCAAGTTTCTATGAGCTGCTGTGTGCATGTAATGAAAGTTTTTCAGTGTTTTAATGTTTTTATGAAATTTTTTTATAGTTTAAAAGTAGAATAGATTTATAATATCAAAATTTATTGGTTATCAGACATGACATGAACAAAATAGTCTTATCAGCCGTAATTTCCATATTGGTGCATTTCCAGATACAGTTGAAAAGAAAAAGCTTCACTTATTGAGTTAGAAAATATATATTATCTGTGCATATAGTCACAGAGAAACCCTGCTTCCCTAGTAAAAATGTTATTTTTTTATGTGTTGTAACATTAAAGAAAAGCTTTTAAATGTCTTAGATGTCCTCTGATTTCTTAAACATCTAGCCTGGAACCATTTTTGGATGTGGGAGTACTTGGGAGATCTGAGAGGGAAATTGACTTTACCAATAAGTGTCTCAAAAGGGAAAAGGCTCTTTGTTTTATAGAGGATCTCCATTAAATTAATGACACCAGATGTTTCAGACCCACACAGTTGTGGAAGTAGGCCATTCATTGTCCCTGGAGATCTCCTTGTTCACAACTTTCTGTGCTTAAGGAATTTCCTATTGATCTGGCCGAGCAATTTATTCCTCTCTCTCTGGAGAGACGGGGAGGAAGAGAGACATCGAGAGGAAACTGTCAGAGCGAGTAGGGGATCCTCGAGAGCATGTCAGCGGATACGCGGGAGGAAGTGTTGATGAATGGACGCCGACTGTCTCGAATGTCTCCGGTACCGTAGCTTCCAACACTTCCGGCAGTTTCTAGTCTTAAACCAGACACGCTTTCTGAAGTGTAGTTACGTCACCTACAAGTGAACTGAGATGCGGACTTGATAGACCCCATTAAGTGGGAAGTTTTGTTGCGTCTTCCTCCATCTGTCTCTTATTGAGAGAAGTGTGGTAGCATTGTGCGTCACGCTGGTTCTTTCTAGTGCACTGTTGGAGAGGAGGGGAACTCAGACAGGAAATGAGGGAGATGCGAGGAGATGACAGGCCCATGAATCACCCCCACTTTGAGGAGATGGGTCACATCAAACACACACAGTGCGTTAAAATGCCTCATGTTACCTAAGCGAACAACAGAGAAAACGCATTCACTCCATGTACTCTGACCCACTCATATATGCCAAGAATTCAGTCCACTTTAAGAATGCAATGCATTTTATGAAGTGAATCATGCACTGTTTAAAAAAATGAATACTACATTACAAAACTGACTACATTTTACAACACTATTTTAGTCTTTCTACTTTAAAATGACAATTATAATTCAATGCATTACTTGATGTTTCTTTGTAACTTTTAGTGAAATTTACTAGTTTGTGAGTGAAAATTGTAAACCATTTTTTTTTTTTTTCTTCCAGTTTTTTTCATGCGACCACCAAGAGGTATTTCTTTGCCGTATGGTTTGTTGTGTGTACGCTCTTAAAAAAAGGTAGAAAAGCTGCCACTGGAGCAGTACCCTTTCAAAACCTAACTAATATACCTTTTAAAGGAATAGTTCACCCAAAAAATTAACATTTTGTCATTAATTATTTAACCTCGTAGCTTTCCCAACCCGTAAGACGTTTGTTCATCTTCGGGAAACAAATTAAAGGTCCACTGAAGTGCTTTGAAACACGCAGCGTTATTTTATGTGTTTACGTCATTTCAACTGAAACAGGAAGACAGGGCGGGACATATCAAGCAATCCCGCCCCCTTTTTTAAATAGCCAATAGAGTTTTTGTTTATATCACAGCTTGGGCCAGAGCCGTTGAGCTCAGTAAAGCTGCATTTGACAGCGTATGTCATCTACAATTTCATCCATATCGCTATCAAATTTTAAATTTAGTGTAGAATTCAAATGTGTTCAATATGTTTTGTGGTCAACGCAGATTCACGCATATAATCCGCTCCATGCTATCGTGTTTCTGGACTGGAGCAGACCATGTGTGCACTGCGGTGGTTCATGTGAAACCAGACTTCTTTCGCCCCAATCTGAATCGTTCCCATCCCCTATATAGTGCACTGTGCCATTCGCTGTACAGAAAATATTAACTCTGTGAACTGCAGCTTCAGCATCTATTTAGGGAGTGGGATGCTTCGGATTCTAGAGAGCATTTGATTGGACAGAAAGTTTGATAAGAAGCTGAAGCGCAAGGTGATGTCATCAAAATCATTGATCCATTTTAGTGGAAGTTAGAGACTGTAAGTTTTGAATGCTTATATTTTGTAAATACAAATTTTGTAATTCTTTTGGAGCACACTTATAGATAAACGTAAGGCTAACATTTTCATACTAAAAGCCATAAAACTTAAATTTTGATTTCGTTGGGGACTTTTATGGGGAGAATTATTTTTCTGTGCAAAGAAAATAAAAATAACTTTATTCAACAATTTCTTCTCTTCTGTGCCAGAATTCGACGTGCGTTCATGACAGTGGAAGCTTTTGTACCTTTTTTTTTTTTAAACTGTCCTGTATCCTACAAGTGTCCAGGGTTTAATTTTAAAATAGAGAGAGATTCTTTTGAGCGTCTTTAAACGCTTGTGTACTGAATATTTCTTTCTCTTTCTTTCCTCCTTCGAGAGCCCTGATGTGGTCAGAGCTCGAGGGCCGCACTTTTTCCGCTCTGTGTAGTCTGCACACGCCCACACGCATATGCCTACACTCGTTTAAGTAGCCTACACATTCCTGCATTCACTCTATCTTTGGACTGCAATACCTTTCATATTTTGACATCATTTTTACAGAGGAATTGCAACCAAACACAGTATAGCCATATCATAGATGGTTTATTGGTTTACTTCTCTCTAATCTGTTAAATTGTGGTCAGATATTGTAATGATTTCTTGATTAGTCTGTCCTGTATCATTATCCACTGATTTCATTGGGCTCACATCTAGAGAACTGATGACGACCTGCACAAGGTTCAGTGCTGAAGGATTCTTTTCTGTAGCCAACATTTCCATAGGCTCTATCACAAATATGATATATGACTGTCAAAGTATTTTTAGGTCACGCTGTATTTATTTGATCAAAAATACATTAAAACAGTATTACTAAGAATATTATTGTTGATTTTCCAGTCTTCAGTGTCACATGATCCTTCAGAAATTATTCTGATATGCTGATTTGGTGCTCAAAAAACATTTCTTACGTTTATCAATATTGAAAACGGTTGTGAGACTGAATATTTTTTTTAGGATTCTTTGAGTAAATAGAAAGTTCATATGAAATAGAAATATTTTGTAACATAATTGTCTTTTCTGCCACCAATCTAATGTGTCCTTGCTGAATAAAACTTAATTTCTTTGGGAGAAACCAATCTTACTAACTGGAACTTTTTGAATGGTAAATGTAAATGTAAATTAATATATGCATGGAACAACAGCAATAATTTGTCTATTTAAAATGTAAACATTTTGAAGTCATGCTCACAGGCCTAGATAATGCGATTGCACCTTGGCTTCGTCAAGCATGTATACTCATTAATCGCACTACAGTTTGCCTCAGTGGGTGTATTAAACCTTCAAATATTCAATTACGCATTCACACATTGGATCATGGACAGACAGATGAAAACTGTAGCCCAAATATGCAAAAACCTGCTTTAAATGTGCATGTAAAAGTACATGCTGTGTTGTAAGCCATTGAGGAGAGATTTACCTGTTCATACGTTCCTTATTCAGCTCTAGCTTGAAGCGTTCCTGCCCACAGTGACCATATAAACTGAATTATGGCCTGTGGGTGAGTGTTTCTCAAATTTGACAAGGATAACTCATAATGAGCTATGAACAAAGCTGCTTCCAGGATCACTTCAAAGATGTGACGTTGGCGGACTCAGTGGTACCTTGCCTCGTGCAACCCTTATAAATGGCTGCTCACAAGCGAGGCGTTTCTGCAGTTCAGAGCTGCCCTCCTTCTGTCAGCACACTGGTTGTGGCTCAGACAAAGCTGCAGATTGTCTCCAAAGTGCTGGAGTGCCAGGCTTGGGGTTAATACTGACGCTCGTGCCAAAAGCACCAAGGGCCTCGTTTTCTCGCCACTGTTGCAGACTGGAATTTCTTGAGAGGAAGTCGTGTATGTGCGTTCACGTGTGCTTGTGCGATTGTGTGCGTGTTTGTAACTCTCCATAGCCAAAGTCCAGCAACTGTAGAGTCATTGTTTTAATTCTAATTGAGTTCAGCATGGAGTCATTCCCAGAATGCCATTTAGTTAGTTTTCATCGCATGCCTTTATCCATTACAAAATCAGATTTGGTGAAAGGGCAGAGAGTTTCATGATTTGGTACTGTTGCAGAAGTCATTGCGTGCAGACTGTGTCACAGATCATCTATAAGCAGGCTTACGAAGAATGTCTGCAGATTTCCACATTTGAGTTCCTGGAAATCAAGTTCTAAACTCAAAAAGTTTTGCATTCAGCTAGTTACTTTTGGTTTCGATTATCTGCATGAGGATACCAGGAAGGTGACTGTCTGTAAAGCATTGTTTTCATGCAACCAACTCCACCCACAGTCTTCAAACATAAACAGACGTTCATCCACTGTTATAAGAGCTTTATTGCAGATGTTTTGAAAAATATTTGTTTTTGTGAAAACAATGACAAGTTAAAATAATTTTCAGTCATAGCTGTAATCTTTGGGATAACTTGACACTAGCCAGGCGTGTCAGTCAAACATGTTTGATGTTTAATATAAACTTAAGCCACCTTTCCACCATCTCCGCTATTTGCATATAATTGTCGCATTTTGCCCCAGGAACAGTCATTGCCTATCAAGCATATTTGATTGGATTGTAATAATTCGATTTTTTTTAAATGGTCTATTCTGCTAATTCAAATTCAATTGTAGAATTTTTGGAAAATAAGTCTTAAATATTCTGCTTAGTTTCTATTTTAATAACTCAAGTATGGTTTTCACCATAAAAATAGCCAAAAATGGAAAAAATGATGGAATAGTATACCGATTCTCACTATTAACTAGTTGCTTATTAGCATGCCTATCATTAACATATTGGCTGTTTATTAGTATTATAAAGCACATATTCTGCATGACCATATTCTACATCCCTAATCCTACCCAATACCTAAACTTAACAACTACCTTAATAACTACAGTAGTCAGTCAACATTTGAAGTGGATCAAAAAGTTCATCAAAGTTGTCCTAAGACAAGAACGGGTATTGTTTTGGTTTTAGGACGACTTTGATGAAAGGATTTGATCCACTTCAAATGTTGACTACTATATTAATAAGCAGTAATAAGGAGTTTATTGAGGCAAAAGTTGTAGTTAATGGTTAGTTAAAGGTGCACTAAGCGATTTTTGCCAAACGAAGTTGATATTTGAAAGCACCAAAACAAACATGCCCACACCCCAACAGGACCTCGCCCCTATTTTGAAATCTCCTCCCCACACATGCGTACACAACCATGGCAACGATGATCAAGGAAACAAGTGAAGATGACACACAAGCACATTCAAACAAAAACGAATAAGTTGTGTGAAACTAAGTAAAATCAACGTTACTCACCTATCAAGAAGAAAAACAACGCCATTTTCCAGGCCTTCCTTCTCCTTGAGTTCTCTTCCCCGTTGGAAAGTTGCTCCAATATTTACGCGGGTCCTACCTCTTGCCTGATCATAACCCTTCTTTTGAATATTTTGTTTCTCTGATATTTTCCTCTTTTTAAAATTTTTTTTTATCTGTCATCTCTCTGTATCTATAGTCGAGCTGCTAATATCCGTCCTGTACACTCAAATTGAGCTCTCTCTTCTCTCTATCATTACAAGGCATGCCCCCTTACTGCTGATTGGCTACAAGTGTGTTTTGGGACTCAGTCCGACACTGTGATCAAAAGCGTTTTTCGAATATTTGTGCACCTTTAATAGTGAGAACTTGACCTTAAAATAAAGTGTGACCAAAAAAAATCACACAAACAAACGATCAGCCTATGTCAGTCGCATAGAACTTTCAAAGTGGAAGCAGCCATTATGCTCCTCTTATTCATCATTGTAAAATAAATGAGTAACGAATCTATGAATACATCCACACAAAACAAATGTCCGCTAATATATCATAAAGAAAACCATAGTAGCTTTCTATGGTGAATTAATGTAAATAATTTTAAAATAATTATTTTGGACATAATTTTTCATAACCAACATAATACAGAATAGTGTTTAAATAATAACGTTTTAGTACAAAAAATATTGGTAATTCTTAACTGATGCTGATAGACTACATCACATGCAGTCTAGCCAAAAAAGTTAAATGCCACAAGTATTTCAATGCGCCTGAAGCTTAAATCCAAAATAATCTGCATATGCAAATAATTGGAACTCAACAGCTCCTGTTCTACTCTCCATTGGAAATGAGCGACTTTCCAAAATGAACGGCTGCTTTAGCATATGTGGAGTGGAGTTTTGTTCCAGTGAGATTTCTCTGTGGATGCCACAAGATTAAAAACCAAGCCACAGACAAAATGTCCTGTCGCTCACTGCTGGTTAGACAAAAAAGCTTTATGCTGTATCACATTGCATGGGGTTCGAAAAATAATGCGACCTGTATTTATCTCCAAGTATTTAAGTCTCTGTGAGCAGATTTGAAATGCTGGTGGCATTTGTGTTTTTTTTTTTAACCCACTTATTTATTTATCCCACCATGAGTTTGTCTCTCATGCTGTACAGCACAGTGTCTGTGGGGAGTTGAAAGCTACTCGCCATCTCACACACACACACACACACACACACAGACAGATGCTCACTACGTAGAGTGAAAATGAAGAGTAATGACAGTGGGGTGTTGACTGTTGTGTTCCTGGATCTCAGGAGAGTTACACTATACACCGCCAGAGAGAGAGAGAGACAGAGGGAAATGGCCTGTTTTCTCTGAAGAACAGTTGAGCTCTTATCATCGTGGGAGAGGTAGAGATGGACCGATTAGGGATGAGAGGTGATCGGACCTTTAGATTGTGAGAAAAAGCAAGGGAAGATCCGAAAGCATGCGGATGAAAGTTAGGTGCACCTCTGTTTGGATTTTGTGTGTCCTGATTCTGGCATCGTAGCTTTCAGACGACCATTACTCTTTCAGTCTATCTCTTTCTCTTCCTGTGTTGATTTTATCAGTCTGACATAGTTACACGTTTTGGTCACGCTAGCATAAAGAAATCCCCCCGAGAGACTAGATTGTCTCGTAGCGATTCAAAGGACTTTGTGAGCTGTGTGAGAGCGAGAGATTGATAGGGGTTTTCTAAAACAGAGCAGCCTCTTTCTCATGAACGAGGTCGGGGTTATAAATTAGCCTGTGTGAGAGAGAGAGGCTTTGGCCACAGCCGTCGGCCGTGTTTTATTCTCCCACAGTCAACGAGGATGAGCCATCGTCACTTCTCCCCTGTCCGCACGCCCTGAACGATGACGGGAATGTAAAGTGGGCTGAACTATGCGTGGAGCCTATGAATTCCTGCACAGATCAGCAGTATAAACATACACACGGTCACGCTCATGTAGGGGTGCGCCTTTCAACCGGTTCCCACGTCTCAATCTTGCAGGAATGTTACTAGCCCTATGGGGAGTATTTAGACGTGCTCTATTTTCTTTGCCTTTATTCCTCTTGAATCCGTTCGCGCCATCTGTTGTATCTTTACCGAGTGAAATATGGAATCAAAGCACTGCTTTATTGTCACCCGGTGCTGAGATCTGTGGAAATGACAAAAGGCTCGCTCAGATGGGATCTTTGAGCACACGCACTTTGAAAACACACATTAGAGCAAAAGTATGAGTTCAAATGGAGATAATGCCCGTTTTATCACTGAAACTCCTGGCAGGAAACTTTATGACCTCATCGTCTTCAATGCAGGAGCCACTATTAGCAGCGTAATAGTATCTGTCCTATGGCAGCTATTGTCAAAACACCCTTGTTCCCTGTTATCAGTTACAGACTGCTGACTGGACTTGAGCTGCGATAAACCATTTTGCACATGACTTTGGCATGAGAACAAGTTTCAGTTGCATCTTAAAGTATGTGTATGACCCGATAATCAGACAATTGACATCGTGTGCACCTTTTAGTATTTGTTTATATACCACTACATTTTTTCTTTATTTTGAATTAGCATTTATTTTTATATTTTGAGTTTTCATTTTAATTTTTGTTTTAGTAATTATTTTATGTGCTTTTGTAAATTTTTTTTACTATTTCTATTTAGCTTTGTTTTTTTTGTTTTTTTTAGTACTTATTTAATTTTGTTATTTATTGAAGTAATTTAACTTATTTTTTTTGAGGCAGCATCTTTAATTTAAATTTTTCATCTAATAGTTTTGATTTTATTTTAGTTTAGTTTAATTTAGCTTAGCTTAGTTTAGCTTTAAAATGTTTTAGCTAAAAATAGCAGCACTGGCATACACATGCAATTGTATTACATCAACCACATGCAATGTCTTAAATCTCATTGAAATATAGCACATCAAATTGTATGCCAAGATGACGAGACACATGATAACTAAGGTGTTGTTAAGGATCTGTATTAACTAGGTTTTTTGATAATGTTTGTAGCGCTGTCAAACGATTAATCGTGATTAATCGCATTCAAAATAAAAGTTTTTGTTTACATGATATATGTGTGTGTACTGTGTATATTTATTATGTGTATATATAAATACACACACATACAGTATATATTTTGAAAATATTTACATGTATATATTTATATTCATATAATTTATATAAATATATTTAATATATAAACATAACATTTTTCTTAAATATATACTGTATGTGTGTGTTTATATATACATAATAAATATACACAGTACACACACGTATTAAAAAGTTTTATTTTGGATGTGATGAATCACGATTAATTGTTTGACAGCATTTTTGAAGTGCATATTTTTGTCAGTTTTGTAGGTTGAGAGCCACTGTCTGTATTTTTATTGCATTGGGGAAGATGCACATTCTGCACATTTATTTTCTTTTGTGTTCCATAGAAGAAATAAGATGTATCCTTTTGATACACCTTCCTTATAGGCACTTTACAATAAATTACTATATATATATTATATATATATATATATATATATATATATATATATATATATATATATATATATATATATATATATATATATATAATAATAATAATAATAATAATAATAATAATAATAATAATAATAATAATTATTATTATAATAATATATTAAAAATTTTAAATTCAGGAATAACACATTATGTTGATCAAAAGTGATGTATAAAGACTTTTATAATGTTCCTTTTGAACTTTTTATTCATCAAAGAAATATTATTATCCTTTAATAACATATGTAACTAAGTGCATGATTTTTACTGTACATTTCTGTCATACTTGCCACTAATAACCTACTCCTAAATTTAATGTAGAAATTTAAAATTTTCTGCTTTGCTGCTTTGCAACAATTTGTGAAAAGCGCTATACAAATTACATTTACATTTAGTCATTTACAAATAAACTTGAATTGAATTGATCATTTTAAATTTTATTAAAGTTTTTATTGATATAGTATTTTTTGTAAGGTAATCAGGAAGAAAAACAGAGGAACATAAGGAGACGCAGTAATAGGAAGGAAGGGAGACGCAGAAGGTGGTGTGTGTGTGTGTGTGTGTGTGTGTGTTCCCAGGTGGCTCCTGAAGTCACAAAGCTCTATTCTAGAGGGTAAATGGGAAGACAGTAACTCAAAACGAACAGCCTTTAAGAGACACAGACTGCCTCTCCAACTGAGCTTCCTCCATATGTTTTCTATTCTCTGCAGCACACACTGATGGCAGTGTTTAGTCTTCAAATGCTCCCTATCATGGGTCTTCAGCTGTCATAAAACTCCTTATCCTAGGTGCATCTTTCTTCCTGAAAAATATAAACCTCATTAGCTTCTATTTTCCTTTTTTAGTGCTACTTATTTCAAGATGACTTTGCAAACACTACCATTCAGACTAACACTGTTTGATCATCTTAATGCATCCGTGCTGAATAAAATATTTCTTTAAGAAAAAAAAGTGCTTGCATAGTGTACTTGAATGATGGTGCTACAAGCTACTTCAAAGAATAGCGTGGTACATGTTCTAAAACCATAGTTATACCCTGATACTTTTTGTTAGCTCTCTTTCTTCTCTCCTCCTTCAAAACAAACTATCTGGCTGCTTTTGTGCGCTTTCCTTCCCTTTTCTCTCTCTCACACAGAAATGCAGCCACACCTTGTTCCTTTATATCTATCAGTCAGTGCTGCTTTTGTTGGGAAGACTGGAGTCCATTCACATCTGCCACAAAACACCTGTTATGTCACGCTGGGTCCGGTGGGAAAGGAGTGACTCACCAGGGTCTTTTCTTTTAGGCTGGTCTAGGACCAACTTTATATTCAAACACTGAACCACTGCAGGTAAAACAGCTACACTGTTCGCAGTCAGCTTCAGATGCAGTTCTGCTTCAGACACAATCAGTCTTCAGTTTGCCTCGCCGTCGCACTACCTGTCCCGCTCAGACTGTTTCCTAATGTGTGGCCTTGGCAGCTAACAATATAACACTGTGTCCTCATGTTACTGCTGTGCGGCGTGAGAAAGGGACGTTATGAGAAGTTTGCTGTTGACCTCAGCCAGAAGCAATTAAACTGTTTATGAAGCATTAACTTAAGTATTCGTTTTAGGCTTGCTATTTATTTTGTGACACACACATGCTAATGCAGTCCTGTTGATTGAGTCCAGTGTCCACTCAGAAACTCAAATAGTCTTTTAGAAGATTTGAAAACCATGGAGTGTTTTGAGTAAGGACGGACATTGGATGAGAATCACACACAGGAAGTTGAGCTCACTCTCTGGACTGGCCTTTGCGCCTCAGTAGACTTGTCATCTGGAGTGGCCTCACACTGTGTACTAACTAGGTGTGACACACAAAGTGTCAAGTGTCACATCTCTTCCGTGTTAATCTGGGTTTTTGTTCTAATCGCTACCGTTGGGATACATCAAAATGCACTCGAGGGTGGACTTGACATTCAGCCCTCATATCCTAGTCAATAAGAATTTAGGTCTGGCTCTCTTCCTGGTATGGAAGGTCTACATTACATGAGCCAATTAGTTCCTGATTGTTAGAACAGAATATGCATAATGGATGGATAAAATACTAACAGTGTGTGTGTGTATATATATATATATATTATATATTATATATATATATAATACAATTACATACATACATTTCAGCACAAAATAAAATACTCCACCCCAAAATGAAAATTTTGTAATTAAAGGGGTCATATGACGTTGCTGAAAAGAACATTATTTTGTGTATTTGGTGTAATGCAATGTGTTTGTGGTTTAAGGTTCAAAAAACACATTATTTTCCACATACTGTACTAGTGTTGTCACGGTACCAAAATTTCAGTATTCGGTACCGATACCAGTCAAAATCCATGGTTCTCGGTACCAATTTCGGTACCACATGCTAATTAAAAAACACACTATTTTTAATAAAGTCAAACAAAAATAAAATGTACAAAAATCAATGCCATTCTTTATACTTTATTTAAATTGTGTTTCAAGTTTTTCCGCAAGTAATAAAAGTATGAAAAACAGTAAACAAGTTTCACCCAAATTTAATTTGTCTTTTAATTAATTAAATTGAAACACATTGTATTGTTTTGGTAAAAAGGGATTTACTATTAAAATTAAAATATGGAAGAAATATTGTGACTTCTTTAAAAAAATAATAATAATAATAATAATTATATATATATTTGTAATAATATTTCTGGCACAATGTCTTTAAGATGAACTTTTATTTTGACGGGTTGCCGTGAATACCTTTACATTTCTGTGTAGCTATATGATATGACGCTGGTTTTACTCAATGAACGGTAAAATGCTCGCGAGGACTCTCAGAGCAGTTCTGTAGATGTTGTTTATGTATTTATGTCCTCATTGAGACGGCAGATGATGAATCACCGCGAGCATCAGGCGCTTCAGTGTATGTAGTAAAACGCTGCCTCTGCCATTCATTCACTCACACAGAGACTCGCAGAACATGCGGATTCATATTTGAATCGACTTTTGCAGCTTAATATTTACAGATACTAGTCCACGTCGCGATTTGATTTAAGTGCAATGACCTACTTTTGATTAATTCATCCAAACTTTGACAAACTCCGTGACCATTCCGTGCTAAACTGTAAATTCCGTTTTTATAACTGGATTCCGAGATTCCGTCCGCGTTTTCTGCATCGCGGAAATCATCGGGCCATACGCGTCAAGAACCGGGTTGACCGGGTACTCTGTACCACCGGTACTTAAAAAAACCTGGTACCATGACGTTTTCACTTTTTTAGTACCGACTTGGTACCGAAGTACCGGGTCTTTTGACAACACTATACTGTACATTATTGATGCTCCTCTATGCTCTGCCTTTCTGAAACGCGTCGATTTTTACAAAGCTCATCGTTCTGAGAAGCGAACTGTGCTCTGATTTGCCGGCTATCCAGTGCGTTGTGATTGGCTGAATACCTCAAGCGTGAAACAGAAATGTTACGCCCCTTACCATATTGTGATGCCGTGTCCTGGCGCGACGAGACAAAAACAATAAAACCCATTATAAACGAGGCATTTATTGCATCCAGTGGGGACATAATTACTGATTATAAGTGTACGCAGTTTGCGTCCAGCGGATATTCTCCAAAATGGCGCTAAGCTGACGCAGAGGAGACGAATTGTTGAATAAAGTCGTTATTATTGTGTTTTTTTTTTTCTGCGTACAAAAAGTATTCTCTTAGCTTCATAACGTTACGGTTGAACCACTGATGGCAGATGGAGTATTCTGATGATGTCTTTCATACTTTTCTGTGCCTTGACAGTGTTAATTGTTTGGCAGTCAATGGGACAGTCACAAGCCTCTCGGTTTTCATCCAAAATATCTTAAATTGTGTTCCGAAGATGAACAAAGCTTTTACGGGTTTGGAACGGCATGGGGGTAAGTGATTAATGACAAATTTTTCATTTTGGGGTGGAGTAACCCTTTAAGAGAAGTAGGGCTGCAACGATTAGTCGACATTATGGACAACGTCGACAATAAAAAAAATTGTCGACAAATATTTTTGTTGTTGAGTAATCGTTTGATCTCATATGACCTAATGTAAGAGCCTGCAATACTGCGGTCTGACCAGTGTGGCGCTGTAGCGCAAGACTGTAATTCAGCTCTTCCGGATGCAATTCAAGAGAAGAAGACACACACAGAGCTTCAGAGAAAATGTATCCGAACTTGAGCGGCGTTTGGATGAATATGTAAATATATATTGCGCTTTCCTCTCAGTAACGAAATAAACACAACAAAAACTGGCAGCAGTGTGAAAGCAGCAGTTAAAAATGCATCTGATTACAACGAGGTGGATGTTTGCATGAGCTCTGCTTTTCAGTAACGTAACGTTACTCCAGTAAAGTCCGGTCACATCATGTTTATTTATATATACTTTATGCAATAGATAGCCTTAATTCAAGCAACTTTACGGTATTAAACATGAAAAACCAGAGTCAGTGTCGCTTTCAGTTAGAATTACAACTTGATTTTATGAAATAAAGCAGCTCTCCAGTGTGGAGCTAGCTAATGATAAAACATTTTTATTAGTGGGAAAAAAATAATTTCATTAAAGTGATACTTTGGTTTACAGAGATCTACAGATTACAGATTATGTTGTGAATAAAATAGTTTATGCAAAGCGTCTTATCACTTACCTTTATTTTGTTTCTTATCTATATGACTTACAAAAGGAGATGTTAGGCAGAATGTGCAAGAATGTGTCATTCAGTTACTTTTTCATGTAGCTAATTAAATGGTGTGAGAGTGTCTCTGTCTGTTATCTCATTTTGTGTGCCAACTACATCTATTTGTATAATGAATTGGTAACACTTTACAATAAGGTATAATTTGTTAACATTAATGTATTAATTAACATCAATGAACAATGCATTTATTACATTTAACTATTAATCTTTGTTAATGTTGGTTAATAAAAATACAGTTGTTCATTGTTTGTTCATGTTAGTTCACAGTGCATTTACCAATGTTAAAAAACACAACTTGTGATTTTAATAATGCATTAGTAAATGCTGAAATTAACATTAACTAAGATTAACAAATGCTGTCGAAGTATTGTTCATTCTTAGTTCATGTTAACTAATGAACCTTATTGTAAAGTGTTACCAATTAATTGTATAATAATTTTAATTACATAATATGCTTTTCTAAAGCTGAAGTGACCTTTATTCATGTTAGAATATGTGTAACTTAATATTTTAACTAGTTGCAAAAGCTGAATAATCAAAGTCTACTGATTAACCAGTGAAATAATTGATGATTAGTCGATTCATCGGTCTAATAATAGTTAGATTAATCGATTATCAAAATAATCGTTTGTTGCAGCCCTAAAGAGGAGTACAACTTAACTGAAATCCATATTGTGTCTCATGTAATCGCTCAATCAGTGTTTCTACCATGCAAAGGCGTCAATATAACAGCTTGCAAACAATATGTAATGTAACGTCTCATTCACCTCAGAAAAAAACATATTCGGTGACCATAAACTCATTAGTCGGATAGAGAAGTGAACTATAGAGAGGAGCATTTTGCTAAATATGCGCCATATAGCATATTCATTATAATTTTTACTATTCTTCAGTGATTAATTTATGTTTGAATAAATCATTTAAGCCATTTAAATGTTTATATTTCAAAAAATGAATTGGAGAAGAAATATTATGTTATTGTAACTTTATTATAATAAAAACTTAATTGAGTGTAATTTAAGTGTTTGTATACAAATCAGTTCATTTTAACCTTCAATATTATAGTAATGTAGTATACCAACTGACTCTCATGTATATTTTTCAGCATTAGTTGATTTTTTTTTTCCTTGGGAAAATTTGGAATGTACTGTAAATGCTGTATATCCAAAATAATCAAAATCAAATCAAATTGCATGCTTGTGAATCAGAATCGAATCAAATCGTGAAATTTGTGTCAAAACCCAGCCCTAGTGTGTGTGTGTGTGTGTGTGTGTGTATATAAAATCAAAAATACAATTAAAACGGTAATAATATGAAGTACTTATTAAAATTTTAATTTAATATTTTTTTGTATTTTAATTTTAAAATGTAATTTATTACTGTGATGACAAAGCTGAATTTTCAGCAGCCATTACTTCAGTCTTCAGTGTCACATTTTTTCCTGGATTCTTTGATAGAAATAGAAAGAACATTTGAAATATACATCTTTTATATCATTTTAAATGTCTTTGCTGTCACTTTTGATTAATTTAATGTATCCTTGCCAAGTAAACGTATAATTTTATTAAGAAAAAAAACTTACTGACCCCAAACTCAACACTAGTGTCAAGTTATTATTATGTTTTGCAAATGGCATTTCATGTTGACTCCTTTAATCACATCATAGGCTGCGTTTACACTGGCAAAAAAAATCCTATTTTTTTGCTCACATCTGACACATATCGGAATTTGTTGCACATGTGTAAACACAAAAACCCACGCGAGATCTGATTTTTTTCACATCCGATCTGAGCCACTTCCAAATGTGGATTTTAATCGGATACACATCCGATATCTGGACATCTGACCTACGTCTAAACACACATCTGATTCTCCACAGAACTCCCAATGCGAGGGCGACATGTTTGCTCATGAAGATTTTTAACGGCGTTTTAATCCCGGCGTGCTGTATGCGCTCGCATTTTATTGAGATGTAAACTTTTTATAGGTAAGAAATTGCACATTCAGGACCTGATTTTCATCCCCTGCCCCGAAAATTTTTAAAATACAACAGCTAAAAGCTACATTATATTTCTCAGCAGAGGTGATAACTTAGCAGTTTTTGTAATTAAACCGACAAGCTTGTTCGCAATGCTTTACAATTGCTCGCTCGCGTTCTGTCTCACTCTCTCTCTCTCTCTCTTTTTAATTCATTTGAGTTCATTTCAATAAATATTGTCTTTTTTTCACTAAAGAATTCTACCTCTAACGAGCAGTAGATAAAATAATCTAACAAATTAAAATAACCGCTATTTTCCGGTCTGTATCCGTTCAGTCAGATTTTGTGCTGCAAAACATCCATGACAGCCGTTGTCCATGCTGGCAAGTAATAATGGCCATTTGACGTGAATTATATAAATAATTTTAATAGCACGGCCATTTAAAACCCGAGTGTCTACCATGTTTATAGAAAAGCAATCACTACAGACAATCCTTTTGGGCGGGAATTAATGTAAACATAGATATCGGATACCTTTTCTAAAGTGAATGTAAACAGACAGGCCAAAAAATCGGATATGGTCAAAAGATCGGATTTGTGCATTAAGACTTGCAGTATAAACGCAGCCATAGATTAAAAAAAAAAAAAAAAAAAAAAGAGTTAGATGACTCCAAAAATGACTTTGGAGTCTGTAAACTTTTTTTATGTTTTGATACAACTCTGTTATGCTCACCAAGGCTGCATTTGATCAAAAATACAGCAGGAACAGTTATATTGTGTATTATTACGATTTTAAATAAATTTTCTATTTTATTATATTTATTAAATAAACAAATGACAAATCTATAACAATCAATAGAGACGAATTGTCAAATGAAACTTTTTCTGCCAACACAATAGCAGGGTCACTGAATTCCAACTGTAAAAATACAATAAATATCATAGGCGTTTTTCAGATAAGCAGTAATTTTGTTGCATGTCTGACTAAAATCCCCCCCCTCCTCCAAAAAAAATGCTTGCCACAGCATGTGCTCAAGTGTGTGATGTACAGTAATGCCACAGATGATGTTATCTCATACCCCTCATGAGTTCAGCACCTCACAGTACACAAAAATTTCCAACTTTCCATCATCTCTTTCCACAATGATAGCTTCTCTCCTCTAAGTGTCTCTGGCATCATGCTGACACTCAAGTCATTACTATGGCAACAAAATTTATACCGATTTTCAAAATGATAGGGTGTATAGGAAGTCCTAAATATTAGATTTTTTTCAATTTTGTGAAGTGAATGAAGAAAGTACATTTTTAAGCATCACCTCATTAAATACATTTTAGTTATAAATGAGCTTGTGTCGTTGTTGATTTTATAAGGTTTTTGTTTGGAAGAGACTAAGAGAAAACAAAAGAGAGGGGAAGAGGAACCGTTCCAGCTGCCTAGTAAAAACCACAACACCTGGGATGAAGGAAGTGAGCGAGCATGTGTGGGTTTGTGTGTGGGTCCCCTACACCGTGATGTTTCTGACCCCAGCCGCCTTATAAAAGGGCCTTTGATGCAGAGGCAGGCCTGCTTTAGCATGGCAGAGCTTTAGGTGTGTGTGTGTGTGTAAGATTAGGAGGTAGAGGGTGTACTTTAACCCATTTAGTACTGGGTGCTTGCCAGATTTAGTAGCTTAGTCGACTAATCCCCTTCCGCCTGCCCTTTTCTTACCAACAAGTGTCCGTACTTGTGTCTTTGTGTGTGTGTGTTTGTATACTTGTGTTTTTGTGAGCTTCTGTGAAGGCAAAAGAGGGGATCTGAGAGAGTTGGGAACCGCTTTCACCTCCATTGATTGTTTCTTGGCTGTAAAACATGTTGACGGTTTCCCTGATGGGATTTGAAACAGACCTGTAAGTTTAACTGGACAACAGCTGACTCCACTCTCATTCTGTAATGTTTCTCTTGTTTCTCTTTTTCACTCCATCGCTCCCTCATGGCTGGAGTTTTGGAGCTACTGAGGGGACTTCCATGTTATTCTTAGCCACAGTTATAAAGTGCTTGTATGGGCTTGGTTACATTTAAAACAACTACAATTTTATAAATTAAAAACAGCTACATGGTGTTTTTATGGTGGGTTGAAACCCAAAACTGGGTTGTGGATTCTAATAATCAAATAATTTCATATGCTAAATGTAAAAGGAGGGAAAATAAGAATGCAAAATTAAATATTGAATGTCAACTTGTATGATGCTGAATTCAGCTTTGCATCACAATAATAAATTACATTTTATGTAATTGAATATGATGTATTATTTAATATATTTATTAATAAATATACATTAATTTATAGGTAAATAGGTTAATTTATTAATCAATATATTAAAATATGCCAATTAAAAAGTTAAATTGCAATAATTCTTTACTGTTTTTGCTTTTTCTTTGATCAAATAAATGTAGCACAAATGTAACACCCCTGCCTTAAACTGCATTTCTGTTTACTTACTATAATGTAGCCTACTTTGCTGATCTCTTCTTTTTTTGCATTAAATTACCCTTCAAGAACGTCCATATGCTATGCTAGTGACGCCCACCATTCCCACTGTTCTTCACAGTACTGTGTTAGACTATACTTTAACCATGATTAAGAGAACTAATGTAGTGTTGTGTTTTTTAATCTCGTTCCATATGAAGTTTAATGGCAGCGCTGCATTTGAAGTGGTCTGGCGTGTTTGCGTGTGCATATGCTTCAGTCTCGCTTGGCTCGCTGAAGGCCGGGTGTTTTCTGTCTGAGCCGGGGCTCTGTCACGTTGCCTTACGGCTCAACGCTATAGAAACCGGGTCAAACAACTCGCTCTGCAGCTCTTCCTATCCCTCCCCATCCTTCCTCTTTCTCCTCCAGCACCACCACCACCAGGGCAAAATGTCTGTGAATAATCTGCAGAGATTTATAATTAACCACAGATGAATTTAGCACAGAAATCAGAAGGAAAAAGCTTGTTGGCTTAAAAGAGGCCATTTGTCTCCCTATTGCATGAAGTAATATTAAACACATTAAAGGAATTGTTCACCCTGGAATTAAAATTATCATTGTATACTCATACTTTGTTTCTTCCCTACAATACAAAAATTATGCTTTGCATGTTTTTTTCCCAAATAATTATGATGAACAAGGACTGAAGTCTAAAGCTTCAAAAAGTACCCTGGAGGTAAAGATGAAGATTGTCAATGAATACTGGAGTAAATTCTGGCGTCTTTCTGACAGAATGCTTTATATGAATTTAGAAGTCACTTCTGGATTCCTTTTTGAAGCTTGAACGTTTTGGTCTTCATTCATTGTATTTGCATGGAAAAGTGTGGCAGGAACAATATGTCTACTTTTTGTGATCCACTGAAGAAAGTAAATCAAATGGGTTTGGAACCTGATTAAATGATGGCAGAATTATTATTGTTATTTCTTTAAACTGAACTGTAAATACATTTCAGTTCTTTAGAACTTTCTATATTTTGCTCACATTTGTGTCTAGTTATGGCTGACACTTTGTTGTGGCTGCTTGTGATATCACTAATGTGTACATGAGAGAGTTGTCAGATCTGTAACAATCAATAGAGCGACCCTGTCAAACATTGAACATAGATGACTGCAATAACCATTTCTAGCATTATCACAGGCATTTATGAACATTCCTTTCAAAGCTGTACATTTTAACAAGATATGGCGGTTGTGTTTTGTAGCAAGTATAATATTCTAAATTAGCTTTTTTTATTTTCAAATAAATTTGTGCTTTTGCTATTTTTTCAAAATATTTCTGTTTAGTTTTATTTCTTTTTCTTTAGAAATTAAAAATAAATAAATAATCGTTCACCCAAAAATGAAAATTTGCTGAATTTACTGACCCTCAGGCTATTCAAGATGTAGATGAGTTTGTTTCCAGATTTGGTGAAATTTAGCTTGTGCCACCTGTGGACTCTCTGCAGAGAATGGGTGCCGTCAGAGTGAGAGTCCAAACAGCTGATAAAAACAATCAAGATAATCCACAAGTAAACTAATAATGCTTTCAAAATCCACTGACATATTTTGTTTAAATCTGTTCTGAACAGTCTTCTATTGTAAACGGTGTTTGATCTGTGCATATTTCTCTCCTGATTCAGACGAGATGACTTTTTCACTGGAGAAAGCAATTTTATTGATGAAAGATGACTTGTATTTTAGCTGGAAGCAATGTTTTGATGTTAATTTCTTAATGAAAAATGTGTTTATTACAAACTGCATTTCGCTTCACAAGATGTTAACTGATGGACTAATAGTGATGTGATTTACTTGTGAATTATTGTGATGTTTTTATTAACGGTTTGAACTTTAATTTTGACGGCACCCATTTACTGCAGAGGATCCATTGGTGAGCAAGTGATGTTAAATTGATGTTAAATTTCTCCAAATCTTTTCCAATGAAGAAACAAGCTCCACTACATCTTGGATGGCCTGAGGGTGAATAATTTTCAGCATTTAAGTTTTTTTTAAACATTTTTCAGCTTTATTTCAATTACTGAAAATTTGTATTTAAAAATTTAAGTTAACAATAACACTGTTCAGCACTAAATAATTCAGCAGTGTGTATGGCAAGGCTCTGGGCCCCCTTGAGTTTGTGCCGAGGACCGCACCCTGCAGTCCCGTCTGCGTCCGTTTCTGTAGGTGCACACAGCAGCTGGCATTGTGCTGGGCAACACTGTAAGGGCAGGGCTGGGCAGACCGGTTGCCATCTGGGCTCATTGCTGCACGGCAGCCCTTACATATCAGCCACTGTCCTCCAAGCTTTAAAGAGAGCCACAAGAAATAGGGTCCAGAGGTCACAAGAGGACAGCGAGATGAAGTAGCTCAACTTCACAGACAGGATGCCAACTTGAAGCACTATAATGCACCCTAGATTAACACAAAGCACTACCTTAAAAGCTCTTACCTTCTTGCATTTAGGCCGGTAATGCTGAAAGCAGCAGAGTGGTGCGGGCGGGGGTCTGCGTTTGCATGTCAGTGTTTCTGTGGCGTTAAAAGCTCAGATGCAGATGCTCACTGTGCAGCGTCACAGCCGGGATTCTGCTTGCTCGCATTCATTGTTTGTTTTTGTGAGTGTGGCTACAAACAATAAATGCCCCAAGAATCTGGAGCATGTGCGGACAGATGAGGGACTGAGAAAGGGCAAGATGTTTCTGTGTTTATTGTCGCCATTTTGTCTCCCCCTGACCAAAATGGAATGAAACCAATTTAATTCAGTTGTGACCCTTGGTCATATTTACATGTAGATTAAGGTGCTCTTCTCATTTAAACTGCATGAAAGATGGTAATAGTTTGTCTTATACTAAAGGCCTTTTTCCATTTTCTATGATTCTGGTACAATTTTATCAATTTTTTCATAGTTCGCATTAGTGCTGGGCGATATACCAGTTTAAACAGTTCCCACAGTATTATTTTTTTTTTAAATGGCATACTAGGACAAGTGCCTGAGCAACATAGTGTCGTGAATTGAGAGGAAATCCCTGTTGACTGCATATACATCTGACTAGTGGTTAAAGAACTATTAATAACACAACTAATTCTTTTAGCAGGCAGAGCAAGATCACTGTTCTTGAGGTGCGAAATATTGGAAGAAATCCTAAATACTGAATTTGGGGGTTTATATTAGAGGTCGACCGATAGTGGATTTTACCAATACCGATAGCTAGGTTGGACCACACTGGCCGATACCGATTAATCAACCGATAGTTTTCCAAATGGATACCGAAAGAGAGCTAGTGCTTTACTATTTAAAAAAAAAAAAAAGCAGCAACAGTACTGAACCATACTTTGTAAATGACTAAAAATATTAATATTATTTACTATATTGATCATTAAAGTTATTTCATAGTTTGCTAATGTTAAAAGAAGAAACTTTAAAATTTAAAAATGTAGCCTATTAGTAGCTAATAGTGAATGTTGAAATGAACACACTCTAACAAGGAACAATACTTCTACAGTTTTCATTAATGCTAGGAATGGACTCTTATTGTTAAGTGTTACCATTTAATTTCAACAATCATGCTTAAAGATGACCATCTTTAAATACCTACACAAGGCCATAGCATTAAAATTACATGCATATGGATATTGTATGTATGTTCGGTGTTTAAAAAAAAAGAGGCCGCTCTCGTACTGTATAATGCCAGTGGACCCTTCTCAGCCACTCCAGCAACGGTTGAAAACCGGAAAACTATTGGCATGGATTTTTGCCGATAACTGATAGTTGGGGCAATCAACTATTGGTGCCGATTAATCGGCAAAACCGATGAATCGGTCAACCTCTAGTTTATATGAATGTATCTCTGAGGGGAACTGACTGTCTTCAGTAAAGTTTAGATGGTATTTTCTTACCTCATATATTGCATATTAATGTGGTTTTTAAAAGCGCAGCACTGCTTTGTTTACAGCACTAACCAAGGAAATGGTTTATTGCAGCTGTTCCATAAGCGCCACCTGCATGCAGAGTATGAATTTGCATTCTTATTCAGCCTCTTTGCTGTTTCTGTTTCATGCAGATATGTTTAACGTAGCATAATTTCACAAAGCTACGGTCAGACTATTCTGTTTTTGCTTTAAATTTTGGAATTACACAATCTAATTTACAATAAAAACTGCTCAAACTATAGGTAGCATGCTTGTTTGGATCATGATTAAAATACAGTGGTTTTGCAACTGTTTTGTGCATTCTGATTCATATAAAGGCACAGTCGAGGAAAAAAACGTGATAACCACGAAACCACTAGAATCCTTAAAAAAAAAAAAAAACGTGATACAGATTTTTGGTCAAACCGCCCAGCACTAGTTTGCATACATTTACTGTGCACTAAAAGTGGGCATTGGTGCTGATGATAGCTTTCGATGTGTGCTATAACATCAAAATAGTTTTTGCATTTTTCTAAATTCATCATACTTTTTTTACTTGTAAATAATTCAATTCAATTCAAGTTTATTTGTATAGCGCTTTTCAAGATGCAAATCGTTGCAAAGCAGCTTTACAGAAAATTAAAGTTTCTACATTATATTTAGTAATACCTTATCAGTGGTGACCTTTCTCAAGTTGATGTCCATATGGCAGAAATGTATGGTAAAAATCAAGCAGTTAGTTAGTCATGTAATCAAACAGACGATGAACACTTTTTGATTTTGTTTGATTTATTTGATCAAAACTATGATGGTAAAAACAGCATTTTCAGCATTACGCCAGTCTTTAGTGTCACATGATTCTTTAGAAATCATTCTTAAATACTGATTTGGATCGGCTCAAGATGTATTATCAACAGCTGTGCTTCTTACTGTAATTTTTCTTTTCTTTTTCAGAAAGTTGAAAAGAAAATGATGTATATGAAATAGAAATCTTTTGTAACACTGTAAATGTAAATTAATTTTTGAGTAACGTTTTACTGTTATCCATACTATTTTGGACCAATTGTATGTGATTCATTTGGGACATCAACATTTTATCACTGTAGATGTCATTTTTAATGTGACACAAATGAAAACAAGAACGCTTGAGTGATGAGGAGTAAATTTGTGGAAAGGCAGTTTTTTTCTTTGTCAGCTAAAGTTCAATCTGGAAGATTGACACCCAGGTGCACGGCAGCATGACATACACAGCATCTAATACTCAAACTAAAATCTATTGCTTTATGCTTTCTCAGAATAAGACTTCCTTAGGGTATTTTCAAAACGACAGGCTGGAAATTAGCGGGATTTTTTGTAAACTCAGTAGCGTTGGCTGGCTTGCTGGGGAAGCAGACAGTCGGTTCTGGTTTTCAGTACCTCTCCCCTCAGCTTTAATTGTTTGCAGGAGCTGCAGTTCATTACAGTGCTAACAGCAAACCAGCAAACTGCTAACAGCTTTGGCCAAGGCCACCCAGTGGGCCTACAGCTCCCCTTTTTCCTACTCTGTCCATCTGGCTCAGAAAAAAGGAGTAGAGATTGAGGGGGAGTTAGATTACAACATATCTCAAAGGGATGCAGAGCCCCGTAAACGTATGCCATTGAACTTAACTGCTGACTGAGCGGGTCTGCTCAATGATAAACGCCTGAACGCTCACATTTGTCCCTGTGGATGTGCGCTTAAATCTGAGGAGTAACTAAAATATTGGTCCTTTGTGATTGTAAACACTGAATTGATCTAATATGAAGCACTAACACACTATTTACCATTAAGCAGAATATTTCTCTTTGCTTTCCTGTACACAGACATGTCGAGACTTGTACGGGATTGTGGGTGGGGTGCACAATTTTGCTCAACATCACCTCAGACCACATCATTCATTTACCAGACAAATGTCTCTCTTTAAGATTGTGTGTTTTGGCTGGGGAATTTTGTGCATGCTGGTATTTTGTTGTCAGGGCAAACTTTACGCATCCAGAAACCGGCTTCAGGAATGTGGCATACAGGAGAGTGGGGATACACTCAGGAATCGTGGGAGGGTTGGCATTCATTGGATTACAACACAAACACAAAGGCCGGGAGGAGCCCTGGGCATGAATAATTCAGCCACTGTCGGTGATTATAGCGGCCCACTGCTGTTTCTGCCGTTCAGCGGTGTTACTGATCACCATGCAGCGCCACGCCTGTGCGGTCACCCTGCATGAATACTGCAAGACGTTTTGCTTATTACACCATATGAATACCAGAACACTATACGCTTGTTATACATTATGAAAGGAAGAAAGGCTCAGAGGTCGTGTGTCGATTTTTCTTCCTGTGAGCGTGTTGACTTTAGTGAGGTTTTGGGGGAGTGAAGCTCAGGGTACACTGATAAAATGGCTAAAAGAGCAGTTATTTGGGGTTGGTTTTGCGCCGGTGTGTGTTTAATAGAGTGAATGGAAAGAAGAGGAAGATTAAGGCTTCATTAAAAATTGGGAGATTTAAACCAGACGAAGTACAAATAGTCTGGACTGTTTTAGTTCTTGTAGTACTCCTAAAATTGACTTTAGTATTTATTAGATATTCTTGATCCTGTTCAGCAATTGCATTAATATGTAGATATAGAATAAGGTAAATCTAAATATATCAAATGAAATGCTATAGTACTTCTTACTGAATACTGCAGTGTCAGTAGTATTTTTTTTTTAGTACACTGCCATTTAAAAGTTTAAATGGTAAGATTTTATTAAATGTTTTTGAAAGAAGTTTTATATGCTCACCGAGGCTGCATTTATGTGATCAAAAATTATGTAAAAACTGTAATATTATGGAATATTATTTTAATTTAAAATAACTGTTTTCTGTTTAAATATATTTGAAAATTTTATTTATTCCTTTGATAGCAAGGCTGAATTTTCAGCAGCCTTTCCTCTAATCATTAGTGTAACGTGGTCCTTCAATGTTGAAAACAGTTGTGCTGCTTAATATCTTTGTGGAAACTGTAATACATCGTTTTTAAAAGATTCTTTGATCAATAGAAAGTTCAAAATAACTAATTTATTTGAAGCAGAAATATTGAAACATTATAAATGTCTTTACTTGTCACTTTTGATCAATTTAATGCATCCTTGCTGAATAAAAGTATTAATTTATTTAAGAAGAAATCTGACCCCAAACAACTGAAAAGTAGGTTATTGCAATGATACATTTTTTTTTATTTCATAATAATAAAAAACAATGATATGCCACATTAATATCCTCACTGTGTCACATGACCTCATCACATTGGAAAACAATAGAACAATAGAAATTTTTATTTTGCATTTTAATCCAATTTATGTAAAAAATGGCAGACAATTGGCAATCTGATCAAACAATGAATCAAGGGCGATGTTGAAAATTATGACTAATGTTACTTCTGGTTCATTTGTAAGACTGGAAATGTCATGTCAAGCGCATTGCATTATGGGATTCTGCATTCCATGCAATGTGCTCTGCATTCTGCACATTTTGAAAAATATAGGTCATGTAGGTATTCTGGTTGAAACTTTGCATGCTGTGCACAGTATTCTTACTATATGCTGCAGTAATGGTGTGAAGAGCAGGATGATATTTTGTACAGAGCCACACATTTTGTAGTCTCTTATTCAGATGTTGGCCTCTTCTTAGCTACAGGCAAACTTCCTCCTCAGAATTTGACAGAATTTGGGAAAAATGAAGAAAATGACATTTCTGAACTTGTACAGTTTTGAGTTACAAAGTTGTTCTCTTTCCACCGAGATATTTTCAGGCACATTCTTTCTTGTTTATCTAGACTGCGTCTGAGAACACAAGCTGATCGTAAAAAACCATAGAAGTGACCACGAGGGACTGAAAACTGGAAATGTAATGATCTTTCAAAGTATTTTTTGATTTATTGTGTAAGAGAAGAGCACTTTATTATCCTCTCACTTGATTCTGGTTTTCTTCAACATGTCTTCTCTTTCTCCAGCTGTATAACAAATGCGTATTTGATGTTTTCAGAGTTTAAAAATAAATGTTCTACCCTTACAAGCGGATGCTCAAAAGTTTATCTTGATTTATTGAGGCACGACTGACCTTTGTCTGGTGCTGTTTTTTTTTTCTATATTTTCCCAAATACATTTATTTAATAAGATTTCTTGCAATTTTTTGTGAACTTTTCAGTTTTGAATGTTGGAGAAAAACAATGTTAGATCTGAATGTATGCTAGGAAACAATCACAAACAAGACAGACTCCCTTGGGCCTTAAACAGGGAACAGAGTGAAATTCCCTCTTCTAGTTAACATGGATCACAAAGCCCTCCCTCTCTTTTTCGTTCTCTCTCTCTCTCTCTCTAGCTTCTCATCTTATTGTTAGTGGGTGTAACTCCGAGAAAGGCGTCGTTTCATTAGGGCTAGAGTAGCAGCATTATCTCTATCACTGGGCTCCATCATCCTCAGCACTGGCTTCTGCTTTATCTGGTTCTCATGACAGCTCTGAAAAGCCCTTTCCCACAAAGAGCCACTCAGATCTTTACAGCGGAGGGAAAGTGATCTGGGGCATCTTTGGAGACTGATCTGCTGGTGGAAGCACAAGAGCTCTGCAGACTCATTCAGAAATCTGCACAAATGCAGTAATACATGCAAAGCCAGGCATTTTCAGACGCGCAGATGCGTTTGCATTCTCTCGCATTTTCTAAATTCACGCATGCAACGCTTTGGAGTTCTTTGTTTGAAATGAGAGAGAGGAGCAGACAGAAGAGAAACTGTGTCAGAGACTCTTTTGTTCGACTACAGTAAGCCTCCTCCCCCTCTCTAATGCCTCATGACCCATGCTATTGTGTGTTTGGTCGTGTTGGTTAGTTGGTTGGGGTTAGAGAAGGTTCAGTTCTGTTAAATGAGTTTGGACCACATGCTAGCTTTGTCTGACCCAGAAGATTAGCATGAAAATGTCTTTGCACTTTATATATAATGCATGCGTGTCAAGTGGCGCCAACACATTTTTATGCAAAACATTTTGAGTTGTTAACACAAGAAGTATTTGGAAAATGTACTTTTGAGACCACTGTAGACTCGTTAGATGGCAAGATGTGCTCATTTATATGAGTTATTGCTAAATGAACTCTCTTGCATTCCTTCCGATCATAGCAGCCTAATTCATGAGTTATTAGATAAAGTTATTAATCTCATCTTATCTGAAAGCATGTCCTCTGAGGGTTAGTTACATCTGTGTATGTTTAAAAGAGCGAGAACCGTATGATGCAGTTAAGCAAATGTCTATATTAATCATATAGCAGTTTTAATATCCAACAAAGCAAAAAATGATAGCATTGACCAACACTACATTCTGATTGGATGAGCCGTGGTTGAAGACATGCAAAGCACACCTGTATGAGCACACAACTCCATTCTCAGTTCTGCGTTTATAAATTGTCTACAGTTTGGTCTCATTTAGGCCAACTATACTTTGAATAATAATAATAATAATAAAAATTATTATTATTGGTATTGTTATTATGTGAGATAATATTAATATTATTTTTTATTTGAATAATAGGAATAAACAATTATTATGCCAATGGTTTACCTAAATATTGTTCAGAAAATTAGTAATAATTATTCAATATAATAGTTTTAAGTTATTTTGAGTAATATGAATTGAATTGTTATTATTAATGCTATTATTATTATTATTATTATTATTATTATTATTATTATTTAATATTGTTTACATTAATAGTAATATTATAATAATAATAATAATACATTATTATTATTACTATCATTATTACTATTATATGAGATAATATAATATTAATATTTTTATATTAATTATAGGGATAATAGGAATAAACAATTATTCTGCCAACAGTTTTGTTCAGAAATGGCTGTTAGTCTTATTATTATTAATAAGACTAATTAGTAATATTAATTGAATTGTTGAATTAGTAATATTAATTGAATTGTTGTTATTATTAATGCTATTGTTATTAGTAGTGTTGTTTAATATTGATTGTATTATTGTTGTTATTAAAAATAGTAACTACTATTATTATTATTTATTATTATTATGTGAATAAACAGTTCTTCTGCAAAGTATTGTTTGACCTAAATGCGAATATTGTTAATAAACATAATAAATGTTGGCTGTTTTTAGTTTTGTTGATATTAATCATTATTATGATAATTGATTTATTGTTTATTATTGTTATTATTATTATTATTATTATTATTATTATTATTAACAACAACAAAACATAAATTATCATAATAATACTAGAAATAAAACATTCTTCTGCCAAGTAATAGTTGACAAAATTGAGTCAAGAATGTAGGCTGTTTATGAAGATTGTTTATAAACAGTTTGAATGTAAGCGGTTTATTAGTTTTATTAATCTGTGTTATATAGGTGTTATTAATTAATTATTATTTTTTAAATAATAATGAATTATAATATTAATGGCAATCTTCCAAGTAGTTGACCTAAATGAGACCAAAATGAAGGCTGTTTATTAATGTTATTAATATTTATTATTGATTAAAGTAATGCCATTTTTTGGCTTTACCTGACACTTCTACTGTTGTTTCAGTTGTTGCAGCGGTTGTTATTTTCGTAGCAGTCTGGGATGAAGTTTTAATTAAGACTTTTTAATCTATGATTGACCCGATGTTAATCCAAAGTGAGTGTCTATCCTGGGGGAGATTTTTTTTTTTCTTCTCAAGCAAAAACTAGAAGAAGGGGAGCTTTAACGTTCTCCAATGAAAGTTCAGTCTAGCCTGGCCTGCAAAGCCTCATCTGTCCCCCACCGGATGTTGTTTGTCCTCATCACTAGGTCCATCAGTTCTTGTTAAGCTGTCTGCAGTGTGCTACAGTTACCGGTTATGTCTTCGGCCCCTCATGGCACAGCTCTCATCACACACATTCATTATCTGATGACACACTCAATCACAGGGCAGCATGAGTTGTCCCCCCAAATGGGCCTCCATGGATCCTGTGCTGTGTCTTCTATAGCTAAATGTTAGTCACAGCATTTCCCTTCAGGGATCAGCTAAGTATCTGTGTATCCGTCAGTCTATCATAACATTAATTAGGCTGGGTTAAACTCGACACATGTCTGGACATGGTTATGAAAATAAATGAAGAGCCAGAGATGCTTGCATGCTAATTTAATTCGGCATCTCTCAAATCCTTCATTGTGAACTCTGATTCAGTCATACATTGTACCAGTGTTTCACGCACTGTGCTTCAGTAAATCTACAGCGCAATCGGAAAATAAATTACATTTTCGCTGAGTCTGAATTGAATTGATGAGGTGAGAATTAACAGATAATGGAGAATAATAACCAAGAATTATAGAGCTCTGCAGTGATTAAATATTTTTGTAGGACAACACAGACATTAGGTTCCCTCGACAAAATGCCAGTAGGATTTTTCCATTAGCTTTTGGCAGAAAATGAGCTCTGTGACCAACAAAAGTTTATGATTCTTTATGATTCATCTTTATGATGTTTTGTTTGTTAAAATCTTCACAAATGAACGCAACTTTTATGAATTTCTCCCAAACACACAATAGATTTTGAGTTATAAGTTTGAATCGTTCACTGAATGAACAAACTAAATAAGCCAGTGCAAGTGAATCAGTATCTGACTTCCTGAACTGTAAGTGTCCAACTTAAGAGCAAAAAGTGTTTTGTGTACTTTAAGTACACAAAACACTTTTTGCTCTTTTAAGTTGGACACAAATTTTTTTATAAATTCTGATTAAATTATTTACTTACTTCATGAGTTTCTCTGTAGATACACAAGATAATAAACTTGTAGATACACAAGACATTTAATTAAATCCTTAAGTTTTAAATGTTATCAATTTTTTTTTAAATTTGATTTTAATTAGTCCTGTCAAACAATTAATCGTGATTAATCGCATCCAAAATAAAGGTTTTTGTTTACATAGTATATGTGTGAGTACTGTGTATATTTATTATATAAATACACACTCATGCATGTATATATTTAAGAAAAATGTTATGTTTATATTAGTGCTGTCAATCAATTAAAAAATGTAATCGCGTTAATCACAGTCACGGGCTTAAAATTTAAAATTTAAATTTAAAATACTAGGAAACAGAACCTTTCACACTTCCGCCAGATATGAGACATAATCCTTATTATTCTTTTATCATTATTCTTTTGTTTTTATTCAGCCATTATCAGCCTTTATACTGGCAATAAAACGTTTACCAAGCCACATCCTTCAATCCCATTATCTATTATCAAAAGTATTTCTAAATAAATACAAAAAAACATTTTCTTGCGACCTTATGAAGTATTATGACAAAATGTATTATGAAGAGGAATTGGACCTGTTCTGCAGCTGCATTAGAGCTAACATTAGCTACATCATGCTACATAAGACAATTTATGAGATTAATAGTACACTTTTACTCAGAACTCACTTCAAACCACCATCGAGTGTTTGTAATAACTTCTTTTTGCGATCACGTGGAATTTGGTCGTTTACTGTTGATAAAATATGCCATTTATAGCCTTTTATATCGCTGCACAAATTAGCATAGATGTACACATTCTCCTCAAAAAAATAACATACAGACTATATCCTATCGTAATCGTGTGTTTATTATCTTATATAATATATAGTGGCTGTTATCATGTTTATTTCTGCTGAAACTCACGTTGTTTGTGATGTTACCGCCTCTCCGTTCTTAAGTTGCCAGGTATACATTTCAAGTATAATACATATTAGTAAAAGATCTTTTTAAATTTTTATTTGTCTATATACACTTTGAGCGGCCGCGGTACATTAAAAAAGTAGTCCAAAAAAACGCAAACCACGGCTCTGTAATTTTTTCCCGCGACTGTATTTTCAAAATAGTCCACTTGTGCCGTTACCCTGGCAACACTGGTTCGCTGCACCCTCATCACACAATGATAGATAACCTTCCACGCTGCGATGACGGGAAGAAGTTGGGGTAACCTTATCAAACGATTAATCTGCGTTAAAAGAAATTTTTTGATTAATCGCATGCGTTAACGTGTTAATGTTGACACCCCTAGTTTATATATTAAATATATTTATATATAATATAAATTATACGAATATAAAATACATGTAAATATTTTCAAAATATATACTGTATGGTTGTGTGTATTTATATATACATAATTATCATATACACAGTATACACAGATATATTATGTAAATAAAAACTTTGGATGCAATTAATCGTTTGACAGCACTAATTTTAATTTATCATTTGAAGTTTAGATAAATGAATGAGGGTTTTGAACTGTTTGTGTGTGAGTTGGACTGCATTCAAAAACAGTGTTCTTTAGGAATTACTGCATAGTGCCTAGTGTCGACAGCTCAATAATTGGAAACAAGTGAACATATCCAGTACTTCCTGTGACCCCTTTTTTACACCGTAGTTATGTGTGCCAACTAGAGTGCAGTCTGTCGTGTGTGTGTGTGCGTGCTTGTTCAAACGTGTACATTCACTCTCTTGGGAGAGGGATGTAGCTCTAGCAGCTGTGGGGATGTAATTCAGTCCTGTATACTGTCATCATTATCAGGACCCCTGCGGTTGTTGGCATAGTCTCAGAAGTTTGCCAACAGAGAGAGGGGACTAAGTTTTGTATATATATTTAATTTTAAAGAATGTAAAATTATAGAGATATCGGGAATAGAAAGAACAAGGCAAAGTGTGTAAGGAAATGAGTGGGAGAAATGTAGAATTAAAGAGGAGATAAGTGTTGTTCTCTGGCCGAAGAGTTGGAGGCAGACAGCTGGAGGAAATGGCCTGAATCCCTGCATTCCTGCTCTGGGTCAAACATGAGTCTGAGAGACCCTGCCAGATCCCCAGTTCCTGGAGCATCACTTTAAACAAAAGGACTGTGTTTCTGAAAGCATGTAAAACATTGCTTTTTAAAACATTGTGGGATTGATGCACATCATACTTGGATCATTCAAGGAATGTCACTATGTGCACTATTCAAATTTATATCGTTATAGTGTAGGGGTCTTACTTACTTAATTAAGTGACATTTAGTAAAGTTTAGATGCATTAAATTGATCCTATTAGTGGTCGACCGATATATCGCCAAGGCCGATAAGTTTTTCTGTTTGGCCGATGTGTTCAAGGGGGGACTTTTATTTTGACGGCGCTGAGAACGGCAGTGCCTGAGCACACAGTGCTCACATTAAAATGTATACAAAAAAGTATTATAACGATTGTTTTAATATTATTAGTAATAGAAAGGCAAACATTATAATACTTTCTCGTTTGCCGTCAGCATTCAGCAAATACGCATTTATATCATTTAAACAAATCTTTGAATGTCTAATGAACATTTAATTTCACAAACCTTGCAGACTTTGTCGAATCCAGCTGTGAGATCTTGTGAAGTATGTATTTGTATCCTGCATGATTGCGTGTTTCCTGTGTGAATTGAAAGCGGACATTACGAGAGTTCAGCTTCACTGGAGACTCGTGTTCGACAAACTTTAAACTCATGATTTCAAATTATGCTGTGCTTTATGCATTTGCCACTGTCATATTCGTATCATTTTCACTGTGTGCTGTATGTAAAATTAGTGTTACTTTGGTTTTATTTGAAAAAATATATAAGTAAAATTATATCGGCTTTATATCGGCCATCGGCCACCCTGCTTTCCAAGATATCCGCATCGGCTGCCAAAAAAAACCATATTGGTCGACCACAAATAAATGCGGTTCTTTTAAACTTTCTATTTATACATTTATCCATGTATGTTTCTACAAAATATTAAGCAGCACAATTGTTTTCAACATGAATAATTTTCATTTTTTTCTTGAGCAACAAATCAGCATATTAAAATGATTTCTGAGGGATTATGTGACACTGAAGACTGGAGTAATGGCTGCTGAAAATTCAGCTTTACCATCACAGGAATAAATGATATTTTAAAATATGTTAATATAGATAAGAGTTATTTAAAAATCAGCAGTATTAGTATTTCACAAAATTGCTGTTTATAGTAATTTTTGACCAGATAACAGTCAAATGCGGTGCATTTCATTACTGAAGACTTCAACCTTAAGATAATATATACTATATAATAAGGTGATATATATATATATATATATATATATATATATATATATATATATATATATATATATATATATATATATATATATATATATATATATATATTTATTTATTTAAAGTCTGTCTAAAGTTAACAGATAGTGTTTAAAAGTGCAATCCACATGTTTACATGTGTTTATTACAGTGACTTTGAATTAATTACCTAAATACTGCTTGTGGTAAAGCAACAGATTTGTTTTTATATTTCTGCAGTCTACTTTAGTTTGTGTAATTTGTTACTGACTTTAATAATAATGTTTACACCAGGCTTATTGTCAGTGCTTTATGTTGTCATAATTATTACATGCTTACAAGGCTGGTAGTTCAACAAATCAGTCAATATACTACTGTGATTGTAGTTGTTAAATAAAAATGTCATTCATATCAATTCACGTATCACCTAATTTCATCATAACATATTGGCCTGGCCTACATAAATGAACATTTATGTTTAATCTATCTATAATTGTGTTGGTCATACTATACAATGATTTATTCCTTGTCTTTGTTGAATAATACAGAACATAAAGAGCTTTAAAAAATAATTGCATATTAAATCGCAATCGCAATATTGGTAAAAAACAAATCGCAATTAGATTATTTTCCAAAATCGTTCAGCCCTAGTAAGGACATCATTAAAATAGTCCATGTGACATGAGTGGTTCAACCGTAATTTTGTGAAGCTACAAGAATGCTTTTTGTGTGCAAAGAAAACAAAAATAAAGACTTTATTCAACAATTTCTTCTCTTCCGTGTCAGTCTTTGACACGCGTTCACAAGAGTACAATGACTAATGTCTACTTGATTTATTAATATCGAAGGGCCTCATGATGGTTTCACTAGGTCACTGTTTGTTTCCTTAGTTCTTCAGCTACCAAGAATGAAACCTTTACCTTTTATCCCATATACTGTCATGAAAAAGCCTTTTTAATGGCTGTCTAAGCCTTAGCTTTGACTGTGACCCATGAAGTCTGGAAGAAAAAAGGGGAACTGCCAGGGATTATTATTAGTGTCTCTTCACTTAGACTGGGCTGACATCTCCTCCTGTTGCATAATTTCTAGAGTTTCTTGGAACTGAAGGAGAGTAATTAGTCATCAGGCGTAATAGATGGAAATTGCCTCTTTGGCAGCTCTCCTACTGATTGTCATTGAGAGATCTTTTTAAAGCAGTCGATGTGTGTGTAATGGCTGGTCTGTGCTCTAAGAGTTTGTCTTTATGTAATTTCAGGTTTCTCAAGGGCTTTTTGACTGCATTGCATTTGAACAAGTACCATCAACACGTGAATCAAAAAGCTGTTTACCCCAACATGAGAATGTGAGCGAGATATGTACCGCTTTTATCAGACGGCGGGAATGAATGTGCATGCCAACATCAGATGAGGCCTCACATGCCTGCCGTGATCGAGACACAATAGTGTGCGTTTCTGTGTACATATGGGATGATTCCAGTAGCGGTGTGGGCTTTATCATGGATCTGTGAACTTAGACTTGGATTTAGAGAAGAGCGGAGGCTGGCTTGGGGTGTAGGAGATGAGATAATGCTGAGAGATTGATTCTCAGGAAACCATGAATAGCTCTTTGTTCTGTCTGTGAGTTTGAAGTGAGGTTTTCGTATGTGATTATTCTCGAGTCGTATATGAAATGAGACCTTGACTCTGTGGCATGTAAAGGCTGTTGTTATGTGTATGTTGTTGCAGTTGCTGCCATACTGAGACTGTGCCTGAGGCTGAAGACCTTCCATATCAAAGCAGAGGTCAAACTCTGAGCCTGTGCTGTTTTACTGTGCTCCTCTTCTCTGTCAGCCGTCACTTTTTTAATATATATTTTAAGTGATGCACTGAATTTGTGACAATCCTGAATCCTGTGACATTTTTCTTTACAAGTCCTTGTTTTGTACTTCTAATTCGTGACCAGTGTTTTGTTTTGCTCTCTCCTCTGCGCTTATGCCATCCATTGGAATGCCACTCTCTCATGAAAGTGTACAACAGTTAGCGGAAGCTAGAGATTACGATTTATGAAGTTTTAAATATGGATTATATTCAAATGCATCCCTTCACTTCAGAAGTACTTTATTAATGCACTGGAGCCGTATGGAGTAATTTTTATGATGGATGGATGGATGCACTTTTTTGGACTTCAAAATCTCGACCCCCATTCACTGCCATTATAAAACTTGGAGGAGCCAGGATATTTTTTAGTATAACTTGGATTGTATTCGTCTGAAAGAAGAAAGTCATATACCTAGGATGGTTTGAGAATGAGTAAATCATGGGGTAATTTTCATTTTTGGGTGAACTATCCCTTTAATTTATCACTTGAAAGCATAAAACCCTGAATAGCATATTGATTTCAATTTCCAAATTACCCAAATTGATTGGGTAATAGCAACATATTGAGTGTCACACATTTGAGCCTCCATGTTTATTTATGTTTAATAAATAAAAAATAAAATACATTGTTTAATAAAATGCAATATTGAAAACTTTTTAAACGCATGTAGTCAGGGACAGACTAATTCTGTATTATCTGAACAGAATTTAGCAAAAAACAAATATAACATTTTATTGAACAGTAATTTTTAACTGATTATGATGTCTTAGAGGTAATGATTAAAAAATGTAAGAATTTTGACTCATTTTCGTTTTGTGAGATTTCGTCTTGTATCAAACTGAGTGCATTGTTACTCCCCTACAAATTGAATTACCCATCTTTATTTACGGTTTCACTTTTTGATCAAATTAAAACTTTAATTTCGGAGTGTTTCAGGAAAAAAATTAATTTGGTGCATCACTGATTTTGTCCCTCTGCTCATGTTTCCTTTCCCCGCCTCTCATTATATTGCAGGGAGAGTGAAAGGCATGGCTCCTACCACTTCTTTTGTGGTGCTTCTTTTGAATGTCAGCCTGTATGTTTACACACAAGCGCTGCCCTTTCTATCAGTGTTTTAAAGGTTGCATGGAGGGAAGTGAAATCCCCTCAGCCCTTTGCAGTCTCCCCACAGAGCACTTCAAATTTTCATTTAGCAGCTGATCTCCTTGGCTCTACTGTAAGCTCACTGCTATTTGTCCAAATTGACGGAAATATCTCTCTATCCATAACACGCATCCCTCGGCCTCTCTCTCTGTGCAAGCGAAGGTTGTCAGTGAGCCCCCTTGTTCTGTCACAGTTGCGTCTCAATGTCAGGATGTTGTGTTTCCACTGTCACCCGTCCAACCGTTGTAATTCTCAGCTGTCAGGACAGTTACGAGATACTGAATTTGAAGTAAAAGTGGAAAATTGTCCTCGAGAGCCTCCCAGAGAGATTTTAGTGTATTTGGGGCAGCAACCCAGAAGGAATCTGACAGTACAACAAACTAAGAGGAGAACAGTTGAGCCGAGGAGACATTACATCCTGCAGATAGTGCTCTGTTTCAGCAGATACCTCTTTGAGAGGATGTGCTGTGCATGTATTTAGAGTCTCACTCATTTACAGAAACCTCCAGAAGTCAGAGAGACTGAAATAGTCACACTAATAGCAACTTTTTACAATATTCATGCGGCTCAGATCGAATAATCCTTCTAATGTGCGGCTCTCCATTGCAAATGTGACTGCACGTCACAGCGCAGCTCCCATTTTAAACTTTGAAGTTTCTTGCAGCGTCAGCGCCTGCAGTGTCTTCCAAGCTGCTGCCCCACTAATGATATATGTAAAACAGGAATTTTGAATCTGTTATGAGGAATTAAAATTCTACTATTTTGCATATTTATTTATAGGGTTTTTTTTTATTTCTGCTGCTGCTAAGACAAACAAAGCTTGATCTATTGTTCATACATTGATTTTTCCAGTTAGTGGTCGACTAATATGCATTTTCAGTGGCCAATACTGAAAACAAAAGAGTGAGGGGTCTGATATGCAGATAACATACAGTCAAGCTAAAATTTATTCAGACACCTTCAACATTTCTCTCATTATCACAGTTTATTCGCTGTAGTTTAGAAAATGGTTATAAAATATGACAAGAACTCAGAGTTAAACTGTGTCAGAACAAATTCAGCTTGATAATGTCAGATAACTTTGATAGAGAGGTATGTAATGAATTCGGTTGAATAGCTGTCAGCTGTTAAATTAAGTACACAATTAGATAATACCAATTACCAAGCAATGCTTAATTTTGTTCAGTCCGTGGTGTAAAAAGGTTGCATTAGCAATTAAAGAAAAAACACTTAAGCAAAACATGGTCAGGTCAAAGTGTCTGAATAATTTTTGGTTCCAATTTTTTTTTTTTTTTTTTTACTGGTCACCGTCACAGTTTGCTTTATTTTGTTATCCTCACTTACATAAATTAACTATCCTATAGTGTCCTATAGTGCTAACCTTATTAATGCATGATGAAATTCTGCAAAATGTATTAACACAGCATTTACTTAATTCACTATATTGAAACATTTGAAAACAGAAGTTGTGCGACATTCATTCAAAAATCATCCTTTATTTTATACACTATGCTATACAATATATACACTACTGTTCAAAAGTTTAGGGTTGGTAAGATTTTGTTCAAATCAAAAATACAGTACAATAAGTGTTATCACTACAGTTTAAAACATTTAACAACATTTATATTTGAATATATTTTTAAATGTAACTTATGTATACCATGGCCATCAGTGTCATCTTTCAGAAAAAAAAAAAAAAAACTTAAAACAGCTGTGCTGCTTAATATTATAAAAGAAAACAATTTGAAATATAAATCTTATAAACATTATAAAGGTCTTTACTGTCACTTTTCATCAATTAAATGCATCCTTACGGAATAAAAGTATTAAATTCCTAAAAAGAAAAGAGAAATCTTACTGATCCCATACTTTTGAACTGTAGTATTTAGTGATATAGGCTTATACAACCTAATTAATGGTTGATGAAGTTGAGCTGTATACTGAAATGTTTACTCAATTCATTAAAAATATTTGAAAACAGAAATTGTGTGTTAGTCCTTCGACTGATGTCAAATATCTACCCATTTTGAGATATGGATATATCGGCCATTTATAAATGTATATATACCTACATTTTTGTTTAGATTTAGGCCTATATTTTCTTTTTGATTTTAGTGCCTCTGCATTGTGTCACACTCCAACACCAGAATAAGTCTCATTTACAGGCATCATTCATGTCCGATCAGGGTCAGATGAACCAAAACCTAATTATACAGGACTTTAAGTCCAGTTAGGTGACCATTAATTCAGGGAAGCCACCAACTAATTTTTAGTTTAAAATATTTTTGAAAACATAGTTTTGCACATCCTTACATGCCATAAACAAGCATGCATATTTCACCTCCAGGACCTGTTCACTGAACGCTGTTTGTGTTCATAACCTCAAAATACCCTTTCTCTGCCCACCGCCTTGGTGTGCTGTATTTTGAGTCTTGGCAGGCCTAATTGGATGAAGTGGAGCATGCTGTAATGTGTTGTCATGGTGAAGCAGCGCTGGGCTGTAATGTGATTTGCTGTAGTGGCAATCAGGGCTGTAAATTCTCACCGATGGAATCGGGAGTGTGTCAGATGCCTAGTGTGTACTAAATGTAGGTGTGTATCGCCCAAAGCCTGCGATCCAGAGGAGACACACACCGTTGCCAGCTGATATCCACTGGCATACACTTGACTTCCACACAAACAGTCGGGAGAGGAACTAGAGCTGAATTGATCAGTATTGATGGGCGGGAGTCTGTCAGGCCATAATGTTTGCCGCCGCAGGGAATGTTTGTGTGCCGGAACGCGTCTCCTGCTGTCCCTTCAGTATGCGAGTTTGTGTGTGCGTATAACAGGTCAGGAACACACACGCTTTCTGTCTTTTCCTCCAAAACAGCGTGTGTCTATGCAGGCGGCGTCTGTGTGCGATAGATAAACCCAAAATTCATGAGCTATGAATCAGGCTTAGGCTGCCTTTGATGTCCCATACTACGAAGAGACATTCCAAAGCCTTCTGTATTTGTGTGTGTGTGTGTGTGTGTGTGTGAAGAGCGAGCCGTATTAGCGGTACGAAGGCAAGAGCAGCAGCTGTCAGCTCGTACCCATCAGCTTTGCTTTGACTCTATTGTCTGAGGAGACGGTGGGTAGATGCCTGCAGGCTGGCAGTGCCACACACACGCACAGCATCTACTGTTATTTCACACATGGATGTTGTATCACACCTCGTGAGCTGTAATTCATAATATCAAGCTCATTATTTTGACATGTGCCATGTCATTTTCTCTCTCTGCTGTGTTTCTCTTTCTGATGCTCAGCTCAACAAGGCTTGCCGACACACATATATAACACGTAATGATAGCTCGGTGAGCTGCTGTTTCTATAGCAGCAGGTAGTAACAATGCTAACAACTCACTCTGGTTTTTTTGACAGATCACTCCGTCTTCTGACAGCTTGGTGACGCCCACAAAAGGAACTGACTGGCCCGTAACTCATGGCTTCCTTAGTACTGGGACTTTCTCTGGTAAAATATTCACTCACACATGATTTAAAACCGGAAATTCACAGTGCTGTGAAGTTCTCTTTATTCCCAAACTTAGTGCGCTCACTACCTAGATGCTATGTCTGATTAAACATATTTGGTTTTAGGCTCTAAATCTATCTTGTTGGAATGTTTGAGCATCATAGGCATGTTGGAACATTTGATTTGTTGACCCTCAAAACTTAGTGAGCTGACTATCTACCTACGAAACAATTTTGATCATAGACAAGATGCTGAATCATAAACATGTTGTAACATTCAAACTGACATATTCAGATCCAGGTTCAAAACCTTGTAACCTTATTCTAGTAAGTTTAAAGTGGAAGTGAAGCAGTCAATTAAGTTTACATTATTTAGTAAAGTGATTTCCACTTTGATTAAAAAATATATAACCAACAAGATGTAACCATTTTAAAGAAGAGCAAGGAGCGCCACCATCTTGTAGTACCACAGCGTGTGACATCACGGGGTTGGTTTGCTCCGATGGCCAGTATAGTAATATAAGCATTTCTTTACATTTTGAACACACAAAGGTTATTTTAACACACAAATAATTTGGTTTTCACCATCATTTGGATGAATATTCAACATCAAACTGGCTATATGCTAAGTTTTATCGTGGTATCCTAAACATTGTTTTCATAACGCGAGGCGCTACTTGATGTAAACAAACAACGCTTCATACAGTATTATTCATGTCGCATTTTATTGTTATTCAGACCATTAAGACATATGCATTACATTGACTGGTTCACCAGTTATATGTATCATATTTTAGTTCACCTGCGAATACAATTAGCTTTCCTGCTGTTAACAGGACGTAGTGTTTAACTAACCACTTATCTGAACGATCGGGCCAGCGCTGTTTCCTCAATAAAGTTGATCATGCTCACGTGTTTTAAGCCTTGTCAGTTTAAATATTGAAGTGTTTTAAGCCATTCAAGCATGAGACAGCACGAAATAGATTTCAATACGGTACTTACACGCTGTGAAAAACCTTTTCTGAAAGAGATTTAAATGGTACTCACCATTTAAAAGGTACTCACGCGATTTAAATGCGGTACCCACGCCGGTGGCGCCGCATACACACAAAAAGCCACAGCTAGGCTTGGCCAGCACGTGAGTACCAAATTGAGCTTTCTTTCGCCCCTTCATCAGCAAATGCACACAAAAGCACGTCGGAATGACAGTCTTGAGGAGTATCCACGTAAACGAGTATTGTTTCCGATCCGCACTTTACCCCAAACCAGCAGGTTCACGACTTCTCCAACCCCTAATACTGCTCGGTCCCATCGCCATATCGGCTCAAATGCATAGGCAATTGCACTTATTATGGACTCAACAGTGCTTTTAAGGTGATCTTCCTCCATTTCAAAACAAGCGTGCGTTCAAAATGTAAAGAAATGCTTATATTACTATACTGGCCATTGGGGCGAACCAACCCCGTGACATCACACGCGGTTGGTACTGCAAGATGGCGGCGCCCTTGCTCTAAAAGCTATAACAAAACATCCTTTTTTCTTTAAAATGGTTACATTAATCATGTTTGTTATATATTTTTTTCATTAAAATGGAAGTTATTTTCCTAAATAATGTGAACTTGACTGACTGCTTCATTTCCACTTTAATGCTAAAACAGTTTTTTTGAGCATCATTGGCATTCAGTTTGACATGTTTGTTTCAGCATGTTCGATTTAATGCTCAAAACTAGTCACTGAGGTGACTACTTAGTGCTACTTTAGTGCTCAGTACAGCATTTTTGGTTCAATTTGGGAATGTCCTCTTTGAAATGATTGATTCATTTTCTATTTGAAATTTAAAACCTGGTGAGCTAGATGGAATGTAGTCTCGCGTAGTCAGACCTTCAGACTGACGGAATCTATGGTAGCTTTCATTGGCCAAGGCCCACCCATGAGGCCGTTTGACCAACATGTCAAACAACCAATCACAATTCATTTCATTCAGCATCATGTTTCTGGGCATGGAAATGTCGCCACAATAACAGACCGGTGTGTAAAACTCTAGGACATATTTTAAAGATTCTATGCCGCGAGGTTTAAATATTTCACATACTTTTGAAAATCCAGCGTTCATTTGATCCTGATAAGCGTTTGTCGTTACAGTTGTAAACACTGTGGCTTTCTTCTTTCGTGAGGGTGTTTGGCATCATGGCATCTTTGTTTCCAGGCGGAACGTTAAAGACCGCGACACACACGTCTCCCAGAAATCCTGTATAATCTAACCAATCCGACTACGACTTCGAAACTCCTGAAGTGTTTCCAGCTAAGTGTGCCATATGCATCAGACTTTTAGCCAACGTTCCGAGGGCGTGACGTCTGAGGCTGAGTCTAGATGGAATGAGCAGCATAAACATGTTGGAACATTTGATTTGACTTGTTTGATTCAACATTCTACTTAAGCTTACTACTTACATTTTGTAATGTTTAAATTTACATGTTCAGTTTTATTTTTTTGTAACTTTATTGTATAAACAGCACCTTTAGCATTATTAGCACATTCAGTTACACATCTTTGATTCAACACATTTAACTTAATTTTGGAATGTTCAGTTTGAAATACTGTATTTGACACTCAAAATCTAATGAGCTGACTGTCTAGACAGCATTTTGGAGCATCATAAGGCACACTGGAATGTTCAGTTAAGCATGTTTGATTTCACACTTACTTCCTAAATGAAATTGATTACAATAGACATTGGAATAATTTACATAGTAGATTCAATGTGTTTGGTTTCAGATTCAAAATATAGCAAGTTCACTACCTAGATGCCATTTTTGCGTATCGTAGACATGTTGGAACATTTGATCTGACATGTTTGTAGGCAACATTGTTTAACATCATAGACATGTTGTAATGACAGTTTCAGGCTCAAAGCCTTGTAACATTGACATGTTGGAATTTTTCAGTTCAACATATGATTCAACACATTCAATATGATATTGGAATGTTCTATTTGAAATGTTTGATTCAATATATTTGACACTCAAAACTTATTGAGCTGACCATCTAGACAGCATTTTTCAGTAACATAGGCATGTTGGAACATTCAGTTCGGGATGTTTGATTTGACCCTTGCTACCTAAATGACATGACTTGTCATAGACATGTTGGAACGATTGACATGTTGGATTCAACATGTTTGGTTTCAGACTTAAAGATGTTTGAGCACCAAAGGCATGTTGAAATGTTTGATTCGATTTGCAACTTTGTGAAGTGACTCCCTCCCTGCCTAGGCAACGTTTTTGAACACCATAGACATGTTGCAATGTTCAAATCTACATGTTTAGTTCTATATGTTTGATTTGACATCCGTTTCTGTTTTAGAATGTTAAGTTTGGAATTCTGGAGATGGTCTATCTATTCAACGCTCCGTTTCGAAGTCAAGGCCTAGTGAGCTCACTACCTAGATGCCGTTTTAAGCATCATTTACTGTTCAAGTTGTCACTTAATACCTAAAGGCAATACATATTTAGGCATCATTTATGACCATTGAATTTGAATGTTCATCTTGAATGTTTGAATGGGCCTATGAAGCCTAAAAATTCTGTCTAAGTAGGCAGCTTTCTTTGTCCTGACAGCTAGGTGTGAAACTGTTACAAGCTTTTCCTTCAGTTGCACAATAAGAGATGTTTAGTGGTATAAGGGTACTGTTGAAGAGATAAACAGACAGAAGGCCACTCCCTGACGCCCCACCTGGGAGATTTTCAGCCTGCAGCCTCATCTGTTTGTTTTCGATACTTGATTTGTTTGTCTGGTGTGTGGGCTGACCTGTTTTTCCTCTGCCGTGTTGTGTGTTTGTGTGGTGTGATAATGGCTCGTCTCTCAATAACCTGAACAAAGTGTGTCTATGCGTGTGTTTGCACTGCTATGTTTAGGAGCCCTGAGGACAAACTGGTGTTTCGAGTTTTGTTGCCCTTGAGCAGAATTCACTTCTTCCTCCTCTCATTTTTTCTTGTTCACCTTCTGGAGTCTTCCAAAAATACTGCGATTCTGGTTTCCTGGCCAATTACGTGTGAATACTGCCAGGTTGTCTTAAACGTGATCAGGTGTTTATATGGCTTACAAGGTCATGTGTGTATTGCTTGGATGGTTAAATAAGTGGGTCAATACTTAATTTTATTGTCACCCTGTTTTATAATAATACTAATCCTGTTTGTTTTAGCCATGTGCTTAGGACTCTCAGATTACACACGTTCTCTTGCTTTGACTGTCACACTCACAAACCTGAACACCTGTGCACTATTTGATCACATGCCAGCCAGATGGCACACATGGGCATTTCCTAGTAACCCACTGGCCTCGTGAGATCATGTTAGTATGACAGAATTGGATAGTATTACAGATGGGTCAGGACATCCAACAACCAATTAATGAGGTTGACGGTTGATGATTTTTAATTTTTTTTTCAAATCTTAAGTGATTTAAGTGGCAGTGCTTTAGAGATGATGAATTTATTTATTCATCTAACATCATGGCATTTTTATTTTCAGGCTCAAAATGTTGTAACATTGGCATGTTGGAATCTATCATAGGGGCTTTCGTACCAGAGGAACCTTTCATAGTTTCTAGTACCAATGAAGGAAGTTTCAGGAGCTGGAAACAAATTTAGTTCTAGGAAAATTTTTTGAGGGCACTAAATTCGCTTCTACTTCAGTAGGGTCTTACACAGCACCATTGATGTAGTTGTATGTTAATTGGTCGAATGCATGCCATACGAAATAGCACCCGTTAAACATGGAACAGTATTTTAAAGTGGTACAAGGCATAAACATACAGAAAGCTAATGTTAACAGCATTTATATGTCACGTAACTTATACATCTACATTCCATATCCGCTATTACGATTCCCATTACATGCAATAGAAACACAGCGTCCTCCATTCTCCAGTTGTTGACGTTGTTGAATTCCACACTTAAAGGGTTACTCCACCCCAAAATGAAAATTTTGTCATTAGTCACTTTACCCGCATGTCGTTCCAAACCCGTAAAAGCTTCGTTCGTCTTCGGAACACAATTTAAGGTATTTTAGATGAAAACCGGGAGACTTGACTGTCCCATTGACTGCCAAGTAATTAACACTGTCAAGGCACAGAAAAGTATGAAAAGCATCATCAGGATAGTCCATCTGCCATCAGTGGTTCAATCTGAATTTTATAAAGCGACGAGAATACTTTTTGTACGCAAAGAAAATAAAAATAAACTTTTGGAGATTATCCACTGAACGCAAACTGCGTACGCTCTCTTGTGTCAGCCGCAACACAAGGATGCGCTATTTTCATTCAAATCAAAGTGTAAATACATGTAGAAAATGTACCCTTGTGTTGCGGCTCCCGGTTTTCATCCAAAATATTTTAAATTGTGTTCCGAAGACGAATAAAGCTTTTACGGGTTTGGAACGACATGGGGATAAGTGATGATAAGTAATAATCCTGTTTTATTTTTAATTTTTTTCAATTTTAATTTTTGTTTATTCCGTTTTACTTTTTCTGGACTCTATTTTAATGATTAAATTTATTATGTTTATTAATGAAAAAGCATGTCTAGTTAATTGATATCATGAAACTAACACAATTTAACAGGAATTTATTAAAAGTATAACAAAAATTGCATTTTTATGGACCTATTAAATATACGTTTTATTTTTTCTCGCATTCAGGTTTATTTTTACCAAATTCTGTGTTTTCCATTTGAACTTTCTGGATTACATTTTAATTGTTTCATTAAATTTAATAATCAAAAGCATCTCTAATTAATTGATTTGATAAAAAAAACTAGCCTATTTAATTTCTTTTCTTTTATTCAGTAATGCTGTGATGTATTTAAATTTTTCTGGTAGATAAAGGAAGGCATAACATTAATTTGTATTTTAATCAAATGAAACAATTTTTTTGTTGGCAAACAAAACATGGAATAAACTTGTGATTATTCCTTTAAAAATCATGTTTAATAATATTTTTATTAATTGTAGTAGTACTATTATTATAAGTCTCAGAGCAACTCTCGAGATGGTGTTCATGACTGCAGAGGCTGAAAACACAGTGAGCATCACATGCTTCAGTATGTGTGTAGTAAATGAAACCATGTGTCTGTGCCATTCATTCACACAGAGACACACAGAACATGCAGGGTTCATATTTAAATAGTCTTTTTGTGGCTTAATATTCACAGACACAAGTTCATGTGCTTTTGATTTATTCGTTCAAAGTTTGGCAAATTCCATGACATTCTGCATTATATGGTAAATTCTATTTTTATGACTGGATTCCATGATTCCGTTTGCTTTTTTTGCATCACGGAAATCACAGGGCCCTACCTATAACACATTCAGTTGGATTTTGGAATGTTCATTTTTAAGTTTTTGATTCAGTATGTTCGGTTTGACCTCAAAACCTAGTGAGCTGACTATCTAGAGCAAGTTTTTCAGAAACGTGCACATCAGAACATTCGATTCTGAATGTTTGATTTGACCCTCGCTACTTAGACAACATTTTGCTTTACAAAACGTTGGAACAGCAACTGTTTCTTTGTTCTTTTTTGCTTGTTTTTATCTCACATGATTTTAGTGGCAGTTCTTTAAAGGTGACAAGTTTAGAAACACAAATGATCTGAGGGTTTTATTACTTATGGCATGCTGTGCATTAGCATGCTAACAGTAACTACTCTCAGCATGGTGCAACCCTCTCTAAAATGTTCTCTAAATTCATCTCCCTTAAAGTCAGCCATCACAGCTGACTTTGTAACAAATTCACCTCCTTCAGCAATAAATTCTCTAGAGAATTAATGTCACCTGCTGTGAGCAATGTTCCCGTTTTTATGCACAATCCGTAGGTGTCTGTTTTTTTGGGAGGGAGATGACTCTGGTAGATTGTGCAATTAAAGGTTAGCTGAAGGTCAAAAAAAGTTATATTTGTTGAGTATGTATCAGTTACTCACAAAAAATTTGCTCTTATCATCCATATATCCCTATGAAACATGTTTTCTAATAAGTTTTTCTTTTTGACCAATGAGTGTCAGAAGGTGGACAGCACTGGGACTTTTATTTTGACAGATAACAATGGCTTTGTGTAATAACTTAAAAATTGTTAAGATAACAATGTTAAATCTAAAGGATTGTCTTCGTATCGATTTATTTTTTAATTACTTCTGCTTTAGTACATATTATGTAAATGAAATATGAATTTAATTGCTGCATGTTTTATTTACTATCTTTAAAGGAAATGTGATATCACGCATAATGTGGGCCATTGGCCACCCTGCTCCCTAAGATATCGACATAATCCATCAAAATAATCAGTTTAATTTTGTAATGTATATTTCTGACTTTTTGTGCAAGATCCATCAGTACACATTATTCCAAATAAATATTTGTAATAGCATTTAATGAAAATATAACAATATAACTACACAGTTTTTTCCCCTGACTAGTCTATATTGTAAACTTGCAGAGTGTGTATCTCCCACCCTGTGGTGCGTGCGCACACGACCTCCCGTAATCTATAATTCAGGTTTGCATGTGTTTTCTCTGCTTTATTGATTAGCTTTTGCTCACACTATGGATTTTATGCACCTTTGACCTTCACCGCTTATCTTAGTGAATTAAAGGATTGTGACCAGCGTCTGCCTGCACACATGAAGCAAATGCGGGTCAAATACACAGCCTCATGAAACAATAACGACCTTCCTGTCTTCATGTCCCTCCGCTTTCATTTCCTGCGTCACAAGCTTTTTTTCTGTCCTTCACACCCAGTCAAGTAGACCCTATAGGGCAGATCAAACGTGCAGCCCCTGCCCTCCACTGCACGTCTATTCCTTTTATACACACACTGGCCAGCTGCTACAGCCAGGGGGTTCATGTCTGACACCCTGAAAACAATGTGACAGGAAATCAATGGAGGAAGCAAGCTGTGTTGTGATTGACAGATCCTGTCCTGGCAGTCCGTGGCAGGTATATGCTGAGTCACTGGCTGTAGGCTGGGTTTGTATGTGCGAGAAGAGTGAGTGTGATTTAAAGCCCCGGCGCTCACAAACTGACACCAGACCCTGTCTTTCGATGTCTGATGAAGAGTTGGTTGAGGCATTATGGTGTCCTCACATCAACCCAGATTAACCTCATTAAGATTATAGAATTGAAATCACTACTGGTTACATGTAATCGTCTGTGTGTGTGTGGTCTCAGTTTGAAGTAGCAGAATCAGAGCTAATTACTATGTGAGCAATTAAAAACAGTTTGAAGTCTTTCAGATCTGGCACTTGGTGTTGGCTTGCTTTCCAGGAGTGTTAGTTGAAAGTCTGCATACTCATACTCATTCACACAGTTCATACTGGCTTTTCCCAGTTCACTCGGATGAAGTGGAAAAAAAACAAGGAATTTACTTGCCAAAGAAAAACTAAACATTAAATTTGAGAGAAACGCCTTATTTCTGCAGCTGTTGTTGTGAACTTGCCCTGTGAGTGTTGGGATGTAGCATCATCCAAATGTTGGGGGGAGCTGTTACACGGACTCGCATTGAAGTGCTTGTACATTCATTGAAACAAAAAGCCACCTTCAGTGCAGCTCTATGGCCGCGCTCCACAGTGCATTTGAACTCAGTGACTGTTGCCAATAGCATAGCTGAGAGCAAACACTGTGAATAACTGCATGCACTGTTTGTAATGAAAGACTGTGTTTATAGTTCTGACTGGATTGTTTTGAAGTTAGATACATTTCATGAATTAGCAATGTATCGTTGTAAATTAATACCGAGGTGATAAACATATAATGTACACTGCAGATCTGAAACGTGGAAGTAGAGCAGTTATAACTGAAAATAATAAAACTGTAAGGAAATCTACTGACCCCTCGCAAAGACCCTCGCCCTCCCCCCCTTAGTTACTGTTGCTATGTCCGACAAGCCATGCCGCTGTCATACCACACATCATGTTCTCACGCAGTCACAAATACATTGCAGAGCAAAGAGGACACTGCCAACACGCCGACAGAGCAGGCTACTTTTGATATGAAACAAAGTGTCAATTTTCAAATTTTGTCATTTTTTTAAAGAAATTCAAAAAAATAAATACCATTTTGTGGCTCTTTATGTGTCATGACAGATCGCTATAGCGCCTCAGCTCAAGCAACATGTGAACCGATCATCTCTTCCTCTTTACCAATTATACCGCAAAATAAACATGAATGAACAAAAGGTCTACTCTCTACTCTCCTGTCTGGTTTGTTTGTCAGGCAAAAATGGCGTTATGATTGGTCAGATTGCCTGTTAATCAAACCCCCTGCGAAGGGTCAAATGAACATAATCCCCTGTGAAGAACGATATTTATATGTGGCATGCTTGTTGTTGCCCATGTAGAGCATTTCAAATCAGTCAGTGAGGTTCTGTACTACTTAAGATGATGCCTTAGGTGGCATCTGCCTGTGCTGGCAGTAGAGATTCATGTCTTAAACTGAGACTGACCATGAAATGAAGAGTATTGGGGAACCTCTGCTTGAAGGGATGGATTTTGGGGTGGGATTGAGCCTCAGAGAGATATGTGATATGAGAAAAGTCTTGTAGATGGCATTAATCTTTGACTTATGGCATGCTGTATTTTTGCAGATAACAATAACAATGGCATTGAAATGAACCCTGTTGATGTTTGGACAGATGTATCATACATCGCCATTACTGTCTGTAACCCCTTATCGCAAATAGAGAGACAAGCTGTGCATGTGTAATCTAATATTTGGATGGATGGAGTGTGACTAATGGATGGAGATGGGGAGAGACAATAAAAAGGAGATAACGTGAAGTTACACAGAGGAACAGGCGTTGCTGAGTGGCTTTTCATAGTCATTGAGCTGCAGTGAAGCTTGATTCAATCTGACTTTCATATTAAAGCGAGTCACTGGGATTCAGATTCCCTCTCGCTCTCCTGCCTGGATTCCTTCACCACAAAGCCTGTCAGGTTTCCTCTCTTCTAGCTCCTCTGTTTGCTCTGCTTCTGCCTCTGCCTAGTATCCTGTCTTTTTGTGTTTGTCTTGTCCTTTGACTTTCTGTCAGTTTCGTTTTGTCTTTTGTTCACAGCAAGGGATGAAGCATGTGGAGAGACCCAGAGACTTGAGGGGCTTTTCTCTCTGTCGCAAAGTTTGAGTGTCTCATTCAAAATCTAGAGTGTATTACAATCCTGTGCTTCACCGTTCTCCGTTAAGCCTGTAAAACAGTCCACCTCATTATACACTCAGCAGCTCCCATCAGTAATCCAGCACAGAGTCCTTGTTATGTAACCTTTTGTATGCAGCTGAATGTGGGCAGAATCTTAATCTTACTTTCTAAGTCAGCTATCTCTCAGGTAATTGGATGCTTTACCTTGCTGACCCAACGACTCCATCTGTCATACATGTCATGGTTTTCATGGCTGCTAAAACTGTCTGCACCTGTTGGAGAAGCAAAGTGTATTCATATAGTAGTAGTTGCGGTATAAGCATTGCTCTTGTCAGGTGGTGTAATACTATATATGCTATATATTTACACAGTGCATCATTATATACCAACAGTGTAGACACTGAAAGATGAATACGAGAGGAGAGATGAGTTTGTGGTGCTTAGCAAAGTGATATTTGTGGCTTTAATACAGAGTATCTGCCAGGAAGAGGAATAGAGATTAGCCTCAAAAGAGTGTGAGAAATCCACATCTGAAATCCTCTCACCTCACTTCCTCTCTCTCCTACCAGCCTGTTTTTTCTTGTCTCTCTTTTTCATCCTACTCCTCTTTTCTCATTTTAGTTTCAGTCAGCTTTTCTCTGCATTTTGCTCTCAAAACTGCTCATCCCTTGAGCAAAATAACATCACAATATTAGGGAAGAAGGTTTATGGGAAGTAGGGGCTCTAGAGTTCTTAGAGTAAGTGGTAGGAAAGGAAAAAAGATCCCAAACCAAAAAGCACAATTGAATGTTTTTCAAGTGTTGTATATAAGTAACCGGATGAAATGTATTATACCAAATGTCTCTTTGTTTCTTGCCTTTTGCAGGTCTGTGATTTAAGTGGCCTTTGAGCTTCCAGATCGGTCCAGAAGGATTAGGAAAGGTGAGTCCTTTCCTACCAAAGAAATGAGTGTGGGAGGCGGAAGCAACAGCAGCGTGGAGCTTGTCCATCTCTCCTCCTTCTCACTGAACACCAGCAGTCTCGATCCAGGATGCTCTCTCCCCTACGACCCCTGCCCTCTTTTTTGGCCCTGAGACTACAGGGGGCTCCATGAACATGTATAGAGACACAGGGGTGTGTGCCACCCCTCTCTCTCAACCTCTTCCTCCACCCCACCTCCGTCTACCCCTTCATAATGGCCACTCTTCCGTGGGCGATCCAGCCCCGTCCCGTGTCTCTGTGCCCAAAATGGGGGTTCGAGCTCGGATTGCCGAGTGGCCTCCTCGCAGGGCGCTTTCACGAGAATCGCTGCTTGAGAATGGCCAAGGCAGTCATCCGGATGACCTCAACAGCGAGGATGGGCTTATACGTGGAGGTGAGACCAGGTTACCACAGCGAGGTACCAGAGACGGTGACTTCCTTGAATCAGGTCTAACGAGGGCTCCAGGCACACCACCGAGGTTTCGGATGTCTGGATTCGCTCCACTCCGACAGCGCTCCAACAGCGAGATAACATTGAGTGAACAGGATGAAACAGAAGTCGAAGGCCGTTTGTTTCGGGAATATGGCAGTACCTCTTCCATCAATGTTCAGGCAGTGTCTGAGCAAAGCTTCTTTGACATGCTCAGCCAGTTTCAACAGGAGCGACCAGACCAGCGTAGCACAGCCCCTGCCAAACTTGGAGAGCTGCTTGGTGCTTCTTTAGAGGGACCCACTTCACACGCCTTCTTGTCGACTCCACGGCCCGATGACCGCCCGGAGAATCGTGTACGCAAAAAGAGTGGTGGCACAGAGTCATCTCTTGGTACCTCCTCCTTATTCCGCAAACTCCGCAGCTCCAGCCGGGGAGAAACAGAGACTCCACGAGGCGACTCGGATGACTTACGACCCCCCGAAACATTGTCTTCCAAACCCTGGGTATGTGTGCGGAGTTTTGCCCACTTTGATGCTCAGAGCGTTCTGTTTGACTTGCACGAGGCGGCAGCTCGTCGCAGCTATGCCGCCCATCGGCGAAACACAGCCACGGGAGCTTCAGCTGCTTCTTCGGCTGCTGTTTCTTTGGCAGTTTCCAGAGCTATTGCTCTGGGAGGAGTGGAGCCCAGCTTCTCCAGCACTGATGACCTCAGTGTCAGGGACCTATCGGAAGGGTCAACCCCAGCACTGGAACATTCAGAGCAGGGTGGTTCAGCTAGCGTTAATGCCAACTCTCAGCACCAGCTGTTGCTGAGCTGCCCGCACTTCATCAATGAGACCGGAAGCTACAGGGAACGGAATGTCAGCTTCCTGAGCTCATGGGCGGAGCGGGGAGAGGCTGGCATCGTGGAGGCCCGGCTTCGTCCACGCTGCAGTAATGCCAGTGTGTCCAAACTGGAGGTGCCACCTGAGGTTCAAGCCACCAGGTTAGAGAGACTGCAGCAACACTGCATCGAGCACGTTGACCTGGGTGCCAGATACTACCATGAGCACTTCTATGGGAAAGGTAGGACATTTATGATTTGTATGTAGATAAAGCGTTAGATCACGAGACTGTTGCCTGTTTGTCAGTAATTCGTTTTGGACAGGGTTGACTGCATGCATCAGAATATCATAATTGGATTGCATTTGAAGCCCAGTGTGTTTACAGGATCAGTTTCAATCTGTCTTGTGTCATTTACCTCATTTATACTCCTGTATTTATTGGTTTCCCTTCATTTAGTGTCATTGCAGGACAGGTCTTTACACATGTAATAAATTATGTAAACCCAAGTTCTACCTTCAGTTCTTCCTTTGGAAGAGATTATCAAAGCATGCCACAATTATCAATGCTTCTCGCTATCAGCCAATAGAAGCACAAACTGGAGCTGAAGCTGCCACACATCTGCCTCCCAAATGTTAATCTCGCTAAAGGTCTTGCTTTCTAAAATGCCAATGTTATTAAAATAAAATAAAAAAACCCACAATGTCTAAAAATACCATGTTTGTCACCTCTTAGCCACATTAGATAAATCCTTGCAGACTTGAGGTTATCTGAATGCTCTAATTAGTTGTCTGTGTTTATTAAGTAGAGTTGGTGAGATAAAGGTTACCATTCCAGAAGTAATCTCTGTCATCCAGATTTTCGGTGACCAGAACGGCCGTGCAGACTGGTTTATATATTTAGAACTTAACTTACAATTTAACTACAATTTAGCCATCTTAACATGGGGATATGGGTGCAATTAAAAATGTCCCATGTAAAAGTTCTTGAAGATGAAGCGTGTAATTTTTGCACCACAAGTAGCATTAAAAGCAGACACAAAAATAATTGTTGTACATTTTTTTTCGTTTCTTCAATAGCTTGTGTTGCTGCATTAGGCTGGTTGAGATACTTGGTTAATTGGGATATTTTGATAGCACCGCAGTCTTTATACCTGTCGGGAGAATCAACCTATGATTGGCTTACTTGCAACTCCCTTGCTTGTAAGCTGGGAAAGGAGAAAGTATTTTAATTTTTTAAATTACACTTTTCACCTTTAAGCTATGCTTTTCATTGTGGTCTGTTTTTCTCATTTAAGTGTTAAATGTTTAACTTAATGAGTAAGGATTCTAAGCCACCAAGGTATTTTTCTTTGTGGTGCCAATTACTTCTCAATTACTTCTGTCCGTTTACTTCATTTTCCAGTATAGCGGCACCTCTGTTTTGTCAGTGATTCACTGAAGGAGCGTGCGTGGATGTGTGTTGGAGTGCCAGCCGTATAGCAGTACTGACTTGGCATTCTTCGGTCAGGAAGGGCAACACACTGCGTAGTATCAAAATCTTTGCTGCGTTATTAAAAAGCCCATATCTGCATGCTCCTGAGACTTATAATTCTCTCAACTCAAGTTTCCTGAGCTTTCAGTATCCTCACAAAACAACCAGACTCATATCCTGTGCTGAGAAAAATTGGATGACAGATTAAGGAAACAGTCCAAATGCCAACAAAATATTAAGACTGGAAAATTCAAAGATATCCCATTCACATGCCTTTTCCTATGTGGTATTTTGGAACCCTGCTTTAATCAAATGCAGTAAATCATATAGTCAAATATAGCAAAATATATATAAAAAATAGTGTTTTAAAATTAAAAAACAGTACAACAAGCAGTCCATTGCATGGATGAATTGCATGATTATTGTGGTCCTTTTTGAAACCGTATTCCAATCAGTCCAAAATGACCACAGGGATCATCTTCTGATTTTGAATCTGGACTTGAATCACTTCCTCAGTGAGTCACTGATTACTCTTTCACACACAAACCACATGTGCTATGTGCAACTTGAAATGAACCGAGAATTGCTTACTTGTGTTATGTTTATCTTAAAGCAATGATAAAATTCCAAACCAAAAGGTTATTGAAACTTAAATTAGTAAATTCACATTTTTAAGGTCTATATCCTCCTAAAAGGATATAAAGCTGTAGGAAACACAGGACAATAATAACTTCCTTTATCCTCAAAAGCATGTCCAGTATTGTATTAGTGGCTTTTTCTATAGTTTTCTATTAGATTTGAATGCTCCTACAGGAAGTTCTGTAGCCACCGTGACCTAGATTTGTAGAGTTTTCTTACAAATCCCTCCTTTGTCCCCTGTGTCCTTCCCTCCATCTCTCATCTTTCATATCGACTTCCACTTTTCTCCTATCCATTGTCTTCACCTCATTAATTATTTTCTTCTCTTCTATATTCTCATTTTCTGTATTAATGGTATTAATCTGTCTTTTTTTATGTCCTCTTTCTGCTTTCATTCATCCATCTCTCTTTCTCTCCCCCCACAGAGCACTGGAACTACTTTGGTACCGATGAGAAGCTGGGGCCTGTGGCTCTGAGCATTCGAAGAGAGAAACTGGATGATACCAAAGATTTAAAGGACCAGTACCAGTACCGCATCATCTTTCGCACCAATGAGGTGTGTATGACACAAGCCGAGTTTCCATCTAAAGTTGTGAATTTAACTTGTGAGCAAAATTAGAATGCCGCATAAAATTTGCGAATTCCATCCGATGAGTCAAAGAGAACAAAATCGTCACTTCCTGATAAACTGGCACTAAATATCACTAAGAAAAGTGTGAGAAGCCACTGAATATAATCATTTAAATGACTTGTGTGTCCAAGCGAGCAGATGATGCAACCATTGCTTTTGTGGATGCCTGCTGTTCGGGAATGCGGTCATGTAACAGTTCCGAGAGACAATAATACAGAAATACTTTAATTTTAAGAATGACCATAACATTTCAGATGCTGTTCAACAAGATCGGTCCACTGGTAGTCAGGTTATGCTGTCCCATTGTGCAAAGTCACATGATTTTTTCGGTGTGCATTGAAGAATTTATTCTGCAAATGCGTTTCCATCTCCCATTATTCGCATTAACCCATTTTCGCACAAGACATAATCCACCTCAAGCGAGTGTAAATTTTTTTTTTAGCAAAGTTTAGCATTAAAACAGGTTGATGAACACATAGCTACAGATATTTGTTCAGTTGGCCTTTTGGGCCAATGCTTTTATTTATAGGCATAGTAGGGAACAATGTAGAGATCCTGAGACAATTTTTACTTGATTTGTTGCTTTAAAAACACAAAAGCTTATGCGAGACATCGTAAAAATTAATAAAACCATTTTGAGAACTTTGACCTTCTTTTTGCGTCTATGCCATTTTTATTAGCACATAGGAGGATGACGATAGTTCATGTCATGGTTACGGATCTGTCCCATTAAATCTCCTGTATGTTACGCTGTAGTTACACTGGAGTTTAAAATACATTCTGAGCATGTTTTGTGCCTTGCGTGCAAGACATTGCTATAAAGACCATGCAGTCATTTTTGCTTAATAATGGTGTGTTTGAAAAGTGCTGAGCTGTACTGGTATGACTGCTGCTCTGCTGGGTTTAGTCAGATTACATGGCTGCCTGGACACATCAAACTCATCCGCGCCGAACAATGCAGCGTCTTCAGTTCATTCACATTCACACAGTCTTTTATTCTCACTATACATGTGATTATAACGCATTTCGAAATGAACATGTGCAAACTTGGTTCAAAAGTGTTATTTTGGTCAGAGGTTCGAGCTAAATGAATGAATGGGTGGCTGTCCATGTCATGTGACGTCTTCAGATGTATGACAAATGGCACAAGAGACCAGAAACACAAGTATCAAAAACAAAATATTTTTTTAAATATTCCAGTGTTTCCACCTGTTTGTACTAATTTTACAGTAGCTAATGGCTTTAGCATCAGCGTGTGTGAGGTTGTGACGGAGGTTGTGCTGCAAGGCGATGAATCAGGAAGCAGTGGGGAAAGGATGCCACACAGTGGGCACTTCTGGACATTATTTTTCAGCTATTCATAATCATTCTCATGCTCTGTCACATGCTCTCAGAGGATATTTGTGCAGTCATATGATGGTATTTGATGTTGTGTGTGTGTGTGTGTGTGTGTGTGTGTCTGTGTGCGTCTCCCCACATGGTTTCCTGTGGCTGCTGCAGCTGGTCACGTTACGAGGAGCGATTCTGGAGGACGCGATTCTGTCCACAGCAAAGCACGGAATGGTTCGTGGTTTGCCTTTAAAAGAGGTTCTGGAGTATGTGCTGCCAGAACTCAGTGTGTCCTGTCTGCGATTGGCTCTCAGCACGCCAAAGGTCACAGAGCAGCTTCTTAAACTGGACGAACAGGGGGTGAGTAAATGATGACACACTACTTCCTGAGTGATGAAAGTTAAGTTTTCATCTTTAATAATTCCTCATAAATTAAAAACGGCAGTGTTCCTCATATTTGTATGTGTGACTCTGTCACTCTGTGTGTCTTTACAGCTTAGTCAGAAACACAAAGTGGGCATCCTGCTGTGTCGAGCGGGACAGAGCACGGAGGAGGAGATGTACAACAATGAAGAGGCTACGCCAGCCTTCACCGCCTTCCTCGAGCTGCTGGGAGAAACTGTGTGTCTGAGGGGATTCAACAAATATGCTGCCCAGCTAGACACCAAAAGTGAGCAAGGCTTTTTGTGTCTCTTACACGTGTCCTAAAAAGGCACAGCATCTCTTCCATGTTAATCTGAGTTCTTGTCCCAACCCACCGCGACCATCAAAAGCGTAGTGTGTAAATACATTTTGACGGTCTCTTGGTTTACAATTGAGGTGTCACACTAGGTAGCTCCATGAATTCACAGTGAAATACAAAATCTTGCTCAGGATGGCTGTTGTTTAACAACATTTTGAATGTTCATTTTGAATACACACACACACACACAGACACACTTGTTTGCTTAGCTATCTAAATGGGGACATTCCATAGGCTTCTATTGTTTTTACATACAGCTAGTTATAAATATAACCTAACCCTTACAGAAAAAGTTCAGCATTTTTACTATATATATATGAGAGTGTAATTGAAACTGGAATAGATAACAGCACCACTGTTGTTTACACGCACTCTATATCCAAAATCATGTAGGAACATCTTGATAGACGCCATATGGTGTAATTTAGTGTATATTAGAGTCCAAAAGATAACTAAAAGGCTTTTCTTTTGCGTTTTTTTTCTGATGTAGTTGTTCGTTTTTATTACAAATTATATTATAAGCATGACAATTTAAGTGAAAAGTTGAATTAACATAATACAATTGAATAATTTCATAATTTGGTATGGTTTGTCCCCCTTTTGCTCTAATGACAGCAGCACTTGAGCTGCATGAACTTTTGAGTAAAACCTGATGCTCATGTCCTCCAGCATGATTTTAGATGATGATATGTATATATATACACACACACACACACACACACACACATGCACATTAATTTTAATTTGGGGGTTAAATTATATTTTTTATACCATATTTTCAGTGTGGTACATTGACATTGTCACTGTACATTGTCTTTATAATCATTAATATGCATGTATATGTTTAACAGCGGACTCAACTGGAACACACTCCCTGTATACAACCTTTCAGGACTATGAGATCATGTTTCACGTGTCGACCATGCTTCCATACATGCCCAACAATCCTCAACAGGTAAGACACACACACACACACACACACACGCACATCAGTACATCCAAGAGCCTGTATAGAACTGACATGACCCAACTTATCCTGACACAACCCTCCCCCGCTCTCCCACCTGGACAGACTCCCAGAATGTCTTGCACATTGTTCACATGCTATTCATTTTCTTTGCTCATATTCAGCAGTGTGTTTGTGGTGGGTACTGCATGTGGCAGACCCAGTTTGCAAAGAAACATCTGGAATGGTAGTAAAGTTTATAGAGTGGCAGCAGTAAATCCAGTGGAAATTCAGCAGCTCTTTTTTCACGCAGCACAAGTGGCCACAGCTTCTGGACGTCCACTTTCAGAGTCTGTATTTTTTGTTACATGTGGTTATGAAGGAATTGCTCTCGCGCTTTCTTTTTCGGTTCGTTATTGTCAAGTTCTCCCGCTGGTTTTATATGTACTAGTGTATGAATCAGAGCAGGGTGTGGTTTTCTAGTGATTTCCATACTGTTGATTACGATCCAGTAATGTGGCATCTTCTGCCCTCAGGAAGTTTCATGTGCATGCGTATGCGTCAACGGCTTTGCAATGAAAACATTCATTGAAAACACACTTGAAGACAACCTGAATTGCCATCTGCACGTTTATCTTGCATAGTGAGATGTGCATCTGGGTGAAATAAAGTATTAAGTGGGAAATAATGTAGGGAAAGACTTTTTTGTCTTTCAAACATGTCTTTTTAGTCATTTTTTAATTGTTAATCGTTGTTATTGTATTATTTTCCTTAGTTTTTTTTTTTTTTCTTTTTGTACAGTTTTGTAGTACTTTGAATATAAGAAAGGCACATTACAAATACAATTAATTAATAATATTATTACTATATTTATCTGTTGATATTTGCACTGTATATTCAGTGGGGACTGGGTTATTTTTACTTTTTACGTTTTTTAAAGTAATATTTTGCTTTATTTTTGCTGCCTGTGCTGATATGGTTATGTCAGCAGCAAAGAAAACTACTTCTGCAAAGAGAGAAAATAATATATATGTAACATATTATTTGTATAATATAATTTATTATAAATAGAATATTTCAGAATTTTTCTTTTTGCAGCACCATTTGGTTATGCAGAAATTAGACAACTTCAAATTCATCTGATCTGCTCGCTCTCAGATGAGCTGCAGAGGGCAGTGTTTATCCGTCAGATAATTCTCTCTCTTATTAAAGCCACTCACATGGAGTGTGTTGTAGTGATTACAGTGAGGTAGAAAGGGATGTCAGGCTGTAGAATAATTTCAGGGTACAGGAATGTCCCCCCTCAGAACTCCTTAAAGGGAGGACCATGTCAGCAAGAAAGACTAGTGTTTCCATGGTTTTTCCTGTGTGTGTGTTGTTGAAATGTAAGATAGCTTATATAACTGATGCCCTCACTCTGTTGCGAACGGGTGGGCAGCCTCTATTGCTCTGACTCAGATTGGAGGCCAGTCTTTCACATAGAGACATAGAAATGCTCCTAATTTCACGGTCTATTTTTAAATGAGATTAACTGCAGTTTTAAACATCGGTTCTCAGCATCTCTGCTGTCGACTATCTTAGTAGATCTCCTAGAGTTCAAATGAGTCCATGTAACTCGCAGAACATGTTGCCCTGAACACAGATTGGAATGGACAAATAAACTCCGTACATAAGAGCAGAGAATGGCACTCCTGAATGATTTCAGATGTCTTTTTGCATTGCACGCCAAGCACCACTGTATTGATATTCGTCAAACATTTTGGTTAGGGTTTGAACTAAACTACTAAGCCTTAGTTATTAAACTTCTGCAGTTAATTCAACTAAATGTTTTGTCTGTTTAAGCTTTCATTTCAGCTGTGTGTAACTGATTCATTTTAAACTTTACATTTTAACATTTAAGAATTCCTATTACGATTGAATGACTGATTTGAAATATACACTACTATTCAAATGTTTGAAAGAAGTCTCTCATGATCACCAAGAGCAGTAAAAAGCAGTAAAAACAGTAATAATGTGATATTATTATAATTTAAAATAATAATTTTTTTGTGAAATGCTGTGAAGCTATGAAATCTGAATTTTCAGCAGTCAATACTCCAGTCTTCAGTGTCACATGTGAAAGATTAAAACAGCAGGGTGTTGTTTTTTTTGTTTGTTTTTTTGGTTTTTGTTTTTATAAATGAGAACTTTTGTAACAGTATAAATCTCTTTACTGTCACTTTCGGTGAATTTAATGCATGCATGCTGAATAGTATTAAGAAAAGTATTAATTTATTTAAAGAAAAAAACATACTGACCAAATAATGCATGTGCAGGACTCACTCAAATGGTTCTGACAGAGTTCCAGAAGAGCCATTAGCATGTTGCTAAGCTAACAGTCAACCTATCAGGCACAAAGCAGGACACATTTCTGGGCCTGGCATGATGTTGTAATAAGCATAAAAAATACATAGCATACACACAAAAATTGGGTAACTCTATTTCTGATTGTTGATGTACAGTTTTAGGTATGGAATGAATTAGTATATTTGTAATCAACATTTTTGTTGCTTTTTCTGCCATCTTGGATATATGTTTTCTTTTAAGTTTTCTGTATTGAGGATATATTTAATGCTGCCATGAATTTGGTCAAAATTAGATATCTTGGAATGCAGAATAACTATGCTGGCTACCATTTGGAAACTCCTTTGCATTGGAAGTGATGCCGTAAAATTCTGCTCTTAAAGAGCAAATTTGTTGAATATGATTGTCATGACAATTGCAAAATTGCTCAGATGCATCATTTCATTTAGAGAAGCTAAAAAAGATGATCTAAAACCTAAATACTCTACCTTTGCTATCTTGCACGCACTGGTATTTCCTTCAGGAAATGTAATTCTAGCACAACTTGATCTTTTTACAACATTAGTCCATTTTATTGCATGTGTTTTAGTGGCTGTCTCACAGATTGGTGCTGCAGTGCTGTTAACAGGCTTTTTCACACCTCTGTGTCTCTCGCCACAGAAATCATTGTGCATCTATGAGGATATTTCTGCCAGTTCCCTTTTTTCTGTGTCCTTCAACAGAACAGTCCTTTCTCTCTCTTGCTCTCTCTCACTCACTCTCTCTCTCTCCTACTCTTTCCCTCTTGCATTCTTGCTTTCTTTCTTTTTTTTTTTTTTGCGGCTACATCATGTGCATTAAACAGTAACATGGGACTTAGACTGAAGGACAGACCTGAGCCATATCTAGGAACCACAATATCATAAAGACCTAAGGGCCTCTTTTGCCTTGAGCTAGTGAGTGACCACCTGTTCTTATCTCACTACAGAGTGCATCACATTCTTATGTCTCTTTCAAAGGTGATGCTAAACTGTAAAAAAAGACAGCTGGGATTGCCAGAACTTTAATGTAAAAATATTCTTGCAGCCTTTTAAGATTTATCTGGTTAACTAAAATTTATAGTAAACAAGCTGTATATTTCATTAACTGATATAATGAAAATATAGCATAGTCCTATTTTGTACCTTTATAATGTACTGACAACCACCATAAAAGTAATTACTTTTAAGTACTTTCAAAAATTACTTAAAAAAAAAAAAAAAAAAAGTGGTTCAATTTTACTGTAAAATTACAGGTTTTATTTGACCTTTTACTGTTTTTCACATATAAAGTAAGTGAACTTACTTATTTAGCATTTTTAATCTTTGCCCGTTAAAAGTACAATCATTTCTTCGGCACTGATAGCCTTGTGGTTGGTGCGTCGACATATAGCGCAACTGCGCTCACGCCGATCCCTCTCTCCACCCAATACTTTCCTTTCATCTTTCCACTGTCCTCTCACAATAAAGGCATAAAAAGCCCATAAATATAACTTTCAAAAAATTACAATAATTTTTTACAGTGAACTATGGCAAACATATGGTATGTTTTCATCAAAAGTACTCACTGTATCAGCCCGGAACCTTGTAAACGTGACTTTGTTTCCGGATGGACAGATTAAGAAAAACCCAGCGTCCTCACTCCCAGCATAAAGTCAGCCAATCAGAGTAGAGCTTGTCAGATCAAGATAGTACTTTCCAGTTTTATATGCAGCATGCATCAGACAGTCAGTGAATGTGGCCCACCATATAACCTCTGATAACATCCCAGCAAACCTCTACAACACTGTGGCAGCATTTTCTACAAGTAAAAATCTAGTCAAGTTTTTATTGCTTTGAACTTCTCGCTTATTCTCCCTTTCAATTCTCTCACAGCTCCTGAGGAAGAGGCACATAGGAAATGATATAGTCACGATTATATTCCAGGAGCCGGGAGCCCAACCATTCACTCCACAGAATATTCGCTCTCACTTCCAGCACGTGTTCGTCATTGTCCGTGTGCACAACCCTTGCTCTGACAACACCTGCTACAGGTTGGTCTTGTTTCCATAGCAACCCTTGCTAAGAACAGTATTGCATGTATGCCTGTAGCCGATTACTGAGATGTGTTATGAAAATGTAGTTCAGTGAGTGAAAAACCTGCTGGGATTGGTGGAAATAAGTAATGAACTTTTTTTTTTTCCTGTAGTGTGGCAGTGACCAGGATGAAGGACGTCCCTCCGTTTGGGCCACCGCTACCTTCAAATGGCCTGACGTTCCGGGACCCAGCTGCCTTCCGTGCTTTCCTGCTGGCCAAGATCATCAACGCAGAGAATGCTGCGCACAAATCAGAGAAGTTCCATGCTATGGCAACACGCACGCGCCAAGGATACCTGCGGGACCTGGCGGAGAACTGCGTTTCCACTACGCCACTCGACACTGCTGGCAAGCTGAACAATCTGATCTCTCTGGCCTCCAAACGCAAGGAACGCATCCGGGCACGTGAGGGAGCGGAAATGGGTGCCTTAGGGGCGCTGATTTGGCGTGTACTTGCGCAGGACTTCAGTGGTGGAGGCGCCGAGCTTCCCTGTGCTCTTGCCATCTCCAGCGAGTACATTGTCCTGGCGGACTGCTCCACTAAGGGGGTGGTGTTTAACTGTTTCTGTGCTGATGTGATTGGCTGGACGGCAGAGAGACTTGCACTGAAGATTTTCTATGGCAGAGGAGACCATGTTGCCTTACGGGTACCAGAGGGCAGTGCGCAAGATATCAGAGAGGTGGTGCAGAGACTTAAGGTACTGATACAACATATATGGACAGTCAGTGAATTGGTTTGCATTATGGGATATGCCTCTAAACTCCTGGCTGTGTTTTTTTCTTTGCAGGCATTGACTATAGGTTGTGAGACGGTTGATATGACGTTACGACGTAATGGTTTAGGCCAGCTTGGTTTCCATGTGCGTTTGGACGGAACTGTGTCTGAAGTGGAGGAATACGGCTTCGCTTGGCAGGCAGGACTTCGGCAGGGTAGCCGTTTGGTGGAGATCTGCAAAGTTGCTGCAGTGACACTCTCCCACGAGCAGATGATCGACTTACTGCGGACTTCGGTCACCGTGAAAGTGGTCATTATTCCACCTTTTGAAGAGGGAGGGGCCCGCAGGTGAGCCTTATGGGAATTTGCACTTATTCTTTGAGTTTGACATACAGGCATGCTTTTTGAAGTGACACAGATGAATGACAGTAGCAGTGTGCAGTGCATCACACACTCACATTATTGGTTCTTGTGCATATCTGACAGATTTTTGGTATATACATTGGCATATACAGTGTATAACTGGGTTCCTCAAATCCAGCCCTTGAAGGCTACTGTCCTGCAGAGTTTAGCTCCAACCCTAATCAAAGATACCTGAGCAAACAGGTCAAGATCTTCAGAGTTACTAGAAAATAATTTTGAAGCTGAATTAAGCTGTCTTAATTTAGTAACTCTTGAACTACAGATCCACTGTATATCAAACATATCACCATACCAGATTTTAAAATTTATCGGTAATGGCTGATATTGGATATTTAATTGTGGATGCTTATTTTCCATGTTTTTACATTTAAGTGTGCCGTCATCCAACACTTTCTTGAAGGTAATCTTTAACACTAATAATTTAATATTTATCAAATCTCAAAATAAATATAAATTATGGTTGAATCACAGATGTCACATGGACTATTTTAACGATGTCCTTACTACCTTTTTGGGCCTTAAACATGTCAGTTGCTTTGCTGTCTAGGGTCAGAAAGCTCTCGGATTTCATCAAAAATATGTTAATTTGTGTTCTGAAGATGAATGAAGGTCTTACGGGTTTGGAACGACATGAGAGTGAGTCATTATTGACAGAATTTTCATTTTGGGGGGAGCTATCCCTTTAAATCTGCTGTTTATCAGTAATCAGCCATAACATGAAATGTAAAATAGGATCCAATGAGTCCAAACATAATATAAATAAAAATTATGAAGTATAATTATGGAAACACTGTAAGGGAAATATTGATCCAAGAATATAGTTTTGATGCAAATAGTGATAAACAGAATTGCAGTGCATTGTTTAGAGGTTTCCAACTTCGAAAACCATGGTCCAGGTCAGAACCACAAATCATTTCTTATATGCATTTCATTTATAAATCTCTTTTTATACCCTGTTCCTGTACATGCCCTGACAAAAAATTTGAATTGGTTTATTTAAAAATAATTTGCGCAAGCCATAATACCATATAATTGCTCTTGCAGTAATTTGAAATTTCATTTCATATACTACAAATTCACATCAGAATCAGTTTAAGGTATGATTGTTTGGACATTTACTGGGAAGGAAATGTAGAGATTAGACCTCTTGGAACTTTAATTGAATACCCCTGCAGAGGATGGGCAAAGAGCCATTAGCCCAACATTTTTATCAGAATTTTAGACAGCTCTTGTGACTCCATTAAATTCATTCCGCTTTGATAAATCATTAATGGAGAACACCATAAAAGACTGTCGGACTCCAGCCTGTCTCATAGTCTAGAGACAAGAGCGCCGACTGCTTCCTTCATTCAGTGTATTGGTGCCTATGATGTTCCAGAGATCCAGAAAGCATCAAATCCCTTCATTACGTCTGTTTGTGTGGATGTTTTAAAAAATGCCAGCTATACAAGCCCAGCTAAAATCCTGTGCAATCCTGGAATCCTTTCTTTGAATAAGACAGAAAACATCAAATATAAATCCCTATCAGTGTTTTCACTTTCACAGAATAGACATTTTCTGACAGATGAAGGCAGGAACCCCAACTCAGCAATAGTCATTCTGTACAAAAAAACAGCAACTTTAAGCTTAAAATCTGGGCAGCAGCACATTTCAGATCTGACAAGGCTTCTGTTATTGGTTTTTTTGCACTTTGCACCCCTCTGGAGACCCATTCTCGTTTTGGAAAGATTAATGACGAGCCTCGTGGCAGAATTAATGCTGCTTGTTGCAAATGCCCGCCGGCTGGAACCCCTCTGACATAATTCAAAGATTCAGTTTCACTGTTTTTATTGGTGATACAAAAAACACTACACGTATCTTCAAACAAGAGGGAAAAAGCTTTTGTTTCACTCACTCGTACCTCCTCTTTGTCTGATGCACCAACACACACACTCGTGCGCACGCACATACACAGGCACTCACCAGATTTTGAGAACGTTGGCAGACGCCTCAGTTCTCAGGGGAACAGTGAGTGGGAGTGTTAGAGAGAGAGAGAGAGGGACAGATAGAAAGAGAGTGTTAGAAGAGGAGAGGAGAGAGGGATGGAACAGTTTACAAATGAAAACAGTGATTATGTGAAGCCTCAATTTTGCTGCATCGGAAAGGTACGTTTGCAGGCGCTTCTAAACGTCGTATTTTGGTCTTAAAAATCAATTTTTACATTTAAATTCCTGATGCACATTTAATTTCATAGTGCATGTTTGACAGTTTAGCGTTGCATGACTCTGAACTTTCTTCTGAGTGGCTGCTGTTAGGGGCTAATTACTCAGCAGCGTGTTTGATTGCGTGCTAGCGGGACATGTGTTCGCCGTTGAGGTTAAATAAACTCCTTTTGAGATGTTCTCTCTCGCGCACACATGCATCCCGACACCCCCCACCCACACTGTGCCGTGGAACGAAAGAGCGTGTTAATTGCATGCTTCGACATGCTTGTCTTTCTGTCATTCTATCTCTTTCGTTTTCCCTCCTCTGTTTGTATCTCTTTCCCTCTCAGCGGTCCAGCCTCTGTTTGTCGAGGAGTGCCAGGGGAGCAGATTGCATGAGACTAAAGCCTGGAATCTGTGAAAAAGGGGCTAAAAATAAATAAATAAAGGGGGTTTAATTAAGAAATGTGTTCGGCGTGAGGCTGACAGGGAACGGGTGGTGTGTTCAGCATGCAGGGAAAGAATATAAAGACTGTAGATGCTGAGGCATGTCTGAGCTCCTCCTCGCTCGGAAACAAAGTGGGAGGAACACCCCTCCTCCTCTTTCTCCCTCCATCTCACCCTCCCTCTCTCTCCTTCCTCTTGTTATCATAGTGAAAGAGAGGATTGGAGAGGTGGAGAGCAGAAATCTGTGCGTGTGTGTGTGTGTCTCCCCGGTTGTCAGGGCTCGTTTGTACTTCAGCTGTCAGTCAGAGCCTCATGGCGCTGCCGCGGACATCCGATACAACAGTCTGGTCTACACTCGGAGGTTAGTGATGGGCTTGGAGACAAAGAGAGGATGGATGTGGAACGCTGGAACTCAATTGTATTACAACAATGAATTACACAGGATACTTGGACACGGTGAAGGTGTTGGACGGATAGATAGATGGATGGATGGCAGTAAAAGAGGAGTGGTGGAGCTGACAGCACTCTTTTAGTGATGAAGAGGAAGATTTCCAGTGCAGCAACATGAGGCTATGCTCATGTATTTCACGCTCAGGCTTTTTCTAGCCTTTGTCCAAGCGTGGCTTCAGTCTCTTGGATTAGGAAGCGTTTATGTGTGCTGAAAAATTATTATGTCTTATTATGTGTCTTTAACATCTTCGCAATTGCTGATAATTGTTTGAGAATGTCTCATTTTCTCAATATACAGTAGGATTCAAAAGTCTGAGACCACATTGAAAATATGGGATTTTCATTTTTAATGCTGGAATCCTGGAATCCTAAAATTGTAGAATTTTGAAAGAAAAAGAAAAATTAACGTGATATGAAATATTAAATGTCTAAGATTTGGGTTACACTTTATTTTAAGGTGCCCTTGTTATAGTGTAATTATTCATTTAAGAACTGAGTAATATAATTTAACAACATACACTTGCTATAGGGTTAGTTGCATGTAATTATGCAAAATTTACTGGTATTTACTTACTATAGTAAGTATATGTGATGTGTAACAAAGATACTGTAATATAGTGTTACCAAGATTTGTTTTTAAGATTTGTACTATTAAACATTTTTTTACTACCGGTATTTAAAATGTTGTAATAATTTAAAGTTACGGAGCCCTAAAAAAAAAAAAAAATAGGTTTGTTTATTAATTTGTTCCCTCATTTTAGCTGAATTGTGGACATTTAGTGTCCAATCATATATTCCGTTTAAACCCCTCCCCTTTTAACAATCGACTACATGCTCGCATTCAGATCTTGGATGGATAGAAGCACTACTTCTGTTGCTATTTTGTTTTTATTTTGACTTTAATATGCGAGCATGATTTAATTGCAAAATGGGAACAAATTAAGCCAAATTCTTAATTCGTCGCCACAATATAATTATTAGAACACGATCATTGGCTTTTACATAAACAGCTGCTGTTACTAAAGCAAAAGGGCAAAGCAAAAACAAAAAGTTAATTTAATTTTTCATTCACATTGCTATACTCATAATATAATTTGTAATGAAAGAGGTTGTATTAAATTAAAATGCAAAAAAATATTTTTATTAGTGGTCTCAGAGTTTTTGGGCACCTTTTGTATCTGGCAGGTTTATATAAACATGTTGAGCTGATAGTTAGTATTCAGTTTACATCCTCTGTCTCTATCTGCCCTCTATACATTCTCAGCGTGTCGGTGTAGTCAGTCAGGGCTAGTTTATGTGCCCTTGTGGTCTTCAGAAGAGAGTTTTTTGGTGTATTAGACAGAAGCGCTGTGGAGTCTGATGTGTTTTCCACTCTCCCCTCCTCCTCTCGCTCTCCTCCTTGCTTCCTTTTGTCTCATTTTGGCTTTCTGACTCTCGGTTTGTCTGTCTTTTTTTCCCTCCCTGTGGATGGGGGATAATAATAGGTGGCAGCATACAATAAATATGAAGATGTATGAAATATAGATGTCAAGGGGCAGAAGGTGCTACTAGAGTAAGGGTTGGAATATCAGGTGAATTGTGGGGAATTGTTGGTTATTTTTGCTAGTGGCTGAAATTGGTAGGATAGCCAGGATAGCAGTGCTTTAATAGACTTCCTGTGCTTGTAACCATACGCTACCGGTAAGATTTTTTAATGTTTATAAAGTCTCTTATGCTCACCAAGGATGCATTTATTTGATCAAAAATCTGTAATATTGTGAAATATTGTAACAATTTAAAATGACTGTTTCTATTGTTGTATATTTTAAATACAAATTTAGATACAAATTTTTTCTATATAAAAAAAAAACAGCATTTATAAATGCCTTTATTGTCACTTATGATTAATTTAATGCATCTTTGCTAAATAAAAGAACTGATCCTAAACTTTTCTAAACAGTACTGTAAGTTTTTAATGATTTTGTCAGGAAAGGTACTCAAGTCAAGTCACCTTTATTTATATAGCGCTTTTAACAATACAGATTGTGTCAAAGTAACTTTCCAATATCAAAATAGGAAAATAATGTGTCAATAATGTAAAATGACAAGATTAAACACTCAATTTTCAGTTAAAGGCATTTCATTCAGTTCAGTTGAGGGAAGTCGTGGCCTAATGGTTAGAGAGTCGAACTTGTAATCCAAAGGTTGCGAGTTCGAGTCTCGGGCCAGCAGGGATTGTAGGTGGGGGGAGTGAATGTCCAGCGCTCTCTCTCCACCTCAATACCCTTGAGCAAGGCACCGAACCCCCAACTGCTCCCCGGGCGCCGCAGCATAAATGGATGGGTTAAATGCAGAGCACAAATTCCGAGTATGGGTCACCATACTTGGCCGTATGTCTTTAATTAGAATCTGTGCAATCAAGTCGACGATATCGCTGGAAATTAAGTGTCCCCAACTAAGGAAGCCAGAGGCGACAGCGGCAAGGAACCAAAACTCCATCGGTGACAGAATGGAGAAAAAAACCTTGGGAGAAACCAGGCTCAGTCGGGGGGCCAGTTCTCCTCTGACCAGACGAACCAGCAGTTCAATTCCAACTGCAGCAAAGTCAGATTGTGTAAAGGACTCAACTGGTTCCTGAGGTCTTGTCCCGATGGCTGTCTAGGTGACAAGGTCTTCACTGGGGATCTGTCTCTGGGGCTCATCTTGGTGTCCTGATCTCCGCTGACGTTCAGGGCTGTAGAGGTCATCTCTAGGTGCTGATTCACCATTTGATCTGGATACGGACTGGATCCGGGTGACTGGAGTAACCGTCTGATCTGGATACGGACTGGATCAGATGGATACGGTGATCTCGGAATAAGAAAGAAACAGACTACTTCTTACGATGTTCTTCTTACGACTTCTTCTTACGATGTAACAAGTACATCGGGTGTTATGGGAAGTGTTCCCGGTTCTGGTTGACCTAATTATTGCAGCCTAACAATCCTTTTAACGGATTTGAATATTAGAAGCGTATTAGTGTGTTATGTGTGCGCCAGGTTAAAGAGATGGGTCTTTAATCTAGATTTAAACTGACAGAATGTGTCTGCCTCCCGAACAGTGTTAGGTAGATTGTTCCAGAATTTGGGCGCTAAATAGGAAAAGGATCTGCCGCCCTCAGTTGATTTTGATATTCTAGGTATTGTCAAATGGCCAGAGTTTTGAGAACACAGTGGACGTGGAGGACTATAATGCGATAAAAGCTCGCTCAAGTACTGAGGAGCTAAACCATTCAGGGCTTTATAAGTAATTAACAAGATTTAAAATCTATACGATGTTAAACAGGGAGCCAGTGCAATGTTGACAGAACCGGGCTAATGTGGTCATACTTCCTGGTTCTAGTAAGAACTCTAGCTGCTGCATTTTGGACCATCTGGAGTTTGTTTATTAAGCGTGCAGAACAACCACCCAATAAAGCATTACAATAATCTAACCTTGAGGTCATAAATGCATGAATTAACATTTCTGCATTTGACTTTGAGAGCATAGGTCTCAATTTAGATATATTTTTAAGATGAAGAAATGCAGTTTTCCAAATGCTAGAAACGTGGCTGTCAAAGGAAAGATTGCTATCAAATAGCACACCTAGGTTCCTAACTGATGACAGAGAATTGACAGAGCAGCCATCAAGTGTTAGACAGTGTTCCAAGTTATTACATGTGGGGGTTTTAGGTCCAATAATTAACACCTCTGTTTTTTCAGAATTTAGCAGTAAGAAATTACTCGTCATCCAGTTTTTTATATTGACTATGCATTCTGTTAGTTTCTCAATTCGGTGTGTTTCGCCAGGCCGCGAAGAAATATAGAGCTGAGTATCATCAGCATAACAGTGAAAGCTAACACCGTGTTTCCTGATGATGTTTCCTAAGGGTAACATGTAAAGTGTGAAAAGTAACAGCCCTAGTACTGAGCCTTGAGGTACTCCATACTGCACTTGTGATCGATATGATACAGGTACTGTACGATATGGTATAGGTACTGACCCTCTCTGCTGACAAACTGAATAGAGGTAGATGAGATTGATAAAGCTGTTGTTTAGAAGAAAGTCAAATCAAAGGACATTTACCTTGACTTGAGTCCTTGTGTGAAAGTGCTGACAGTGGAGGAGGGGGGAGAAGGGGGGGGTGGCTTCCGACACAGAGTGGGTTTCAGTTTCTCATCATCATCAGAAAGCAGAGAGACCCAGAGGGATTCTGGCGCTGATGAGAGCGTTTCATCCTCATGCTGTTTGGCATTCAGTAGGGGTTAGTGTACTGGTCAACAGGGATTTGGGACTAATCTGCCAGTGAACCAGACCCGCTGTGCTCAAGTACACACTCAAATTACTGCAGAACTATTCTTTTGAAACATCCCTTAAAATCTGTAACCTTTAACACGGGATGAAGAGTTTTTGTCTGGTTCATAGGCTTTAAAACAGTCATAATCAACCTTATCTCACATAGCTAGACCTTTGACATGAGACAAGCCGTCTGCTCCCATTTTAGCTTATTCTGTCCGAGATCCGCTTGTTTAGACAGGAAGAGACTGACATGCTAAATGACCAGCCAGGCAGCCACAAAAATGTGGTTTATCTAAAATATAAACTATTGTAAACCAGTGTGGAAATGCAAATAAAATAATGGCATAGCATTTTCAGAGGCTGCAATTATGATCACTGGTATATTTTAATGTTTATTTTATCTACTGTTCAAAAGTTTAGATTCAGTGAGATTTTTTAGGAATTAATACATTTATTTAGCAAGGATGTATGGAATTGATCAGAATTAACGTTTATTACGTAAGACAGATTTCTATTTCAAATAAATGCTATTCTTTGGACTTTCTATTCATTAGAATCATGACAAAATGCATCAGTTTCCACAAAATTATTAAGCAGCACAACTGTTTTGAACATTGATTTTTGAAAGACTGTGTGACACTGAAGACTGGAGTAATTTTAAAATGTTAAAGTAGAAAACAGTTATTTTAAATTGTAATATTTCATAATGTTACTGTTTTTAATGTATTTTTTTGATCAAATGTAAATGCAGCATTGGGGCACTTTTAAAGAGACTTTAATTTTTTTTTTTTTTTTTTTTTTAATCTTACCGACCAAACTTTTGGACTGTAGTGTATAAATTATATATACAGTAGTTATTAGTTATGAAGTGATGAACTGATGACAGTTTTAGAGTTCTTAGTTATTTACATATTTAAATATGAATGATGTATGGAATGACTGTGTGTTTGTAGGGGCTGTACGGAGGAGTACGAGATGAAGATGATGGAGCAGAAGGGAGAAGCGGAGCCAGTGGCTGCAGGGTATCGTGGTGGGCAGCGAACCCCAGTATGGCGCTGGGACAGCCCACCTGGTACACACAGCTCTGCTCAGCGGTGGACCCCCAGCGGACCCCCACCAGTCCCCAGCCGTTCACACAAAGCCCTGGTCCCCATTCCATTCAGAGAGCCCCAACACATCTCTGCTAAAAGGTGAGACATTTCAGCATATAGTTAAAGTCTCAAGGAAACCAACTATTGGCCAGATATGTTGGCTTTGTTTTCTTCTCACTAGCTATATCCGTCTCCTCCCACAGGCCTGTCAGTTATCCAGAGAACCATTACAGTGTGTCTCCTCTTGCCGGGGACAGAGGGATGCCGTACAGAAACCCTTCGGCTAGTTTCTCCAGTCCAGGCTCTGGGTTCAGCTCCACCGCACTGGGTGTGCCGGGACTCAGCGGACCCTTTGTCCACTATAAACCCACTCGAGATGGGTCAGTTGTTTTGTTTTTTTGAAGGTTTTGGCATCAGTACAACACTTTCATCTGACTTGTCAGTTGACAAAAAATTTATAGATGAGCCATTCATTGGCAACTAGGGCTAAAATCTTTGAGCATTTTGACAATATAGAGATATACATTTAGATTCTTGCCTAATAAATCCTGTCAGGGTGTTCATTCTGAAGGGTTTTATTTTGAGATAATGACCAGATAATTGTACATTATCCCACTTGTTACACGGCTACTGATGGAATAAATAAATGCATATGTAATATTGATTTGACCTGAAATTATATTAAGTAAGAAGAAAGTGGTAGTGCATGATGATAAACGTGAATTTAGTGCAGTGTAAGGAGTGATTCACACAGAAGTTCGTGTGTTTAAAAACACAAGATGCAGAGCATGAATGGAATTTTAAAAATGGTAAGTATAGAGATGCGTTTTTTAAATGTTGGAACTATTTTTAAGCATTTTAAAGAACGCTGTGTCATGCGTAAAACGCTGCAAAACACTCAAGCGCAGTGGTCAATCATGTCTAGTACATGTAGAAAAACAATGGAAAAGCAGCAATGGAATGCAAAAACATGTTCTGTCTAAACGGCCCCTGACAGTTTGGTCTCCAAAACCGACATTTGGCACAATGAATTGAACTTCCCAACACTGTTTTGCTATCAGAGACATTATTGAAATGTCTGTTTTGCTTTCATATTGTGCAAATATTCAATATCTTTCCCATAACTGTTGGGAACTGATACAGAAGAAGCAATAAACGATAGCGAGGATAGAAATGAACATCTTCAGGCGCTGTTTACCATCATGTGGGTGTGTCTGATGGTAAATGAGAGACTGCGGTTGAGGCATGTATGAGCTAGACCTAGACTGCTGCTGATTCACAAGCCTATTGTGTGTGATTGTATATGTGTATAATGCAGAGGTCATGGCATGTACAGACTTTCATAGTGCACTATTGTGTGCTTGATGGCTAGCTGCCCTGTTCAACCAGAGGAACTTGTTTTTTTGAAGTTAACATACACTGAATGGTTTACAATAAGCCTAGGAACAAGAAAAGAAATGGGCAAAAAAATCATGTTGACTTCTTTGTATTTTTCCCCTTTTCCTAGTCACATGCATTTATATTTAATGTAATTAAAAAAGTAGGTCATTGATTAGCATATCCTGGTTGTTCTGCATCTAAATTAGGGCTTGTCCCCCCCAAACACCATCCCCGTGACAAACACCTTAAATATTTATAGAGCTCACAAAGACCTTTATTATCAAGATAATTGATTCTGAACCATATTTTAAAATCTGCATTAAATCAAAATGGACCCTGTTTACTTTCTTAGCACACATTACTTGCCATGTAGTGAACGCTTAATCTGTGCAAGAAAAGTTAATGTACAGAAATAAATTGTCTTCGTAATATTTAGTCAACACCTGGAAATTTGCTTCCCTTCTGGAATAGCATTCATTTTCTGCTGACATCGGTTTAACAGCCTGAGGCAGAACATCCTTAACTCTTCTTTTCCAAACTTCAGCTTTCTGTGAGCTAGAGATTATAATGCAATATTCCGTTTCACTTGGAAATACGTTTTAATATTAAAGTCAGTTGCAGCTTACAGCTCACACGCTGTTTAAAGTTTTCCTGAATGTGTTTACAGTTTAAAGTGCATTGGGGTGTTATAGAGAGTTGTTAGGGCACTGCGAGTCTGTTAACATTTCACACGGACTCTGTTTATGGTGGTGATTCAGCGAGATGTGCTAATGAGTGCTATTATTAGTCCCATCAGATTCAGCCGTACATCAACGCTCAAACCCACAAGGTGACAAGTGACAGAACACTTGGGTTGCAACAGACTTTGGATTCAATGTGGCATGTGTATGATGCAGACTTTGCTGCAGGGTGTCAGAAATGACCCTGTTTGATTTCTTAATACTCATAACATCACTATACAGAACAAAAGATCTGTCTGTAATTTTGTTTCATTGTGACTTTAAAGTCTTTTTCTGCCTCTGGGGTAGGGTTGCCCCCAAAATAATAAAAGAACACACATAATCATAGCTTAACAATACACCATGAGAAAACATGCTCATATATGTCAATTATTTATTCTTATTAGTCTTTTTTTGACAGTTCTGCAGCTGTTAACCTGGATGAGATGATTATTTTTTATTATTCATTTGCTTAAATTAGGACTACATTTAAATCTAAATAGTTTAGCATTTTTTAAACTTTTTAAAATGTCAAATTGTATATGACATATATGCTTATTTATTATGTATATATTTATGATTAATATAAATGATAAATTAATAAATAGGGTCTAACATTAGTAATTATAATCTGTTAATTCTTCTGTCTAATAATGCATGTCTTATCATGCTCTAACAGACTATCCAAATTGTAATAAAACAATAGGGTTATGCCTTTAGAAGCACAGATGTGTCTGTCACTTTAAAGGTATGGTTCACCCAAAAATGAAAATTCTGTCATAATTTACCCAGGTTGTTCAAAACCTGCAAGATACTTTGAAGAATGTGGGTAACTAAACAGCTGCTGGTCCTCAGTAACAAAAAATACTATCAGAGTCAATGGGGACCAGACACTCTTTGGTTACCCACATACTTCAAAGTATTTTCTTTTATGTTCAACAAAAGAAAGGAATTATTACAGGTTTGGAACAGCTTGTGGGAATGTAAACGATGACAAAATTTTCTTTTTGGGATGAACTATACCTTTAAGTCAGACAGTCCACCGCAAATGCTTCTCTGCAAACTGCGCGTTCATCATTAGTTACCGGACAGACAAAGGGCGGACGTGAGCTCCTCGATGTTCTGGAGACTCCATCATCGCCATGGAAACAAAGACCAAGATGAGCTTCTCTGACTTCTTATGAAATTGATTTCATTGTAATTTCTATTAGCATTATAAACGGTGCAAAATACTTATTTGTTGATTCAACTTGTTGGCCTTTGTAAAATACGGGACAAATCGCATCCCGTATTAGGACGGTTCCGTATTTTAAGGGACGGGTGGCAATCCTACTCTGGGGCAACTTTCCTTTTTTGGGTTTTTGTGTCCAAACTCTCCTTCAACCACCTGTCGTATACAAACCCTTTCCACAATCCACTAAATTCAGATGACTAAAATCCCATCCCTTGTTATCTGTGAACAGTATTTCATGTTGACTTTAAAACTGCTGTAAGCATTTTCCACTGTTTTGCTAACTCTAACCACATGTCGTTGCTCTCCAATAAAATGCCAACCAACCTGATCCAAGTGGTCAGAATTTAGCTGATTAACATAGGTTAAATAACAATATATTTAATAACATGTTAATATTTGTTGTGTGTGTAGGTTTGGGTCAGTCCAGCGATTTGATCCACACGTTACAGTCGATGTCTCGAGTGGAGAATCATCATCTGGTTTCACTAGCCAAGAAAGCACGATGGAGCGCAACAAGTCAGGTAAACAAACATGCATAATCCAAAGACATTTATGGAGAACCAGTCCTTAAACAAAAACTGCTGTAAATGTGTTTTGTGTACCGCTCCATCACTGAGTGCCCTCTGCTGGATACACTGTAAATATAGGCTTCTTTACGAAAACCATTGGCTTTCACTGGTGATCACTGGTCATTATTCAGGCATTAATTGAGTCTTATTATTTACTAAAACTAAAATGAATATTAGATGGAAAAACTCCAACTAGAAATAAATATGATTTTAAGCTGAAGTACAAAAAAACGTAAACTGAAATAAGAATAACTTAAAGCTGAATAAAAACTATTTTTAAAAAATACTAATAAAAATGACCAAAGCACAAGATTACTGAATCTTAAATTGAAATGAAATATGAAAATATAAAAATAAAAGCTAATTCAAAATATTGATAAATACTATAATAGTATATAAATGATACTAAAATAATACTGAGTCTGCTAGAGAAACACAACAAACATCTGATTATCAAGCACAATGAAGAGTGTCAAACACGCACAAAATAAGGGGCTGTTCACACTGAGTCACTGATTTGTTTAGTAAAGTTTAACAAAAGTGATCCATCTCCTGTGAAATACTAAAGTCAGGTTAAGGCAAGATTAAATTTATCTTTAGATGTTTATATAACATTCTTTTAAAGTGCATGTAAACAGTTTTGTGACAGTGTGAATTGGACTTTACTCCTTTTGTGTTGGACAGAGCCCATGTGGCATGTTCCTGCTTCATCACGAGGTGTGTCAGTGGGCTCAGCTCCAAGAAGACAGACTCGACAGGACGTTGCAGGGAAGGACTCTCCAAACCGCCACTCTAAGGTAAGAAGTCATCCTCGTTCCTCATCATCAGGTTAATCAGGAGGTTTTCACAAGTTTCCTTTGTGTACTTATCACTCTTCCTCCTGCTCTCTCTCAGGGTGAGGCACACTATTCCAGTCACTCCAGCAGTAACACGCTCTCCAGTAATGCTTCCAGCAGTCACAGTGACGAGCGCTGGTTTGACAGCGTGGGAGGTGGGGTTTCCGGTGCCCTGAGTGACCCCTCAGACCCCGACCCTGACCCTATGGGCAAGGGAGGCTCCAGTGACAGTGGCATCGATGCATCTCTCTACACGCCAAGTCCCAACACTAAAGGAGCCAAACCTAGCCGCAGCCTTGCAGGAACCCCCCATAAACCTTTGCATGGCTCTGCTACCTACAGCGGCTTGCAGGAGCTGTCCGGAGCGGGAGGGAGGGCAGCAGGAGAGGGTCGTCGCAGGGAGTCTTCACCCGTCATTGCATCTGCAAATCAAAGCAAGAACTATCGCACTCGCACATTCCCCCCTCCTGGATCAGCCAATGTCGACAGCTTCAAACCAAGGTATTGTATTTATTCTGAAATGTATAAAGTGAGAGAAAAAATGATTTGATCCCCTGCTCATTTTGTATGTTTGCCCACTGACAAAGAAATGATCAGTCTATAATTTTAATGGTAGGTTTATTTGAACAGTGAGAGACAGAATAACAACAAAAATATCCAGAAAAACGCATAATAAGTATTTGACCCCTTCGCAAAACATGACTTAGTACTTGGTGGCAAAACCCATGTTGGCAATCACAGAGGTCGGACGTTTCTTGTAGTTGGCCACCAGGTTTGCACACATCTCAGGAGGGATTTTGTCCCACTCCTCTTTGCAGATCCTCTTCAAGTCATTAAGGTTTGATTTTTGGCAACTCAAATCGTCAGCTCCCTCCACAGATTTTTTATGTCTGGCTAGGCCACTCCAGGACCTTAATGTGCTTCTTCTTGAGCCACTCCTTTGTTGCCTTGGCCGTGTGTTTTGGGTCATTGTCATGCTGGAATACCATCCACGACCCATTTTCAATGCCCTGGCTGGCTTCAATGCCCTGGCCCTGACGGTACATGGCCCCGTCCATCGTCCCTTTGATGTGGTGCAATTGTCCAGTCCCCTTACCAGAAAAACACCCCCAAAGCATAATGTTTCCACCTCCGTGTTTGAAGGTGAGGATGGTGTTCTTGGGGTCATTCTTCTGTTCTTATCCTCCAAACACGGCGAGTTGAGTTTATGCCAAAGAGCTCGATTTGCTTGGCGATGGTCTTGTAGCCCATTCCAGCCTTGTGTAGGTCTACAATCTTGTCCCTGACATCCTTGGACAGCTCTTTGGTCTTGGCCATGGTGGAGAGTTTGGAATCTGATTGATTGATTGCTTCTGTGGACAGGTTGTCTTTTATACAGGTAACAAACTGAGATTAGGAGTACTCCCTTTAAGAGAGTGCTCATAATCTCAGCTCCTTACCTGTATAAAAGACACCTGGGAGCCAGAAAACTTGCTAATTGATGGGGATCAAATACTTATTTGACTCATTAAAATGCAAATCAATTTATTACTTTTTTTTAAATGCGTTTTCCTGGATTTTTTTTGTTGTTATTCTGTCTCTCACTGTTAAAATAAACCTACCATTAAAATTATAGACTGATCATTTCTTTGTCAGTGGGCAAACATACAAAATCAACAGGGGATCAAATAATTTTTTCCCTCACTGTACACTACTGTTCAAAAGATTGGGGTCAGATTTTTTTTTTATTTTCTTAAAACATTAATACTTTTATTTAGCAACAATGCATTAAATTAATCAAGAGTGGCAGTAAATGCATTTATAATGTTACAAAATATTCCTATTTGAAATAAATGCTGTTCTTTTGAACTTTCTATTAATCAAGAATTTAAAAAAATGTATTATAGTCTACACGTAAAACTGTTTTAACACTGATATTAATAAGAAATATTTCTTGAACACCAACTTGGCATATTAGAATGATTTCTGATGGATCATGTAACACTGACTGGAATAATGATGCAGAAAATTCAGCTTTATCTTATCTTGGTTTTACTGTATTTTTGACCAAATAAACGCAGCCTTGGTGAACATTAGAGACTTTTAAAAACATCTTTCTGATCCCAAACTTTTGAATGTGTACCTTGATTAACATAGCAAAGCACAATACACATACGGGATAATTAAAAACTTTAACACAAAGAAATGTTGTCGTGTAAACTAACTGAAATAAATGAGCTATATCACACGAGTAGCAGTGCGATATGGCTGTACATCAGCACGGCTGTGATTTGGCCGTAGGTAATCACAGCGTGCTGATGTACAGCCATATCGCACAGCTATGAGTGTGATACTGTGTTTACGAATATATAAACACGAATTATATCTAATGCTTAACCACCATAGAGACAGCAGCAAATTCCCGAAAAATTGGCCGAGGTAACTCCCTGGAGCTCACATTTCCGAAAACGTCAATGCAAATTTTAAATAGACGTTATCTTTGTTAACAAACTGCATATTTGAAGTCTTAATAACTACATTCTCACCTAAAAAAAAACTACATTCCGTGACACAAAATCATATTTATATAATTTAAGTGGATTTGGGCGTTTGCCATGACGCTCACTATGAGAAATACTGCAAGCGGAGTGATACAAACGGTGAAATGGTTCTGTTATCACTAGAATATCGCTCGGCTAGAAAAGGCTCTCAGCCAATCAGATTCGAGGACCAGCAAGAACTGTTGTATAAAATGAGTTGAAGTACTACAATAAAAACTTTTGAATGCTAGTGTACCTTGATAGACATAGCGGAGCACAGCACACATATGGGATAATTCAGGTGTGACTGACAAACATGTGCACAAACGGCAGTGATGGGCATTAATAGATTTATGCCTGCAGTTATAGAATGTAATAAATGTGATTTTGTGACCTACCAACATATGAATTGTGTATATTTTTGTTTCTGGGATTTAGGGCCTGCTATACCCCTCAAGGGTACAAGACCCCTGCTATGGGTGATAAACCCCGGCCTTTAAGATCTTCAACAGTCACACCCACGTCAGGCTCCGCCCAGCTGTCAAGCTCCGCCCCCAAGTCCTTTTGTAAAACCAAGAGTGCATGGCAACAGGAGGAGAACAGCACAGCAACCAGCCTCACCTCCACTGACAGCAACAGCAATAAGTATGTGTGTTTATGAAATGTATATTTCATGTTTATGAAATAGATGCATGACAATTGAATCTTGGTCCTGATTATTATGTGTATGCTTTCAGGCAGGTGGATATGAACAGTAAGAACGTGTTCGGACAGCCCCGGTTACGTGCCTCTCTGAGGGACCTGCGCTCACCACGCAGATCTCACAAAAGCACCATCGAGGACGACTTGAAAAAGCTCATCATCATGGACAACCCTACAGAGACACCATCACGGGATGGGGTAAACAAACACTAGAAAGTGACAAAAAATACAAACCTCTGCTTGTATACAAGACAATCAATAAAACTCATTTGTTCAATGTGTGTTTGTGCTTCCCTATAGTCTCCTCATCGGACCCTGCAACGTACTTTCTCAGATGAGAGTCTGTGCAGTGGACGGAGAGATTCTAGTTATGCAAGCACGCCTCTTTTTGAAGGACAAGTGCCGCCCAGTGACCTTCTCTTCACTTGCACGCTGCCTACTCGACGCCACGGACACAACACTAATCATGGAGCCCTCATGCCTAGTAAGAAAGGTAAGTGTCATTTGTTGGTCATAGTCAGTTGGTATGTTTTTACTCTTTCTCTGCTAATAGCTTTGGGATAAACTGTCAATTTTTTATTTTTTTTTCAGTACCATTGTCTGCATCAGAAATATCTCTAACTGAGGTGAAGGATAAGGTTCCACCTCTCAGAAGACTGGACCCTGGACTCATGCCCCTTCCTGACACTGCCTGTGGTCTAGAGTGGTCCAGCCTCGTCAATGCGGCCAAAGCATATGAAGGTATGAGGCTGTGTTTGTCAAACTCAAACTAAGATACTTTAAGTTATGGAAGCCCATTTTATGTTTTGGTTAATCATAATTATTACATAAAAAGTGCATACAAAAAAACTGTGAAGTTGATTATTACCTTTTTTTTTCTCCATCATCATGACTTTTATTTTATAATTTGGACTTAAGTCTTTATGAAACATATTTTATTAAACTTTCCCAGTTTTAATGCAAGTAGAAACCTTTTTTTAATGAAGTACGCTCACTGAGGGACTTGTTTAGTAAGATTTTACCTGAAAAGATTTTAGATTTTTTTTTTATCATATGTTAATTTAAAAAATCTTGTATAGTTTTATTGACTGTATTTGTTTGGATTTATTTTGTGTTTGTAACTCTTGTGTTGTTTCAGTTTGATTTTTGCCATTAGGATGGCCTTGGATGCTGAGATGGCAATGAAAATAATTTACTACTACTACTAAGGCTGTCAAAATGGCTGAAAAACTAAATTAGAATTTTGTACTTAAATATTATCAATATTCGAATTATATTCAAATTTAAAAGGCATCATTTCAGTTAGGGGGAAAAAAAGATTTTGGCTTCTCTCAGATATGGGAACCGAGTACTGCATCGCTAAGCCTTTACATCACGAGAGCGCATCGAGCAAAATATCACTAATGCACGTTTCGTCAAAGCAAAAAAAATAACACTACTATCTTTGCAAAAAGTGCATAGTGTTTAAATTAATGTTTATAAACCATATATAATTAAGTAAGTTGCTTAAACAATTAGAAACAAAACAGCATCATGTATGTATGTATAGTTTAATACAAAGAACCGAAAACCAATCACAAAGAGTACATTTTACGCTTAAAAACATGATGGGGAAAACCTGCCATAGTCTCGAGACATTTTTTAAAAGTTGAACTTACATTAATTTTACATGGCTTTCTAAATATGTGGCTCTCTTGTGCAAGATGCGAGTGCGGCGGTGATAGATGTCCCTATAGAAAATGCGATAAATATGTGTTCTGTGTGAACGGCTTGGTTTCAGTTTTGACGTAAACCGCACCGCATCTAGTGGGTTTAGCTGGATAGGCTAACAAAAACATTCAAATGCAACGACACCTACATCGTCATCGGATCTTGTGTGAAACTGATAAGGCTGCCTGACGCACACCTAAAATTCAAATGCAACGTTTTTGTATTCGAATGTGGATTTTTATTTTAAATTCAACGACTATTCGAAATTCGAATTTTATTTTTGACAGCCGTAACTATTACTTATTTCTTTGACTATATCTCATAATTTTGACATTTTATTTCATAATTTCAAATGTCTCATAATTGCAACTTTTTATCTCATAATTCTCAACTTTTGGGTTGTACTCATTTACCAAAGTATGATTTTTTTTTTTTTTTTTTTTTTTATGTGGCACAAATGGGCTTCCATATTAGAGCCCTGCATTTCAGCTCAGGTCCGACAGGCCCCGACTTTTTATGCCCCTAGGGCCAGGCTTGGGGCCAGTTTTCACGTCATAGTTCAGTTTTAGGCTTCTCCTTATTTTAATATTTTAGACATCCATCAATTAGTGATAAAAAAAAAATTGCCGCGCTGGTGGAAACAACACAAGTGCTACCGCGACTGTGAAGAGAGGCTCGACAGTGTTTAGTGTCCCGCAGTTCTGCATTCAAATACACGCGCTATAGGCTGAAGCTTGACAAAAAGCCCCAGCAAAAGTAATTACCATGAATGTGTCCGGGGGAAATAGCAAGGAGATATTTGAATTATTTACTAATAAACTGGTGACACTTTACAATAAGGTGTCATTTGTTAACATTAGTTGATGTTTTAACTAATATGAACAAAAAATGAACAATACATTTATTACACTATTTATAAATCTTTGTTAATGTTAGTTAATAAAAATAGAGTTCACAGTGCAATAACTAATGTTAACAAGCATAACTTGTGATTTTAATAATGCACTAGTAAATGCTGAAATGAACATCAACTAAGATTAATAAATGCTGTAGAAGTATTCATTCTTAGTTCATGTTGACTCATATAGTTAACTAATGTGAACTAATGAACCTTATTGTAAAGTGTTACCAATAAACTACTGTTTTCTGAGTCCGTGTCGCAAAGATGAAGATGATCCTGACTCGCCGTCTCCTCATTAGACGCGCCTTTAGAGAGAAGTGGATTTTTGGATTATGACCATGGTTATAATGAAAGAGTTTTTGTTTTTTCGATTTGTTTTATTTCGTTAAGTAGTAATTTAAAGCTTTCTATAGAGATATTTGTCATGTGTGTGAGGCATGTATTCGCTGAGTTTCGGTTCATTTTTGTGAAGCGCTCCTGTTCAATACCGAGACAAAAGTAGACCCTTTACAGTTCCGAATCATGTATTACTCTTACCTTTATAAGCAAAAATTACAGCATATTTAAAGCTGTATCCACTAAAAAAAATGCAAGTGATCGCGCTGGCGACTTCATGTCCATCAAAGCACGCTTAAGCTTCCACTCTCTGCACAAACTATTGGATATGTGCCTAACAGCACACATTTATTTAACGTTTAAACATTGTTATATGCTTGAACTGTTTTATATCTATAGATTTTATTTTAGGCAAGTCGTGATGGTTTGAGAAGGCTAAATTGATCAAACATATGATCAGCTCACTGTCTGCCGCTGGCCACTTGGTCGTTACTTTAAAAAACAAAAACTTATTTAACGAACATGAAAAAAATGCTCCAAGTTTGTTTTGTTCTGGCAATCCCATGTAGTACAAAAAGGCTTAAAATAGTAACTCATTAATCTGAATTATTAAATCTGTCTGTTTTTTACAGTGCAAAGAGCTGTTTCTTTATTTTCATTGTCTGAGTCTCACGCGGGCGGCAATGAGTTGAGACCCGTCATCAGCCCGGTGCATTTCCACACGCCACAGACTCCCCGCACCACTCCTACTTTCAGCAGGTAAGACAGACAAACATACACCTGTACTGTGTATATGTATGTGTGTGTGTGTGTATATATATATATATATATATATATATATATATATATATATATATATATATACTTGCTCTTCCTCTGAGTTCTCTGCAGTGTAGGGTTTGTTAACAGTAGTGTTACACCAAGGGCACAATGTTGGCTCTGCATGTTTGCTTAACCTCAAATCAACTCATTCCTTCAATCATGGATTAAGCATTTAAATATTTGGAATAAGAATTTATATGCAAGGATACTGGTATTAACTTGTTTTTAATCTGTGTGTGTTGCAGTGAAGAGGTTCCCAATGACCTGTCTGGGCGTCTATATCATCTGGAAGTCATGCTGAAACAGCTGAACAATGATCTGGAAAAAGTGAGTTACATTGAAGGAACCTGACCAGTGCAGGACAGGTTCATTAGGGACGGGTATTTTGAGTAATTTTATTGCTGAGTATTCAAACACATAAAGTAGTCAGTTACTTGAAACTGAGTTATTTAAAGTTGAAATATGACACATTTGTCAAATGTGATAGTGTTACCAAGTTGTGTTTGATGTGTTTTTATAGGCCAACCCAGTAGTTGGCATCACGCTGGTCCCCTCAACAAAAAGCCAATAGCATTTTTCCATTGGCTTTTGGGTTGCAGAAAATCACAAAAATGACAAACAAAGGTTTATGATTCCTTTCTGAAGCTTAAATACAACCAGCAGAAAGTTAAGCTATAAACGACCTACACCATGGTCACATGACTTCAACGCCACCGCCATTGAGTTTCTGACAACTGTTTCAGTCTTTATTTAAAGTCTACACATTATTTGTGAAGTTCACCCTGGCCAACAAAATGTACAATTCTCTTTAGAAATTCAAAATGAAAGAAAATAAAAGTGAAACTGTTGGCCATTTTTGGAGACATCCTTGTAATTACGTTTCTCTCTTCCTCTCCTCCTCTGTTCCTTCCTGTCCCATTCTCTCAGGAGAAGCAGGACAAGGCAACGTTGTTAGCAGAGATGGCTAATCTGAGGCAGAACAACCAGCGTCTGCAGGAGGAATCGCACTCAGCCAGTGAACAGCTCCGCAAGTTCAGCAAACTCTTATCCTCTACCATTCCCGAGAGGAAATGACTGTGCCCTTTCATTTGAGAGAAGATGAGATTTGCCTAATACGGCACGCTCTGTGCCAACAGCTAATTTACTTCACAGTCTCTTATTGTCCAGTACATCCACTGTCCCGCTCGCTCTCATCTAGGCAAGTCTGCCAGCTCGTCCTCACCCCACACCAAACTGTGAGCTTTACGAAAAGTGTGACGGAAGGAAACCGAAAGAATTTATGCAGGTCTGCCCGATGACTTGAGACTTTAAAGCTTTAACCTAAAGCCGGTACAGAAGTACAAATGTCTATTTTTAAACAAACAAACAAACACACACACGATTGCTACCTTGAAACGAGCAAGCTCCTCATCTGGTCGAACTACTTTCGGAACTATTTTCTCATTGTAGATTTATTTTTGTACGCGACGAGTTGACACTAAGCTTGAGCCAGTAAAACTGAGAGACGCTAAACATCAGAGAGGCCTATTTACTGCACAGTCAGCTCAACAGCCAAACAGAAAATCGACACTTGAGCCACGTGAGAGATCCTACCTTTCCCAAAACGTTGAGAGAAATCACGGTACTGTAATTATGAGGAGAAAGGAACGACTCGCAGATAACACGTCACTGTAAAGTATAGTTCTACATCGCATAATCTCATGTGCAGGTACATTGTGTTCATATTTATAGTTCAAACCATCCTCATCTCAACTGATTTATCATCCTATAGTGACTGAAACTCTGCAATAATGGCTCTGTAGATCTTCACTTCTCCAGAGATGGAGAACCGCCGCCGCTTTCTGACCAGTGATAGCAACCACTACTAAAACTGTGATGTTACACCCAAGTCTTTGATCGTTTCCTCTGTGCATGGACATCGGTCAGTCTTTTAAGTGACAGCAAATGCCACTTGCTCTCTTATGTATGGTTTCGGCATAGCACTGTGTGTGTAAACTTGGGCTGTTCTGTCAGATTTCGACACTGTATATGTATATGCAAAGCCGACACTAAGAAACCCTAGTCAGCTGTGTTCCATACAGACTCTATTTTTCTATTTGTATTTAGTTCAGGTTTATCAGGTGAAACGACTGTTGGCAATAGATAGCTGTTTTCAACTTCTAGACAGATCATCGTGTTTACATACTAAGACGATCCACGCTGTACTCTGTTATGCGCTCTAACTGGAATAACAGTCAGGCTGGATCGAATATGGTTTATCATGTACCCCATGTTACTCTGTACATGTCTGCCTTAAAGTGGTCAGCTGTGACCAGTGATGTGTTGTAATTTACGACCCATATCAGCTCTCTCCATCCCTTTAACCTGATGCGACTGGAAAAAATATCTCCTCCTCTCAGGACCCGTAAGCTGCCCTTTCGATGACCTGATCTGTTCGTTTCTGACCTATTTATTCACATCAAAAGAAAAGCACTGCAACAGTCGGTTGACTTTATATTGTATTAGTCATCATAGCTAATATAAGTGAAAATATAATGTGTCTGCTCTGCTCAGACACACAAAAACAACTATATACATGTTTATGACAGTAAATAGCATTGTAAAACGCAAACGTTTTTGTTTATTTATGGGGTGAGAGATACAAATAAGACCTGACGTCATTCATTGCAGCTGTTTTAGTAGTGTAACTGTACATACAGTGATTTTATACCAAGCTTTGAACTGCTGATATCTAACGTTAAATGTTCTCCCCACTATAAAAAATTCTTTCATTCACTCGCCCTCATGTTGTTCCAAACCTGTATGGCTTTATTTCTTCTATGGAACATGAAAGAAGTTATTCTGAATAACTAAAGCGTTCCATTGTGTTCGTTTTAAGTTCCACAGAAGAAAGCAAGTCATACAGGTTTGGAACAACACGTGAGAATGTGTTTTTGGGTGGACTGTACCTTTAAATAAAAGCCTGTATACATGTTGGAAGCTTTTATTTATACATAATCACTCTGGACTTGCGAAATTCAAATGATCAGAATGATAAGCTCATTTGCCCCACTGTTTTAGATCCATTTTTACAGATTTATCAGATTCTCATCTCATTGCTGTGACTACAAGAACTTCACCCACTGTGTGTTTTTCTGTTAATGAAGTGGGAGGTTTTTCCAGACTCACTCAGTTCTGGGTTACTGGGTGTCATATCTGCACCGTGGATTGTCTTATGATTTCTGTTTGTTTGATAGTTGGGTGGAGGTGTTTTTATTAAGTTCTTTTTTTATTTTTAAAAGGTAAATATGAGTAATATACTTGTGAAAACATCTATGTGCATCTGTGTTGCGCATTCTTAAATCATGGCAAATTATATAATCCAGCTGTAATATTTGAAGGTTTATTTTTATGTGTAATATTTTGACTATTTATTTTGATTCTTTTTTTAAATACAGAAAGTCAAATTCAAGGTGAAAATAACAAGATTTGGTAACATTATTGGAGGGTACTGAGTTGATGTATTTTTTAGTTTGTCCTTTATATTTTGATTCATGATCTTTTGTACAAAGCTGATTTTACGCTTTTATTTCTTTTCTTTTTTTTAAAGAAACTTTATTGTAATTCTTCTTTTTGTCTCTGTTTCCATTAGCTTCATGCATGAAACAGTGGCTCTAATGCCTCGATTAACTATTGATAACTGATCAATCTTTCAGTTTCTTTTGGGGATGTTGTATCAATGAGTGTACATTTAATATGTGTAAATTATGTTTTCATTATTTTATAAAAAATATATTAAAATATTTCATAATTATAACATTCTTGGCCATTATTTTATTTGACTAATATTTTAAGCTACACTGGAAGAGCAAAGATGTACAAATGTTGGCTTGTTAGTAATTTACACATTCTGTTGCTAAGTCTGTATTCTTGACGAGTTCACACTATGAGGAATACAAGTCTAACAAGTTCATTTATTGAATCAAAGCTTGCAAAAAAGGGACAGTTTACTCTAAAATTAAAGTTCTGTCACCCTCAAGTAGTTCCAAACCTGTATGAGTTTCTCTCTTCTGATGAGCACAAAAGAAGATATTTTGAAGAATGTGTGTAACCAAACAGTTGCTGGTCCCCACTGACTCTTTTATTTTTTTTTGCACTCAGATTCCAGATATATTAAGAAATTCAGTGGGGACCAGCAACTGATTGATTGCGTAAATGATGACAGACTTTTTACTACCAAATGGTACAAAACTCTGCTGCTCGAGCCCTCACATATAACAAAAAATCAGCACATATCACTCCCATCCTTCACCAACTTCACTGGCTTAAGGTGGCCAAACGTATTCAGTTCAAACTCTTAGTTTTAGTCTATAAGGCCTGTAATGGCCTCGCGCCTCAATACCTGGTCAAGTTAGTGCAACCATATGTTCCTGCACGGACTCTCAGATCTAGCAATGAGAACTTGCTTGTTGTGCCCAAGTATAAACTCTCTACCGTGGGTGGTAGGGCTTTCTGTATTATAGGCCCTAAGCTATGGAATAAGCTATATTATTATTATTATTATTACTACATAAACGGAAGGAACACTTCCATGTCGAGCCGCTGCTGCCACCACAGAGAACAACAGCGCCGCCCACTGGAATAAAAGATTGTCGGGTTGACTGTTGTTACTTGCTCCCTCTGCTGGTCGTAAATGCGTATAGCACGATAAATAGAAGGCATTTACATGTTGGTATATTAATGCATATATAAACATAAATAAAAATGTAATTATTTCCCATAAATTATTTATTTTTATTTATTTATGAATGTATGAATGAATGAATGAATGGGAGACAAAATCATTGTGCATGTATGAAGCTTTTAATGCTAGGATCATTACCAGGGTTGCCAGGTCCACGTAACAAAACTAGATCAACTGGTACTCAAAACTAGCCCAGTCGCATTTCAGGAGAAAATGTCGCATTTCAAAATTGTGTTCTAGGGGGTCTAGGCCTCCCAGAGGATCCCACCTTGGTCGACATCATGTTCCGCACTAAAAAAACATCAGTATAAAGGTATGGAAACTCCAATCATTACATAGACTTTATTTTTTACATTTTTGTTTAAACACTGTGTTCTAAACAAACATGAATTAACAATATATACAGGTGCATCTCAATAAATTAGAATGTCGTGGAAAAGTTCATTTATTTCAGTAATTCAACTCAAATTGTGAAACTCGTGTATTAAATAAATTCAATGCACACAGACTGAAGTAGTTTAAGTCTTTGGTTCTTTTAATTGTGATGATTTTGGCTCACATTTAACAAAAACCCACCAATTCACTATCTCAACAAATTAGAATATGGTGACATGCCAATCAGCTAATCAACTCAAAACACCTGCAAAGGTTTCCTGAGCCTTCAAAATGGTCTCTCAGTTTGGTTCACTAGGCTACACAATCATGGGGAAGACTGCTGATCTGACAGTTGTCCAGAAGACAATCATTGACACCCTTCACAAGGAGGGTAAGCCACAAACATTCATTGCCAAAGAAGCTGACTGTTCACAGAGTGCTGTATCCAAGCATGTTAACAGAAAGTTGAGTGGAAGGAAAAAGTGTGGACGAAAAAGATACACAACCAACCGAGAGAACCGCAGCCTTATGAGGATTGTCAAGCAAAATCCATTCAAGAATTTGGGTGAACTTCACAAGGAATGGACTGAGGCTGGGGTCAAGGCATCAAGAGCCACCACACACAGACGTGTCAAGGAATTTGGCTACAGTTGTCCTCTCCTGAACCACAGACAACATCAGAGGCATCTTACCTGGGCAAAGGAGAAGAAGAACTGGACCGTTGCCCAGTGGTCCAAAGTCCTCTTTTCAGATGAGAGCAAGTTTTATATTTCATTTGGAACCCAAGGTCCTAGAGTCTGGAGGAAGGGTGGAGAAGCTCATAGCCCAAGTTGCTTGAAGTCCAGTGTTATATTTCCACAGTCTGTGATAATTTGGGGTGCAATGTCATCTGCTGGTGTTGGTCCATTGTGTTTTTTGAAAACCAAAGTCACTGCACCCGTTTACCAATAAATTTTGAAGCACTTCATGCTTCCTTCTGCTGACCAGCTTTTTAAAGATGCTGATTTCATTTTCCAGCAGGATTTGGCACCTGCCCACACTGCCAAAAGCACCAAAAGTTGGTTAAATGACCATGGTGTTGGTGTGCTTGACTGGCCAGCAAACTCACCAGACCTGAACCCCATAGAGAATCTATGGAGTATTGTCAAGAGGAAAATGAGAAACAAGAGACCAAAAAATGCAGATGAGCTGAAGGCCACTGTCAAAGAAACCTGGGCTTCCATACCACCTCAGCAGTGCCACAAACTGATCACCTCCATGCCACGCCGAATTGAGGCAGTAATTAAAGCAAAAGGAGCCCCTACCAAGTATTGAGTACATATGAACATACTTTCCAGAAGGCCAACAATTCACTAAAAAATTTTTTTTTATTGGTCTTATGAAGCATTCTAATTTGTTGAGATAATGAATTGTTGGGTTTTTGTTAAATGTGAGCCAAAATCATCACAATTAAAAGAACCAAAGACTTAAACTACTTCAGTCTGTGTGCATTGAATTTATTTAATACACGAGTTTCACAATTTGAGTTGAATTACTGAAATAAATGAACTTTTACACGACATTCTAATTTATTGAGATGCACCTGTATATATATTGTTGTTAATTGTCCTAATGCTAATGAATTAAAACCTATTATAAAGTGTTATCTTAATGTAATATCTAGTATTTTTGTGACCCTGGACCACAAAACCAGTCATAAGTAGCATGAGTATATTTGTAGCAATAGCCAACAATACATTGTGTCAGAATGATCGATTTTTCTTTTATGCCAAAAATCAAGCCAAAAATGTATTTAATTTTTGATTAGTAATATGCATGGCTAAGAACTTAATTTGGACAACTTTAAAGGTGATTTTCTCAATATATATACATATATATATTTTGGCACCCTCAGATTCCAGATTTTCAAATAGTTGAATCTTAGCCAAATATTGTCCTGTCCTAACAAACCATACATCAATGGAATGTATGTATAAATCTCAATTAAAAAAAAAAAATGGACCCTTATGACTGGTTTTGTGTTCCAGGGTCACATTTGTTCAATTGAGAAGACCTGGATGCCTTTTAAAAATGAAATAGGCTATTTAAATGATAAAGCTGTTTTTCCCAGCAACAATTAAATTTAAAAAAAATGTCCAATGTCAATATGAGAACCAATGAAGCATTTTTTATTTGATCATAGTTCAGTGTTTAAATCAAGACAACAAATGGAAAAACAGCTTCCGTTCAGTGTGTTTACTTGGTAACTGGTTCACTGTATCACACAGCCCTGACCCACACCAGATCACACCTCTCACACAGCTTCCGTTCAGAGTTCATTTACTTGGTAACTGGTTTACTGTCACCGCCACGACATGACACCTCTCGAGTCGGGCCCACTGGCAGGAAGCAGGGGCTAAATTTGTTCGGTTGATCGCGTTCCGGGGTATAAAATACATGCTTTTTTGGCGGCGTTCCCCTGGTAAATGCGCACTCCAGGGGCTAACTATGAGGTTATTGGGGTCGCTTCAACCCCTGGACATCATAACAACCCGTGGCAACACTGTTAGGCTGATGGTACACAGGGCAACTTTTTGAGCAACGTTGCTTGGGCACTTTCTAATTGAGAATGGGTAACAAATTTTCTATTTGTATATTTTAGATCAGTCGTGGGCTCGGTGTCTCACCTGGTTGCCCGTTGGCAGCAATATTTCCCGTATCTTCCTTGATTCCCCCATGTAAATATAAGAGTAACCTCTATATAAGCATTTAAGTATAATAATATAATAGTAATAACTTTTATATCGTTCAACCTGTGTAAATACGATCATTACGCAGTTAGCGAACATTGAGCGCCTGTCCCTTTAAGATGACGTCTACCTCAGCCAGACTGACATCACCATGGCGGAAGCGCAGTCAAAAGCGGCTGCTGCAGACTGTACACCCCCCAATACACGCCTGAATAAAAGAAGAATTTAGAAGAGGACGACATAGCTTTTATTAGTTCGCCACGCACAAGTATTATAAACATCTAGCGACTTCAGATGCGAGAGTAATGCTGCTGCTGTAGGTGGTGACTGACTTTCTAGCTGCAGCGCGGCTGAAGTCCAGCTCAAGTGTAGACAGACTGAGTTTATTCAGTGATTGCATGATTAATAGACACAGTTTAGTGACTCCAGACGGAAGGGCGTAAACAGTGTATATGTTGCGTATTTTTTGCTCTTGGAAGGTGCAGTTATTACAGACGTTCCTGGTGTGAACGTTATCTAAATTCTTTTTTAACACGGTAACTTAAACTCGCTTTATTAACGTGAAATGTGACGTTTTGAACGGGAAAAGTAATGTTTGTAGAGTAAAAGTCGTCTCTGGTTCTTGTTTACGAGGCAAATTAAGAGGACCTGACACACCTCAGGCTGAGTATTCCTGTGGAAAACACCTTAGTAAAGCATTCCCCGTTTTGTAAGGCTCTGAAATGTCTTATAAATGAGTGTTTTATCCAGCATCAGCGCGCGCTGCACGGTAACAATAGCGGTAGTGGACAAAGTTGGCCGTTTAAAGTACTGACGTGTCTTTTGGCGTGCGGTCAGTGCCGAAGCTGGAGGGACACGCCTGTCGCCGTTGCTCCCAGCATCTTTAACCGGGAGTCAGCCGTCAACGCCACGTTAAAATGTCAAGAGCCGGCCGAAGATCCAAAGCTTTGCATGTTAATAACGGGTACACGCTGGCAGGATGCGATCCGCCGAGAACGGCGCGCGCGCGTGCTGCTGCTGTGTCTCTGCGGCGCGCTGTCGCTGGTTATGATCCTGGCGCTGTATCTGTCTGCAGAGCCCTCCAGCAGCCTACAGCAGCATGCTGCACATCTCATCAGGGACAGGGTGAGTTGACATTGAGCTGGAATGAGTTCGTGCATTTCCACCACGTTACGACGAGTACAGTAATTCTTACTGTAAGAAATCTTTTGACCCAAAGATAAAAAAAAAAATTCTGTCATTATTTACTCTTGAATCATGTAATTCCATCCTCATGATTGAATTTGCAAGGTTATTTTAGTTAACTAAAACTATTAATTGAAAATGTTATTTGAAATGAAGCTAAATAATACTAAAATAACACTGCTTTTCTTACATGCAGGACAAAGGTAGATGTTAGGCAGAATGTTCACATTGCTGTTTTCAATAAAGCAGATGGGCACAGACTGTCATGCTCCAAAAAAGAAAAAAAAACCTCACCGTAAAATAGGCAAATTGTGCATTGTATTTGCACACAAGTATGTACTACCATTATGGTTTTATTTTTGTCAGTATGTGGCCCTCCACAGCTCAATCTGCTTAATTCCAAACTGCTCCAGTACACCAACTGTGAAGTTTCTAGTAATCCTGAAGACCTTGATTAGCTGGTTCAGGTTTGCTTTGCTTAGCTAGGGTTGGACCTAAATTCTGCAGGAAGAGATAATTATGAACATGTGCTCACCTCTTCCTTTCTGCATTATTTCTGCAGAATGCTCATAAGCCAAATAAATACTCTGTGGCACAAATAAAGAAGTTTGCAGCACAGGTGGATGGGCATCGGCTCTGGGAGACTCACCTGCGGCCCCTGCTTATTGAACGAGTGCCTGGAACTGCAGGCAGTCAGACCATACGGCAGGTAATGCGTCAGCCTGAACGATACATGTTCTACTGCTATCTAAACATCTTCAATCACAGCATGATTACCTTCCTTGCTGAAAATGTACTCACCTGCAGGCCGTCCAAGATGTAGTTAAGTTTGTTTCTTCATTTGAACAGATTTGGTGAAATTTATCATTACATCACCTGCTCACCAGTGGATCTTCTACAGTGAATGGGTGCCGTCAGAATGAGAGTACAAACGGCTGATGAAAACATGACAGTAATCCACGCGACCCCAGTTAATTAACATCTTGTGAAGCGAAAAGCTGTGTGTTTGTAAGAAATAAATGCATCATTAAGATGTTTTTAACCTCAAACTTTTGCTAAAATACGAGTCTTCTGTTCATTATATTGCTTTCTCTAGTGAAAAAGTCATCTTGTATGAATCAAGAAAGATATATGCACAAATCAAACACTATTTTACAGTTCTAAACAAATACGTCAGTGGATTTTGATAGGGAAGGACAACAGGGGGTGGTCTTTATTATGACCAGGAGCATTGGTTTAAAGTAAAAAAAAAAAAGCCTTGACGTTTTTATTTCTTACAAACATGCAGCTGTTCACATCACAAAATATTTATTGATAGACTAGGGTCGTGTGGATTATTGTGATGGTTTTATCAGCTGTTTGGACTCTCATTCTGACGGCACCCATTCACTGCAGAGGATCCATTGATGAGCGAGTGATGTAATGCTACATTTCTCCTACATTTACATCTATGATGGCTCTCAGGGTGAGTAAAATTTCAGCTATTTTTTTTATTTTGAGTGAACTATTCCTTTAAGTATCTTCTTCTGAAAAGCATGCAGTAAAGGTCATTAAAGTTCTCTCACCTCTTCCAACTACAGCATATCTTGTCCCAGCTGGGTTCACTGTCAGCAGGATGGACGCTGGAGGAGAATTCTTTCGTGTCATCTACCCCGAAGGGTAAAGTGACCTTCACCAACGTGCTGGCAGTTCTGGACCCCTCGGCTCCTCGCAGGCTGCTCCTAGCATGCCACCATGACTCCAAGATCATACCTACAGACCCTAAAAACCCCAAGCGGGTGTTTGTGGGTGCCAGTGATTCAGCCATACCCTGTGCTATGATCTTGGAGCTCGCCACTGCTCTGGACACACAGCTTAAAGCCCTAAAACTGCAGGTAGATCACAATCATGAGGAAAAGGGTTCTTGAAATGAAATGGAAACCTAAAAGACTTTCAAATCACATGAGCCAATATTTTCATGAGCCAGTATTCACAATAGAACATAGATAACATAAATATTTAAACTGAGAAATTTTACAATTTTATGCACAAAATGACCTCATTTCAAATTTGATGCTTGATACAGGTCTCAAAATAGTTTGGACGGGGGCATGTTTACCATGGTGTAGCATCTCCTCTTCTTTTCAAAACAGTTTGAAGACGTCTGGGCATCGAGGTTATGAGTTTCTGGAGTTTTGGTGTTGGAATTTGATCCCATTTTTGCCTGATATAGGTTTCCAGCTGCTGAAGAGTTTGTGGTCGTCTTTGACATATTTTTCATTTAATGATGCGCCAAATGTTCTCTATAGGTGAAAGATATGGACTGCAGACCAATTCAGCACCCGGACTCTTCTACTACGAAGCCATGCTGTTGTAATAGCTGCAGTATGTGGTTTTGCATTGTCCTGCTGAAATACACGTCGTCTGGAGGGGAGCATATGTTGCTCTAAAACCATTATATACCTTTCAGCATTCATAGCACCTTCCAAAACATGCAAGCTGCCCATACTGTATGCACTTATGCACCCCCATACCATCAGAGATACTGCTTTTGAACTGAACGCTAATAACACGCTGGAAGGTCTCCTCCTCTTCAGCCGGGAGGACACAGCGTCCGTGATTTCCAACAAGAATGTCAAATTTGACCATAGAACACTTTTTTGAAACAGTCCATTTTAAATGAGCCTTGGCCCACAGGACACAATGGCACCATGTTCCCATATGGCTTCCTTTTTGCATGATAGAGCTTTAGTTGGCATCTGCAGATGGCACGGAGGATTGTGTTTACCGACAGTGGTTTCTGGAAGTATTCCTGGGCCCATTTAGTGATGTCAATGACAGAATCATGCCGATGAGTGATGCAGTGTCGTCTGAGGGCCCGAACACCACGGGCATCCAACAAAGGTCTTCGGCCTTGTTCCTTACGCACAGAGATTTCTCCAGTTTCTCTGAATCTTTTGATGTTATGCACTGTAGATGATGAGATTTGCAATTTGACTTTGAGGAACGTGGTTTTTAAAGTGTTCCACAATCTTTTTACATACTCTTTCACAGATTGGAGATAGAGATCTGCACCCACAGGACCCAACGCAACAGGGTGCGGTGCGGGACAGCTCTTGATGGGCGAGTGCGGTGCCTGGTGCGGGCGGGAAGAGACGTGTGTGTGTGTGTGTGTGCGGGATGCGGGAGAATAAAATGATTCGCGGGACTCCCGCAAAATAGAAATTATCTAAACATAAAATGTCTAAAACATATAAATTATTTATCTGTTCTACAAAAGCAAGAAGAACAACTAATATTAACATTAAAATGATTGACATGTGCAAGCTAGGCAGAGTTTCTATTTATAACACGTGTTTAAAGGGTTTTGCAATGTAGCTAATCACAGACTCAGCTGTTGATTTCTGGAATGCAATGGTCAATCAGAGGTGATTAAGTTAGATTCCACTCACCGCAGTGCTGAAATTGCGTGCTCACGAATTCTCTCATTTTAACACACAGAGTGTAGACATTGTGAAAGATTCATTGTGCATATGTTCATTGTGTTATAACAGAGCTTTATGAGATCGCGATTAACTGAGATGTCAGCTTTTAGTGATGATAAAGGAAGCGCTGCTCGCATTCTGCCAAACCAGGCACGCAGCAGCCCATGCTTGCTTTTCTGTAAAAAATAACAGTGGTTTGTGAATGTTGATGCTTAGCCTAAATAACAAATATTTTACAAATTAGTTTATGCTGGGATGTTATGGAGCTTAGGAGATGTTACAGAACCATTTAATGTAAATTTCTTCGATGTATGGAAAAACCTATATAGATTACTTTTTTGCGGGCGGTAGCGGGACAAAACATGAATGTCGTGGGCATGAGCGGGACCAGATAAGAGATATTTCTGCGTGCGCAGGACGGAAAAATCCGTCCCACGCAGGTCTCTAGAGAGCCTCTGCCCATCTTTACTTCTGAGAGACTCTGCCTCTCTAAGTCATCCCTTTTATAGCTAATCATGTTACAGACCTGATGTCAATTAACTTATTTAGTTGCTAGATGTTCTCCCAGCTGAATCTTTTCAAAGTTTCTTGCTTTTTCAGCCCTGTGTTGCCCCCGTGCCAACTTTTTGAGACCTGTAGTAGGCATCAAATTTGAAATGAGCTCATTTAGTGGATGTGTAAAATTTTTCCGTTCAAACATTTATGTTCTCTATGTTCTATTGTTGATAAAATATTGGCTCATGTGATTTGAAAGTGTTTTAGTTTTAATTTTATTCAAATTTAAAAAACGTCCCAACATTTCCAGAATTTGGGTTGTACCTGCATCCTCTCTTTCTGTCTTTCTCTCCAGAGGTCTGCGGTGACATTGCAGTTGGTGTTTTTTGATGGAGAGGAGGCATTTGAGGAATGGACAGAAACAGACTCTCTCTACGGTTCTCGTCATCTGGCTGAGCTTATGGCCCGTACTCCCCACCTTTCTGGATCCACCAAAACCACTCTTCTCCAGGCAGTGGTGAGGTTGTGTGTACTAAGATTAGTCTGTTTGTTTTTCATATATTTTGCTCTATGATTAATGGTAAAGAAGGTTTATGGATGAGAGGTTTTTAGTTCAGTTCAATTTGAAATTTGACCATATTTTTATTTAACTGTATAATTATTTTATTATTGCTAAAATTACTTTACAATATCATAGTAATACTACAGTAATAATAGATTTTTATTTATTTTCATTTTATTTTGATTAATCATCCTAGATCCGAGGAGAGAAATGTTAAAACAACAAAATAATTTACTATAAGTTTAAATTAGTGCTGTCAAACGATTGAGATTAATCGCATACAAAATAAAAATTTTTGTTTACATAATATATGTGTGTGTACTGTGTATATATAGATACACTCACATACAGTATATATTTTGGAAATATTTACATGCATAAAAATGTATATATTTATATTCTTATGTTATATTATATATAAATATATTATATATACACATAACATATGTTTCTTAAATATATACATGCATGTTTGTATTTACATATACATAATGTACACAGCACACACATATATTATGTAAACAAAAACTTATTTTTGATGTGATTAATCATGTTTAATAGTTTGACAGCACTAGTTTAATTGTGATTTTATATTTGATGTAATATTATATTAATAACAATTTTATTTAATTGTATTGTTTTATTTCGATATTTATTTTACCTTACAGTAATAATATAATGGTAGTAATAGATTTTAATTTAAATTGTATTTTAAATAATTGTCTCACACTAGACCTGAAGAAGGAAATGTTAAAACAAAAAAATATACACTGGTAAATTGATTTATTACCTTTTAATATTTATAATGTCCTGTGAATACCCTTTATCTATCTATCTATCTATCTATCTATCTATCTATCTATCTATCTATCTTCCAGGATCTGTTAGTCCTCCTGGACCTGCTTGGTGGCCCAGAACCATTGATTGTCAATCACTTTGATAACACAGCCAGATGGTTTGACCGACTGATCGCTGCAGGTATAAGTTCAAAACAACCCTGATTGGGTTGCAGCCTAAAAATGCATGATGTCAGCCAGCAGTCAGCATCCCTCTCTGTTTCTCTTTCAGAGAAGAGACTCCATAAACAGGGTTTGTTGACCTCTCACCCATCAGAACAGAGTTACTTCAGGAAAGATTTTTATCTTGGTCCCGTGCAGGATGATCACATTCCATTTTTAAACAGAGGTCAGTAAACAGGCAAGACAACATATACAACTTTTCTAATCGACTTTTTAAAACCTATTAATACTTTTTTCAGCAAAGATGCATTCAGTTGATCAAAAGTGACAAAAAAGTGTTACAAAAAAAATTATATTTCAAATAAATGCTGTTCTTTTCGACTTTTTATTCATCAGAGAATCCTGAATTTTTTTTTTTTGCATGGTTTCCACAAAAATATTACGAAGTACAACTGTTTTTCAACCTTGATAATAATAAGAAATATTTCTTGAGCACCAAATCAGCATATTAGAATGATTTCTGGAGGATCATGTGACACTAAAGTCTGTAGTGATGACTGCTGAAAATTCAGTTTTGCCATCACAGCTATAAATTACAATTTAAAATGCATTCAAATAAAAAAAAAAAAAGTTATTTTAAATTGTAATCATATTTCACAATATCCATGTTTTTGCTGCTGTATTGCAACTTTAATGATAAGAGACTTTTTTTCAAAAACATTTAAAAAATATTTCTGACTCCAACCTTTTGAATAGTAGTGTAGCCTATATAAAATTCAAGTGTTGTTTACTTTTGTTGTTCAAACAACATAAAGCAAATGCATCAAACAAGTTTAATTTGTTCTGTTTATACCCTTGGACCAGGTGTACCTGTGCTTCACTTGATCCCCACACCATTTCCTGTGTTCTGGCACACACTGGATGACGCAGAGGAGAGGATGCACAGGCCCACGGTGGAAAACCTAACTAGAATCCTGGCCATCTTCGTGGCTGAGTACCTGAGCCTCTAAACATGCTATAATAATGATCATCCTACAGCAGACGCTTACAGCACATGACCCCGTGTTCAGTGCAGTTAAATGTGTGATGTAGGAGCTGATAATAATCATAGTAATAATAATAATAGAGCCATAGATCAGAATAACCAAAGAGACACATAGCATAATGATGTGTTTATTTGGGGTGTGAATGGTACATACTGAAGAGATCTATATTTTTCTGCTGAAACGAGCCATATGTCATAATAGGACAAACACTCATGTTACGGAAGCTGTATGAGCCCTAATTTCATCCTTTAAAAGACTGTTAGACCATAAGTTTGTGATTTCATATCATTCATTGATTATGACTTTGAAGTGAAGTTTGTTTAATGACTGTTTTCACGTAGTTCATTAATCATCATTTGCACAGTATTTGCTGATGAACTGCATTTTAAATGCTGTTCATTCATGCTCCATTGGGGAAAGGCAGAGGAGGTGCACTTTACAAGAAGGTCAGTATGAAAGACTTTGAGAGACACTTGTTTTAAGAATCTGTGTGTAGCATGTGACCTGAGAGAGATGGATCTTATTTTTTACATTTCTTAGTCATTGAGCTGTTACCATTCTGAGCCTAAAGACCATGTCAAGGGTCTAATGTATATTTGTAATAAACCTAAGGAGACACTGGATTTGAGTCTGGGTTTTTTTCTCCTATTTTTGTTGAAGTTTAGAATACACTAAGATTGATACTGTATTGATATGCTACTCTTTTGAGTCACAAAAAGAGCTTTTTTTTTAAAGCCAAGATGAAACCGAGGTAGTGACACATCTTTTCTTCTGTATTGTGATGCATAACCGAGTGAAACTGATTACTGAAAAGGAGGACAAAATGATTGGAAGAGTTTGTCATACATCACCAGAAGATTGAGTTATGACATTTTGATTAAAAATGATTAGGTCAGTAAAAAAAAAAGAAAAAAATGAAACGCATGCATGGATGAATTATTCACAGTAAGATCAATAACATGCATTTAGAAAGTAGAAAGGGTGAATTTTCATTTCATGCAGACATTTTACAAAGAGAGGATGTGATTCAGTTATAGCAATGGACAAAGATGCAGCGTTATGCCACAAATAAAAAACATGGAAGATACTTTAGCATTTTCAATTCAAACTTTTGCTAATTCCACAAGTGAAATGGTACACAAGTACTTGCTTTCCTGAAATACAGTATGCACTTAAGCACAAATGTTAGGGTGCACTATAAACAAAAAACAAAAAAAAAACAAAATGGCATTTGCTGCTAGCTGTACTGATGCTCTGTTTTATGTGTAACAGAGCTCAAGATTGATTTTGTAAGCCATTTCAGCCATTTTGTTAACCTACGCAAGACTGTCAACCAACCTCACATCAGAAAACACAACTGCATAAAAGCCTAAAAAATGTAGGCCTATTCCCCTGACTCTTTTATGCTGCTTACAGAGTCTAGGGCTCACACAGAGACAGCTGTGACTTATAAAGACACTTATTTCAATTATGTTGTCTTGTCAGGTAGGAGAGACATATCATGTACAAAAAACACAGCACCTTTAAAATTGCAAAACATTGTTTTTTGACCTGTATTCCATTGCATTGATTTCAGTAGTGTGCTGGTCCCAGGTGGCGGAGAGGGGGCGGGTGGGTAGACAGCTGCTGGGAGCAGGAAAAGAGTCTGCTGGGACTCGCTGGCGGTGAGAGCTCCTCGTCAGAACTCAGGAACGCTCCTGCTGAGGTTCTGCTGGAACACAGGAATAACTCGGATATAAAACCTGAAATGTGTCAAACTGAGATCAAACATGAATATGTAAATGGTTTATTGAAGTTAGAGATTCTGAATTCTTTTGGTTTGTGACTCATCCAGCAGAGGGCAGCATGGAGCCAATGAAAGAAGACAATAGAATGCAACTGCTTTTCGTTCAAACCATCTAAAGCAGTGGTTCTCAACCATTTGGATAAGGATTTTTAATAATATTTTTATACTCAAAATTCTACCCAGTAAAATATTTTAGAGTTTGCCATAGGAATATGTATAGTCATTATAAGAAGTGCCCATGAAGCTATAAGACCTGATTAATTTACAAGTCTTTTCCAGGTCTAGAAATAAAAAAAAAGTTTTCCAAGGGTGTCAATTAAAAAAAGTATATACATTTTTGTCTTATTTTAGATCATTTTAAGTCATCCTGAAGCAAGCCCCCTGGTCGAGAACCACATATCTAAAGCAAAACATTTAAGTCTGTCTACTTAAATATTTCACTTGGAGTTTCTTATTTGTGAAAATTACTAGCCGCTTCTGAGTGAAAACTCTTCATTTTGTTTCAGCAGGAATCTACCATGTTGTTGCCCTGGTGTATATAGAGTGAGGGAGCGTTTCTTACCCCTGACGGCTGGTCGCAGCTCTGTCCCGCTGTCGACGGTTCTTGAACCAGTTGCTGACTTGTGTAGCAGTGAGTCCAGTGGCTGCAGCCAAATCTCGTTTCTCTCGTGGCGAGGGGTACGGCTTTCTGCAGTACCACTCTCTCAATACACTTCGAGACTTTTCCTGCGAGCAGAGGATGCAACCGAAAGCTCTTGAAATCTCTCCCAAAAGGAAACAAGATTATTTTGAGACTAACACACAATCTGATTCTACACCAAGAGCTTTAAACACCTTGAAGCAGTAGCTGGTCTCCTCTCCATCCCAGATGGTACGAGGAAGAGGGAACTTACGGCGGATGCGGTACTTCCCCACGGCCCCAAGAGGACGGCCCCTCTGCAATTCAGCCTCCATGTAGTGAGCCCGGAGCCAGAGCTGCTGGAGGAGAGGGTGACTGCGTGGGGAGAACGCATTGCCCTCTAACAAGGTGTAGAGCTCAGCAAAACGACAGTGGTGGAAGGCAACCGCAGCTCGCGCTTTCAGCACGCTCTCTTGACTCTGAGCCATTCCCAGATACACACTGGACAATGAGGAAATGGAAGGTAAAGAGCATAAGAACGAGGACAAGCGATCCATGCTTCCACTCTGGAGAAGAACCTCACAAACACAGGCCACCTGCTCTGGGGAGAAGCCCATCGCCATGATCGGAGCAAGGATGGTGGAAGGTCCCACAAGGGATGACGAGGAATTGGTCTGTAAAACAAGTTGTAAATCGTCCCACCTAAAAGTCCATTCAAGGGACCCACAGGACAACTGAGACCTGTTTCAAAGCCAATAACGACAGCAAGCTTCACAAGAATACTGAAACCTGCAGAAGAAGTGTGCAAAACCAAAGTACCTTCTGATTTGAATGCAATGTAGAAACTCTCAGGTAAAGGGGATCTCACAATAGCCTTTTTGTTCTTCAGTGACGCGCTATCCAATAAGTGCAGCCGATGAGTGTATCAGCTTTTTTGTTTTAGCAGGTTTTACCTTCTCCAGCCACAAAGACCCGCCCAGACAACTTGGTACATGCAGGTAATCGGAGAGCATAGGGGTTAAAAAAACAGACAGGCACCAACACACACGCACACACAAACCTTTCAGACTAAGTGTTGTTTGTATTTGTATCAATTACCTGGGGAAGATGTCAGGTGCACAAAGGAGCTTATTTAAATATGAAGGCAATGTTATTTCCTAATCAAATCATGGTGCAGGATTTGTTAGACAATTTGGTTAGAGATGGCATTGCAGAAATATATTATATATATATATATATATATATATATATACATTTTTTTTTTTATTATATACACACACACACACACACACACACATGCATACATACACACATACACATACCATATATGCTTGTAATGATGTGGAAGAGAACCACAGATGATTTGCTTCTGGGTGAAAAAATTTTTTTTTTTTCATAGACATTTTGGTAAAAGTGCTTCACAAATAACTTGAGATTAATTTCAAACAAAAAGCATTCAGATAGCATTATATGTTTATTACATATCACAAAATGGAATATAAAAAATAAAATAACTATAAGATACAAAACACACCTCTATAAAAAGAGACGTTTACAATAATGACAAAAACTCCCTTTACTAAATGAAATGATCAAAAAAAACAAAAAACTCTTTGGTTTGATCAGCTGCATATTTTTCTGTTTGTACATGAAAGTGAAGCAAAAGTATTAAAGAGTGAACAGAACAAACAAATATATCTCTACTGACTAAAATACATGTGCATTAACATAATAATCATTACATTCTGGAGGAGTAATAGCAATACTCAAGGACAAACATACACACGCACACATTCCCTTACTTTCCAAAAAAAGTTAAAACATTGTCCAGGCGCTTGAAAGAAGAAGAAAAAAAACTTTGGCAAGTCAATGCAACAAGTCCTATGTAACAAATGTGTAAAATACAAACACTTTCATAAAGAAATCAAAAAGACACTACACATAGCAAAATCTCTTTTGTTATATCACAAAATGGAGTGTAAACCTAAGCTAGAATGAGGGAAACAGCTTTAAGGTTGAACGACTCCGAAATGATTGATAATTGCATTAAATATTCTTTAAAAAAAAAAAACATATAGAGACAAGTATCCTTAAGGCTAGAGTGACTACTGAGGGTGAATACTGTGCACCAGTCAAAATCTCACAGGCCAAGCCTTATTGTAATTGAATGGTTAAAAAAAAAAAAAAAAAAAAATAGCACCAAATTTTGTGGGGTCAAAAAAAAAAAAAAGAAAAGAAATGTGCAAAATATACAGAGCTGTGCTCTGCAATAAGCAAACCACTCTGGTAGTGATAATGACCTGTGTTGAAAAAGTCATACTTGTAGCTTTGAATCACCTAAATTGCATTTGATAACAATTAAGGGGGGAAAGGGCAAAAACAGACATTTCCTGAAGCTATGTGGAAATTCTGCAATTCAAATATTTGATTTTGAAATATAAAAAGACAAGATCAACAGAATAAAAACCAAAAAACATTTCACTGTATATGTACATGATGGATTTGTAATGTAAGAAGTGGCTGTTTTAAACAGTAAACAAATTTTAGGGTTCATGTGGAACAGTTGCATAGACAAATATTCAGTACTTCAATTCCCTTCAAACACTCAAGCCTATTAGGTTTATGCACAGTTTTATGGTAATGAGCTGAAATGCTTGGGTAAGCTCAATGGTTTGTCCATGGAAACCAATGTCAATTATCTATCATGCTACAAGTATAGGATATCCATGGTCAGTTTAGTGTGCCATCATAAACTTACACTGCAAGATACTTTACACATGGAATATAAAGCAACATAGATAGAGTGCTTCACTGTGTGTTCGAAGTGTAATGTTCAAAATCCAAGCGTCTTGCATCTACAAATCAGACACGTGCACCATCTACTCACCTATAAGAGGTACTTATGCCAATTGAACATTAAAGCAAAAACAATTAAAACAGCACCTGAACTGAGCAGTGAGGATGTAGTATATCAAATGTAGCTGTCACAGGCACATTTAAAGGTTAGTTTGTCAACCAAGTCTTATCTTCCACCCAGTGAAGTTTACTGAAATCTGATTTCTTTCTCCCAGTGCAGGGTGCTGTTGGTGCATCCAGGTCTCTTTGGGAGCCACCTGTACAGGATGTCTAGCTCGTGTTCAGACTCATTTCATTGAGTTGACTTATATCACTCCAAGACACCAGTTTTGTGACCAGCATAAACATGTACCTCTATTATATTGTCTCTAAGAGATAAACCTAATATGACTGGTTTATTTTCTTAAAAGATAAAAGTACTTGTCAGAGTCATTTAATCTATAAAACTGAGACGTAACAAAAATGTAAGGCACAAAAGAAGGCATTCCCACATGCTCTTCACTCCTAGATAAAACAACTTGATTGCCTCTGACATATTAGTGCCTTTTTACCACTTAGGGAGTCATGTAAGTCCTTGTAACATGCCTCAAGCTCTGTGTATCATCAAAAAAGGACTAACATGTAGACACAGCCTTAGATTCCTAGAGGTGAATATTGGTTATGTCCTCTGTGACATAACAGTGGCAGTGGCAGTGCCTTCCCTCTACTGTAGTTAAATCTCTATGGTCATGCCCTTGCTAAATATATAGTTTTCACAACTGAATTCCATATATATAAAAGAGAGGTTCTTTACTACAGTTCCATTATTAGGTTGAATACTTCCACTACTTAAAACTCCATCTAAATAAGGAAGAGTGGGGAAAGACTCCAAACCTCTGAGGTCATGAATCATAGTTCCTCTCACTTCTGGGACACGGTCGAATGCAAGTCTTGCAGGTTGAGATTTAACACTAACTGCATCTAGTAGTTTGTCAGAAGGACTGGAAATTACAAACCCAGATCATCATCCACAGGGACAGACTGCAGTTGTGTCAGAATTTTCGAATCCCCATCCATGTCCTCCACCTCATCCAGCTGAGAATCTCTCTCCACATCTTCGCCTGGAGGAGGAGTGCCCAACAGGAGGGACTCTCCTCCTGGCAAACCTAACAAAGCGGGGTCCTCTGGAAGATCTCCTTTCCCACGCATGTCAAATAATGTCAGACCAGAAGAGGAGGACAGCGGGACAGGGCTCCAGGCTGGCTGGGAGAGTTGGTGGCCAGTTGCCACACCACTACATATTGGACTGAGCGGGAGCATGCTATCAGGGCTAAGGGTCTGCTGGGATTGTAGGACATTTGTAAGAGTGGGAGTGCTAGAAGAGTCTGGGGTGTCAGGAGAGGCTCCTGGGGTTGGGTTGGCAATTGTTCCTGGCTCAGGGCTGCAGTAAAGTGTAGAGGAGCCAACAAACCCCAAAGGAGATGATTGTAGTGAATTTGAGGTTTGAGCCGTGAGTGAAGATGCTGGTTGATTCCCAAGTGGATGTACAGCTGAGGTTTGAAGATCAAGGGTACTTGAGACCAAATTGTCTGGGACGGACTTGACAGGCATGCTGGCGAACTGGATCCCAGCTGGGATGGTGAGGATGAGTTTGCCATTTTGAACACTTAAGATGGGGCTGCCCCCAATGCCACCTGCTAGTAGGATGTTGCCTGGAGACAAAAACAGAATAAATGCATTTCAGAACCAAACAAGCAACTGTTTTTCACTCCTGATGAAATTATTTTTGTGACCTACCTGGAGAGGCAGAAGGTAGCTGAATCACCCCAGAGTTGAGAAGTTGAACACCTGGGATGGTACCAGTAGGGACACTCTGAGGAGGCCCTATTGGACTAAGGCATATCGGTCCTTGGGCAACACTCAATCCTGTTCCAGATCCAGATGTCAGAATCTGGAAAGCACCTCCAGGGGACGGAATGGAGAGAGATGGTGTTGCTGGGACCACCTGAGGAAAGGACAGGGTTCCAGTTGGAGTTCCCGCAATGGATGACACAGGCATAAGTTGAGGCAGTGACAGGGGGACCAGCTGAGGTTGGCACGAGTCTTTGGTTTGGGATATGGGCACAACTTGAGTCGGCGAGGAGATGGGAATAACTGGTGTTCCCATGGAGGTCTGTATCTGTGAAAGGGTGGCTGAAGTAGATTCGTCTCCTAGCTGAGGTGTAAGCACTTGTGTAATTTGCCCATCAGCCATTTGGGAGAGTGATAAAGCACTACTAGTGCTTAATGTGTTCAAACCATTTTGGGTCTGTGTTTGCGTAAGTCTTGGACCAATGTGCAAGGTCTGTGTCTGAAACTGATGAATGGGGACTTGGGGTAACTGCGAATTGACCGAGGAGACTGGAACAAGCTGGGGGCAGGATGACACTGTGGCCCCAGATGGATGCTGCATCAGTTGAGAAACTGGAACGCCCTGTATTGATGGAACCACCTGGGGTAAAGACAGCACCTGAGGGCTAGAGATGGAGCTGCGAGTTGGTGACTGAGACTCTGCTTTTCCTATTACAACAATTTCAGGTGGCTGTGTGGGCTGTAGTGGCATGAAGGAACTGGAGATGACTGAACTCATGGAGCCAGCTGTTGATGCAGGAATACTATGTGGGACCAGTGTCACCGAAGGAAGAGACGTGGGAGAGATAACAGAAGTAGAGATGGTGGGTGAGGACACCGAGTTTGTAAGCAGTGACTGAGTGTTATCTGGATTCTTCAAGGCCTCTGGAAGACTGATGAAATCCAATGGAGAGACGTTGCTGCTGGCTGTTTTTGCGTCCTCGCTAAGCGAGAGAGGCATTGTGCTAGTTAGACTGGCTTGTGAACTCAGAACCACAGTGGGCAGGCTGCCTTGGGCCTCTATATCACTGATGCCCCGTTCATCTTTGGGGATTACTTGAGCCCCATTTAGTAGCAATGGTGCACTAGTTGTAACAGGACTGAGAGTGACTGTGTGGCCATCGCTCAGTGTCAGCCCATTGATGATGACCCCTGTTCCTGCCCCTGAGAGTATAGGGCTCCCATTCAGCAGCAGTGGATGAGAGCTTGTAAGGAATCCCCCGGTGCTGTTGAGAATAAGCTGACCAGTACTGCAAGGAGTGCCAGAGAGTGATATAAGAGAAGCATTGGAGCTGCCCGTCTCTTGAGCAGCAGGTTTGTCAGCAATATCATCCAGATCTCCCTTGCTGGCTTCATCTTCTGTACTGTGGTTTCCATCAGATTCACTAAAGAAAAGACAGAAACATTACATTTGGTCAAAAAGTCTAAATGTAGTTTCCATGAATGTCTATCATCAATCATCCAAAACATTTTTGACAGCAAAACAGTATCAATAGAGGAGAAACCTAAATTATTTACAAACCAGACCCAGTTTAGCTTGTGGTTCAACAGAAACCAACTACCTTGCAACGCATATGGTCACTCTTGTAGTAACAAACATTAAAATTCATTCATTTTTTAAATTTAGCCGACCCGTCACCATGTGCATGTGCTGCAGTGAGCAAATTACAGAAAACATAAATGTACATGCATGTACATTATTAATGGCTGCTGAATATTGTTCTAACATGTGAAGCATAATGTTTTAGAAATGTATTTTAGATCAATAAACACATATACTAGAAAACTAAATTGAATTTTTCCATTCTATTATATCTTGCTGATGAAAATACACAGAATAGGCATCTGCACAACATACATGTGCTTTTGGGAACAAGCATAATTGATATAATAACAATTTGATATTTTGGCTCCATTAATTCATGCCTCATGGACCAAATCGAAGTCAACTATTTAACAATTATATTTGATAAAACCTTTCCAAAATATTTCTGATAATTGTAGTATGAACATAATAAGTTTCTCTTTTTATGTAGATAAACAATTTTAACAACATTACCCTAAGTATTATATTCCTAACAAAATGTGATTGCAATTATATATAATGGAGGCAGCATATTCAAGTTGTGCTGCAGTGATAATAAACATGTTTTAAAATGTAGAATTTCATTGAATTGAATGAGGGAAAACACACACACACACACACACACACCAAGACTGCAAAAAAAAAAAAAATGCTCTGTCTGATATTTTTCTAATGATAAGAAATTCTAACACAAAGAAATTCCTAGATTAAGTGTGGTTTACCTCTCCAAGTACAACACTTACATCTTAATGAGGCATTTTGTTTTTTTTGTTTTTTAACCAATGTCCTCTCTGCCCTGAGATTTAACCATCCATGGACTACAGAAAGACATTGTGGTGCAGGAGTTCAGGAAACTCGAGCCACTCCTGGCGCCCCTATCTCACATTTCACAACAAAGCAACATGCTTTCAACCGTGTTTTCTAAGACCTCCTTGTCATTTTCACTTGTCAGACACTTCATTTAACAATTATAATGCATGGCAAATATTTACCAAATATTGAACTTTTTCACGTCTGTATCTCCCATCTGTGCTCAAACTCAAAAAAAAAAAAAAAAAAGAAAAGTTTCCCATGTTCAAGGGTTTATTAAATACAATCTATCATCTGCGACACACTAGGCCTTTATGAAGAGAACCTACTGTGAATGTAACGGCCTCTATCAGACCGGGCAATCTGTTCAGAATCTGTGAAGATTTTTAGTTTACACACTCGTTCTAGTGTAAACCTCGCACACAATAGCGGTTTGTTTACTGCTCTCTTCTCTCAGTTTGCCTGAAGAATGTTTCTCTCGGGCCTGAGACAAATCACTGTTCACGTACTTGATACAATGCGCTTACCTTTTGCTGTTGGTACCGGAGGGGGTCCGATCCCTCTGTCGGCGATTCTTGAACCAGTTGCTGACTTGAGTCAAAGAAAGTCCGGTGACTTTGGCTAAATTCTTCTTCTCGACCGGAGTGGGATACCTGTTGATCTTGTAACATTCCTTCAGAGCGTTGCGCGACTTCTCCTTGAAGCAGTACACCGTCTCCTCTCCGTCCCAAATAGTTTTGGGCAAAGGAAACTTTTTGCGCAGTCGATATTTATCCACGGCGCCTAGACTGCGACCCCGGGACCTTTCAGCCTCCTTGTAACGCGCCTTCAAGTAGAGGTCTTGCAGGAACCCATGGTTACTCGGGTGGAAGTCATGACTGTCCAGGATGGCGTACAACTCGTTGAACTCCTCCCGGTGGAAAGCGACCAGAGCCTGGGCCTTCAGCAGGGTCTCGTTGCCACGTAGCAGATCGGCCGAAGGAGGGATGGTGGAGAGGAATCTCCACAGGCGATCCACATTACCCGCTTGCAGGAGCGCTTCGCACAGACACGCGACTTGATCGGTGGAAAAACTGAGCGCCGAGTTCTGGAAGCTTTGGAGCAGTTGTTCTGAAACTTCGTCCGGATCCGTCTCCTCTTTCACTTTGGCTTCATCTTGCGTGGACTCCTTTGGGCCGTTTTCAGTTTGTTCTGTGGACTCCAAAGACAAGGAAGCCATTTTTATTTTAACTTTTTTCCTTCAAGTTCCTCCTCCCTCCCCTTCTGTGTCTCTCTCCCATTCTCCCGTAGGCGAGTGTGCGCTGCTGCAGAGCCAGGCGTCACGCCCCTGCGTTTCGTCAACCTCCCCCATCGAGACATCCACCACAGGCCTGCTGCATTTCAATCTGGCTCCTTCATTACCATTGTGCAATCCTTTTTTTTTTCTTTTTCAAAACCACATTTGTTTCACATTGAGAAACAAACAATACACAAGCCTCGCACGGTTTTATTAGTGAATTCAACTGCTTTCAAACTCAAGGAAGACAAAGATTTATTAAGACATATCATTTTGTTTTTAATATTTTACAAGTTGTATGTATAATTTCATTCAATTCTAAAAACTTAAATGACCATCTATCTATCGGCCTACTGCACACCCTCCAAATTATGCATTGAAACTTACTGTAATGAACCCAAGCATGTCTAGAAATCTTTGAAGGTCAAATTGTGACATAAACCATATTTGATGTTTCATGACTGGTTTGGTTTAGTGTCAGTAGGAGACTTCACCTGAGACAACACATGTTGTGAGATGTCCTGAGTTATATAATGAAACCAACGTGTGTGTGTGTGTGTGTGTGTGTGTGTGTGTGTGTGTGTGTGTGTACCTACTTAACCATATTTTGGGGACAAATTTGTACCCAAAAGTGAGCTAAACCTGACAAAATCTCCAAAAACATCCCTTTGGGGATGTCCTCATTTGTAAAACCAGTTTAAAAATAAAGTAAACAAAGGTTTTTTGAAATTGTAAAAATGCTGAAAGTCTCCTGTAAGGGGTAGGTTTAGGTGTAGGGTTGGTGTAGGGCAATAGAAAATACGGTTTGTACAGTATAAAAACCATTACGCCTATGGAATGTCCCCATTTAGATAGCTAAGTAAACGTGTGTGTGTGTGTGTGCGCGCGTGTTTTAAAACTTTGCATGCTGGATGGACAGGGTTTAAATGTGAAAGAGGACACGCACACCTGGAAGCAGATGGACAGAATGAGATGAGGCAGAGCTCTGTACCTCCATCTCATCCCTTTGCAAGAATGTAAACTTTGTTTTCAGGAAGGCGGGAGATCAGGCTGTATAGTCTGTCACCCCCATCCTACTACTTTCTATCCTCTCAGCCCATAACCCCTAACCCTTTGATCTTCTACCTGTGCACACTTGCCTTTTAACATTTGTTAGTCATGTTTTGCAGTCAAGACATCTGAAAATGAGTAGCAGTTTTCAGAATCACTTTATTTGCCACTGCAGAGACTGCTAGATGTGCCTGGGTTTTTAGCTCTTATCGTATATAGTTATATATTGAAATACACTCTAGCAAATCAGTATTTAAATTCTATCAGCTTCTAAGGTATTTCAAAAATGGGTCCAGTAAGATCCAATTAGCTAACCTTAGTTTAAACAATTAACTAACAATGATCGATACTTTTATTTTATTTTTTACAGTACTTATTCATTTTGTTAACATTAGCTATTAAAAACACAACTGCACATTTTTAGTTCATGTTAGCTCAGGTCCATTAAATAATAGGCTAAAATAACTTTTGATTGTAATAATATTCTAATAATATATTAGTCAATGTTGAAATTAACATTAACTAAGCTTAACAAATGCTTTAAACATAGTTTTCCTTGTTAGTTCATGGTAAATAATGTTGACAACTAATGTATCACAAATGTAACATGTTCCATAGCTTCTTGTTCTCTCTCCTTGTTAGTTGTAGCTAGTAGCTTTTAATTTTGTACTATTTATATTTAGTTAGGAGTAACTATTACAATAGTTAGGCTACTACTATTTGTTCCAATTTAAGTACCTATTTATGAGACTAGTTTTATATATCCCAAACTAGTATCCTAACATTTATGTTAGTTACAATAGCGTTTTTATTGTCATATGTAGTAAGAAAGGTAATTTTATAGTTCAGTTAAATAACTTACTACAGTGTACAAAAAGATTTTTCGAAGCTGTATATAAAACAAAGATTATTAGAGCACGTTTTCAGTATTCCTGCTGCAAAACTTCACGTTTAATTCGATGTGTCACTTGCCGTTTCTTTGTGAAATTTACTAGCAATTTCTGAATGAATTTACTGACGGATGTTTTGAGTTTTTTTGAGGCGTTTCTGAAACTCTAGCAGCATCGTGTGGAATACATTGAGTACTGCAAGCATGTGTTTATCATGCATCTTTGGGAGCGGTCTGCTTCAACAAAACAAATAGTGATTGGATAATAACAGTATCACTGAGCAGCCCGATTCGACAGAGTACAGTTTCCCCGCCCACTGAAAGCCGGGTAACATTTTTCTATTGGTTGAATCCAAGGTCCCGCCCAATTGCCGATTTTTATTGGCTCAAAGCTCAATGTGGGTGGGCAGAATCTTCCAGAATCTAGTGGCGTGGTCTTTGGCGGAAGAGCTTTTCTCAAGAGCTAAAACAAGAAGAAAATATACGGTCTTGTTGGTTTGAATTCTGAATACAGCCCTTAAAATATCGGATCGCGTGTAACTGATGAGAACTGAACGTGCTGACAGCTGACTGAAGAAGTGAATAAAGTGAAGGGCTTGTCACGTGAGTGCATGTAAATACTGGTGGCTAGCCATAGCAACCAGCAAGATAGCAAATATTAAACCTTAAGTTAAGTGGACGCCGTGACAAAATAACTGTTCTGTCTGGACATCTGTATTTTGCTGCATGAATACTAAACACAACATTTGATTTTCAGCTCGACCACACCAGCAGCATCGGAGTTTGTTTAGTAACGGAAGATGGACGGGAGTGTGACAGTCATCACCAACCCCACCGTGACCGTGCGGGTGACCAGCACCGTCAGCTCCTTCGAGGTGAACCGGAGATTCAACCGAGGAATAACGATCGCAGACTTTAAGGTGCGGCAGGGCAGATCATGCCTCTTGTGCGACTCAAATACTAGTATTATTGCTAAGCAGTCAGACATGGAATATGTCAGATATTACGCTACATATGATATTGCCTATTGCAGAATTGAGTATGTGCAGCTTTGTTTTTAAAAATGACCCATGATATTTGGGATATGTTATGCTATTTATTTTCCTGTAAAAGAACTCGGTATAGTGAGGGATAGCGTCTTATTTAAAATGTTCAAAACAGGTCTGGTACTTTTTTTTTTTTTTAAGCTATGGATGTAATATTCTGGTCATATGTAGATGTTGTCCATTGTGGCAATATGGTCAAATCACAGGCACAATCACTCTTGCATGATATTTATTATTCAGTATAACAGAATTTGTGGCTCTGTAATAAGGAGTAAGAGAGCGCAAAAGCATTAAAATTTAATCTTTACTCCTATCTCAGTATTTTGTATCATCATCATGTCACTGTAGAGCAGGGGTAGGCAAGTAAGTTTGGCATCGGGCCAAAAAACCCAAAAAGAATTCGCCACTAGGTGGTGGTCCAGAACATAGTCAGAGGATAATTTAAGGAACTAGAATTGCCTGTGACAGACTGTTACAGTGTCTTTTGTAACTGGTAGTGAGCTGTTACTCTGTGTTAAGTCCTGTAGTAGGACAGTCATTAACAAAAATCCACATTTATGTGGCGGTGAGCGGAGTATTTAATAATCACTCCGCTCCGGGTTCACCGTTTCCCGCTCCGCTCCTCGCTCACTGATATCAGAAACACCGCTCCACGTCTAAAGTAGTATTTCAGTAGGTTTGAAATATGTGACCCTGGATCACAAAACCAGTCTTAAGTGTCAATTTTTCGAAATTGAGATTCATACATCATCTGAAAGCTGAATAAATAAGCTTTCCATTGATGTATGGTTTGGAATCTGAGGGTGCAAAAAAATCTAAATATTGAGAAAATCGCCTTTAAAGTTGTCCAAATGAAGTTATTAGCAATGCATATTACCAGTGTTGGGCTAGTTACTCAAAGAATGTAATATATTACTCATTACTAGTTACTCCTTTCAAAAGTAATATTGTTACTTTACTTATTACTTTCTGGCAACAGTAATTAGTTACACTACTAGTCACATTACTTTTTCTTCACGCCCCACAGAAGTTGTAACTGTGTATCTTCCACATAAAATTCTTCTAGAATGTTACTAACAACATATTTCTGCCTCATCATTTGACCAAAATCCACATCGGATCGCAGTCAGAAGTTATTACAAACACTCAGTGTGTTTGTAGAAGTTGTATTCATCTCGTTAATTGTCATGTGTAGCTAGAAATTTTTCTGTTACCCATATGCGATTAAATTTTGTTATGCATTTTATCAAATCACATGAGTTTGTAAGAAACTGTTAAATTTTCCAAAAATATTTTAAATTATATTAATATAAGGTAACACATGCTGATCAGACAGATGTAATGCCAGAGTAAAGTAAAGCCACAACTTACACAACAGATCTTTTTTTCCTGACAAAATTAATATAATGCAATCTGCTGAATGTAAGCTTTTCCATATTCCAAGCTTGCCTGCTGCACTGGGGACATCACATGCATGTGCGAGTCATGAAAATTATGGAAATAAGTCTAGGAATTATCTGATTGTTAGATTTTAAATCAGCGGGGTTGAGGCATCAAAAGTAACTATGTAACTAAGCTGTTTTATGGAAAGTAACTGTAATATTATTACTGAAATCTTATTGATAATTAGTTACACTACTAGTTACTGCAAAAAGTAATATTACAGTAACTAAATTACTAGTAACTAGTTACTGCCCAACACTGCATATTACTAATCAAAAATTAGTACAAGTTTTTATACATTTAGAGTAAGAAATTTACAAAATATCTTAATGGAACATGATCTTTACATAATATCCTAATGATTTTTGGCATAAAAGAAAAAATTATAATTTTGACCCATACAATGTATTTTGGGCTATTTCTACAAATATACCCCAGCGACTTAAGACTGGTTTTGTGGTCCAGGGTCACATATCACAGTCCTGTTAACGTATATTAAAAAAATAAATAAAATAACCGGAGAGTTTCAAAGTGGCTTATTGGAACACTAGTGTGCAAACTTTTTTCCTACCACTCGACAAGCTAATAACATATAGCGTATAACAAATAGCGAGTGAAAACCACAGCAATCCGACTTTAAAAAAAAAAATTTGGGGTTTGAGGGTATTGCCCGAGTGACAAACTATTGAGCGCCTACTTTTTACACATATTTCTTCGTGTATTAATGCAGGTCATTAAACTGTGAGGGTCTATTTGGAATAATTGATATTTTAGTTTATTTTCTAGTTTAACATGTATGTTTGTTTTTCAGGGTAAACTGGAGCTGATTGTGGGCACCCCAGCTGCTTATATGGACCTTGAGCTATTTAGCACTTCAGACAAGTTCTTACAGAAGCTAGACAACAATGAAGCGCTGTTCGGCTCCTATCCTGTGGATGATGACTGCAGAATACATGTGGGTATTGACTTTTTTCTGACACCCCAGCTGTGATGTGAGATGATTTCTAGAGTTTCAAAATTCTGCTGTTCTGGGCATTTTAAAACTGTTTTGATAGCATTAATAAAGACGGAATTCTTATACTTTAGTGTTGTTTCCTGTGCAGGTGACAGACCGCAGTGGTACGCAAAGTGGGGAGTTCACTGATTTGTCAAAGGTGGAGAAATTTGAGATCTCTGATGATGCCTATGAAAAAAGGGCAGGTAATCCAAATATCTATAATTCAATTTCTGACTGTAACACATTTGCTGAGTGATTTAATTTATAGCAACTTATAGTAACTGCACAAATAGTTGAGATGAAATTGAAATAGAGACGTGTCGTGTCTTCCTTATTGTGACGTACATCTGAGTTAAATGGACTTTTGAAAATGGGGGAAATGTAGAACAGGGTTCTATCAATTGGTTGATGATTGGATGGAGGCAGATCGACTAAATGTGACCCTGGACCACAAAACCAGTCTTAAGTCGCTGGGATATATTTATAGCAATAGCCAAAAATACATTGTGGGTCAAAATTACTGATTTTTCTTTTATGCCAAAAATCATTAGGATATTAAGTAGAGATCATGTCCCATGAAGATATTTTGTAAATTTCCTACTGTAAATACATCAAAACTTAATTTTCGATTAGTAATATGCATTTGCTAAGATCTTCATTTGGACAACTTTAAAGGCGATTTTCTCAATATTTAGATTTTTTTGCACCCTCAGATTCCAGATTTTCAAATAGTTGTATCTCAGCCAAATATTGTCCTGTCCTAACAAATCATACATCAATTTATTCAGCTTTCAGATTATGTATAAATCTCTATTTTTAAAAAAATTGACCCTTATGACTGGTTTTGTGGTACAGGGTCACAAATGTGAGCTTGCAGTCAATTGTAAGAAAGGGGCAGGTTTTAAATGGAATTTATTAAAAATTACTTTTTTGTTTCACCGCATAAGTGCATGAATACAGCGTTACAGTACAAGTACAAATGGTTAAGAAATTTTGATCATACATATTATAAGTGCTTTTAAAATGAATGTAAACAAATATCTAACATTTCAGGTTTTTTTACTTGTCAGATTCAATACGTAACTTCAAGAAGAATATGAAGTTAGGTCGATTTAATGAGGAAAACAGGGCCAAGCAAGAAGAGGCTCTTGCTAAGAAAGAAGAGGAAGAGAAGGTGGCCGCTGAAGCCCTTGTGGTTGGGAAACGCTGCAAAGTTCAAGTTCCTGGGCAACCTACCAAGATTGGCACAGTCATGTTTGTGGGTAAGCTTACCCTCATTTCCATATCACACCTCGCAGATTAAGGCTTTGTTTGTGGTGTTTGCATGACCTGGTTTAATGGCATCTACTGCTCTGATTCACCACTTCAGTGTTGTTACATGTACTTTTAATAGAGCCAAGAAATGACTATAATCAATTTTCATATAGTTTTGATATTTATTTAAATTGTGAGTGATGCTTTTCAAAAGGCAGTTAACTCAGTGAACTGTAACACGCCATCCTGACCTGGGGCTCCCTGGTTTCTTTACAGATGTGAATTTATTTATTTATTTATTTTTCCTGATATATGAATTCCTGTGTATTCCAACCATATTCAATGGGGCTTAAATGTTTTCTTTGTTTGCAGGTACAACAGATTTCAAACCAGGCTACTGGGTTGGTTTGAAATATGATGAGCCGCTGGGGAAGAATGATGGCAGGTCGGTGCGCGCACAAATTACTTATAGGGATGTAACGATACCAAAATCTCACGATACAATATTACTTGCGATATTTAAAAAGACAAATGAAGAATTTGGAAAAAATAAACATTTTGTACATTTTAAAGTTAAATTATTTTATCTAATGAACTTTGAGAGTTCAAAATTAAGAGCTCCAACCCATGTTTAATAAGAAAACTTAATAAGAAAAAAAGTCAGTGACTTACCTGAAAGTGAAAGTGAAGTGACGTGTGGCCAAGTATGGTGACTCATACTCGGAATTTGTGCTCTGCATTTAACCCATCCAAGTGAACACACACACACCCGGAGAAGTGGGCAACCCTCTTTTTATTTGTGATGTACTGTCTCAGTCTAAATTACATTCACACTGGTGTTTTAGGAAGCCAAACAAATTTGAATAGAATAATAATAATAATAACAACAACAATGACAGCAGTAGCCATATATTGTACAACAGTTGCACTGTAAAATAAATGAAAATGAATATTTCATAGGTATATTGCTTTGCTTTACACTACAGTAGGGAAATTACAATACTACTTTCATAATTCCTACACTTGAAAGAGAGATTTTGAATTTGGACTGCATTAAAATAGCTGTCACTTTTAAGCTTTTATTTTGACGGAAACTGCAGCAGAGCGTTTATATTTTGAAGGAAAACTCCAGCTTCAGTGAAAACAGGCTTACAAAAACGCGTCTCACTACAAATCTACTGAAATGCTGTAATTATCTGCCACGAGAATAAAGCATAACTGGTGGCGGTTGCGTTCCCAAACACACGCTAAACTCACAGCGCGTGCAATAAACAAGGTTCACTGCATGCATACACTGTGAACGGAGCCGTTCTGAGGCGTGGAAAACACAGAATCGCGAGCTGATCGCATGAACACATCGTTTACTTCGCTTTAAAACACACAGTGAAAACAGACTTCTTGAAGCAATTAAGCCATATTGTGCTTTCGGTTTTAGTTCGTTTGACAGATACTGTACCAAAGCATAATGGCCCAAAACAAATATATTTAAAAAACTAAAATTTTTGTCAGGAAGACCTATCGTTTCATATCGTCATGTGACCACGATAATATCGAGACAGTTTTGCTATCGCGATATTGATAATATCGTTACATCCCTAGTTATTTATGTTTATGAACAAGACCAGCATGTCTCTGAAAAGGACTAATGTGACCCTTACATGAACCTTCTGAGAAAGTCTAACTGATGCGTTATGTTTGTCTTGATTTAGTGTGAATGGGAAACGTTATTTTGAGTGTGAGCCAAAATATGGCGCCTTCGTGAAGCCCCTCTCAGTAACTGTGGGAGACTTCCCTGAAGAGGACTATGGTTTGGATGAGATGTAAGATGAGCAGTCAGAAGCATCAGAAGAAAGACCCTCTTTCTTCCAGAAGTTTGGCTCCATGCAGTGAGATATTGCTGCGGTAGAAGGTTTTTTGTCGTCAATGCAGATCATTTTGTTTTATGGTGCTCTGGAAGAGATCAACGAAAATTGTACCTTAATTTCCTGCAGTCAAACTCAAGGAATGATCTTAAACAACATCTGTGCCCTGGCGACTAGAAGTAACTAGTAAGGTAAATGTGAGAACGCCAGCCGAGGTCAGAGTAAAGAAAAGCATTCGCTTGCATGTTGATTGTTCATTATTGAATTCCAAAGTTCTGCAGCTAATTTGAGCCCAGACCGAATAATTTTACTTCAAACAAAACCGCAACAGAAAATGTTCTTCACGTTTTTGCAGTTCTGTGCACACTGTATTGTATAAATGTCATATTTGTATTAATGAATTCCTTCTTTTCTGCAGCCCATTACATTCTTATGCATCATTATGACTGTGTTTAGGGTATCAGTCCCTCATTCTCTTTGGCACTTTAGCGATTATCTCAATAAAAGCCTCAGTTTTTTCACGGTTCTGTATTTTCAGTGTAAACTACAGAAATGTGATAAGAAGTCTTACTTTTTTGTGAAAATTGGCATGTAAACATTTTTATGCATGTCGAATTTATTTATCAGAAAAATCTCAAATCTTTGTTTCAAATAAATCCATTTGCCAATTTTGGACATCCTCAGACATATGCCCAAATTGTCTTTTTTTTTAAATTGTCTTTTTTTATTTTTTTTAACTGCCTTAACACGTTGCATGGGACTCATGTTGCAGTAAAAAACGCTGTAGTACAGCCCTAAAACCTTGATGGCTCCCAAGTGGTGATAAACATTTGGTTTTGGTGCACAGCAAGTCAGCAACATATATGATTCATATGAATGCCATAAGTATGTTTTAGTAGCTTTAACAAAATGCAGTGTAAAAGTAGAAATTTTGGACACTAAACCAGGGCCAGGCACAAACACTGATGTTGGAGATAGATGTGCATCTCTTCCTTCCTTTACTCCATGCTTACATTGAATGGCCATAAATAAAAAATAAAAAAAGTATTTTTGTTTTTGACAAACGTACAGCCTCAGTCACCATTTGCAAAGAAAGTACAATTGAATTTATCATTTATCAAATACATGTGTGGCCATGGGATTTCTGTCTCAACTGATCGTGCCTGAGTGCACTTAAGTTTTTGTCAATGTATTTTGATTTTCCCCTCCAGACTGTGATGCTTTGCAAAAATAAAATGAGTTTCAAATCACTTGCTTGTACATCATTACTTTCAAAACTTAGACAATAATGTTACATTTAGATATGCAGGGCGAGCGCCTACTTTTTAGAGCGCACGCACACACACCCGACAGATGTGCAAGCCAAACCCCGAGTAAAAACCACATAGTTCACAGTTTCAGTCGCTGTTGCTGTCAGCCAGTTGTGCTGGTGTTGATTAAAACTGGATATTGAAGTCTAATTTCATTATTTATATTACTTATAACGCGTTCCTCTGAATGACACCTGAAGCAGTTTGATAATGAGGGCAGACTCAGAAGACTGAGCTTTGTTTTTCCGTCGGTCAGTTTGGACTGTATGACTAAAGTTTTTCGTAAAGAAAATGAACCGCTGTTTGTGTTTGATCTTCATTTATTCCTGTCTACTTTTGTCATCGGGTAAGTGTTTCTCGGTTGTTTATTTATACTGTAAGAAGAACTCTGTGGAAACCGCGCTATATAGGCTAACGGAAATTGCGAAAGCTTCCATTGTGTGTATACGTGTACACAGAGTTTGAAAACATTGCGGTTCTGACTAAAAACGAGCTAGACAGCAGGCTCCGAAATGAAGCATGGCTTATGGCAAACATGCCAAATTTGTCAGTTTTAGTGCCTGCGAAACAAAACATTACCTTTACTATTGCTCATACTATTATTATTCTTTTTGGCGCTTCCTACGGGAGAAGCTGGACGGCTGTAAAAGGGCCAGTGAGAGAACAGATTCTTTAATAAGCAGCCATTCAGAAACAGCCTAGTTACAGCCTTGAAACGCCCTAGTAACAAGCCAGAGGACTCTAGAAATCATATAGCAAGACCCCCCTACATATCAGCACCTTGTTTTTGTTGCCTAAGCTTAGGGCCGCCACTATTATGGTTTCTGGGTCCCCTGAACAGCATATTTACTCGGGGCCCCCTCAAATTGTGTTTTACACACAATTTCTACCTGATGAAATATGGATTTTTAGAATCGCAAGTCTTCATAGTTGGGTAAACTTATATTGGTGAACGGAAACTACAACAAAAATAATTTGTTGTATTCCAGTAGCAAAATTCCTAAAATTCCTAACACGACATAAATTAGGTCATCTGTCAAGTCTGTGGAAACGGTCCATTTTAAAGCTTGGCAAAAAAGTATAATCATTTTACAAATGCCATGGAGTTAGATGTTATTCATTTGCTTTTTTAAGGTCTACAAATCACACTTTTAAAATTATTCTACCTCATATATTCAGATTTTTTAAAGAATGTGGGAACCCTGGTTCTTCTAACTTCTTCACAAAACAAACACATACATATCTTGTTTTGTCTTATTTTAAATCTTTTTAAAGTTATCTTGAGGCTGTCATAGAACTTTGCTGAGGCCCCCTGTTGCCCCCCGGCCCACATTTCAAGTAGAGAATACTTGAATTCAGCATATTTTCTATGTGTGTGTTTCTTCTTTTTCCTAGTCTAGTTGTACTTAAATGAGTTTGTGATATCTATAGTGTATAAAATATGCACCTGTAAAAATCTTTATATCGGAGGCATTATTGGATTATCTTTTGCTTACAGTTCAGGGACATTTTTGGTATGTTTTCTTTATAGTATTGTTGAAAGGTGCTTTCATGTATGGTAGCAAAAATGATCCAATAAAGTGATTAAATGGTGTGGCCTGCATGTTTATTGTTTATCTGATCAAAGACATTATCTACCAAAGTATATATATATATTTTTCCAGGCCCTGCCTGAGAACAACTGGTCTAGGTAGACAGTTCACTGCACACTGTTTTGGGACAATCTACATATAAACAACTTATGAGTTATTCTCAAGTACAGCCATATGAATCTCTAAACCCAGACCATCTTACTCCAGTTTTCCACGAAAACACGGGAAACAGCATTCACAATGTTTTGGACCAGATGTGTGCTATTGCAGCAAAATCTTACACAACACTATAAAAGTACTCTGCTAGTGGCTTTTATTGTAATTTCTGTAAGATAAGAACAAATAAAATGCTTTTGCTGATCTGGATTTTCCATATGCAGACAGGAGAGATGTCCAGGCTCATTCAGCTGAAGGAAAGACTTCAGTGACTGGATCGAACATGTCCAACTATTCAACGTTACTGCCCAAAGCTGAAGCCATCACCCCAACTGAGCCGTCTGTGAACACTGTGCACATCTCAACAGAAAGCAAACGCCTGATTTCTGCATCGACAGGTACAGCCTAAGTTTTTGTATTTTTGAGTTTTTGATTGCACTACTTTTTATCAGCATTGGTTTCACCAACATCAGCATCAGCATTTATACAGTCAAATTTTGAAACTACCATTTTCTTTGGACGGATAAAACAGGTGTTCCTCCTAGTAACCCAACAGCAGGTCCTCGGTTCCATGTGGGTAGTTTCATTGGCGGTATGATGCTGGCCTTTATTATCGTACTGGTCGTCACTCTGGGCTACAGGTTGGCCTGCTCACAACGGGAAGTGCGCTACAGAGTCATGTGAGTACCATCAGAGCACCCAATTAATTGCTTGTTTAAAAAAAACTGTGGATCCAAATATGTCCAGATGAGTTTTTCTATTTCTCAAAAGAACGCATTAGTGCCAATCCACTTTTTCAGCAGCACTGGTTCCGGAAATATTTTTTTCAGTTCATTTTTCCCATAGGGATTGTTAAAGAGTTTTTGTTACAGAGTTATTAAGAGCCATGAACCAAACCAACCAGCTACAAGGTGAATAAAATCATATACTTTTATTTGATAAAAAAAAAGTATTTCAAAAAATGGTACTGTATATATGGGACAAATACTGTACAGTATATACAGTATACTCGTAGCACACAGTAGGTCTGGGTTTCACTTTATTTTAAGGTGTCCTTGTTGCACGTTACATATACTTACTATTATAGCACTTAATTATGCATAATTACATGCAAGTAACTCTAAACCAAACCCTAATCCTAACCATATAGTATGTAGTTAATTAATATTACTCAGTACTTAAATGTATATGTACACTGTAACAAGGACACCTTAAAATAAAGTGTAACCTTTATTAATGTAATAGTAAGTACATGTAACGTGTAATAAGGACTCTTTAAAATAAAGTGTAACCTTTATTAATGTAATACTAAGTACATGTAACGTGTAACAAGGACTCTTTAAAATAAAGTGTTATCTAGGTCTGTTTTTAACGGTTTGTAAATTGTTAAAAATGAATTTCCCTATGGAGAAAATTAATTGGCATTTTTACTTCCAGAACCCGACTGTAGCACTCGGTTATGTATTATCCCATGTTTTATATATGTTCATATGTAATAATGTAACATAGCTAATATTTATTTCATGTCCCGCAGTGAGGAACATGATGCCATCATTTAAAAATGGAGCCGTTGAGGAAATACAGGCTAAAACACAAGCTAGTCATGATCTGAAGAGAACGTTTTCACCATAATGTGGTTAATATGCATATGAGACAGTGTCTGGTTTGATACATTTTATATTGTAATCTTAAAAAGGTTATTCCCTAGCAGCTTCTTTTTTTTTTCCCAGTTGTGAATACTGTGAGTAATTTTTTTTTTTTTTTTTTTGTGTGTGTGTCTGTCTAGTCCAGTGTAGTCCAGACATTTGAATGAGTTTGGACTAAACATATAGCGTTTAAAATATGCCTTCTGTAAAAGTCTTCTTAAAGACACATCAGAGGCAAAAATGATTTGGTTATAGTTCAGGGACCTTTTTTTTTTTTTTTAATCTTTTAAAGGTTTTCATCATGTATGATAGAAAAAGTGATCCAATAAAGTGATTTAGTCTAACTGCGTGGACTGCATAATGTACAATAGAAAACATTTAATGCATAAAATAACTGATTAAACACAGTAACTACCAAAGTATATACTTTATTCCAGGCCAATTTTAAAGTAATATGTAAAGAGATATAATGTAACAGAACTTAAGGTTCTAAGGTACATGCACATACACTGATTAAAAAAAAAAAAAAAAAAAAGAGAGAGAGATCATAATAAATGGATATAAATTCATTCTGGGTGCATTTAAAAGAAATCTAAATACCAATCCATTAACTTGTGTGATTAGTACTACCACTACAAAAAAAATAAAATAAAAAAAAAAGTAAACAGTTACTATATATTCTGAACAGTTGCACACTAAGCAAGCATAAAATCATGTTTTAAGTGACATACATACACATTTTAGTCAATGTTCTATAAACGTGCAATACCATCACTGTACCCACAATTCATAAAACATTTTGTTGCATTGCTCTCTCCAACACTGTTTTACCCCACTAGAGTCTGCCATCAATACTATGTTTGCAAAAATATATTTCTCTTAGCTTGTCTTTTTTTTCCCTCACCACTTTTAATTTCTCTATAACCTCTAACTTTCATTACTATGGCCTAGTTTGCGGTTTTTGATCATAAAATTTTTGCTTACAGAGGCAATTGAATTATAAACCTTAGCGGTATATTCACCCCAACAGACCACAGACATTATACTGATGAAACTTCACCTTTTTTAAGAAACAAAAAATCAGTACAACACACATTTAGTGTACGGGCCAGTTACTGAACCATAATCATGTAGTGTAAAGGTATTCATAAATTGTAAACAAGAGGAAATATTCATATTACTGAATTCAAAGCATCCGCAGCAAATCTGTAATGGGCAAAGTCCCTGTAGTGTTCTGCTCTAGTGAAATAATGTAAACCTAGGTAACCTGCCTAATGTGTTTTATTAGTACTGACTTCAGAACCAGCATAAGAGGACCTGTCAAATCTTGCTTCATTAGAAATCTCCTCACAAATCACTTAGACCTTTTCTCATTAGCTTATGTCTTACGTTTACATAAAAGTACGATAAAAAAAAATACGTCTTTGGAAGCCTCGAAGAAATCCTGACAGAAACGATAACTGATTGTTTCCATAAAAGCCTACTCTATCATTCATATCCACAGTTACCAAATTCGAATCCAAGCTAACAGCTAATCTACAGCACTAACCCTCAAGACATGCTCATCTACCCATCTAAACGTATCAGAACCTTCCTTTTCCTGCCCGATATCCGTCTCAGCACCAAACACCATCAACTGGCACAGACTCTACTGGAGCTCATATCAGAGATGTCTGTCTATTGATCAAAGTGCCCTTGATATTTTGTTCATTGCTTTTGGATTTTTAAAAAAAATCTGAGATTTTCACTAAAATAAGCAAGTAAGCAACAACATATCGACTGAGATACTAAAATCGTAAGATCAGCAAAAAAAAAAAAAAAAAGATATTTTTTGATACCCATCCTCAGAATGATTATGATGTAGCGGAAATGATAGCGTCCATCTAGTTAGTGTTCTTTGTGAATCAGTTCATGTACTATAAAGGCAGCTCTTAGAATAGTTGTTCTGTATAAAACTTTTAAAATGAGAGCAAAAACAGACCCGATTTGTTCTTTGATCACACATGAATGCCATAACCCTCAAGAAATCAGAATCAGGCTTAAATAAAACTAACACACAAAGAGGCAAGGGTCCTTTAAAGAAAAAAAAAAAAAAAAAAAAATCAAACCCTAATTCCCAACACATTATTTTTTATAAAACCTTTCAAAGAAATATACTTTGATTAATGAAGTGAGTAAGTAAAAGCAAACGTCAAATTTGATCTATGATCGCTAGCGTAAAAACGACAGGAACATGTTTCAATTTTTTTGTCTGAAGGCACTTGATTACACAGTTTCTAGTGTGATATGCTGGCACAGCCAAGCAGCAGTATTTGTTTAACCAAAGCCACACGTTGACACCCTTACGATTTAGACCTTTCAATCACAATCCCATCACGTACAGACGACCTCCTCATCGCTTTTTGGTTTCTCAGGCTCAAAAAAACAGTCAGTTGTAGGCGAGCTGAGATCAGGGATGTTCTGAGACAGGAGCTGCAGTCACAGGAGGTTGATTTCTGGGTTCGTCTGTCTTTATTTCTCTCGGACCCCTCTCGGCCCTGTTCGCCCAGCGAGGCGAGAAACGACACTTCGCGCACACAACTTCACATTCGCATACTTGCACGCAGTACAGCCGTGAAAGAGATTTGGGTACTTGTGGATACTTGTCTGTTCATGGGCCAGCCTTGAGGATGCAGACATGAAAAAAGACATAAGAAAACAAAAAAGAAGCCCAAAAGGACCAAAGGTTAAAATACCTCTGCTTTTAAAACCAATTCGGCCAAACGTAGTGAATAGAAGATAACGAGAAAAAAACAAAACAAAAAAAAAACTGTCCAGTAGGGTGAAATGTCTTTTCTTTTCTCAACTCAGCGCATCTACACATCCTTCACAGATTGGATTAGGCAGCAGTTCAGCATGTTGGAAGAGAAGGCGTAGTGCTGGATCCCGGCGCTCTATAGCCAGGTTAGAAAGTTCTCCTTGTCGATCTTGGTAGCTGCCAGCACTGACTCCATGTCGTTGAGGATGTCGGAGCTCAGGGCTTCCTGCAGGCTGGGCATCAGCTCCTCACCCTCCACCGCCATGCTCTCCCCCTCCAGGGTGCCCAGGTCCACGTCTGTGCCCGGGATCGCGTCTAGGTAGTCGGGGAAACGGCTGGGCTGTGTTGCCATGGAGCTGGGGCCGAGGGTATCGCCTGAGAGCGAGACGGTTGCTCTTAAAATGTGCTGACATCATGTGTGTGGTTACATTGAGTGTTCTTGTTGTGGCGTACCTGTGTCCATCTCGTCCACGCTGTTGAGGAAGTCGTCAGGAGTGCGGGGGACGCTGTAACTGCTCATGCTCAGGCCACTGTCTGTGCTCTCGTCTCTGGAGTGATATGTCCCACTGCTCAGGAAAACACCAGGCCACAACTGCTTAGACAAATCTAAACTGTGAACATATGTAAATTGTACACTTACACTACTCGTTCAAAAGTTTGAGGCAAGATCATTTGGAAAGAAATTAATACTTTCATTCAGCGAGAACGCATTAAATTGTTTAAAAGAGGCATTAAAAGACATTTAAACTGTTACAAAAGATTTGTGTTTCAAATGAATGCTGAACTTTATAACCAAGAAAGAATCCTATATTAAGCAGCACAACTGTTTTCAACTCTGATAATAATCCAAATGTCTCCTGAGCATCAAATCAGCATATTATAATGATTTCTGAAGAATCATGTGACAATGAAGACTGGAGTAATGGCTGCTGAAAATTCAGCTCTGGAATAAATTACATTATAAAAAATATACTAAAACAGAAGAGAGTTCTTATATATAACTGTTTTTACTGTATTTTTTTAAGCTTAAAAACAAAAAAAAAAAAAAAAAACTTAAGACACCCCAAACTTTTGAGCAGTTTTATATAGTGTATATAAATATACTTTTTCCATGATTTTTTTTTTACAATTTTTACATATTTGACTAAATAAATAAATACAATAAAAAAACATTATTAGAAAAAATAATTTATCCACTACACAGAAGATGTCTACAAAAAGCAAAATATACAGTGCCATTAGGTCAACACACACTTGATTATTTATTTTTGACCACAATCCAAACTCAAAACAAGCTAAGAATATAACAGTGCAAAGCACTGAAATCCAGCACCGATAACTGGGAAAAAAGTTACTGTATCAAAAAAAAGTTACTTTTTTATTAAGTAAAAGTTTCTTGAATCTCAATACACAGAGAATCACAATATTATTAAGTTGGTAGAGAAAATGATATTGTGAAGAGTTGTGGAGACCAGTATGTTTTGATTTGTTTAAAACACTTTCCCATTTGTGTCATTTCAAGGTTTTGATGACTTTAAAAAAAAAAATACAAAAAAATATTTTATTTTGAATAAAATATAAATTCATCCACTAATTCTTAACTTGTGTAGATTTATCCAAAATAATTGCTAACAATTATTGCTCATTCCGCTAGTAACTGCTTGTACTACACGCAGTGGCCTGCTCCGAACTGCCTTTGAGAGTCATTGTAAAAGGTGTTGTTTTGCTGGTGGTCTCTCTATAAATAGCAGGCAGGCAGTTCAGTACAGAGCGCTCAAATAAAGAGGGCAGAGGACATGCTACAATGAAGGAAAATACAGCAAGTTTCTTCTAATTAAGAGAATGAAATGTGGCTTCAGTGCATGAGAGCTGCTGGATGAATGAGCTCTTTGTGAGTGCAGCAGAGTGGGAGGGGGGGACGGCCTTGTCTAAGACCGAGACCACATGTTCTCACGGGCCGCCTTGTTATTCACATCAATCCCTTATCTGCTCTCATGCAGGAGGAGAGATTTATGTGCTTGACCGCCACTGGAGGACGCAATTCTCTGCAAAAGCAGCTTAATCCTGACTTGCTTTCAACAGCTTCTCCAGCAGGGGTCACCAGTGAGTGTCACTCAAGTAAAAAGAAATGCGCGCACACGCACACACACACACACACAATGCAGCCAAACATCCTATGTGGGAAGGTTCATTGCCCTTGTGTGCCTTTTAACTGGTAAATACTACCACATGCAAATGCAAAAGTGAATTTTCTTGTATGACTGCGGTCTCGCAGCTTGATGGGTCTTACCTGTTCAGGAACGGGTCAGAGCTGTTGGTGGTCATGTTACGTGCGTCTTGTCCCATGCTGGGTGAGGACACAGGATTTTGAGTGCCGCCATCCTGCTCCATGCTGGTCGGCAGCTGGTTTCTCAGGGCGAGCTCCTGTATGCACACGCACAAACGAAAGAATATGTGTCAAAGTGCGAAACTCAAAGTGAGCAGACTGGGTTTGCAGGAACGGAAGCTTAACGCAAGACAAAATTAATGATTTTCTTTGGAATTACTCCAAGTACTGAGATGAGAGCGGATACATTTTTTTCTATTGAAGGAAAAAGGACAGAACAAACTATACTGGTTTTTACTTTCCAACTACACACACGTACGTGAAACAGTAAGTGAGGTATGGGTAAAAAACAACAACGAACTTAACATACAAGTTTTACTTAGTTTCCTGTATCACCCACTTGAGTGAAATAAAAGCCTTTCCCATCCAACAAGTCATGAGTTACAAATCTGGTTATCATTTGTCAATGGATTGTGCAAGATTGTCTGTCAACATCCTTGATTATTTTACTGCCTCAGCTCAAACTGGTGGTTTGCAGAGACTCACGCGAAGGTGTGGGTTTATTGCACATCATTTAGGGTATGGCAGAAGGGTCAGATCTTTGCTTTTTATAACAGACTTCCTATGACTAAGTGAAACTTAAAATGGTCACAACTTTCGCTGATTAAAGGACAACTCAACAGGCTGTCACCACAGAAAAGTCTCCAACACGTCAACATGACATTAACACTGACTTTCTTAAAGCGCTTTACTCATCTTGTTGCAAATGATTCATTTAATTACATTTTTTTTTTAAGTTATATTTTGTGGGCTTTTATGCTTTATTGGATAGGGCAGTAGAGAAATAATCTTTAAATTTCGTTTTTTTTTTTTAAATTTTCATTAGTTTTTACAGTTCATTTGTTCTGTTTATTTTAGTTGAGTTATAAATGTATTAAATGTTTTTTTGGGTTTTTTTAATATTAGTTTTCATATTTGAGCTGCCAGAGTTAGTGCGTTAACTGATATCATTAAAATAAGGGTATTAGATATCAATGCAGTTGGCTTATGAAATTAATGCATTCTGTATTTAAAACTAAAATAAAAAAAAAAAAAAAAAAAACACTAAAATGAAGCTTATTTTAATTAGTTTTAGAATCATGCAAATGTTTTTTTATTTAGTTTTTAGAAAATGTTATAATTTTATATACAATATGTTTTTAGTAGGAAATATGTAATAATATTAAAATAGGCCGTGAATGCAATTTTATGACGACTGAGCGATTCATTATAGGATTTCCAGCCACCACATCAATGCCTTTAAGTGTATTTGAAGGCCTATCTTTATTGGGCTTTTAAGTGAGCTGCTTCTAGCCAGAGCCGGTAAGATCATCCCTGAAGATCTCTGTTTATTTAGTTTTCCAGCAGGGGGGTCTGCAGCACTGAGTCAACACCGTGTTTACATTCCAAAGCAGAGGCAGCTGAGCAAAACCTCCTCCACCTCCCCATCTGCCCCCTCATCTTCCAACCTCTCATTTAATAGCGCACAAAAACATACACTGCAAGTATCTCTACTTCAGATTTACCCACCCTACACAATATGTACTGAGAAACAAAATGCAACAGGTTGCTTTGAGGTGCAAGGTGGACCAGACCTCATGCCAATAATCTGTCAAAACAACCTGCACAATTATACGATACGGTACATTACAAACAAAAATACATAACATGAACAGCGAGTACACACAGCACAGATCAGGCTCATTTCCGCAGCAGAAGACTATGTGCCCATCTAGCATGTGAGGACAGAATGTTCTGACAGGTGTGTGTGTGTGTGTGTCTGACCTGGGGTCTCTGGCGAAGGAGCTCTTGTTTGATCCTCAGTCTCTCTTTCTCCATCTGGATCTGCTGCAGCCTGATCTGGTTGTTTCCACCCAGCACTCCACTCTGTGGACTGGAGGGCAACTGGGAGCCTTGCTTCACTGGAGCACTCTGGGAAATTCGCTGCTGGTTCATAGCTAAGGACACAAAATCGATTACGTTATGATGCTTCATTCTATTATTGATTAGCATTAATAATATAGATTATATTTAAAAGCAAGTATCCTAGCACTAGAAAATACAGCATCACATGTAAATAAAACTTTTCATTTTGGCATTGTAGTGTGTATATATATATATATATATATATATATATATATATATATATATAAAATAAATAAGCACTACTGAAACTGATTACTTCAGATATTAATCAGAACCCAGGACGTTAATCATAATAATGTGTGTTTATGTATGAAATCTGAATATACATTTATAAATATATTAATTTATATAAACACCTAAGATTCAATCTCCAGTCAAAAATAACCATTAATGAAATCTGTCACTAAAGGGGGTAGTAGCATTAGCCATGTATACGATATAGGGTATAAAAAGGCCTATCAATGCAAGTGAATGGAGCAATGCGTATCGCCACAGACGCAAACACAGAAACAAATGTTTTGGACAACAGGAGGTGGGGTGTTACAGTAATTGGACCAATGAAAATGGCTGTTTACTTATGCACTGAGGCCACCAGGGACAACAAAGCTGTGATGGAGCTGGCGTTGTCATGCGCGAGGGAGCCCCGTCTTCCCCGCTTATCCTCATCACCATTCAATCAGAGTGTGTTTACACTACCTAAGGCCTGAATGGGTCTCCGCTCCCTCTCACCATGGGAATCAGATCAGAGACTCACCACGCCTCACACACACACACACACACACACCGCAATCACCATCCCCCACACTGCCTGAGGCGTGGAAGAGTGTGTGGGAATGTATATGAGTGCAAGTGGGGGAGTGCATGTGTGTGTGTGTGTGTTTGTTTCTCTTTAAAGACTCTTATCTCGCATAGATAGGGGTCTATTGAAGCCGAATGGTGAAGCAGTAATGACTGATCTCAGGGCAGGAGTGACCAGTTAATACAGGCTGATATCTTGCAGCCAGATTTGTTGCGTCTGTGAACAGGAACAAAACAAAAAACTGTTGATTCTCAGGTCTGGATTTCCCTGACTAGTCTGTACTTGACTGCTGTGGGTTTCTCACTTGGGAAACTCCATACCACAGCACGAAGATGACAAGAACACACAAACAAGTCTTATCCATGTGGCGGAATGACTCAGGGTTGCATAAGTTCGGGCCACGGACGTGTTCTTCTACTAGCCAGCAGGAGGAGGAGGAAACGTGCCAGAGGAACACAATTAAAAAGACAGAGTGAGAAAGATAAAAGCTCAGATTGACGTACACTAGCTCTGGAACACATCCATCCAGTAATAAGTCTTTATCAGGTTATCTCGCAAAGCTGCCAGCCAATAGCAGCTCCCCTGTCGTTTGCAGGTGAGACTGAAGGGGTGTTGGGAAACGTCAGGAAACGCATCGCCAGGACCTTTGAAGCCTTTGTAAATATTTGCTGGCTGTCGATTTAACAGGTTTATTGTATAAAAGCAGCGCTCAAATTGCGGTTCCAGTTAAGAGATAAGCACATAAAGCAGAGGAGACAGGGAAAGAGTCAATCTGTGTCCAGAAGAAAAGCTCTCTATATCCTATCATACATAAACCTCAGCGGGCCACACAAAAGCAAGCTGTAAGCTGCCGGAAGCCAGCATGAGGAAACTCAGCTGCGACTAGGGTGTAGTAGGAAACCAGTTGAAAGCAAGATGGAAGCCGTATCACTTACAAGTAGAAACAGCAGGTGGTATATTTATACATCAAAACTGGGGAGATTTTCACAGTTATTATTAGTGATTACTGCAGTGAGAAATGCAAATGTGTTTCCGTTATTCACACTAAGCCACTCAAGTAATATGTATCACAGTTACGTTGCAAATAATTAATCCGGACTGAGTCATTAAAGTGCTTTCTAGTAGGTCCTTGGCTTTTTCTTTTCACACGCACGCATGCACACGCACGCGCACACACACACGCACGCACACACACACACACACACACACACACACACACACAGTGTTCTTCCAATATGCTCACCTTATTTAACCACAAATATCTGATCATTTATCCAATTATTTCACTAGATTACACTTGGAATCCTTTTTCGCTCTCATTTCTTTCACCAAAAAAGTACTTGAAACTGGAGACACATCTGAACAAAAGGTGTTCACGCCATGTCTGAATTACCATAATTACAATATTCAGATTTGTTAAAAAAAAACTTCCCTGTAGAATTCAAAATTATATCTTGTAAACTCTCAAGATGTCAGTGGCTTCAGCAGTTCTGATAAATAATTCCTATAATTAGCTATTGCTAAAATCTAAAAATAAATTAAATGCATACAATAGGAGTTCTATACGGAGACCCGCACCTGACATGCAGAAAAAAATAAAAAGTAAATCGTGTAAATCGTTTTTCCCTCGTTTTACTAAATCGTGCTCACAAATTACTAATTTGTGCCCTCGTTTTAAGTAAATTGTGTGCACAAAATAATAATTCGTTCTACTTCCCGTCCACATACTCATAAACATGTTGCTGCATAAAACGAGGGCACAAATTATTATGTCAAGTGCACAATTGACTTAAAACGAGGGAACAAATTAGTAAATCATGCATACAATTTACTTCCTTTTCTGCAAGTTCTGAATCTAGCAGAGTAAAATAAATATGAATTTTGGGTAACACTTTATTTTAGGGTCTCTTAATTAGTTGCTTATTAGCATGCATATTACTAGAATATTAGCCATTTATTAGTAGTAATTAAGCACATATTAATGCCTTATTCTACATGACCTTGTTCTACATACCTAATCCTACCCAATACTTAAACTTAACAACTACCTTACTAACTATTAATAAGCAGCAAATAAGGAATTTATTGAGGGAAAAGTCGTAGTTAAGAGTGAATAAGTGTTCCCTATTCTAAAGTGTTACCGAATTTTGTTCCCCTAAATAAATTGTTTACCAAAAATGCATTTGCATAACGACTGTTACTTTTGTATTGTGATTACTCAAATTATACAAATGAATTTTGCTGTTAATAGGGTTTACATAGAAATGCATAGTTCTGAGTCTGAGAACAGCTTGAGTAGAACGTCCCATGTTGTCATCTTGTAATTACAACATAGTATGAATGCAGCAAAAGGTGTGCATGCAATCTGGTTTAAAAAAAAAATCCAGATAATTTCTGAATGAATGTTAATGCCAGGTGTTAAGTGGGCAATAGGCACTTGGGAGTGGCCTATTTTGACTTGGCCTAGTCAGCAACCACTCAAAACATGCTAGGACCCAAATAGCAACGCCCTAAAACAGAACACCCCAGCAACAACCATTGGAACTGTAAGAGAAAGCACTGCTAACATTTACTTCAGAATACAAACTCTATGAATGCACTGATAAACTCTGTCACCTTTGAATGTGAACCACTGATGTCACATTCGTCATCCTGTTTCCCAATAAGGCGAGCGCCTTGGGAGTCGTGAAGTGTTTATGCAACCGTTCATGAGTTTGTGTGTCAGCTCAAAGCTCTGGAAAAGATGAGTGCTTCACAAGAGCGTGACATCACTCTGCACTTGCCAACAAGGTGCCAACTCCTGAGCTCAAGTACTATGATAATCCCAGCACATGGCCGATAACCGAAGGTTCCAGTCAGCCTTTGTGCTCAAAAACTACCACACCACCACAAAAAAAAAAAGATGGAGTTTGCATGATTGTTTTCGAGTCTAATGGCCAGATGAAGTGTGAAATGCATCATAAAGTCCCGTAGTGGACTCTCAGACCAGACCTCGCGGCCTGTTCGCCACCTCTTAGGAAGGAGGCATAAGTTTATCCTGTGGGCTTTCTTTCTTTTTCTCCCATTCCTCTCTTTCTTTTCCCTCTTCCCTTCCCCCTCTCTGGCCCTGCCTCCGCCTGCCCCCTTCCTCTCTCTCTCTCTCTCTCTCTAACATTGGGTCTCTTTGACTGAAAAGGTCTGGAACAGATTAGGAGCAGAGCTGCAGCATAGAGAGGCCTGGCACCGACTCAAGTCCGTCTAGATGTGCAGCTGAGAACAGTTCTGCCTGCGCTGGGCCTCACGCGGGGTGGGAAGGGGGGTGAGACAGAAAGAGAGAATGGCCAGACTTCAGTTCTCTGTTAAAGGAGTACAATCCCATTCTACTCCCTGCTCAAATTACCCAAGTGTCTCCAATGGGTGAGCGGAGAGCCAGACGGGACAACAAGTCAGGTTAGCAACACATTTAATTGTTTTTTGGGGTTCAACTGGTGCAAGGAGGAGCTAACGCGTTTTTGATGTTGGTGGGACCTCACCGAGAGGAGCTGAGGGATGAAAACACAAACACAAAAGGTCATAATAAAATGCAGACACAAGCGGTTACATAAAAACCGCATGGGAATGCCCAAACATTCTCAACTTGTGGCAAGGAACGAGTTAACCACGTCTAGCCCCTTGCAGTTCTCCCCCTCACATTACGCCTGTAATTCAGGGGCCCACCAGCCTTGTCCGCTGAACACTTATAAATCTTCAAAGGGCTTCACCCACCAGCGCCGACCCCCCTCCCTTTTTGTCTTTCGTTCTTTCTCTCTCTCTCTCTCCTGCCTGACCCAGCCCTTCACAGACTGTTTACCACTTTACCCACCACCACTTGCGTGTTAGGTGTATGGAAACCTGTTTTGTGCTTGAGGATTTTGGTCAAAAATGGTGCAGAACATGCTTGTTCATACATGAAGGAGATAGTGAGATAGTGTCCCAGGGGAAAACTCTTTTGGGACGAAGGGAAAGCACTTCAAGCGCGAGTAACTCAAAGTGACATAAGTAGAAGGCTTCATCTCTTTGTGAGCCTTACGTGCTCATAGAAAGAGATTAAAGAGAGGGACTGAAAGGGGTAGAAAAAGGACAAACATCTCAGTCTGACAACCTTTCGGTGAACCATTTATCTCCACAGCAAAAAAAAAACAGATGATTAGATTAACGTGACAGTTCCGCTGCTTAGATATGTTTCATTGTCTCTGCGTATGGATTATGGACGCATATCTGAACGAGGGGTTTAGGGAACGGCATAATCAGATGCAGTTTGAGCTAGTTTGTGTTTGTGTGTGAGTAAAGGGATCACATAGCAGAGTCCTGAGTGTGGAGCAGTTTTGGCTAACCTCAGTATGAGTCACAGGAAGCAGGGATACTCTCCGAATAGTGTGGCACAAAAACACACTCTCACTCACTTTCATTCGCACACAGCGCAGAGAGTAGCCATCTATACTCGGTTTGTAATCAGTATAATAATGCAGCAATAATAGATAGTTGTAGTTATTTTACCACAGTGGAACTCACCAAAATTAAAGGTCTCATTGAGTCAAAAACAGAAACCAAAAATAACATTTCTGTAATTAAATTTGGGTAACTGAACTCGGTACGCAGCTGAGGGTGTTCACAGGTGATAAACCAGTTGTAGTAGTAAAGTTCGGTCGCTTCTCGATACTTCAAATTTGTTTTTTTTTGTTTTTTCTAGTAACAATTTTGGTCATAGTGGACCATGCAGACGTGTTTAATTGTTGTTAGCTCATCCACACATATGTTCAAAACATGTCATCGAAGAAGCGTTAACTGTTTCCGTCAATGAAACTGAATTTTTTTGCAATTTCGATGAATATTTTTAGTTGCCGAAATTTTTTTGATAGAATTGTGGCGACGCTGTCATGCTAAGAGATCAATGTTCAATGAAAAGTATGATTTATTATGATACTATTTTTATTTTTATGAACTTTTATGACTTTAAGCTCACCGTAACGCGGGTCAAGTCGTGGGTCCAGCCAAGAGGTGGTTTTGTTCTTGTGATTGATGTAGTAGATCTCTCCTTCTGAGGTAATAGCTTGCTCCCAACCATCAGGAAGAGGACCTGAGAGAGAACAGCCAGTGTACAGAAAATTATCCATTACTAAGTGAAATGATCATTTTAGAAATCTTTGGCCATAATCCACACATTTTTTTTAATCCAACATTTTCACGAGGCCATGAAATTTTGGAAAGAAATCTCCACCAATCACAGGATCTTGAAAAGCAAAGTGATTTTTGCTTTGATTCAAAGTTTGTAATGTTGTGATTCACCTCCTAGCTGGCTTATAACGGTTTAACAAGATTTTTTTTTAATTCCTATTGAAAAAACAAATAGGAAACATTCTTCCGGAATCAAGGCCGCTCGAAAAAAGTGGGCAGAAACTGCTGCACTCTGTAGTTTCCAGGACCAAACGACTTTCCAAAGAATGACATTAAAGTCTGTGGGGAACACCTTAAAACACTGAACGTGACCAGTCTTGTCTGATTCCATCAGTTCCTGTTGAACCTTTCGTAATCTGGACACCCAGGTCACTATTGTCACTCCATCCAGACATGTCTACCTAAGCATCAACTGCCATTCACATGCATTCATTTGCATTCGTCTGCCCTGATAAGGTTTTGGCGTTTGCTGAGGTAGAGGCGGGTTTGGGTGGGATGTAAACAGAGACTGCTACACCCGTAGAATTACCATAAGAATGCGGGGACTGAGAGTGTAGTGTTTAATATGAAACGAGTGTCTGGAGTTGCTGACCTGAGGCAGGGTTCATGATGTTCTGCTGCTGCACAGGCACTGGGCTGGCCGGGGCGGCCTGGTTCATCTGAAGGAGGGCCTTACGTGGATCCTGCCAGGTGGTCGTCTGGTCATTATGGCTATGAGGAGACAGAGACATACATAAGCAGGACTATTAGACAGAAATATTGTGGCTGTGACCCAAATCCTCATGAGCTGCCTCTTTGGCTTGGCATATCGGACCAAAACAGACTGCCAATTTCATACACATGTATGCATGCATGTACAGTCAAACCAAAATTTAGTCCGACACCTTCAACATTTCTCACATTATCACAGTTTATTCGCTATAGTTTAGAAAATGATAATAAAATATGACAAGAACTCAGAGTTAAACTGTCAGAATAAATTCTCCTTGATAACTTTGATAGAAATGTATGTAATGATTAATGAATAGCTGTCAGCTGTTAAATTTAAGTACACAATTAGATAATACCAATTTAGAACTTAATTTTGTTCAGTCTGTGGTGTAAAAAGTTCGAATTAGCAATTAAAGAAAAACACTCAGGTCAAAATGTCTGAATAATTTTTGGTCCCAAATTTGATCAATTTTACTGATAGTCCACTGTATGAAGAATTTTGGGTGTAATATGGCACAGTTTACTTTATTTTGCTATCCTCTCTTACCTAAATGAACTATAGTGTCCTGCACCCACTAGTAAAAAGATATCAAAAATTATATCTGGTGTCTGAATAGTTTTTGGTTTGACTGTAAGTGATTACATTTGTTCTTGTTCTAGGCTGCATAAATCTATACTATTTCAAGGGCAGTGCACTACCATATAAACCAGTGTTATATATCCCACATTGGTTTATTTGATTCAAACAGAGTGCTCAGATAAAACTCCCAGCAAGTGGACCTTTTACAAGATCTTTGTAAACACCTGAACACAGATCCATTTGGACAGCATCTCAGTCCTTTAATCTGCATAAGCAAAAGCGAGTAGGAACCAAACATCTCCGAAGCCAGTGTAAAGCATACAAGCAAGTGTAAATGATGGTCTGTCCTGTTAGCAATGAAACTCCCATTCATTTCGTTTGCTCTGGCTGCTAAAAATAGGCTCTTATAAAATTCCATTTCATAAACTTTACAATTGCCACCCACTCTTGTGTCAGATCTGCTGATGCATTGCTGTGGAGGAGGGAGCATGGATAACCGTAGGCCGTTGAGTGAACTTCGACCCCGTTTACATGCGATTTGCCTGTGTGCAGTGGACTGAACCGGCGTCATCTGCACATGAAGTCACAGATTACTGCGTAAGGTCAGTGATGAATAACACTGTTACTGGAAAACGAATCAACAAGTCTAAAAGGAGAGACTGAAGCCAGGCTTACACCCTTCTGTTTATTCAGATCTTAGACAGCAGGGTGGCAGGGAAAGCAGTGCTGCTTGACGCAGTTCTGTTCTCTTTTTCACTGCAGTTTATCACTTAAAGGTTAAGCAGTTTATGCTGAAAAAGGAGGGCGTTTTTTGCCTCAATCTCAGCATGAATACCCAACAGACGTACTCTCATTCGAACAACCAAAAGAAACAAGTTAATCCTGAATTATTTACCTCCAAAAACCAACATTCGTATGTTTTCAGGCGTATTATCACGGCACATTTCATGATCTAATCTCGCAGCTTCCTTAAGATCAAACCTGACAACCTGTCTCCTTCCTAAACACTAGCTGCTAATCTTCACATTTTCTTCAAAACAAATAAAGTCTTCCAAGAAAATGGTTTTGGTGTCCTGAAGGCACAAGCACGCAAGGAGGCGTTGCACGTTCTGTCAGGTCTATGAAACTACAGCCAGAGCAAATTAGGTTTTTAATTCAAAATATTGCTGCAAGTAAACACTCCTGAAGGAAGCAGATTTATGTAACTTCAGGACAAACCAGACGGTTGTGAAACACTACTCGCATCTATTCTGCAGTGAGAATGGGCTGCAGCACTCGGTGTAGAGGCATTTCTAATGACGGCTTTGTCGGGGCTTGTTGCTCGATTAAGATGTAGAGTTAACACAGGAAAAGGCCCCTCTCTCCCGTTCTCTTTCTCTCTCTCTCTCAGGCGAGGGCCTGTACATTCAGGCAGGGTCAGTCATGGGTCTCCTCCCAGGAGGTTTCTTTCTCTCGCTGCCTGTTCCAACACACTGAAGTGTCAGGCTCTTTAACAATCTGGCGCCAGTTTTACAAAGCTTTCACCTGCTGGACAAAAGCTCAGACCAAGCTACGACCCAAAACCCTAAATGCTATTCACTTGCTCCTCTTTTCCCCCAGCTCTGCTCTCTTTGCCTATTTAAGACAGTTTTTGTCACTGAAAACGTAAGATTTGCATGCACTGAACTTATGTTTGGGCATCCTGACTAGTGATAGACCAATAAATCTATTTCGAGATCATTGGCATTGACTGATAAACAGTCAACAGTTTGATCGGCTAATGAATAAGTGTCACCACCTCCTTGTGTCTGTTTCTAAATCTACTGACAGCCTTGTCTATAGATGAAAAAAGTCAATTTTATAAAAATATTATGAAAATATTCCATAATTTTCAGTAATTCCTTAATTTAAGCCAATTTATATGACCTAATTTACATTATATAATTGAACTGTGTTTAATTGGGGTTGTCAATAAGAACATTAAATTGCAATTTCCTAATTGTTTTCGTAGTTAAGACTTTAGTGCCTTAACATTTCTATAAAGGATGATTTTACTCATAGGTAATATTTCACTTGTCGACCTCCAACCTAAGTTTCATTTACAAATAAATTCTTTGTAAAAAGGTTTAATTGTTTTAGAAACCACACAGAACACAATTCACTCTACTGTTCATAAGTTCAGAAGATTTTTTTTTTAATGTTAATTTTTCAACATGTTTGAAAGAAATCTATTATGCTCATTTAATACAGTAAAACTAGTAATTTTGTGAAATATAATTACAGTGTAAATATACAATAGAATTTTCAGTGTCAGTGATCCTTCAGAAATCTGTTTTTTTTTTTTTTCAAGATTCTTTGATCAACAAAGTTCAAAAGAACAGCATGTATTTGAAATAGAAATCTTTTGTAACATTAAAATGTCTTTACTGTCACTTTTTAAAATAATTTGATGCATCCTTTTCTGAATAAAAGAAGATCTTACTTGGAAAAAAAAATCTTACTAATCCAAACCTTTGAAAAGTGGTGTATGTGTTTACTACATGGGCATCAATGTATACTAAAATATTAGCATTATACAGACCATGAGCCACACTGAACTCTTGATACTGGAATCAGCTATTGAAAAATCCATGCTGTTTGGCCACTAGTCTTGATAGATAGACGGCTGACCACTAGTCTACTGGAAGAGAAACCACAGGACAAAAAAAAAAAAAAAGAGCCTAAGAGGATGTTTGACCTTGTGGATGAATGAATTCTGCATCTTTCTGACAGATTTTGTTTGCAATACCGAATTGGCAAGACCCTTCCCCATCATAAACACAGCCCAGTGACCATTTTTTTTTTCTGCCGTCACTTTCTCTTTGCCACCAATTAGTCCCTATTCCGCCATCACTGCCTTATGAGAGAGGGAGGGAGCAAGAATAACAAAAAGAGGAGAGAGAGAAAGAGAGTGACTGACTCAGCACTTCACCACCCCCTCTTCTCTAAGCTCCCTCTTGTTTATGCTTTACTGATCAAAGGATCTGCCAAAAACTGCCCCTCTCCCACCTACCTACCAGTAAGCCACCCTACCCCCAACCCACACACACACTTACTCCAGGAAAACAGCCCAGGCCGCAGCAGACGAGGAACAGGGGGCCTCTTCAGGAGGGTCACGGGGGAGGGCCGAATGACCGTCAAACAAAAAGAAAAGGCCACAGAGGAGGAAAAGGAGGAGGAAAAAACGAGCGTGGAAGCAATCCCTCAGAACTCCATTGGCTGAGTGGATCGCTGTGGTCCTGTTACACTTTATGTCACCCCGATCCTCCCCCTCCTATTGCTGCTGGAAACTCTGACAGAGACACGGGGGGAGCGAGGGAGGAGGAGGCGGTGTGAGTTAATTTTAATTGGAGCACAGGATGTCGAGTATGAAGATCTCCTCTTGGGTTTCAGCGAGGGCAGACGCAGGCGCACTCACACAGGTGGGCTTTATTAGCCCGAGCGCTCTGCCCGCACAGTGCCTTTTCCATGCAAAACACTGACGCTTATGTTTAATTCAGTGTCACGATGATCCAGAACAAGAACTATTGACCGTATGCAACATAAGCGACAGCTTATTTACAACGTGCTGTTTTCTGGCAGTGGTTTGAATGCAAAAAAATCTCCAAACACTCTGAACTCACGCTAAAAGATTAGCTTTGTTCCAAAATCAAGTGAGATGGACAGAACCTCATAAAAGAATGATTTATAGTGAGCAACTCCAAAAAACACATATGATTCTGTACGGAAGTTTTATAAAATGAAAAAAAAAAAAAAAAAAGATTGCCATTCTTTTTACCTTTTTTCTTTACTGACCTCAAGGCAATGCATTATAGCATTGCCGTCTTTGTGAAGGATCTCTTAGAAGGCAGCATAATTATGTTGCTCACCTTCTGGAACAGATTTTATGTCTGTGATGCTGCCGTCTCTACAGGCAACTCTCTAGCAACTCTTTTGGAAGAGAGCAAATGTGTTTTTGTAGTCAAAAGCACACCATCCAGTCTGGGTCAGAGCCCTACCATTGCGTCACTCTTGAGCGTCTGCTCATGCAATGTTCTCTCTGCACTTCCAGCACACACGAACAAACACACTTCACAAATGAGGCAGACTGGCTTCCCTTTACTCAGCGGGAAAGTACCGGGAAAATGGGAGGATAGTCAAAAAGCAGCCAAGAGTAACAATAATGGTGAAATCCATATGCATAAAATACTTTGTCTGTCATTTATTCATGATGCCAACCTGCATTTGATGAATTGAAGTGTTAAAGTCCTTGATTTTTTTTTTTCTAGTGCTGTCAAATGATTAAATCGCATCCAAAATAAAATTTTTTGTTCACATAATGTGTGAGTGCTGTGTATATTTGTGTATATATTTAAGAATAATATGTTATGTTTATATATTAAATATATTTATCTGTAATATAAAATATTATATTATATATATATATATATATATATATATACACATACACACACACACACGTAAATACATGTAAATATTTTCAAAATATATACTGTATGTGTGTGCATTTATATATATACATAATAAATATACACAGTACACACACACATATGTAAACAAAAACTTATTTTGGATGCGATTAATCGCGATTGATCGTTTGACAGCACAATTTTTTTTCGTATTGGTCATCCTTTTCTATCAAATTGCTTACTACTGATGCGAAAATGCAGAAAATCGAACCTGATTCGAATTTTTTATGACAGACAAAACTTTCGGAGGCAGTGTATTTTTTAATGTGCGAAAATTTTTGACAAGAATTTCGGACTCAGTGTGCAAAGACCATTAGAGATAGTCATAATCTTATTATGTTGGATCAATACATTTAACTCAACTTTAAAATAATGACAAAAAAAAAAAAGGCAAGTAACACACTGAATTAAATGTATTTGAATGTTTTATTTCCAACTTTACTTGTTTTTATATACAGTGCAGTAATAAGTGACCAGTTAAGTTCACTCAGTGCAGTTTAACGAGTCTGACTGCACAATCAAACCAACAAACACACACCTATGGCAACGGTATCCCACACTCCCTCCGGAAAAACATCATCGCCACTAAGGGCCATTACAGATCACTGGGGGCCACCAGCTGAGAAGCGTTATTGAAGATTATGGGGCCAGAGATGGAGACAAAAAGCATAGACAGGGCAGACATCCGCTCAAGAGACCCCCACAAACACCCTCCAGAGCTTCAAACATCATCAGCCAGACGACTGCAACCTTCATTCTGCAGCACTTCTTCCATCCCAGACTAAGCAGACTGGGAGAATGACAAACAGACAAAGAAAGGTCTACAACCCTGGTAGCAGGCTTTTGCTTCATAGCCAATAGACAGGGAGAGCGGAGGTGGGGATTCTGGCACTCAAATCACATTGAGCCATGACCACACAGGAATCACTCCATGACACTAAAGGAGACAGTGCTCTATAGAAGCTCACTTCCTGATTTCCTCTCCAGCTGTTATCACTGCTCATGAAACCAGAGAGCGCTCGAGGAGGAGGTGGTAGGTAGAGAGGGGAGGTTAGCGAGCTCAAGGCACTGGGCCTAGACCCACCCAAGCGCTCGACATGATTGATGGCCCAATTATCAGGGCCCTGTTTATTGTGCTGCAGTTATTTATAACAAAGCAGAGCTTGAGGTGCAGCGATGAATGCTTCTCACAGTTGCACTCAACTTCGCCAGCACTGCATGTTTTCCACTTTGCCTAAGAAATAACAAATATTTGACCTCGAAATATGGAGCATATAGTGGATGAGCTGTATTCAAAATAGCAAAAAGTGCCAAGACAGCATTCCCTATTCTCTGTCTTTGTCCAAAATTAGCATTATACTTCCTTTCACCTGAGACTTTAGTGTGAAGGCATATTTCAGATAAAATACAACTTAAGCTCCATAAAAAACATCTCTGTTTACCTATGAAAAACATTCTGTAGATGCATTAATTCACATATTTGTTCATTTTGTTTTTAAGTTGAGGGACAAACTGAGATCATTTTCAGTGTTGCAGGTAAGGATTTTGTTGTATTTAACATGAATATTTGGTAACACTTTTTTGGTAACACTATTTTAAGGTGTCCTTGGAATAATGGCTGCTGAAAATTCTGCTTTTTGTTTGAAATTGTAATAATATTTCATAATTTAATAAGAAATCTTATTGGACCTAAACTTTTGAACAGTAGTGCACCTGTCTATTGCTAGTAAACACTGTTAAAATACTACAACTGCGTACACAAGGACTCTGTATATTAGCTTAGCATAACACACACTGCATCTAATGAGGCCAAAGAGAAGCCATCATTATGAATGTCTGAATGCTGCTAGTCAGGACAGAAAGAGGACATCGGACCTCAGTCAGCTCTCCATTTCTCCCTCACGGCCGAGCGAGCGAGCATGCATCGGGACGGGTGGATGAGTGACTGAGCTTCCGTCAGCAGGACATCATCAGGAGAGATTATTGAGCGACCTGCTGACCTCTGGCCGGATTTAAGTTCCTCTTTGAAGGAGGGCTCATATCACAGGAGTCAGCGGACAAAGCAGCGAGTTTACAGAGGCAGAGAGAGAGATACTAGAGAGAAACTTGGGTAAAGGTTATGAAGTTCTCAGAAGGGCTAGGCAAGCTATATTTTAACATTTAAATCATTTATCTTTTTAATGAAAATGTACCATTAAACTGCTAATGAGAAACCAAAACAGCATGAAGCTGAATGTGACATTCAACACACTCCTACTGTGCTATTTGGTAAATGCAAAGAGCGTTTTGAACGAGACCCTGGGCAGGGGCTCTTCTTGAGGCAGTTTGTTCCACAGTGACAGTAGGAGCATTGATGTCTGGGGCAAAGGTGTTAGATCAGGACTGGGCAAACACTGGTCTGGCTAACTCTGCTTTCTATATGTACACACACACATACACATTCACAGATGACACTCTAACAGGAAAGGGGCTTGTTTGTGCGTGGTCAATAAAGCCCAAGCTTGACAAACACACATTTGCTCAAAGTAAATGCTTCACACTAGATGAGTTGAGAAATGAATCCACCCTGACCTGGGAAACTAAACATTACAAAAACGAGGCCACTGTAATCTAACAAATGACTTAAACCAGGAAATGGGTCTAAATGGGTCTTCTGCTCATGTCGTAAAGTAAAACGAGTTCAGAAGTCAATTTAGGCTCAAATGCGAGTTAAAACTAAACAAGGGGTGACCAAAATACTGTGTATTACATAAACAATTATATTTAATATAATATTCCCTATTAGGGGTCAGATTTTTGAAAATATTTTTTGGTGTGTATTTTATTTACATGAAAATAAAACAGTAATATTGTGAAATCTTATTGCAATTAAAACACATATTAAAATGTAATTTATTCCTGTGATGGAAAAACTGATTTTTTTCAGCAGCCATTACCCCAGTCTTCAGTGTCACATGATCCTTCAGAAATCATTCTAATATGCTGATTTTGTGCTCAAGAAACATTTTTTATTAAATGTTGAAAACAATTGTGCTGTTTAAACCATAATAAAGTTTCAGGATTCTTTGACCAATAGAAAGTTTTAATTCATTTGAAACATAAATCTTTTGTAGCATTATAAAATGTCTTGACTGTCAATTTAATGCATCATTTTCTAAAAATAAAAAATAAATAAATAAAATAAATTTCTTCATTTTTAAAAATCTTCCTGAACCCAAAACAAAGTAATTGTTTCATACATGCAAATAATAATTCACACATTTCAACCATCACACAGTATTCACCAGTATTACACCGCCCGTCTCTAGGAGAAAGGCCTATAAAAAGGCCTGGATCACGCATGAAACAAAAGATGATTGTGGTCTGGGTTTGTGGGGAGTTCAGCCTCTCCCTGTGATGTTGATCACATTTGCAATAGCAAACTTTCACTCCCTTCACCGGTCCTCCACACAAATGTGCTACAAATGGAGCTGGGAAGAGAGGCCTGACCCAGATGGCTAAACCGTTAGCCATCAAAGAGACGGCCAAAAGCAGTACACAACACGCCTGCTCCAAACTCACACATACAAGGGTGCAATTCAACACAGCGTGATTCACACTGAGCCTCCCGAAGAGCATATTTAAACACAAACAGGAGTGACGGAAAATGAAGTTAAAAATCACATGAACACAAAACTCCTCACAATCCTGTCACGTCTATATTTTGCCCGTAAAACCCAGATGAACCATTTCGAAATTGAGACGGATGTGAATTTAGCCTATAGCTCCTTTCAGAAAGGGGGAAAAAAGGCAGAAAAGCAAATATTTTCCCAACTGGCTACAGAAAAATGGAGTTTGAGTGTGTGAGGAAAATCCAAAAGAAAACAGGCCACCCCAGAAGACTGCAGCACTCAATAACAAAGACTGTCTAAGCTAGCAGTGTGTGTCTGGACATGCAACACTTCCAGGAGCAGCACCATTGCACTACAATACTACTACAGCTAAGACAAAAACCTGCATGTGTGTCACTTGCTCCTAATACACATGCTTTCATCCGAGGAGGAAAAACTTTATTTCCACTGGAGCACCATTATCAAATCAGTGCAAAAATAACCAGTTTCCCCTTAATAACTCAATAAGTATTAACATTGTTTACACCAGTGTGAAACGTGTATATATATATATATATATATATATAAAACAGAAAATGTGTTTTAGGGTTTTCATTTAATATTTTGTAACCCTATAATATGCTGTAACCAATATGATAGCAATATATCATGCATTTCTAACTTGATGAAATAGTCAACTTAATGAAAGAGTCCTAATGATATACATTCAAGGGAAGCTCTGCCATCATGTGTCTTTGTAATTTTCCAGTTTGTCCAATCATGCTCACCTCCTACCCAATCCAAGAAAATCCCATGGTGGGAGCAGACAGCAGGAAGGAAACAAGGGGGCCATTTTTAGTCTACAGACCTTGAGGCCACACTGATCTAGTGGCAGGGTAAGTTGCGAAAACCAAACAGTGCTCATTAAATCACTTAACACCATGCTTTTACCATTACCACCGGGTCCCCTCACACTCTTACGATGGGTCACGTCCTTTAACTCCTCACCCAAATGGTAGATCCTTTCAAAATTACCTTATCAGGCATATTCAGCAACATTTATAAATAAGAAAGTCATTTGCGACAAACATAAGTCTAAATGCATGTATGTGCAACTGAGTTTTGCCTTCAGGAAAGACTCTGAGACACACCTTTTGTATAGTAATTAAAAGCAGCATGTTTTAAAGCGGGTGAAGGGGTAACGATGGTTCCCATCACAGGGTCTAATCCCTGTGATAGTTGGGGTCCACATCCCTGAGGGGCCTTCTCGGCTAGGGCTGCCCTCCCATGGGCTAAATCCCCCCCACTGAGTCCTGGCTTTAATAAGACAACGGAAACACTGATTAGCCCCTCTATTTGGCCACATTCTCCAAATTAGAATCCTTCATTAGTTTATGACCCTAGTCTCAGTGTTAGTGCCCTGTGAACTTAACCCCCCCTCTTCCTGAAGTCCCAAAAAACAGGCAGGCGAGAACTAAACAAGATGACCCTCAACCGCCCTGAGCCCCCCTTTCCCTCGGTCCGAGTCTATTATAAATCAAAGCTCACAGTAAACTGTTGGAGAAAAAGGGAAAGAGAGGAGGTCAACACATCATGTTGACCTTTCCCACTTCTGTCTTCCACAGGGTTAATAATGAAAGCAGGAAGACAAGGGGGGAAAACAGGAGACAGAGACCTAGGAAGTTAAAAAAAGACTAGGCAACAACTTGTTTTAATCTCCAGTAAATCTAGATTCAATCTACACACTCAATGTGCAAAGAGAGTTGTCAAGAATCAGATTTATTCAACAATTTATGCAAAATAAACCTGTATTTAGCAGATTCATAAAATGTAAATAATGAATCTGTAAATTCATAAATGTTATAATTTGCTAGAAGACTGTATAAATCACACCGCTGACCAGAATAACAACCCGCTTGACAATGTAGCATATTTTCCTGAATATGCTACATTGTTTTTGTTTAATGATTTGAAAAGTGGTGTGACTTGTATTACAAAGCACATAAAACATGCATATAGCACAAACTATTCGATTCCTTTAAAAAAAAAAATTTTTGTAGATGTACCATTTATAATTAATATCACTATAATTTTTTTTGTTAAAAGGATAGTTCACCCAAAAATGATCCACTGTAAAGCAAGATGACGACGTGTCACGCACCAGTTGTTGTGAACGCGCTCAGGACAGTTAGACAGTGTGGCGGATCAGAGGTAAAAAACCGATATAAATACTGTTCAGTTTCTTGCACAGAACGATCGTTTCGTGTCTTTAGACCTCAATGTATCGTCACGAGCCGCAGGGTTTAATTTGGTTTTGTCTGTGTATGTTTTTTTTCTCTCAAAGCCGTGAGTCCCATTGACAGCCTTCATATGATTGACAGACTGCAACGGTTTGAGTTAAAAATCTTTGTTTGTGTTCTACTGAAGAAACAAAGTCACCTACATCTTGGATGCCCTTGGGGTACGCAGATAAACATCAAATTTTCATTTTTGGGTGAACTATCCCTTTAAGCTGATTAGTTTGTTCTGTTCTAAGCCCTGCTAAATTTAAAGGATTTGTTGTGTTGTGGAGTACTTTACATTACTTCTTAATGTAATAATAAAATAGGACTTATACACCAATGCAAATGATCTGTTTGTTCTTTTTTTTTGACTCAAATTATAGTCAACTTATTTTGCAACTTATCTTCTTGCATTCTCAGGAAGATCCACAACTAGCATCTGGAAGCGCCACAGAACTAGTTCCCTATAATCCTGGGCTTTTGAGGCGGCGTTGAAACAGTCTTCAAATGACTGGGTGTTGCAGGTTGATTACGACTTCTGATAGCTTTGTGTTTCCTGTCATTTTCTTCCCGCTATCAAAGTGTCACGGGACACCACTGAGGCCTGAGCAAAGGCTGAACTAAATATAGGACAAAAAGGTTACAGTGTAATCATTCAAAGCTAAAATCTAACTAGTTTTAATGCAATAGATCTTTCACTGTGTGTTCAGAGTCTTGTTTTGTCTTGTTTGTCTATATCTGACCAGGTCACATGAGTGTCACTGGATAAATAAAGCAACCCACTCATCTTCTCTCTCTCTACTTTATCTCTACTGAGCGGATTCACAAACTGCGCTTTCATTCATGCCGAAACGGAAACCAGGCAGCTTGTCAGACTTCGCTTAGCTGTGTGACTCACATGTGGACAAATGCGAGAGCCTTAGGGATACTTCGCACACCGCCGTCTGCTTATCAGCAACCAAAATGGTAACAGATATGCTCTCTAATGAAATCTCTGGTCGTAGGAGAAAACGACTTTCTCGGGTCGTGTACATGCAGAACAGTAGTGGTCACCTGAAAGCAATGTGAGCTTGATATAGTTTCAAACAGGTTGGCTCACAGCCCTCTCACCACCCCTCATTTGAAGAGGGCCTGATTATAAACAGGAGTGTGTTTGTTTCCAGGACAAGCTTCCTGAAGCCTTCAGTGTTTGTAGATTCAAACGACACCTTTAATGTGCAAATGGAGTTGCAAGGAATCTGAAATATTCAACATTTTATGCATCCGGTAAATTATTCTGTATTTACCAACTGACTTCTATAGTATCGAAAAAATACTATGGAAGTCAATGGCTACCATCAACTGTTTGATTACCAACATTCTTCAAAATATCTTCTTTTGTGTTCAACAGAATAAAGAAACTCACACTGGTTTCGAACAAGTGGAGGGTGAGCAAATGATGACAGAAGTTTCATTTTTGGGTGAACTAAGACCAGAATAACAATGGATATCAAGCTGTCAGCATTTGACAATGTAACAGGGAACCGCAAAACTAGTTGGTCTAAAAGAAGCACTGTATAATTAGGCTGGTTTCAGATTCATTTGACCTGAATCAGACTCGCTCTTAAGAGTTTTCATAGGTTATACAAAGCAACGGAACAAAACGTCACATTTTAAGTTGGACTATTTTTGACTTGACAAATTCTCTCGGAAACAATGCTAATGACGCTTAAAAACAGGTTTAGGATTCACCTGACATGAATCAGAATCTTTGGAGTTTACATAAGATGTACAAACCAATGGAACCAAATGCGAGACACATTTTAACATTTTAAAAATATGTTTAAGATTGTTTAAGACCAGCCCTGAATCAGGCACATGCTTAGGAGTTTACATAAGATGTACAAAGCAATATAGCAAAACACATGGGGCTGGAGACACTATTTAACTTGACACACTGTCTTAGAAACATCCCACAAGATGCTCAAAGACATCTGACTCTTCTTTCAGCTCTTGAATTTGACAGGGGTAACAGTGATATATGCTCACTACAAAAATTAGGAATCGCTGACAAACCATGTCCACTTCCTGTGGGAAAGATATCCACAAACAAAGCGAGGGTCAACAACAATAAGACATTGAATCAAATGAGCCTGCATTTCCCTAAAACCCCAAACAAAGAGAAGTTAAAAAGGAGGGGGTTGTACAGACAAGAGGAGACGTTCATTTGTGCATTTCAGCAGTGACAGAGACGGGGTGAAGATCAAACGGTGCCCACACACAGACCACTCGAAAAGGTAGCAGTCTCAATGTTTGCTTAAAACTTCCTTCATTTCTCCGTTCAAGAAGAACGAGAACTACCAGACTAAATTTGGAGCCGAGTCTTAAGGATTAGGCGTCCTCATTGTTGGATGCATTAGCAGTTGCGACATTTCCAAAACATTAGCCTTGGTCTTGTGAGTCGTCTACACAAATGGCGTTTTCCCCTTCCTGTCCCTCAACCCCCTTTTGCACAATTCCTGGAGATCTGGTCCAAATGAAGCAGATGTTCTCCAGATGTTCCTCTTCTAAACATCTGTTTTTAAAAGCTCTCTGTTTTATCATAGTAAATTGGAGGCTAATCATGTTTGTCTAGAAGCGATTGGTCAGAGGGTCACAGTTCCAGACATCCCAGAGACTTTGCATTCAAAAATTCAGTCCTAATATAGCAGCTATTAAATTAATAGCGACAACTTGAATAGGTCTTGAAAAAGACACAATGTACTCCTTAAATCTGCCTTTTTAACTCCTCCCGTGTGCAGCCTGTGTCCTGTGGACAGGCTTCTGTGGCCAGGCAGATGAGTTTACCAGGCTGGCCCGTCCTCCACTCGTTCTACGCTGCTACACTGGGCCTTTGTTCCCCTCTGAAACCCAATCCGCAGAAGCACTAAGTACCCACACACACACACACACAGAGAGAAGGAAACCTTGGCACACAGGCTAACACACTAGCAAAGACTAGGATATATAAACCAGCTGGAAAAAAAGACTCCTTATTGGGAGTTTTGATTAAAAATGAGCTTTCATCTGCACATTTAAAATAAAAACCAAAGTCATTTTCTTAATGGAACTATCAGCTTGCAAGCTTGACGTCAAACACCACAGTTTTTGGGTCTAAAAGCCAACAACAAATGTTGCTAATATACACTTGCAGTGTCTTGTAATACTATTGAAAAATCATGATTCTAAACTTTATCTTTAAAGGCATTTCAGTTAGTGACAGTGATTCATTTTTTATGAATCGTATGAGCCGGAAGACCGTAGTGTACAATGTGAGTTTCTACAAAGCTTAGCTTAAATATATGATATTAATAACTTGTGCTCATAAAAAGCTGTTCAAATAGTATTCTCAATTGAAACTTGAGTATTCGATACATCAAGACCTCAAAGCAACATTGCAAGACTTTTTGTCCACTAAAATTCACCTTTGTTGTAAATCTCTACACGTAGCAAGTCTTCCATCTTTAAAATGACTGGGAACACTGCAAACTTGACCCCAATCTGAAGGTCAACAACGCCTTATCAATTTAAAAGACATCAAACAGCACAAAACCATGTCGACATAAATGTCATATCAAGCATGACAACGTTAACAACTCACTTTAGGAAGTATCTCTGGCCTGAAGGGGTCTTGGCCATCTCCCAGCCTGGGGGCAGCGGCACATCATCAGGTATTTCGTAAGAAGACTGGCGGAGGTGCTGAGGTGGGGCGTTTGCTGGAACCATGCTGCTCAGTGTGCCAGGAGAAACTGCACCCAGCTGCAGGGAGGCGGGTGAGGAGTGTGCCCTGATGTGCTGGGGCGTGAGGGTACCAGCAGTACCTGCATCCGTGCTGGCCTGTACAGGGATAGAGGATTATTTTAGCATAAAGAAGACATTTAGATTAGGATTAGATTTAAAGCAAAAAGGCTACGAGCAATAAGTCTCTTAAATAGCAAAGAGACTTATGTCTAAACCTTAATCATTCAAAACATGGATGAAGTCACATATATATACACACTAAGAACAAGCACGCTCACACATATGGTTCTCAACCTATGTAACTCAAAGATGCCTCATTGTGAAGGTCATATACTAAATGCTTGTATTAAAGTTTGCCTCTTGTACTTCTGCTGAAATGATGACAGAAACTAGGGTTACAATGCATGAATACATTCATTAATCACGATTAACCTTACAATGTAATTGTTAAAACATTGTTTCCTTTCCTTTAATATGTAACAAATCTGTTTTCTTGATGCCATAAGTCTTAAGTACTCCACATGTAAAAATTGTTACTGTAAATCATTCTTTGTATTAATTACTAGCTTATAACATTTTAAAAGGACACATGAGGAAAACAATATCTGATTTTTATTCATTCATTTATTTATTTTTTAATCCAGAGTAAGAAACATTATTTAGAGATTTTGCATTTGAATTGTTAAGCTATTTAAATAAAATGCTTTAAAATCATTTTTAAACTTTGGAGGGTTATCGAAATATGGGAAATGAGTCATTTCTTTTCCAGTTAATACTGGGAAAGTCAAAGGATAATAGGATAATAACTTATTTCCAACATGAATTAAACACTACGTAAATCACAAATGATTAAATTTGCACAAGGGCACTGTTCTCCTTTTGAATCATAGCTGAGTGTTGCTTTCATTAGTTTTATCAGCTCCTTTTACAATAACAAAAAGTTAAGAAACGGATGTGGCCTAGGCTGGAGACTTTAGGAGGAGCTAACTAGGAAACAGGCTGTCCTGGGGCAACTTTTCAGAAGAACTTAACATGTGCGCATGCGCGAGATGTGATTCCAAAACCGAGAAAACTCGATTAGTTTTGTTGACAACTTTTTCTTTTTTCTTCTTTTTTTTTTTTTTTAATTAAGCTTTAAAAGATGACTTACTTTAAGTATCTTCACTCGTGGAACAAGTTCTGTAAACTAAAGACTATAAACCTCATGGTTTATAAACCGTTTATCGACATTTTTATAAAAAATTAAAGATAAAGTATTAAAAGTGAAGGTCAATTGCAATGAACAAAACACTGAAAAGCATATTTCAGGAATGAAGTCGTATGGTCCGTGTTTTCTTTCAGCTGTTTAGAACTAACGCTGCACCGCATCGCAAAAGAATCATTCTTTTGAGTCGGTTCTTTTAAATGAACTGTATAAACGGGCTTCCAAATAGTCTGAATAATTTTGCGATTCAGTCTGAATCACTCCAGTAGCTCACTCATGAACTGAATCGTTTGGAGAGGTTTCACTTCGTAAAACAGCAACAGAATGCAAAAAAAAAAACGAAAAAAACAAAAACAAAACGCTGGATGAAGTGTAATGTTTACCTATCATCAGTAAATGATATAAAGTAAATAAATCTTATGAGAGTGCATGCAGCTAGTGAATCACTTTGTACTGTCGGTCAAGACATTTGAACCCACTAAGTATCAAAATACAAAGAGTACAGAATGATATGACAAAGTACCATGTGTTACCATCACTGTACCCTGGTACCTGCCACAGACTTAATTGGTACCCCTTTTTCAACTTTTCAACAAAAGAGAGACACAACTCTTTTCTTCTGTATTAGATCAAGCTTTTTGTTCGTTTGTTTGCTTATTTGTTGCAGAATAACAAGCTATTTTCCGAACGGTAACTTTCAGTTCAGCTATTTTTCCCGTGGAATAGTTGGTAGCTTGCATAGGAGTTGAAGAATAACACATTTCTAAGGAATTGTAACTTTTGTTTTATGACTATTCTATTCATTTTTATTATAATTTCTACTTGTTATAAATTATGACTGACATGCCATTATTATTATTATTTTACTTTATACTCTGCTGTCATATGGACATACGTCCACTTGTGCACTTTATTATTTATTTAGCCTTATTCACTGTATTTTCCCCCCTAATGCAGTGCTTACTGTTCTTTTCTCATGCAATAACAAATCTGCATTGCCAGAGATAAGTTACACACTAAACGTTACAATCAGCAAAGGCTGAAAAGTAGTGGCCCCTCGCGCCAGTTGCAGTGTCAGGCGCAGGAAAAGTTTGTGGAAATAGTTTGTGGTTTTTGTGGGGGTGGTCTCTTACTTGTCTGGAGTGGGACTTTGGCTCTGGCGGCTTGAAGAATGAGTCTGGCAGCTTTCTCAACCTCATCGGCACGGAAGGGGGGATGATGGCGTTTTTCGGGTTCATCACAGCGTTAAAAAGAGCCTCCAGATCGGTCTCGGAGTCTCCCCGAACATGGACGATCTGATGGCCGGCAGGAGGGTTGTGCTGGCTCGGATCCATGACTCCAGATAAAACGTAGCTCTTCTTTCTATCCGACTGAAATAGTGGAAACAGGAAAATTGGCTGCAACCATAAAATGCCAAAAGGTTAAATCCAAACAGCTCAAAGCTGTTTTCTGTCCGTCCGCTTTATTAATTATCCAAGCCTTGCGAAAAAAGTAGGCAACGCTGTGTTTTTCTGCTTCCCGAGAACACCCCAATAAATGTGGAAACGCGCATATCTACTAAACTTAGTCGTTTAAACTTTTTCTGAAGTATCTGAACTCTTTAAAAGCGCTGTCCGTGTGACTTTCCCAAAAGTTTACGGCTCCTCTAACGCAGACATTGGTAATGACTGTACTGCGCATTGAAAATCACAGCCCTCTCACTAACTTAACTAACTTTTTTTTCTTCTCTCAACTTCTGAAAGTTTGGGCAGGACATCAAACTTTATGAGTCATGTGACCGCTGACTCAGAGGGGCGGGGCTTAAGCAAGAGCCTTTAAAGCTACACGATTTTCTTCTGTGTGGGGCCCATGTATAGAGCCCATACATATTTATATTTCAGGCATTAGTGTTTTAAGAATGATTAATGTGTTTAAATATCTATTAAGGTCGTATATATCTATTTTATCATTTATTTCAAGCTAATAAATTTGTGTGCATATTTATTTACTTTTAATCTGTATCATCAAATGGGTTTATGATAATAAAACAATCATCATGACACAGCGTTTTATTTTCTTTTATAAAAAAAGTGGTCATTCAATGCTGATCTGTGTGTTTTTTTTAGAGGGTGTCACAATTTTTTATTCATATTTATGCAATGAAGTGTCACTCATATCACCACGGAATGAATCTCATTATACAAAAATACACCAGTGAAGTTCAAGCACTCGCTTCTTTATGAATAAAGAAATAAATTGTCTTTCATTATGTAGAAAGCTGCAGAAAAGTAGTTCCATGCAGTTCCCATAATTGTTATGTAAATGAGCCTTCCCGGGCCATTGAGAAATCATTTTGTCAAGACTGAGCCCAGCTCTTTTCCCATACATTTAACATTGAGTGACTGATTATGAACCCCTTTTAATCCCCTGCGGGAACTGTAAGGGCATGATGAATGGATTAAAAAAGTTACTTTGTACTTTTCCCTTTTAACCAGCCAACCAATATCCAGCCCTAACACGAACTGTCTCTGCAAGCCAGATATCATATAATTAACCACATTATGAGTGTGTTTTTTGTCAATGCCTCTGAATTATCTCTGTATTAAACTCTAGTGATCATGAAGTGAATGCAGGGGAGACCAGGGAGCTGTTAGTTGTAACACCATCGTTTGTGAATGGTGTGAAATCATTACTGGACCTCCTAATGTGACCTTTGAAGACTCTTTTTTGCCATTTTGAAAGTGAAATGAGATTGGTGTTGAAAGACGGTAGGCCTATAACTACAATTATTTTTGTACAATTAAATTTGATTAGTTCAAGCATAAATTGTAAAATGTCAGTGTTTACAGTATTAACAAGTTACAGTAGTTTAAAGGGGTAGGTTGTTTTTACACTCTTTGTATCTGACATTCATTTACACAGTGTAGTGATAAATAGTAGATTTTAATCAGCTTTATTTTGTTGCAGACAGGTATAGAAATATTATATCAATTTTTTTGACATAAGTATTGAGCAAAAATCCACTGAAGTTACTGATGTTTAAACAAAATTCTCCCTGGTTTCCTCCACAATGTGAAATTCTGATCAAGTTTTCGGTGCAAAATCCTTCAGTCTATTTGATTTTACCACAGTATTTGAAAGTTTGCAACAGTATTGTGACTTGACATGATACTCCAAATAAGTTGCTGTCTAAGAAAATATTCCTTAATTTGATTGTCCTGTTTGTGTGTGTGTGTAAGATCATTAAAGAGTGGTAAATATCCTGAAATGATTGAGGCAGTATTTGAGGTTTGTTCTGGGGGTTATCCTGCCCAACCCTGGGGGAGACCACCCACTTAGCTGTCCTGAGGGTAACTCCATCATTTAGTCAACATGTCCCAACATCTTTGAGCCTGTGACAATTATCTTTGAGCCTGCGACAATTGTTGACATCAGTATTACACAAGAAACCAAAGTGTTATTGAACAAAATTATTTGTTATTGCTTTAGGATTGTGAAACAGTAGACCCTACGTTAAAAAAAAAATATTGAAAATGTAAATGTTTTTAAAATTATCCTCCTGTCTTTTAGATCGCTTGTCATAAATTATGGAGTGCCAGTCCTGCCATAATTAGAAATAAATAAATAAATAAATATACAAAGAAATGTAAAAAAGCACAAATAAATAAATAAATATACAAAGTAAAGTAAAAAAAAAAGCACAAATAAATCATTATTTATAATTTTATTTCCTTATTTATGTTTTTTCCCCCACATTTATTTACATATTTATTTATTTCCACATTTATTTATTTTCACATTTATTTATTTATACATTTCTTTGTCCGTAGGGTAATGAGGAGGGCGTGTTTCACCTCAGGAATAGCAATCGAGCAAGAGTAGTCGAGGGGTAAGCTTTGAGGCCACAGAGACACCTTGTGATGCCCAAACGAAGTACAAGAAGTGTAGCCTACATGTCGCGCCTGTTAATGGTGTGGGATGAATGACTTGGACAATATGGCCAAAATCTTATCACGGGTTATTATTTCAGTTTCACGTGGGGGGTTGCGTGCAATCTGTGATCTCGTGCATTTGCTGAAGCTCGCGAAAGCATGCAATTGCTTTCTTATGCGCGCTGTTTTTTTAGGTTTCACTTTCAACGCATACAACGCATGTTTCCAAGATTCGGAATAGAAGGATGCATCAGTTACTGTAGAAGATTTGTCGCCTCGTGCCGCTTCCAGTGTGGACAGTCACCGCATCAACTGATTATAATGGATTCTCTTGGTGTAGACACACTGAGTGTTACGGATTCACTTAGTGTAAATAACATCTATTGCTAAGAAAACATCTATTGCTATTTACACAGTGCAAATAGCTGCTGCCTTAATTGTATTTTGGATATAGGCTATGATAATGATGCTCATGCTGATGATGATAATACTAACATTACTACTACTACTTATAAAGAAAGGAAGAATATTAGGCTACATATTGGCCTGCATGGTATGTGCAGTATGGGTTAATACAATAATTCTTAATTCTTGACTTTCTTAAATTCAAAACAAAATATGAATGTATTCACAATATCCATTTCTGAACATCCAAGGTTGCTATGGTCACGCAGGTTCGTGCATTAATTAAAATAAATGTCTTTCTCTCAACATAAGAAGTCGTGCTCCCCAGAACATGTCCCCTACCTGCCGTCTTTTTGATCATTTTGTCATGAAAATATTTTTTATTTTTTTACATAACACCTACATATAATTATCACAGAAACAAATCCACAGCTGAACCGCGGCAACAAGTAGTGGTGTTTTCGTAATCAGAGGGCGAATTATAATCAGTTGATGCGGTGACTGTCCACACTGTAAGCGGCGCGAGGCGACAAATCTTCTACAGTAACTGATGCATCCTTCTATTCCGAATCTTGGAAACATGCGTTGTATGCGTTGAAAGTGAAACCGAAAAAAACAGCGCGCATAAGAAAGCGATTGCACCGCTTTCGCGAGCTTCAGCAAATGCACGCGATCACAGATTTCAGGCTTCCCAGCCGAAACAACCCCCACATGAAACTGAAATAGATTTTTGGCCATATCGGCCTTCTCATTCATCCCACACTATCAACTGTGGCCTCAAAGTTTACCCCTCGACTACTCTTGCTCGATTGCTATTCCTGAGGTAAAACACGCCCTCCTCATTACCCTACGGACAAAGAAATGTATAAATAAATAAATGTGGAAATAAATAAATAAATACGTAAATAAATACATAAATGTGAAAATAAATAAAAGTGGAAATAAATAAATGTATGAAAAAAGAAAAAAATAAGTAAATGTGGAAAAAAATAACAAAATACATAAAAATTATAAATAATTATTTATTTTTGCTTTTTTACTTTTCTTTGTACATTTATTTATTTATTTATTTATTTATTTATAATTATGGAAGGAATGGCATTCCATAATAAATAGGGTAATACCCTATCTTTCATCTTTTAAGATGAGACAGTTTATTTGTTTAGTTAATAATCCCCGTGATAATGTGCATAATGAAGACAGCATTGGGAATGCTTCCATAATCCTCATCTGAAAGGAAATGGGAGCGTTTGTGCGCCCTCTATAGCTCAATGACAGATGAGACGATCTAATCATCAGACATTTTGATGTAATATTTTTTATCATCTTGATTAATCTTAATTCATTTTGGGCATTATTTAAAAAATAAAAATGGAATGAAAATGTACTCATCCAAGATTTAAATAAATATGTTTAATCAGAAGAGATATGGAGCAATTTTGCATTACATCACTTGCTCACCAATGAATACTCTTCAGTGAATGGGTGCCGTCAGAATGAGAGTCCAAACAGCTGATAGAAACATCACAATAATCCACAAGTAATCCAAATGACTCCAGTCCATCAGTTAACATCTTATTTAAGTGAAAAGCTGCATTTTTGTAAGAAACAAACCCATCATAAAAGCATTTGAACTTAAATGACTTCTTTACTTATTCTGTAATATTATTGGTTTTACGGCACTGACACTATCGGGTGAAAACACAACTTTAACCTAATTGATCTGAATGATAACACTGCTGTCGTCCATAGAGCTGCTTTATTGCTTAATCATCATTGTTTCAATCATGAATTTTGCCACATCAACACTTGTTAGAACTGCATCACAGCAGCATTTGAATGTGTCTTGTATTTGCAGCATTGATTTCTGTTGATTTCCTGTTTATTATTGTGAAGCTGCTTGGAGACAATCTGTACTGTGTAAAGGTGACTTGACTTGAAAAGGTTACAAAACAATGTCTTTGGGTTTGAGCGTAGCTTCAGGAAGTGGAAGGTTCATAGAGCCACCCAAAGAAACGTTAAAACGGTTGGCCCTCAAATAATGAATGATGATCACTCTGATGAAAATACAAAGTTCAACAGTTAAAGGAGTAAACAATAAAATGTTCTCAACAAAACAGACTTGTAAGGCTGCACAGGAAAAGCCATTAAGCAAAAAATGACTGTGGAAGCACACCTGAAATTTGCCCAAAAACCTAAATAGAATATGAATAAAAATGTGATTTTGTGTTCAGATGAAGCTAAGGTGGAGCTTGCCGTTCTGTGGCACTCAAACCAGCAGGTCTCTATATGGTGGTTAGCAGGGTCCGAGACTCCCGATATAAACAGGTAGGAATGGACAGTGCAAAATATGAGGAAATACTGCAAGAGAATCTCTTTCTGTCAGCAAAAACTGAAGCTTGGTAGTAAATTACCTAAAATATGTTAATGTCTTTGCTTAGTCATGTTGAATATACCTGAATATTCTGCACTGTAAAAAGTGATAAGCTGACTTAAAAAAATTGAGGAAAATCGTTGCCTTAAAATTTTTAAGTAAATGATAATAAAAAAAAATAAGTTAAGTGAATTGTCAAGTTCACTGAACTTTAAAAAAAAAAAAATTATTTTCTTAATCATTTTTAAGGCAACGGGTTTCCTCAATTTTTTTAAGTTAAGGCAACTTATCACTTTTTACAGTGTGGTGAACAAACACTAATCTGAACAATCTGTCTGCAAAGTTATTGTAAAAGACTGAACCTGTTATCGAAGGAACAGGTGACTACAAAATATTAAAACTAATTTATTTATTATTAAGTTTTTTAAAAAAAATTATGTTTCAGAAGATTTTGCAAGCAAATTTTGCAATTTTTTTTTTTTTTTTTTTAGTTTACGACTTTATATTTAAAATTCATCCATCAGGCACTTTTAAAGAGGTAATAAGTGTGCCTTCATCATTTATATATATATATATATATATATATATATATATATATATATATAAAAATCTATGCAAGCATTTTTGGTTGTTTGGTAACAAACGTGGCTATTTTGGAGGAAATCCAGCTTTCAGTTTTCTTCGACAGAACGCTGGTTGATGTGTTACGCTAATCACAGTCAATTTTCCAATTCAATTATTAACTTGGAAAGCAGGCTTACAGGATACCAATGCTTACTTAACCGCTCATGCAAAAGAGAAAGAAAAACACCCTGATAACTTCATGCTCTGTGCGGTTTAAGATTCGCCAGAGTTCATTCTGTCAGGTCTTTCTGGGAAGGGTGCAGTTTCTTCTCCGGTCAGCTTGCCTTGGCTTGTTGCAGCGGGTGGAGGAGGTCCCTGCACCTTTGAAGAATTTGGCAGAGATTGCCTTCCCTCTTTGAAATGTGACAAATTGAAATGTATTGCAAGAACATACTTGCTGAACAGGTTTTCGACTCATTGTGTGTCTGTACTGTACTGTCTAAAGGGCAGTTTCTCACCTAAATTTCTCTTTCCACTTGACAGGGGGAGGTTTTCCTTTGCTGACGGATTTTATGTTTCCACTTTATATACAAAAAGATGTTCCCACTCGTATCAAACTTTTTCTAAGTGCAAATGCTGTTTGCGTGGAGAACATGGAATCATGTATTTCATTATCTTCACATGACTATATGTTGTTCTCTTTTTAACTTGTTTTTAAAATGAATAAAGGGTCATTATAAAAAGAGACTAATTAAAAACAAAACAATTTATTGCCTCGGGTGTGGTTCATTACTAAAAATCATAAAATGACTTAGGACATGATTGACTTTGGGTTGATACTTGGTTTTTGATGCAAACATTTACAGTCTCTAATGACCCTAAGTGTAATCTAGAGGTGTTGTATGGTCGCATTTGAGCTCCATTATCATTCTGAAATCGTTTTTTTTACATTTGTATGAAGTGAATACATACAAAAGAAAGGGCATGGCAATTTCCTTGTCTTCATTATAATAGTATCAGTCAGCAGTCAGTCAGCTCTTGACAGATGTTCATGTTATGCAACAAAACCTTGCAATTAAACCATCACAGACATAGTAGGCTGAGGATTATGAGATAACTGCAGTTATGGCCAATGCAGAAGAATGGCAAACTGTACAGATGTCCACAATAGCACTCTACCTTTAGAAAATAATAGTAATAATAATATGAGCAATGTAGCTCATTAAAGAGTTGTTTATGTTACAGCAATATGTAGTCTATTCAGCTTTTAAAAGATTTTTAGAAAAGTTCAAGTTAAAAATTAACATTATAAATATTTACACTGTACAATGTGTAATTAAATGCAATGATCATTTAAATAGTTTGGGAACTGTTTGCCCAAAAATGAACATTAACTTAAAATTTACTCACCCTCAGTCCAGCTGAGATGTAGATGAGTTTCTTTATTGGAACAGATTTGGAGAAATTTAGCATTACATCGCTTGCTCATCAATGGATCCTCTGCAGTGAATGGGTGCCGTCAGAATGAGAGTCCAACAGCTGATAATAATTCACATGTAATCCACACGTCTTGTGAAGTGAAAAGCAGCATGTTTGTAATAAACAAAAAAGGACATTGTCTGAATCAGGAGATAAATATGCACAGGTCAAGCACCCTTTATAAACAGATCTAAACAAATATGTTGGTGGATTGTGATGCAAGAGGACAACAGGGGATGGATTTTTTTCTAATTTTTTGGAAGAAGTGTTATTATGGATTATGAACTGATATTTTGGCCAGAGAGATGGTTTAAACCATAACTAAGTAAGCCAAAGGCAAAAGTGGCAAGGAACTCTACTTCATTCAGATGACAAAAATGGGGCTGGGGATGGGTAGAGAGAGAGAGAGCGATAAAGCCTTGAGAGAAACCAGATTCATTCGGGAGACCAGTAATAATATCTGGCAACTCTTTACAATAAGGTTCATTAGTTAACAACATGAGTAAACATGAACTAAGAATGAACTATACTTCTTCAGCATTTATTAATCTTAGTTAATGTTAATTTCAGCATTATTAAAATCACAAGTTGTGTTTATTAACATTAGTTAATGCACTGTGAACTAACATGAACAAACAATGAACAATGAACATTAACATTAACAAAAACAAACTATTTTCACGAACATTAACAAAGATTAATAAATAGTGTAATGAATGGATTGTTCATTGTTTACTCGTGTTAGTTAATACATTAACTAATGTTAATAAATAACACCTTATTGTAAAGTGTTACCATTTTTATGTTTTATTTAAGCACAGTAGTGGCCGTTACAAAAACAAAAACAAAACAAATAAACACTACCAAGTTTTTTATTTTGGAAATTCATCTTACTAAATAATTCTATTTAACAAGTATGCAAATATGATCAAAAGTGACAGTAAAGACATTTATAATGTTACTAAAGGTTTTTTTTTATTTTTTATTTCAAATAAATGCTGTTCTTTTTCTATTCTACTCATCACAGACTCCAAAGAAAAATGCATCATGCTTTCCACAAAAAAGCAGCACAAATGTTTTAAACATAGATAAGAAATATTTTTTGAGCAGCAAATCAGCATATTAGAATAATTTCTGAAGGATCATGTGGAACTCAAGACTTGAGAAACTTCAGGTTTTCCATCACAGGAATAAATAAAAATGATCAATAATAAAAGATAGAAAATAGAATTTACAGAAATAGAAAGAAAGAAAATAGAAGTAAAAATAATATAACTATATAAAATAAAAAAGACAAAATAGAAAAGATTTTTTTAAAATAGAGAGAATAAAAAAATAGAAACTGTAATAAAATGGGAAAAATATAAATTGTAATATATTACAATATTATTGCTTTTACTGTACTTTTGATCATTTTTACTGTGAGCATAGGAGACTTATTACAAATACATGTAAAAAATGTTTTATATAAAGGTAATAAAAAAAAAAAAAAAATTCTAAAAATATATGTAAGATACTGCAACAACAATCAAAAAACTTGCAAACTTGTAGCAAACTGAAAATGTAGCCTTCCTTGATGTAGCAATTGATTGCTCAGAATAGTACGTTTGGTAAAAAGAATGACAGCTTTGTACAGAGGGGTTACATGACATGATGACAGTTATAGGGTGGTAATGGCACAAGAGCATCAGGAGTTTGACTTCGTTATCCTGCAAAGCCTGTGTGGTGAGTCTCTAATGCACTGGAGTAATTAATAGTCACTCAAACGTCACTGTCACACACCTAGATAAGCTTTCCCATGCGTGTATACACTGATTACACACACACAAACACAAAGCATCACTCACACAGATACAAACGTAAAATACACACCCAGAAAAACCTGTCATGATTATGCCACACATTCAATCTAAATCTGTATCCATTTAATGCTTAACCGACACTTGACTGAGGTCAAGTTACACAAAAAGCCCTTTATCCTGTCTTGGCACTAAGAAAACAAAACAAAACAAAACTTTTTTTTTTTTTTTTTTCTCAAATTAATTTATTTTTTCTCCAAGAGTCAAGATTGTTTAGAATAAAAATAGCAAAATGTATACATACAATTCTTATGAAAATATATTTAGAATCTTAAGGCAAAAAATAAATACCAACTAATTAGAAGGCAAACAACACATGAACATAAAATACATTTTCTTTCAAATGTTTTATTACACAAACATTAAGTATTGTGTATTGCCAGAATCATTTCACACATATTAAAGGAATAGTTCACTCAAAAATGTAAATTTACTCACCCACAGGCCATTCAAGATGTAGATGAGTTTGTTTCTTCATTGGAACAGATTTAGAGAAATTGAGAGAAATTTATCCTCTGCAGTGAATGGGTGCCGTTAGAATGAGAGTCCAAAAAAATAAAAATTCATAATAATCCACAACACTCTAGTGAATTAATTATCATCTTGTGAAGTGAAAAGCTGCCTGTTGGTAAGATACAAATACATCAAGGCTTTTGAACTTTAAACTGTTGCCTCCAAAATCCTTAATAATACTTCCTCCAGTAAAATCTTCCTCCTGTTATCTTCTCACATCAAAACCTTTCAGATTTGTTTAGAACTGTTTGGGACTGTTTTCACTTATAAACACTGCTTGATCTGTGCATATTTCTCTCCTGATTCAGAAGAGACAACTTTTTCACTGGGAAAAGCAATATTATGAATTAACGGATATTGGAAGTTAAAAATACCTTGATGGATTTGTTAATTACAAATACGCTGCTTTCCACTTCACAAGATGTTAATTGAAGGACTGGAGTCATGTGGATTACTTGTGGATTATTGTGATGTTTTCATAAGCTGTTTGAACTCTCATTCTGACGGCACCCATTCACTGCAGAGGATTCATTTGTGAGCAAGTTACGCAATGCTAAGTTTCTCCAAATCTGTTCCAATGAAAAAAAAAATCATTTACATTTTGGATGGCCAGGGGGCAAGTAAATTTTCTGCCAATGTTCATTTTTGGGAGAACTATGTCTTTAAAAAACAATTAAATACTCTCAGTACCACTCAGATAAAGTATTTGAGTATGTCTCAGCAATATACAGCATATAATCATAAGGTTTGAAGGTTTGCAAAGTGCAGCTGGAGGGAGTGGTGGATCATGGGAGGTGTAGTCAGTAACGCTGTTGAGTTCTGGTGCGATTATCAGCAGAGGCTCCTCGCCTATGCACGGTGACACCTACAGTCTCACCTGTCTGGTTCTTCAAGGATGAGAAGACAGAAAGAGGGGAGCAGGTCACATTAGTTCAAGGGAACAGATCACTTCCTCTGAACACATGGGCAATACTCACAAATGCAGGACCCAAAGTAAAGATGCCCCTCACTGCTGGGTTGCCACCAGCTGTATCTTGTACATCTGTTAAATCAAGTGGAATTGATCAGGAACGCAGCTGTTGATATTTTGAAAACATTAAAATGAGAAACGCACACATAGGGCAAAATTAAAAGGTACTGCCCTCGCTTCAAATCTGTGATAAACATATAAGCTTTAAATGTATTTTAAAATGAAACTGACATTGCAGGCGTTGATTAAGTCTCTCGAGTGACTGCAGGATCTTCTGCTCCTCTAGTGACAGAGCGCTGACACTGAGCGACTGTATTCTCTGGCTCAATGAACCAATCGGACCGTTGCAAAACTTATGGGTCTGAGCAAAGTCCACTACTTCACGAGCACCGTCTGACACCTCTGGGCCTGTCACAGTGGGGAAAAAAACCCAATGTTGATGCTTAAAGTCAAGGGTGTTAAACAATTTGGCTTCTTATAGCAGTTTGATTTAAAAACACACACGCTACCATATCAAAATCAGTTTTTTTAACAAGTAAATTGATCAAAAGTGACAGTAAAGACATTTATGTTACAAAAGATTTATATTTCAAATAAGGGTTTCCACCGTAATAAATGATCTTTGCCCTCACAGCAATAAATTACATTTTAAAGTACTTCACAATATTATATTTTTCCAGTATTATGGAAGAGACTTCTTTCAAAAACAATAAAAATTTTACTGACTGTGGTGTAATGGTAGCGTAAGTTTGTAAAAATTTGCAAAAAAAAAGGAAATCCCGCACACTATCTATGCAAAAAATATATCAAAATATTTATTAACGACGTTTCGGTCGCATGACCTTCATCAGGAATTTTTTTTCTTTTCAAACCAAAATATTTTGATATATTTTTTGCATAGATAGTGTGCAGGATTTGTTTTTGCTTTTTAGTTTTTGACCTGGCTGGTCTTTGTTTCCAACGCACCTATTTATTGCCGTCAGGTGTGCGGAGGTTTTGTTAATTAAATTAACAAAAAAAAGGAAATGAAATGTACGATTTCCCTCATGTTCATATTTTAGGGGGTGCCAAACACACACACAAATAAATAAAATAAAAACAAATATCAAGTATCTTAAAAGTCCATCTTGTGCGCTATATTCCAAGTTTTCTTAAACCATATGATAACTTTAGGCAAAAACAGAATGAAATTTCCAGCAATTCACACTGATAATTCTGCCCTCCCTGTGAATTATATTATGTGTCATATGGACTAATTTTATGATATTTTTATGGTGCTTTTTGAGTGTTTTTGAAGCCTGACACCTATTGTCACTATGAACTGTCATTGTATGGCTGTATAATATTTTCTCAAAAAAGAAAGAAAGAAAGAATAACAGCACATGGGACTGAAATAACGGTAAGTAAATAATGACAATATTTGGCACAATAATAATTTTGTGTACAAAAATTATTTTGGTTGAGCAATTTTTTTAAAAACATGCTGCACCTTATATGACTGATGTATGTTTGTACATGAGAATAAAAGATTTACATTTTAAAAATGGGTTGCTTTTGCCCTGTTGAAAATCTGCAGAGGAGACCCATTTATCTACATAACAGGCTATCAGATATTCATTTACATGATAAATTACCTTCACTGTCAGCTGTGTGACCATTTTTATTTGGGTGTTGAGGTTTTGGCACAGTGACCTGTTAAATCAAAAGTGAATAGTTAATGAACACTTAATCCAAAATGTTAAAAAGCCAAAAGCAACATAACATGAACCCAAAGTTTTGCAAGTATATCGTCAACATTACTTGTTTTAACTACACACCAGATAAGTGGTAAGCAAACTTCCAAGGGGCAGCTTGTATTCATTTATAAATTTTTTATTCATTAAAATGATATAAATATCCTCGTCAGTTGAAAGACACCTATGGAAAATGTTTATTTTTTTTCACAGCACTTAACTAGATGCTATAAATACACCTATGCAAAATAAACCAGTTATAAGTCAACTCTAGTAATAGCTTAGTTTTCTTTGTTTTCTAGGACAGTATCTTTAGAATATGCGCATGTTTACCTGATAAGGAAAACTAGGCTTTCTCTGTGCTATTCCTGCCGTTTGGTTCCTGCTGTTTTCCACAGAAACTCGGTTCTTCGCCATATTACTCTCCATAGCCTGTCTCCTTATTGGACTTCTCACTGGTTTACAGAAAAACTCAGATTAAAAAGTACATTCATATCTAAGCAGCACATTTCAGTAATTAGCAAACCACTTCACCTTAGGTAACCGACCCAATTACCATGAATATCTGAAAAATAATGTCTTGATTAATGTCTTGTGCCTCACATGTAAACTCTGGCATTAAAGTCTAAATAACTGACATGTCTTTATTCATTTTTTATTCACTTATATTGCGCTATAGGGAAAATTTCACGGCTTTTGGGCTTTTAGGAGATAAATGTATTATAAGAGCCTGTTTGACATCATTAATTACATAAAACTCTTACTGTTAGAGGAAGACAAGAAAAATCCACCCATTTTTGAGGTTCCTTTGACACCACTGATCAGACTATCACCATTGATAGTGACATGGGACAGACTGGCACAGACTTGAGGCGAAGAAGACAACGGGCCATTGTGAGCAAGAAAACTTTGAGGGTCACCTAAGTCAATTCAGAGAGAAAACACAAAAAGACAGAACAAACAAGATGTAAGACAGTTTAATTAAAATGTCCCAATGCATGAAAGTCAAGTTATCCTGTTCTTGAGGTCTCTGTCCTCAAAATGTAGAGGTTTCCTGATGTTATAAAAAAGAATTGACCCCTGAGGAACAACAGTCCATCATTAAATGGATCCATTTCAACAGAGTAGTAATCCCAAGTGGAGCAGTGCTGTGCAGAGGGCCAAAGAAAACAGACTCTACTGATCCAACACTAAAAAAAAATCCTTTTCCAAAGACTCTAGAAAAATATCCCCCAAGAATCTCAAACAAAGCTGCTGTTCTTTCAATCGACTCTCATTTGACTATATGACAAGGTGCAGTGAAAGTTCATGGGAAGCTGATGATTCCATGATTGTTAGTTTTGTAATATGTGGCCGCAATGTTCTTTGTCAGTTGAAAGACACCTACTGAAAATGTTTATTTTTTCCACAGCAGGTTAACAATCATTCCTAACATTTGAAAGACGTAAGGCAGAATGGAAAAATACAGAAATAGGGAAGTAATTAACTTTTGTAAGTAGTATAAATATAGGTTGGAGCTTGTTACAAACATGGTGCGACAAGCAATTTGTCAGTACACACTGTAACAGAACATGTTGCACAATGTGACACAATTACAACATATTATCAATAACAACATATGTTTGCCTATTAAAGCCTCTAGTCTACACCATTAACATGATCGGTCACACTTTATTCTAAGGTAAAATTCTTGCTATTAGCAGACTATTAACTATGACTTTTGCCTCAATAAACTCCTAATTTGCTGGTTATTGATAGTTGGTAAAGTAGGATTAGGGATGTAGAATATGGTCATGCAGAATATGTGCTTTATGAGTACTAATAAACAGCCAATATGTTAATAATAGGCATGCTAATAAGCAACTACTTAATAGTGAGAACTGGTTCCTAAACTAAAGTGTTAACCCAAAACTTTTGCATACAATCTATCTATCCGTATTTAATATTTCAAACATTATTTATAGAAAAACTGTGTTGAAAATGTTTATATGCAGTATGATATATGTATTTGAAGTATGTAAATGATCATTGTAATGCATTTTACATATTAACTAAAAGTATGGTAACACTTTAGATTAGGGAACACATATTCACTATTAACTAAGAGTTTTCCCCCAAAAAACTCCTAATTTGCTGCTTATTAATAGTTAGTAAGGTAGATCTAAAATATGGTCATGTAGAATAAGACATTAATATGTGCCTAATAAGTACTAATAAACAGCGAATATGCTAGTAATGTGCATGCTAATAAGCAACTATTTATAGTGAGAATTGGCCTTTTAAGTGTTACAAAAATGATTATGTATATTTGTATTTTTGACAAATGTAGCTTGCTTTATTATTACAATTTCAACCATTTTCCAATTTCTAATATATATTATAAAAATATATTGTGGATTTATTTACAGTAGAATGACTGTGGAATTCTGTTTAGTTTTACTATTATTTTGTCTACCACACAAAAAAAAAAAAAAAGAAAAAAAAGAAAGAAAGAAAAAAAAGAGAAACAGTTCCTTCATTTTTAAAAACAAAAAACAAAGATTTGATTTAATAATTGTAATTGCAGTCAAAAACACATTTTTAAAATATTTCATGTGTCAGGCTTTACAGAGTTAACATCTTATACACCAATGTGTAGTGGGATTTCAAACTCACTCAGGTGAAATCATTTCACAAATGTGTTAGGACAGAGAAATAAAGTTTGGGATTTTTTTTTTTTACCGTCTTTACTGGCGAGAGCACTTCGGACTCCGTGCCATAGCAGTGAGATCTCCTCATCTGTTGGAGTCCGGTCCAAACACATCCCATTCTCTCCACACCTGCGCCTGGCATTGTCTGCAAGGGCATCTGGAGGGGAGATGGAACAGATGCCTGCCTCATGGGTGAAGGTACAGTAGGGTGGCACTGGAGCACAGATAGCATCTGTTCTGAGGGTAGGCCGATGAACTATTGCCTGGCTATCTGGAATGTCTTTGCAAAGGGCCAGATCCTGCAGATCCGGTCTGCTCTGCACACCATTGTCATTGCAGGATGCCTTTGAGATGTACACGGGACCCTCAGCTAAGTTACACTCCACAGCTTCAGGTTTTGGAGGGGGTCGAGGCACCAAAATCTTCCCCTGGGTCTTGGCCACATGTTGCGCTTCCCTGGCAGATTGAGGTCTGATGATAGTGCCCTTCCTGGCCCGGGAGGTAACGGGACACGAGCTGACTCTGGCTGAGCGCACTCTCCGGGGAGTCCGTGGGCCCCCAGTGCAGAGGGCTCTTCTTTGAGAGGTGGGCTCCTGTGTACGGCTTTCTTGGGGCCCTACATCTGCCCAGGCCTGTCTAGTGGATTGGGGCCCAGCGGGGACAGCAGAGGTCTTATTGAAGATGTTCTTTGATACCCCTGTGAGTAAATTCACATGGTCCGAGTGATCTGCTGAGAGCTGTTTATGGGTTTGTTGAGGCAGGTTAGCATGCCTGCTGGGGTCTCTAGACACTCGGTCCACCCCCACCCCAACTCCATCTACCTCATCAAACCAGCGTAGTTTCTTCTTAATGGTCCTATTCTGCTCTGGCTCACTGAGTTTTGTCCTGGCCAGCTCTACGCTGTCCCGGATCAATATGGCCACTTCCTTAGTGAAAAGCAAATGGCCAGGAGAGTAAGTGAATTTGACATGGCCTGATTTGGATTTTAAATTGTTTTTAAGAATCCCTTTCAGGAATCTGACATTATTGTTAGGGGCAGAATGGGTCACGGGGTCTGCAGATGTTCTGTTTGGTTCCTCCATGCTTTTAGGAGACTTCAGCATTCCAGCTTTTGCCAATTTGGTGACATCCGTTTCATTTTTAGGATCTATGCTTATACTCTCCTCCATGTTCAATGGTTTGGATTCTATCTTGAGCCCTGTGGCAACATATACATCTGGTTTGCGTTTATGTGACTGTGAAGAACTCAGTTCTTCTATTGGTTGTATGTTTGGGGAACTCATGTCAGTCCGATACGTTATACTAAGATGGGCAGAGGAGCTCGAAAAGGCTTCGAATGAACTGTTGCTGTGTTTGCATCTGCTGGCTGGAAGAGCCGTCTGTGTTTCTGATAAATGTTTAGCATATTTCTCCTCCAGGGTTCCTGTCTGCTGCTTGGATTCTGACTTGAAGTCTTTAGTCAGACTTGAGAATTCCAGGGGTGTGGTATCTGGCACGGCTTGTGTTTTGCAGTGGGCAACCGCAGATCCTTTGTCTTTCAAAATGTTCCCTTGAGCGTTTCTGTCATTATCATGAGTCATATGTTCTGAATTAGTTGCTAAGTCCTGCTGAGTCAACTCTTTTTGGCAACTATGGGTGTTGAAGATCTGCAATTGGTCTTTTGAGTTATCAAATCTTTCTTGCGTGCAATTCCGGAGACTCCTGTTTTCTTCTGTTGACTCACGATCCTTTGGTGAGGGTGGGTTGAGACTGAGTTTGCTTTCCTGATTTAAGAACTCCTCCAGGAAGCTCTTTGCTACGGAAGAGGAGGGGTGAGCTGGTGAACATGGTTTGTTGGACTGTCTGAATGGTGCTGGAGGATTTTTGGGGTCTTGGAGCTTAGGGGGATCCACGGGGAGGTAGAAAGACTGGGTACAGGTGGTGCTCTGGTGGGAGCAACAAACTGGTCTAGTGTCCTGGGTCTTCTGAGTGTCTCCGTTCTCTAAGCTGTCCAGACTAGACAGACTCTCTGTCTCGCTATGTGGGGTATCAAGATACTCCTGAAAATCAATATATATAAAACACATTAGAGCACTTATGCACTAATACTGACAGACTGGGTGCTTTTTGGAGATCATGTTGCATGCATGCTGCAGAGGGATGAAAAATAAAACATAGGAAGTTAATCTTAACTCTAAGGGAAATTTTTTATTTTATTTTTTACGATGAATAGAAGGACAGATCAATATACATATACATTACTAAGATATTTTAATGTATTTGAAAGAAGTCTCACCAAGGCTGCATTTATTTAATAAAAAATAAAGTAAAAACTAAAATATTATTAGTATTAAAATAACTGTTTTCTACTTTTAAATATTTTAAAATGTAATTTATTCCAGTGATGGCAATGCTAAGTTTTTAGAAGCCATTTCTGCAGTCTTTAATGTCACATGATCCTTCAGAAATGATTCTGTTATATGCTGACTTGATGCTCAAGAGACATTTCTTATTAGTATCAATACTTAGCCCAAACCTTTGAATGGTATTGTAATGATATATTCCTTCTCAAACACTGATCTACAATTATGCAAGATGATTGAGTTCTTAAGAATCTGTATTTATGTGGCTGTTTAAAATGCATGAGTATCACAAATATTAAAATCTTCTTACCCAAAAAATAAGTAAAATCATAATAAATAATAGCATACTAAATATCCAGAAGGAAAACTAAAGGCAGACAGAGCATGATGGTGACAGACATTCCTATGAAGGGCATTCCATAAGTCTGACTACATTTGTGCACTGAATGGAACACTTTTCCAAGAATACCTAAGCCTAAAACATATCCTATAAATAGGGTTATTACCTTCTGTGTCCTGCTCTGTTCACAGTTCACTGTATTAAATTATGTGTTGGCTACAAGCCAGTGCAGGTAACATTCCAGCTGGTGTGTGTAAGAGGACATAACTAAGTGTGTGAGTGTGAAAGAATGTTTGTTTGCGGTATAGAGAAAGGGGAATCTGTATCTGTATCTTGTGTGATTAAAGCTTCAGGATGAGCTCATCTCTTTAAAACACCTCAGTTTGTTCAGAAGATGCTGCGGCATGTTGTAGCAGGAGGAGCCCTGGGCTAAAATTACAATGTTGTTTTGTTTCCCCAATAGTTGGAAAATGGATCTTAAAACCTTCACACACTCCTTAAGCAAATTTGCCAACAGGCTTTCAACACACACAATCACGGCCCAAGTGAATCACTGTGAACTATCACTTGTACAAGGAAGTTGATCACAATTACAGTCTTGTAACTGTAAACAAACAAAAGCCTCAACTTGGCATTGCATAAACCATCAGGTATGGTTTAACTATACATTTAGTTTTATGAGTATGAATATTAACCTGTAGATCTGCCTGCTGTTTTTCTTTCAGAACAGCCTGGGTCTCCTTTTGCTCACTGAGGAAGAGCAACTGGTTGTTCTTGAAGTTGCTCAGGCTCTTCTCCTGCAGGAGTTTGGTGTAGGCCTCGGCTGCAGATAAGGCACGTAGGTGACGGGCGCCCCCTGAAGGCTTTGGGGAGGGAGTGCAGCTCCTGAAATAAAGAGGTGATTCAATGCAACCACAGTAATAATGTTTATATAGCACCTTTTATACAAGAAACGCAGCCCAAAGTGTGTACAATGCTAAAAATATTACAACAAGCATAAAGCCATAATTACCATAATTAGTGTAACATACAATTAAAGATGAAAATTATTATCAACAAAATGCATAAAAAAAATGTAATAAAAAATAAAACATAGAATAAAAGAAAAAGATAATGCATGGAATGCTTCAGAAACACCATTGTTAATTAAAAATAAGAAACGAAGTTTTTAGTTTTCTTTTAAAATGATTCATCTGGCTTCCCTAATATCTAAAATTGTATAGAACTCTACGTTTTTTTTAAGTGCTGCCAAAAGTAATTTTTTTCAAAATGTTATTCAAAATAAAAAAGACAATAAAAAACAGTAGCTACATTTTCATTATATATATATATACATACATATACATAAAATATTCAATTTTCTATTAATTGTAAAAAATAACTGAAATTATTTTTCACAAATACTACTGATTGAGCTTTTACCTTTTAATATTTAATATGAAATATTATTTAGATGGACTTCATTAATTAAAGTTCTAAAAATTATTACAAAATCTTCAACCAATAATATATTGCCATGGCAATAATGTCGTACCTGCTAATGGTGGAGCCACTTGCCAAAAATGGAGATTGTTGAGTGTATAAGTGCGGACTGCCCTGAATATGATGAAGTGCTTCATCAAGGTTGAGTGTTCTTCTCTTAAAGGCTGCTGAAGGACACAAATGACTTTATTTAAACGGAGGATGAGATGTTCACATACTGACCTAATAATAACCACTAACAGACAGTTCAAGAGATAAAGAGAGCACGTAGACACACGGATTAGGCTGTTTCGCTGAACTTACCTGGTCTTTTTCTCTGGGAAGGAGGGAGATGAGCTCTTTGGAAGTTCTCTGTGGCATCCTGGACCCTCTGATGGCGCTGCAGTAGAATATTCTCCCTCAGTCTCTTCTCCTGAACATCCCACTGTTTCCTTTTCTCATCTAGAGCCCTAGAGAGACAATCAGACAGTACAAAAATATGTGACCTCTGACAGACAGACAATGCTTTGCACACACTTTGTCCTCTTAAAGATATAATTAATTATTTTTAAGATGGATGAGAAGTTTGGCAACCGTGTGCAGCATATCAAATACACCACTTGACTTAAAATGGAAATGAGACTTTAATCTAATTTGCAATATCAGCTCATTGCGCAAGCTGGCGTTATCTCAGACGTTTACTTTCCAGGGTCAACAGAAACCTGAGACTTCTGTAACAGATGCATTTCAGTTAAATTAATTTGTTAATGGCACAGAAACTGGTGCATGCCTGTGCTGCGCACCCACTGAGCTGTCAGTCAGAACTGCAACTAAACTGATGCAAAATCATTTACCATAGTAGCAACTTGAACTAACCTTGCTTATCATAAAAAATATTAAATAAATATATATTTTTTTAAATAATATTTTAAGAGACTTGACACACAGTCACAGGTCCCACCTATAATGTAAGTATTTAATTTATTATTTTTTTTTTATAAAATACTACTACTTAATAAGATTTCTACTGCTTAATTGCATTCCTTTAATGAAGGTTTTTTTCTTCATTATGATATTAGTATAATTTTATCACCCTGATATTTTAACTTTAAAATATTTAAATTTATTTTAATACATAAATTAAAAGCATACTCAGCACAGAAGTGTTTTCATATGCATGAACTGCATTTTTATTTATTTCTGAATAAGGACAAAAATGAGTATCTGTCATTGGCACTATTGCACATAGTCATGAAATTCTGTAATATACTCGATGTGTTTCAGGAATTATTTAATCACCCCAAAAATAGCTTCTCTGAACTCAGTGGGGGGACCCACTCGTCTTCCTCACCATCATTGCCTTCTATAAAGTAATGTTCCTTTGCTCTTGCTGATTAGAGCTTCTATTTCAAGCTGGTAAATCCTGGCTGACAAATACAGGATTGTATAACAGTATCTGTGCCCTGTAGGTTAGCTTCACTTTCAATGTGCACAGGGACTGACCAGGTCAAAAACCCAGACTGAGTCATTAACAGCATGGAGACAGTTCTTAGTATATCTGACACTCACTGTCAACACTAGATTCAGCAGCTGTGCATTGCTTCTGATCTCTGGGACACTCACCCGGCAGTCTTTTAGCGTAGATGCCTGCTTGGTGAATACGCTGATGCTATTTTTTTCTTGTTATTGCCACCTCATCTAACAACAAGTCCCCAGAGACTAAAAGGCTAGAGCTGTGTAGTTTAATATCCATGCTGCAATGTATTAAATGTTTTAGGAAATAGATGTTGACATACTTATAAATTAATCAGTTGGATGGACAGCAAAGAACAAAGATTTTTAACATTAAATGATCTATTCAGTTAGTTTTTTCATTGTTGTTCGGTGAAGAATTTACATATTTCGCTAAAATGTAAGAAAAGCTCTATTATTGACTTAATGTTGTGACTCACAAATTTAATGAAGTAAATAAGATGTTTCCAAGATTTTAAGTTAAGAATAAGCAGTGATTACTTATTTGTACATCTAAAAATGAACTTGGACAGGACATTTGAAATGAAACAGTGAAACCAAGAAGTTGATTACAAGTGGTTAAAACTTAAATAAGTAAATAAATAAATAAAAACTGATACATCATCTAAATACTTCTCTCTCATTCAAATAAATGCTTTTTAATTTTTGATTCATGTCAACCAAAAAATAATTACTCAAATATAATCACTTAAGATTTTTTACACAGTAATGAAATAAATATAAAATCGGATTTATTTTTGACACACTTACTTTCGTCTGCGATTTGTTTCCAGGAAAAGCTTGCGAGCCCGAGTTCGACAGTACCTCTGTTCTTGTACCAACGCTTCTCTTTCATCTTCATTCTCTTCATGTACATCTGATCTAATGTTCCTAATGTGATACAATGTCAAGGAAGATATTATTATTATAGGATAAAACATCATCTCATGATATGCACAGCACAAAAATACAACAACAAAGAAAACACAAAAATATAAGTAATATCTAAACATAGACGACATTATAGAACATGTATATATATATATACAGGTGGTGGCCAAAAGTTTGTAATAATGAAGTCTCTTATGCTCACCAAGGTGCATTTATTTGATCATATACAGTAAAAAGTCATATTGTGAGATACTATTACAATTTAAAATAGCTGTTTCCTATTTTATTATATTTTAAAATGTTATGTGTTCCTGTGATGGCAAAGCTGAATTTTCAGCAGCCTTTACTGCAGTGTCACATAATATTTCAGAAATCATTATAATATGCTGATTTGGCGCTCAAGAAATATTTCTTATTTTTATCAGTGTTGAAAATTGATTAAGTTTTGCTGCTTAATATTTTTTTATGTAAAACTGGGATACACTACCATTCAAAAGTTTGGGTTAAGTACAATATATTTAAAAAATAAAATAAGAAAAGAAATTAATACTTTTATTCAGCAAGGATGCATTAAATCAACCAGAAGTCACAGTAAAGGTAATTATAACGTTACAAAAATAAAAAATAAAAAAATAATAATAATTCTGTTTTAAATTAATGCTGTTCAAAGAATCCTGAAAAAATATGTGACCCTGGACCGCAAGACCAGTCATAAGGGTCAATTATTTGAAATTGAGATTTATACATAATCTGAAAGCTGAATAAATAGTATTTCTATTGATATATAGTTTGTTAGGATAGGACAACATTTGGCTGGGATACAACTATTTGAAAATCTGGAATCTGAGGGTGCAAAAACAAATAATATTGAGAAAATCGCCTTTAAAGTTGTCCAAATGAAGTTCTTAGCAATGCATATTACTAATCAACAATTAAGTTTTGATATATTTATGGTAGGAAATTTACAAAATATCTTCATGGAACATGATCTTTACTTAATATCCTAATGATTTTTGGCATAAAAGAAAAATCTATAATTTTGACCCATACAGTATATTGTTGGCTATTGCTACAAATATACTAGTGCTACTTGTGACTGGTTTTGTGGTCCAGGGTCACATATATCAAGGTTTTCCACAAAAATATTAAGCAGCAAAAACTTTTCAACATTATATATAATATAAGATATTCCAGATAATAATAAGAACCATTGTTACTAATTGAGCACCAATAATAACTGAGCTTCAAATCATTAGAAAGACTGCTTCTGAAAATTCAGCTTCGCCATCACTTTAAAAAAAAAAAAAAAAAAAAAATTGTTATAATGTTTCACAGTATAGTACCGCCCCTATACTTGATCATTAGTTAGCCAAGTCCATTATGCAAGAATAATAAATAAAGCCTGTTTTTCTAAAGTACAGTAGTTTATGCGACACCACTAGTAAAACTATGAGAACGACCTCCATATAAATAGACGCTGGTAATTCAGACAAGGAAAAGGATACGAGTAGTAAAGAGTGTCCTCCAAGACTGGCATCCCGAAGATCAGGATGACAAGCTGATGACAGGTCTCCACACACCACACTTCTCATCCGAACAAGAAAAGCTGCATCTTATTGATGTTGGAACGGCCGCGCAATAGCATAGCTGGCACGACCAGAACTTATCTGCTCAAGTGAAATATTGGTGCACTGAAGAATGAGAGCAAAATGAAGACTGGCCAGCCAGTTACTAAATAAATACAGACAGACCTATAACTTTATAACTTCCTGTAGTTTAGACCAAAACCGAGTGAATGCTATCTTGACATTGTTTTAAATTAAAGCAGGCAAAGGTAAGCCTTTATGGTCGTTCGCTACATCTGAAACAGTTGCGCCATGACTCGGTAACTATTGACGCGCTTCCTTGACAACAGACACAAACTCGCGGTGGAGGCGTGGTCACGTCTATCAGAAGCGTTTGACGTTCATCAATCTCAAGGGACGTACTATAGTGCTGCCACCTGCTGGATTAACTACGCAACAGGTTTGGCCACATTTGTTGCATGCAAAGGCTACATGAGTGGAAGTCCCACTCATTTCCAAGAAACAACTCTTTTAAACAGCAAGTTTCAAAGAACCGGTTAAAGGTGCTGTATGTAGGATTTTGACTCTACTAAAGCATAAACATACCATAATATGTTTGCAGATATTTAAGAAACATGCTAAGTTAACATACTTGTTTATCTGAAAAACAATGCTACAGTCAGTTATTCTCCTTTGAAAATGTGCATTTCCGGCCCAGAATGTCTGTGTTTGTTATGGTTTGTGAAACCCGCCCACTGCCAGTTTACCCAATTGTATTTCGGCACCGCGGGTTGCCAGTTGGCGGAAAACACAGCGTATTTAATTTCATTTATCGTCATGTGCGCTCGTTTCTGTTGGGGTCGTTAATCTGGCAACCTGCCTGTGCGTCAAGTCTGAGGAGGAGGGGCCGGGTGAAAAAAACCGTCTCCGATATTTTGAATTTGGAATGCAATACTTAGCTCAACCGCTAGGTGCCAATCCTACACACAGCACCTTTAAATAATGTGATTATTTGTGTCTTGACGCAATTACGTAATCGTGAGGTCCTTGTTATTCTTTCCTGGCATGCTAAAACAGGTAGGCTACATTTTAATGTTTATTGTACTTTGTCATTTTGTATTAAGATGTTTGATGCAATTTCTTGTGTCCTAGTTTAGTTTTCTACAGCCATTTATCTAATCCCTTACGAAAATTAATTTTGGTTTTATGATAATAATGGTTTTTGGCGTATTGATTACATTTATACCACAAATACCATGGTTAAACTATGGTTAGTTAGTGTAGCAAAACCATGGTTAATTTGTGGTTAACATGGTTTAACTATAGTAACCATGTTTTTTTTTTGGTCTTATTTGTAGTAAAACCATGGTTAATTTTCATAAGGAATAAAACATTTTATTTAGAAACTAAGTAGCTTATAAATTGAATTAACATAAATAATACTAATATTCATGTAACCTGCCAATTGGCTGAAATTTTTCACATGTATATAACATCACACAATCAAATCATAAATTTACAGTACGTTTAATTTGTAACATTTCTGCTCTTCAAGAAACTTACTTTTCGCTCCATTATTCCAAATGCTTCGTTCACCAATGGGACGTCACTAGTTCCCAATTACTTCTCACTGCAGAGCCACATGGCCTCCAGCTCCCCCTCTCTGGATGTCCAGCTCCACCTCTGTGGAACTAATGGGTGGAGTTATGTTTAGCGATAGGGTAAGGGGTAGGGTTAGGGTGTGGTTAGGTGTCATCTCCACCCATTACCTCCAGCGAGGGGGAGCTAGAGCCCCAGCTCCTCCCATTTGGCTCTGCAGTGAGCACCCTCTCCTAGTTCCAGCAGTCTTGCTTGCTTAGGTTCTCCATTCGTTTACTTGTAGAGTCAGTTTCGTTTTTTCTTTATTTGAAGATTTTTCACACATTAACTGCTTTAAGTCACTTAAGTGAAGTTGTGAATCGCAGGTCCTCCCAGGATTGATCCTGTCTGTCACAGCCGCTGCAGAGTGTGAATTGAAGTGAAACTGCTGGGTTAGAAATGTTAGACTGCGAATGTAAGTAGCTGACAAGCCGTGTCGACCCGTTCAGGTATGGTTCTTCCAGCATGACATAGCCTCTTTTGAACCAGATCGCTTGCTGTCCAGGATCTGTACTCTACTGTCCGCCTGTGAGTGACCCTTGTGACTCTTCAGATGCATCAGTATGCTGGAGAATCCTTCTCTTCTCCTGTGTAGAGCTATCTGCACGTGCCAAAACATAGGGGAAAAAAAGAAGAGATAGAGAGAAGAAAAAGTGAGTGAAAATGCAAACTTCACACATGCAATAATAATAGGCCTAATAAAAAAGAATATAAATAAATTTATTTAAATATTAATTTTAAATGAATTAATTTTAATTTACATTTAAATAAGTACACAGAAAAAATACAATATTGAATAAATATAAAATAAAATTATGTGCAAATGATGTAGAGTTATATTACACGTTTTAAAGGAAAATCTTGAATTTTCTTTAATATAATTTATTTTTACTTCTTTACTCAGTATATTTGTTTTTTAAATGACATTTCTACACTATAAATTATTCGTTTTAACTCTATAATAAATTATTCATTTCAGTTTTTATTTAAACATTTAATATATTTACTGCTTATGTATTATTCCTTCATTCAACAAGATTTTTCTTATATACAATTCACACTTTAAGAAAGTGCTCAGAATCAGAATTTACAATGCTGTTTGGGATCGTTTTATACAGTTAAAATTTGTCATCAGATTATGACATTTTCTACATCACGAGCCTATCTACAAATAAAGTAGTAGTTGGATTAGTTTTGATTTAAAAACTGCAAAGAGCGAAACAAAAGTTCCCTGGTAATATCTGACCTTACACAAGCAATCTTTTATCAGCCATACTGGCTTGTTGCCACAGTTAAGCTGGTGTTTACAAGGGATCTGAAATGAATTAATATGACTTACACTGGCTCCCAGGTTCTTGTTGCTTCTATTTCCCTCTTGAACCCCCGTTTGTACTAAGCAAATAATAAACCCAGGCTAAGCATGTGGAGGACAAATGTAATCCAGATCTCTGTAATCCAGTTACTGTGAGACATCCTCTCTGATCCGGATTTACAATCACAATGAAACACTGAGGGTGTGAAATGTATGCTGCCACAGAAGTGCTCTTCCACACCGCATAGGGATTAAAGCTGTTTATACAATCCTGATATTAACACACATTAACGCATTACAAAACTGGCAAAACCCCTTGAGATACTGGCCCCCTTTCATCTTAAGGGACCTGAAGGTTCATCGGAAAAACAGTAGTGGGTGTTGTGTCTTTGCAGGCACAGTAGATAATTTCCTCCAGCAGGAGACGTTAATGCACCATTAATGGCTCTTAACTGATTCCGACTCTGCTCTAGAGGGCGCTGTTGTCCCTTTTATTTGGCTCCAAAACGTGGGTGGGTAAATGTGTGTGTATGTGTGGGAAAGACATTCTGTCTGGAGAGATGGGGGTCAGATAAATTTTGCTAGTACAATTGTGTCGAACTGTCATCTGAGAAGGAAAGTGCTTCAATAGCGCAGAGAGTCTGACAGTGAAAGCCAGCTTTCCTTCCTTTTATTGTGGCCCTCAGGGTAACATGAGTGATCATTTCTCCCAGACTGGCGGCTGATGTGTCACAAAAAGTGTCTCACAAACTGCATCGTCTGGGATTGATTGGCCCTCTCTTTGTTCAGTAAAACACGAGGTAACCGGATTTCGATTGGACTGTGTTTATCCTTTCTTATAAAGGATGAATTTGTCCCCGTGTGCTGAGAAGGAATAATCAGGAAGTAAATAGTGGAGACTGGGGCTAGCTGTCACGCTTCTGCCCTTCTTTTTGAACGTCAATTTCTATACAGACACCTACCTTGAAGTCTTAGCTACAAAAGAAGCTATTGAACATTTCTACTTTTGTTGTCCAGAAAAAAAAACAAAACCCCAGCTGAACACAAGTTGAATTTTCTGTGACAACATGCCCCCAATAATGGGGCATATTGTTAGAATAAGTTGTCATGATGGATCCTGGTATTAAACAGCCTGTTATAGACTGTTCAACAGTAATGAAACGCAAAAGGCAACATAGAAAATGAATAGCAAATTAATTGCAGATTTTGTCTTCCCAATATGGTTATTGAACAAAATAGACACACAATTTAAACTTTGTGCAGTACAAAATGTAAAGTAGTACTAACCCATTTAAAGGGGTAATTATCCCCAAAAAATGAAACTTCTGTGATCATTTATTCACCCAAACCTGTGACCTTCTTTCTTCTGGTGAACGCAAACACACAAGATATTTTGAAAAACTGTTTTGTCCACATAATGAAAATTAATGAAGTATAAAATATCCCCCAATATATTTTTTTGTGTGTGTGTATGTGTGTTACACAGAAGGAAGAAATGCATGCAGGTTTGACATGAGTAAATGAAGAACTTTCATTTTTGGGTAAAGTCAATAGTACTCTGAGGAATGATCATTATGCAAAACCTCATACAGAAATTCTATTCCCTTCCTCAAAATGAACATTTCCTGTTATAGGTTTGTTATTTAATGTCTAATCTGATTGTGGGTTCTTAAAGATAATACCATTACAAAACCTCATCTTTTAATTAGCCAATTACAGAAATGCTTAAGGTGAATAACTGCGTGGCTGTTACACACTGTTTCACAGCTGAAAGTAGAGTTGCCTTCTGGGCTTCTGCGTATGATAATCTGACGAGGTGAAATAATGAGTCTCCTAGTGAAATTTCCCTCGATGATATTGGTCAAAGCTTCAAAACTTCACATTGCCACGAGGAAAACTTTCTGCATTTTGTACAGAGAGTAATAGTCTTATCTTTGAAAGCTTTCATTTATTAGCATTACAAAGTCACCAACCGAAGAAGCCTAGAGAGGCAGAATAATTACTGCAGAACCTGAAGGCCACATATACCTGTCTACTTGCTGCTGCCTCACAGATTTGTTTAGACTCTAGTTTATTTTGTGATGTGGTAAATGCACAAGGTTACAAGGTTTGTGAGGATCCGTTTGACTAGTCAGTCTGAATCACTTACCTCAGTTCTTTTTGTAAAGCTAGTAGAGTCACTTTTTTTTACAGGCAAGGTAAAATGTACTATTGATTGGATCATTCTTTTATGACACTGTGTATGGGCTGATTCACAAAAAACAACAGGCTTAACACACTGACCCCAACAAAACCCCACAACGATTGGAATTTGTTGGTATCAGTGTAGTGTTATGCTGTTAAAAGTGTGATTGAGAGCCAATACCACCTACCTGAAAGTTTTAACTACAAAAAAGCTATATCGAACATTTCTACCTTTATTGCACTGGAAAGAAAGATACAGCTGAACACAGGTTGACCTTTTGTGACAATATGCCCCAATAGTGTGGCATATTTTTAGACTATATGGGTTGTCACAGTGGAATCTATCATAGATTTTCAGCAAAATTGAAACAGTAAAACATAATGAAACACAAAAAGCAACAAAAAAATTTGCAAATTGATTAATTGACAGCTAGCCCCAGTCTCCCCAATATGCTTATTGAACAAAACAGGTTCAAAACACATTCCACACAGTAGTATTGATCAAAGTGTACTCCTGCACTCTTTCGCTATTATCGTTTTCTTCCTCTTCTGTTCTGGTCTGAAAAACACTTTAGAACTTTAGTAATATGAATGACAAATGCTGCCTCTCTGTTTCTCTTAAACGCTCAATTTTAGTCAATCAGTCAGTCGGGCGTCTTTGTCTGCTGGATGTTGATCTCCCCTGTGGCAACTGAGTGTTTCACAGTATGCCACAACAGACTGTTTATTTCATGCCTGTGTCCTTCAAATAGCTCCTGCTCTCAGCCTATTATCGCCATAATCATTTCTGTGGCCAAATACAGTAAACTGTGCAAAAAACCTCTCAGATGTGCTAATGCATCATCTGGCCGTATTGTGCGTTTTGCAATCTTAGACTATTATTGTTGCTTGTTGTTTATACATCAGATTATTTTAATGTTTTTTTTTTTTTTATGTAGCACCAGTTAAAGGTAAAAAGTGTTCTATCAACCCATACATATAGAGTAGTATTGGACCAGCTTTGTTTGTTAGTAATATATAAAAATATATAACGTTCATACCTTGATAAGTCCTGCTGTGTAGCTGATGACACAGTGAGGGTGATTGTCCACAACAATGCTAGAAATAGAGAACATCATGAGACGAAAGCAATAGCCTTGTCTTTTCCAGATCACCAGTTCAGTTATCGAAAACCTTGCTCTGTCTATTATAAGGCTCTTCACAACTCTGATATAAGGTTTACTGCAGATTTTTTTTTTACAACCTCCTTTCTTGTGCTTAAATGTTAACAACTAGGGTAATTTGTTTGCTGCTTGTCCTTACTAGATGTTTCCTTTTATCTTCATAACTATGACAATTCATGGATGGATATGATTTCAGGCCAAAGAGGGTCTATGTGGATACTCTCTTTTTAGAAAATGCCAAATTGCAGTGTTTACTGATCAGTTACTAACACTAAAATGAGCATCAGTTTCTTGACCGAGGTTGGGCTTCTAATAACAACTGGCCTTTTTGAAGAAATATTGCATGGAGATTTTACTGTTCAGTAGGCATACATTCTCCCTGCAGACTAATTGCAATAACTATAAGTTGGAATTCGCTATACAGGTTATTCAGACTGAATCAATCCTGAGAGAGTTAAAAATACAATATTTGTCATTTTGAACATTTTCTTTCTTAGGCTGTTTCGATGGGACTAAAATGGATCTCATGGAAACAACACTGCCATGGAAACATTACACAGTACTAAAATATGATCCAAAACAAAGACTCTTAATTTTTATTACATACAATGAATGACACCAATTTACTGAGGTAATTCTGAATAACAGCAATTTGCCTTATCTTTGCAGGTCATTCGTCCTTTCAGCGGCATGTACTGTTGCTGTTGTTGCCACTGCGGCACTGAGCTCAGTGATGTTGTGCAATTGAATTATTTACACTCATATACTCCAACACAAACTGTGACTCTGTAATTGTTCATATCATAGCTAATTCCAAAAGAAAATATGCTCTCTTTGTACCAGTGTAGGTGCTGGTAACCTTTTTGACATGAAGTGCTATCCCATCATTTACACAGTGATGTTTGGATAACAAAAAGCAACAAAAAAAGAGACCAAAGTGCTTTAGCACTGCCCTGAGTGCTGCTGCACTACCCAACTGAACCACACAGCATATGACCCACAGGTCACCCCATCCATTAACTTGCACAACCCATTGCGGCACAGATCAGTTTTTGTCAGATTTATGGTTTGGTTGCTTACAGTGAGGAATATTCCACATATTTGTTGCCACATGGAGATCTAGAGAAAAATATCAGCATCAGACAAATTTTCCAACGCCTTCATTCGTGAGTTTAATCTTTGATTTGAATCAATCATATCATTTGTATAATCAAGGGCTTATTTTTTTTATATCTATGGTTCCATTAAGAACCTTTAACATGCATGGAACCTTTCCATTTCACTAAAGGTCCTTTATAGTGGAGAAACATTCTTACGATTTTTAAAATGTGCACTAAGGAAAAAATTATTTTAAGCACTGTTCAGCAAAAATGCCTCTTCTATGGCATCACTGTGAAAACACAGTTATGGAGTGTATAGACTTGTAGAAACAATTTTCACTATTTTCAAATTTTCAAATTTCTAAATTACTAAAATAATTACTAAAAAAGGCAAGTTAATTGAATTAAATTTGACATTTTTATGTACAAAGAATGAAATAATATTTCAACACTTCTAAAATAAGCAACAAAATTTAACAAGCCTTGTAGGTGGGGTACATTGTAACATCTGAGGGGCACGTTGTAACATGACCATATGACAGCTTAAAATGCTATCTGATCTAATGAAAAAATTATAATTTTTTCCAAATAAAAAATGCCATTTTAAGGAATTTATATATATATATATATATATATATATATATATATATATATATATATATATATATTTCGTGGTTTCTCATTAAAATTCATCAAAGTATAGTGTAAATTGCATCGCTAATGTCACAGAATAGCATAGTTTAATAATAGCAGGGCACATTCACAGCCGGCATATGACTGACCTTCAACGTTGAAATATGGTTGAAATAAGGTCAGTTCTTGTTTCAGCGTTTAAAACTGGTTAGTGTCTTCTGCTAGTTAGCGAAGCATTAAAAAAACTTATCTAAGCTGATAAAAAAAATGATCTAAACTGATAACAGTTTAAAATAATAGGAGATTAAAATAATAGGAGATTTGTCTCATTTTAAATTAATACTAAAAACTGAGATGAAAAATCTACTTAAGCCAGAAATATATTTACTCAAATAACTGTTCGATATCTTCAAAAGATTTTAGAATTTTGGCGCATTTTTTCTCTATATAGTTTTTATATGGCAACTAGTAAATACCGTACATCTTGTTATGCTATGTGTGGAAATATTTAAACCATGTGTGTAGCAACTGACGCTACGTTAGTTTGTGCCCCGCGCTCCCTTAGCCATGATTAATTAACGTAAGATTCTTCCTTCAAAAAATTCAAAAATCCACCAAATTTGTGAACGATAATGTGTATATATAATTATATCTCACTTTTTCCTCACGTTTACCCTTTCATGTACCAGCAGTGGCACTCACTTCTAAGGCTTCCATTCTTTTGCTAGCGTTAGCCGTTCCCGTGTGTTTTGTGAAAGTGGAAGATTGGGTGATATCTGTGCTATCGCTCGACCTGTGTAATCAGCATGCTGTGTCTGAGGTGTGTTTGAGGCTGAGTGGTGTGAGGCTGCCATGCTGATTCTCGTCTGCGCTCATGTTCAGCCTTGCTGCTCTTCTCAGTGTCTTCAGACTGTAAAACACTGACATAGGAGACAAAATCAGAGAGGGCGAAGTGACCTTATTGCGCTCAATGAGGGGAGACACGTGTGGCGGTGACTAATGGCCCATATCTGGGCGAGAACGAGCGTGCGCATGAGTTTAACAATGTATGACTGAAAACAAATTATAACTCTGGGAATGACTACACCACTCCACTGATTATGGCAATCCCTGACCATTTATAAAGGAGCCGTGTGGACAGTGACTAATAGTGGGGGAAGCACGGTAAACAGGTAATATTTGTAAAGAAATGTGTATACTGTAAAATCTCATCTGCTGTGTTACATTTACATGCTCATCTTATTTCCGCTTCCTATATCCTGACTTAACCCCACAAGTCAAATTTAGTCGTCGCAGTGTTTGTTTGGTTTCCATGGCAACAGGAGCTGACAAGTTCACTATTGTGTGTGCAATTGTTGTGCAGTGCATTCTCTTTTTTCATCTAGATATCACGCTATAGAGACTGTGTCTGTTCCCCGAACTAGAAAATACAGAAAACATCCAAACCAAAGTAATAGTAACAATTTAATTGATGTTCAACAAATAAAAAACCGATATAATACAGATAAACACATGATAAAGCTTGGCTTATTGAATATTAGATCCCTTTCTTCAAAAGCACTTTTTGTAAATGATATGTTCACTGACCATAAACTAGATGTGCTTTGTTTGACAGAAACCTGGCTAAAACAAGATGATTACATTACTTTAAACGAGTCTACACCCCAAGATTACTGTTACAAACATGAACCGCGTCCAAAAGGTAAAGGGGAGGTGTTGCTACAATTTATAGAAATATTTTCAGTATCTCTCAGAGGTCAGGTTTCAAGTATAATTCGTTCAAGTAATGGTGCTTCATATAACGTTATCCAAAGAAATAAGTGTTAATGATAAATCCCTGTGATGTTTGTACTGGCTACTGTATACAGGCCACCAGGGCACCATACAGACTTTATTAAAGAATTTTCTGATCTTCTATCGGAGTTAGTACTGACTGCAGATAAAGTCCTAATCGTTGGTGATTTTAATATCCATGTTGATAATGAAAGAGATTTGTTGGGATCAGCATTTATAGACATTCTAAACTCTATTGGTGTTAAACAACACGTGTCAGGACCTACTCATTGTCGAAATCATACTCTAGATTTAATACTGTCACATGGAATTGATGTCAGTGGCGTTGAAATTTTACAGCAGAGCGATGATATCTCAGATCATTATCTAGTCTCCTGTATATTCCATATAGCTAAAGCTGTAAAGCCAACTTCTTGTTACAAATATGGTAGAACCATCACTTCTACCACAAAAGACTGCTTTATAAATAATCTTCCTGACTTATCTCAGTTCCTCAGCATATCCAATAGCTCAGAACAACTTGATGATGTAACAGGAACTATGGACTCTCTCTTTTCTAGCACTTTAGATGCGGTTGCTCCTTTACGCTTAAGGAAGATTAAGGATAAGAGTCCAACACCGTGGTATAATGAGCACACCGCGCCTAAAGAGAGCAGCCCGGAAAATGGAGCGCAGCTGGAGGAAAACTAAATTAGAGGTATTTCGTTTAGCTTGGCGGAAAGTACCCTATCCTACAGAAAAGCATTAAAACTGCTAGATCTGATTACTTTTCGTCTCTTCTAGAAGAAAACAAACATAACCCTCGGTATTTATTCAATACAGTAACTAAATTAACGAAAAATCAAGCATCAACAGGTGTTGGCATTTCCCAAGAGCATAGCAGTAATGACTTTATGAACTACTTCACTTCCAAGATCGATACTATCAGAGATAAAATTGTATCCTTGCAGCCGTCAGCTACAGTATCGCATCAGATAGCGCACTATAGATCCCCTGAGGAACAATTTCATTCATTCTCTACTGTGGGAGAGGAAGAATTGTATAAACTTGTTAAATCATCTAAACCAACAACATGTATGTTAGACCCGATTCCATCTAAACTACTAAAAGAGCTGCTTCCAGAAGTCATAGATCCTCTTTTGGCTATTATTAATTCATCATTGTCATTAGGATATGTCCCCAAAACCTTCAAATTGGCTGTTATTAAGCCTCTCATTAAAAACCACAACTTGACCCCAAAGATCTAGTTAATTACAGACCGATCTCAAATCTCCTTTTCTGTCAAAGATACTAGAAAAGGTAGTATCCTCACAATTATATTCCTTCCTAGAGAAAATGATATCTGTGAGGAATTCCAGTCAGGATTTAGATCGTATCATAGTACTGAGACTGCTCTCATTAGAGTTACAAATGACCTGCTTCTATCATCTGATCGTGGTTGTATCTCTTTATTAGTTCTACTGGATCTTAGCGCTGCTCGACACTATTGACCACAACATTCTTTTGAATAGACTAGAAAACTTTGTTGGCATTAGTGGAAGTGCCTTAGCATGGTTCAAATCGTACTTATCTGACCGCCATCAGTTCGTAGCAGTGAATGAAGAGGTATCATATCGATCACAAGTGCAGTATGGAGTACCTCAAGGCTCAGTACTAGGGCCGTTACTTTTCACGCTTTATATGTTACCCTTGGGAGATATTATCAGGAGACATGGTGTTAGCTTTCACTGTTATGCTGATGATACTCAGCTCTATATTTCTTCGCCCGGTGAAACACACCAAATTGAGAAACTAACGGAATGCATAGTCGATATAAAAACTGGATGACAAATAATTTTTACTGCTAAATTCTGAAAAACAGAGGTGTTAATTATCGGACCTAAAAACTCCACATGTAATAACCTAGAATATTATCTAACACTTGACGGCTGCTCTGTCAATTCTTCTTCATCAGTCAGGAACCTAGGTGTGCTGTTCGATAGCAATCTGTCATTTGAAAGCCATGTTTCTAGCATCTGTAAAACTGCATTTTTCATCTCAAAAGCATATCTAAATTAGACCAATGCTCTCAACGTCAAATGCAGAAATGTTAATTCATGCTTATGACCTCAAGGCTAGACTATTGTAATGCTTTATTAGGTGGTTGTTCTGCACGCTTGATCAACAAACTACAGTTAGTCCAAAATGCAGCAGCTAGAGTCCTTACTAGAACCAGGAAATATGACCATATTAGCCCGGTTCTGTCAACACTGCACTGGCTCCCTATCAAGCATCGGATAGATTTTAAAATCTTGTTAATTACTTATAAAGCCCTGAATGGTTTAGCTCCTCAGTACTTGAGCGAGCTCTTATCGCATTATAGTCCTCCACGTCCGCTGCGTTCTCAAAACTCTGGCCGCTTGATAATACCTAGAATATCAAAATCGACTGCGGGCGGCAGATCCTATTCCTATTTAGCACCCAAACTCTGGAACAGTCTACCTAACACTGTTCGGGAGGCAGACACACTCTGTCAGTTTAAATCTAGATTAAAGACCCATCTTTTTAGCCTGGCTTACACATAACGCGTGTCGCTTCTATTATTCAAATCCGTTAAAGGATTGTTAGGCTGCATTAATTAGATCAACCGGAACCGAACACTCCCCATAACACACGATGTACTCGTTACATCGTCAGTTGAATGGCATCTACGCTAATATTTGTTTGTTTCTTTCCTAGTCTGTTTCTCAGTCCGTATCCGATCAGATGGTGGATCAGCACCAAGAGATGATGTCTACAGCCCTGATCGTCAGCGGAGACCAGGACACCCAGATGACCCCCAGAGATATATCCCTAGATATATCAGCCAAAAATAACAAAATAACTAAAATATAATAAAATACCTAACTACATAATACTACTATTGTTAGAAATTGCAACAAAATTAAAATAGAAATATAAACTTTTGAACTGCGGGTTTCGTCTGGTCAGAGGAGAACTGGCCCCGACTGAGCCTGGTTTCTCCCAAGGTTTTTTCTCCATTCTGTCACAGAGGAGTTTTGGTTCCTTGCCGCTGTCGCCTCTGGCGTGCTCAGTTGGGGACACTTAATTTCTAGCGATTATCGCCGATTTGATTGCACAGCTACTATTTAAACTAAACTGAGCTAGACAATGACATCTCTGAATTCAATAATGAAATGCCTTTAACTGAAAATTGAGTGTTTAATCTTATCATTATACATTACTGACACTCTATCCTCCAATTTGATACTGTTAAGTGCTTTGACACAATCTGCATTGTAAAAGCGCTATATAAATAAAGGTGACTTGACTTGACTTGACTTGAACCTCGCAAGGACAACACTTTCTGTTGTTTGAAATGCTGGGTAGGTAACTTCAGCTATTTTATTTTAATACTAATTATCACAATCTTTTCTTCAAGGATCTTTGTCTGTCACATTATGTTCAGTTCAGTTTCTTTCTTGAATAAATAGAATATTCTCTTCTGTAGTGGTAAATGAATACTTAGCTATTGTAAAAGAGAGACCAATTGGTCAAACAACTATTGTTAATCAGCCGCATGCCAAGATGAAATTTTAATCAGGACAGAAGCAATAATTATGCCGTTCTCATAAGAGCAAATAAACATGAATGCATCCACCATTAGGGCTGTTAACTCAAATATTAAAACAGTCTTTCAGTAGATGACAACAGTTCAATCTCAAGTTAGAACACACAGATTTTTCATGAGACGCACATACATCCAGTTAATTTTTTATAACCCTATTGCTTTATTACATCACATGTTACAGAATAGCTTCGATAGTTTAAAAGTTTCTCCTATTAGCTCTTTCCATTTGTATTTTTTTAGAGGGGTTGGGGGTTATAGTGATAGTTTTTTTGGGGGCAGCACTGGAGAGTTCTAGAATATTCTAGTTTATTAATGCTTTTTACAGTGTATATTATTTCAAATCAGCTTCACAGAAAATGCATGTTACAATATATGAGCATAATTATAAAATAGTGACTCATTGTGGAGTTAACAAGCAATGTTGATGACAAATTAAATTAATTGTTTTTATTAATTGAAATAAAAATATTAGACAAAGTTTTACCAAAATTAAGTTTTCATTTCGATAGTCCACTTTAGATATTCTACTAACAGTAAGTAACTTTGCAACTACATGTCAACTAGCAGTCATTAGAGTATTAGTTGACTGTCTGCTTAATATCTTCTAACACTTTATTTTGATGGGCCCACAACATACGGAGTATTAGAAACTTTGCAAGTATATGCCAACTTATTCTACTAACCCTAAACCTGCCCTACTGAGAGTTAGTAGACATGTAGTTGCAAATGAATGAGAATTAGTTGACATGTAGTTACAAAATTACTTATAGTTGTTAGAATGTCTAAAGTGGACTATCGAAATAAAGTGTAACCAAAATTTTTATCCAAATACAAGTTTAATACAAAGTTAAAGGAATTAAAAAAACTAATAAAAATGCACTTAAGAACAAAAATTTATAGATATATATATGGATTAATAACATTTTCAAACATGTTAAACTGGTTATTTTAACTTGTAGTAATATTTCGCAATATTTCTATTTTTACTGTTTTATTTTTACTATATAACGCAGTTTACTGTATTTATGAGCAAATTAAGCAGCCTTGGTGAGCATAAGAGGCTTAAATTTTATATGTATATTAAACTTGCTACGTGTACTGCGTTAGGCTAACCAAGACTTGTCATAGCACTTGCATGTTGTTGCTCTTTATTGTTTCTATTTTCCTCATTTGTAAGTCGCTTTGGATAAAAGTGTCTGCTAAATGACTAAATGTAAATGTAAATATATATATATATATATATATATATATATATATATATATATATATATAGTGGGTACGGAAAGTATTCAGACCCCCTTAAATTTTTCACTCTTTGTTATATTGCAGCCATTTGCTAAAATCATTTAAGTTCATTTTTTTCCCTCATTAATGTACACACAGCACCCCATATTGACAGAAAAACACAGAATTGTTGACATTTTTGCAGATTTATTAAAAAAGAAAAACTGAAATATCTCATGGTCCTAAGTATTCAGACCCTTTGCTGTGACACTCATATATTTAACTCAGGTGCTGTCCATTTCTTCTGATCATCCTTGAGATGGTTCTGCACCTTCATTTGAGTCCAGCTGTGTTTGATTATACTGATTGGACTTGATTAGGAAAGCCACACACCTGTCTATATAAGACCTTACAGCTCACAGTGCATGTCAGAGCAAATGAGAATCATGAGGTCAAAGGAACTGCCTGAAGAGCTCAGAGACAGAATTGTGGCAAGGCACAGATCTGGCCAAGGTTACAAAAAAATTTCTGCTGCACTTAAGGTTCCTAAGAGCACAGTGGCCTCCATAATCCTTAAATGGAAGACGTTTGGGACGACCAGAACCCTTCCTAGAGCTGGCCGTCCGGCCAAACTGAGCTATCGGGAGAGAAGAGCCTTGGTGAGAGAGGTAAAGAAGAACCCAAAGATCACTGTGGCTGAGCTCCAGAGATGCAGTCGGGAGATGGGAGAAAGTTGTAGAAAGTCAACCATCACTGCAGCCCTCCACCAGTCGGGTCTTTATGGCAGAGTGGCCTGACGGAAGCCTCTCCTCAGTGCAAGACATATGAAAGCCCGTATGGAGTTTGCTAAAAAACACCTGAATAAGATTCTCTGGTCTGATGAGACCAAGATAGAATTAAGGCCAAAAAGTTCTAAGCGGTATGTGTGGAGAAAACCAGGCACTGCTCATCACCTGTCCAATACAGTCCCAAAAGTGAAGCATGGTGGTGGCAGCATCATGCTGTGGGGGTGTTTTTCAGCTGCAGGGACAGGACGACTGGTTGCAATCGAGGGAAAGATGAATGCGGCCAAGTACAGGGATATCCTGGACGAAAACCTTCTCCAGAGTGCTCAGGACCTCAGACTGGGCCGAAGGTTTACCTTCCAACAAGACAATGACCCTAAGCACACAGCTAAAATAATGAAAGAGTGGCTTCACAACAACTCCGTGACTGTTCTTGAATGGCCCAGCCAGAGCCCTGACTTAAACCCAATTGAGCATCTCTGGAGAGACCTAAAAATGGCTGTCCACCAACGTTTACCATCCAACCTGACAGAACTGGAGAGGATCTGCAAGGAGGAATGGCAGAGGATCCCCAAATCCAGGTGTGAAAAACTTGTTGCATCTTTCCCAAAAAGACTCATGGCTGTATTAGATAAAAAGGGTGCTTCTACTAAAAATGAACTTAAAATGATTTTAGCAAATGTCTGCAATATAACAAAGAGTGAAAAATTTAAGGGGGTCTGAATACTTTCCGTATCCACTGTATATATAAAAACCATACCAAACTTAAGCATTTAAATGCTTGACTGAAAAAATAAGAAATCACATTCTGAGTTTACCTCTACATTCATTCGTTTGCAAATATGTTAATATTGTAATGACTCTAATGACTCTTCTTTTAATGAATTTGTCAAAAGTCTCACAAATTGTGAATTACTGACTTAAATCATTTTAATGAATACCAAATCAAAACAACTTTCAACTGTAACGTTCAACTTACTTGAATTGTTAACTTGTTATGCACACTTAAGCATCTGGAGACCACATTGTGAAATGAAGTTTGTGACACTTAAAATCAGTATAATTACTGACTGTTATATTAACTCTAGGCCAGACGTGAATGGTATTTTAAATAAATGAAAAACTGCTAAATTCAATATCTAGGTTTAAAACCTAGAGGCTAATATAAAATTAGACCCCCACACACACATACCTTAGTTGTTGGTATCTGCAAAACCCATTATTCTTTAACCTCTGTCTCCTATAGCTGAGCTGCATATCCCATGTTCCTATTCTCCTTCGAACATTCAGCAGCACACATTATATCACGTTCAGAACTGATCGTGGGGGTCACATTGCCCCAGCAGGGCTGAGATGCAGAGCCGTATCTACCTTGATCTAATTACTAGGAGGATTAAACAGGACTCTTGCTGAGTCTTCATCTCTTATTCCTTTTCATAATGTTCCTTATTCAAAGAGCTTTTCAAATTTGGTGTCATCATTCTTTATGTACCCTGCGTAGGAGGGAGATCTCCCTGCAATACTGTATGACATGAAAGAGAAAATGCCCTCTACAATCATGAATCTATCAGAGCAGGTGTCAGCTTGATGTCATCACTCCCTGTAATGGCACTCACCATTAAACCGATCACCCTGGGTGCAGAGAAAGGAGAGAAAAGATTTTATAATTTCTTTACTGTATGCACTTTTTAGACCACAATACAAAATGAGACTCAAAATCCATTGTATGGCATTATATATTTTATATAGTTTATAAAGGATAGTTCAACCACATTTTTTCTTCTGTGCATGGTAATTCAGCATGATAATTTAAGCAGATATTTAAGACATACTGCTGCTGCACAAATAGCATATATAATAACCCATAGCAGATTCATACAGGTGGAGCTGGGGAAGGTGGAGGGTTTCAGAGGAACCAGTCATTTAAATTTAAAGCAGCAAGTTCATTGGCTGTGTATGCAACATGAACTAATCAGCTTGTGCCAAGTAGTTTAACGCTGTGAATATCATCATTTTGCATTAACGACCCATCAGCCTGTGCCATCTAGTGTTTCAAGACAGAACTTGGCATTTGTCGCTTCATTGTCATTTATAAATCCTCTTCCATGGCCTCATAGCATAGTAAAGTGTCCATCAGATGTGCATTTCAGAATCTCGCCAGAACTAGTAGGTCATCTGGGTACTTTTCACCTGCTTTTTTTTTTAGGATACTATGAATTCATACATATTACTCCATTGATTTAATGTTTTTCATGTACTATATAGTAGGGAAGTATTTAATTTCGGATGCAGTGCATGATAATCAGATGTGGGTGAACTACTAACAACATAGAAGCAAAATGAGTTAAGACATGTTTTTTGGGCATTAAAAAATGCCAGAAATAGCAGTAAACTGACTACTGAAAACCTTGCATGAATTATTTAAATACTCTGCTCCCATAAACTTTGTGCCTGAATAGGAAACTCCTACAAATGCATATGCAATCAAAGAATTTAGATATACAAAGACAGTGCATTCATATTACTTATGAATGGGAGAATGTGCAACACACAATATGGCAGAATATTCCTTCTAAATAAAAGCCAATTGGTCATTGCGTCACTGAAACTGTTGTTAGAAGCTCCAATAGAATTATATAGAATTCTGCTGTATAACAATCAGCGCTCTGAGACACGCACTTAGGACCGAACATGTGCATTGGCTGGTCTTAATGCTATTTGAGCATAAGACAAAAAATGACACAGTAACATTGCCAGATTTCATTGATGATTCAAATATGGAATTTAACCATAAGCTTGGTGAACAGCTTTGGAGAATTTGATGTTTCCTTTTTCAGAGAGTTAGGAGTTGTACTTGTATGACTGAAATAGCTGCCCAAGAGGCATTTCAAAGATGGCTGCCGAGTGAAATTACTTGCCTTAAAGGGCCTTTGTATGCAATAAGGTTAGCCACAAAACCTTTTCCATCTCAAGTCTTTAGTAAATCCTGCCTGAATTTTGTAACGTCTAAAGAGGGTTTATGCTAGCACAAGCTGTTATTGAATCTGGCCCTAAGAATGTTGCTGGAGTTTGCAGTACATTTAACCCTTGTGCAACCTTATGGACATTTTTGTCCATTTTAGTTGTGTTTTTTTTTTAATAAAAATGCTAACTGTATAAATTTTGGCACAGGTGTATATTTTTATTGGAATGTTAATATTCCACCCTCATTTCGTTTAATAAATCTATTTTATACTAGGTACAAAAAAAAAAAAAGTTGCTCTAAGCGCCTTTTGGACACAAATGTCCTTATTGAAACCCATTAAAACTGCAATTTTTTTTTACCAGATGGTGCTATTTTTTTCAAGTTTGGTCTATAAAGGGTCTATAAAGCAAATACTCGCTTTATTCCTGTTTTCTGCTTCTGCATATTATAGAGCCAATTGGATAAATAATGCAGCAATAATTGTGTGGGTTTGTTGGTATAGCTGTCAGAGTGTGGTTTGTATGCATAAAAAAATATTGTGTGTGTGTGCGTGTGCTTGTAATATTTGAGAAAGGAAAACTACTTCTACTGTAAATCACAAATCCAACCACTGTGCACACCAGCGGAGTTTTGCTGGCATCTAATGGGGAAAATTTGGTACTGCGCCCAAACAAAATTTTACTGAAAGCTAATTTTTTGAAATATCAACCTCAAATTTCGAACACAACTTGTTTAGATTTATGGCTTTGATTTTCTAGAAGGTTTAGATCTGTATTATATGTATTTTTTATTTATTTATTTTTTGTGTTAGAACAAGTCTTTTTTCAGCTCCCAGTTAACTTCAAGTACACACTCCCTTTTGTGTTTTCTTATTTTAATCGTATTGCTATAACAAAGCTGCAAGTCAAATAATACTTCATACTGTTTTTTTATTTATTTATTGTTGCACAAATGCATTCATATTTAGTCAAAGAAAGCCCCCCCCCCAAAAAAAAAAATCGAAAAAATCAATCAAGATTAAGACATTTCTTTTCTTTGATGGTGTAAAATGTCTCAAAGGGATTTTGACTTCTTGCCATGCATGCATTGCCTCAATCACGAGTGGGTTTATATGGCTATACTGAACTAAGATGGTGGTTTTTCATGTAATCCCTGCTGCTCAAAGTCCCCTCTCTGGAGACTCTACATCTATTGAATCCATTAGTGGCCTCTGCTTTCAACATCAAACCCCAAATCTCTGATTAAACCACTGTACGCCTCGACAAACTTTCATCTCAGTATGCCGCTGACTGACACTGAATGACAGAGCAGGCATGTCTGTCTCCCACAAATAGTAACAGAAGCTGACATGTATCAGCAATCCATCCTTGGGAAAGATGCGTTTTCAAGGTAGTCCATGCTAATTCTCCAGATTTTTTTGCTTGACTTGATACTTCAACATTCTCTGGCTACTTTGACAGTCTTTGATACATTTTTAATGCACTCCAAGGGATTCCATAGTAACTTTCACCATTCAGTGGCAATTTTCATCAGAGTATCAAGTCATTCCTCAGTACAGTATATCTGAATCTTCAATATGCCATGTTGCTTGAGACGACAACAACTATAATAATAATAGTAAAATATGCATAATAATAGTAAATGTTAATTAGATTAACATACAAATCTGTTGCAGTGGCACCTAAAAACATTTAAACCAACAATATTTAAAAAACGTGAACTGTTATACACCTTTAAAACAGATTTTAAACAGCCCAGTGATGCTGAGAGCTACATGTTATATGTATATATTACAGCATTATACTTTGACAAACAATAGATTCAGCTGCACACACACATATCAACACCAAAACACAAAAATGGTTACAATCAGTGTATAATTTCCAAACCCAAACAATTAATAGAAAATGAACTCCAGGTGACGCAAAACAACTTGCTTTCAAAATAACAGTGTAAATAAAACTGGAAAAATGCAACAATATTAATTATTCATGCCCTTATGCAGGTTGGGACCACCAGCACCTTAGTCCAGTCGATATAACTTAATTTTATACCTTTTAAATTATTCTTGAGTCTGCGTATAAATAATACAACAGTTTTTTTTTAAACTTTGGAATCAAATAGATGAGAACTTAATACAACAAACAGTCTTAATATTTAGTACATTTAAAGCTATTTTCACATGCTCAAGTATTAATGTGTTTAATATTCACGACTAACTAGAAAATATAAAATAATTTTGCTGTATTTACTGTATTTTCTCTGCTGTATTCTTTTCTGCTGTTCAGGGTCCTGCTGCCCCAGCACAGTAATTGAGACATGTAGAAAAAAAAACAAAAAAAAACAAAGCACCGTCTTTTGGATCAGAAGTCAAACTTAGGTCGTGACTCTCTTTGGATACTAAAATTCCCATGACCACCTAACCATCACCTTCACTGTTTGCCTACAACCGTCTTCATCTCCTCTCACTGTTAGCTGGTGTGTGGAGCGCATTCTTGTGCTCTTTGTCTGGAGTTGCATCATCCAGGTAGATTCTAAACACTGGCGGGGGCTCAGAAGATTCAGAAGATCTCTTTTTAAAATGTTTTGAGTGTGAAAAAGGCTGTATATAAATGTAAGGAATTATTATCATTAATGTGCACATGCATATTGTGCTAAACATTTCCTTGGAAGCTTATAAAAACAAAGGCCTGCACTTACTCTTTTGGAGTGTGAGAGTGTGTATACCTCTTTTTGTACTGGGACTTCATTAAACATGCCCTTTTTTAGCTGTCCTCACTCTCTCGCTCTTCTTTCCTTCTGTCTCTTTGTCTCTCGCCAGCACTACCACAATGTGAAGTGCAGTTCTGAAAGCCTGTCATTGTCTCATACCGCACATCTTTAATGGAATCCTGCTGCAGCATCAAAGAATTGCTGCAACCTTCCTATCCCAAGCAATCCCCTTGACAGTGTTGTGAAAGTTCTGTATATGTGGAAGGGGGTGGATGGGCATCAGTAAAGCGTGCTTGGCTCACGCTGTTTGTTGGAGAATTGTTATTACAATAACAGGCTGAGTTTAAACTGTGAATGGTGTATTATATGTTGTTTCACAGTTTTGGAGTAGTTCACCCAAAAATGAAAAAAATTCTAATTACTTTCATGTCTTTCCAAGCACCTGTGAGTCTCCCATGAGACCCCAAAGGAAATTTTTTTGAAGAATTGTTGTTCTTTTTGCAACCATAGGGAATGGGGCAAAGTTCAATAAAAGTGGTCTATATAGGGTGATCATCTGTCCAGTTTTAGGTCAGACAGTCTGGTTTTGAAATACCATGTTCACCTACCTGCTCTGCTTTCATTTGTCCTCCTAAAATCATCTCTATTTTACACTTTATCCAATGGTATCTAATAAAAAACTAAAGAATTTAGAAATAGTCCATGTTTTAGTTAATATTAAAGGGATAGTTCACCCAAAAATGAAAATTCTGTCATCATTTACTCACCCTCAAGTAGTTCCAAACCTGTATGAATTTCTTTGTTCTGCCGAACACAAAGGAAGATATTTTGAAGAAAGTTTGTAACCAGGCTGTTTTGGGGCACCATTGATTCCAAAAAAAAAAAGTACTATGGAAGTCAATGGTGCCCCAGAACTGCTCTGTTTACCACATTCTTCAGAATGTCTTCCTTTGTGTTCAGCAGAACAAAGACATTCACACAGGCTTGGAACTACTTGAGGGTGAGTAAATGATGACAGAATTTTCATTTTTGGGTGAACTATCCCTTTAAGTGGCCTACATTTTAAGGCCAGTTCACACTGCATCGACAGATGCAGATAAACAGCAACAGACACGTTTAATGTGTTTTGTCTGATCAGTGTGTAAGGTCCACGCAATTGGCCCAACGAAGGTATCCAATGGTGGCTGAAGGTTTCCTTCATGTTCTATCTTTTTAGTGCACAGAGTTATTGAAGTGATTTCTGGTAGCCAATGTTGATATTTGAAATCACCAAAACAAACACGCCCCTACCCCAAAAGGGTCTCGCCCCTATTTTGATAGCTCCGCCCCACACATAAGTACGCAACCCAGGCAACAATTAGTTCTGTGAAACAAAGCAAAACCAATGTTAAGTCAAGTCAAGTCACCTTTATTTATATAGCGCTTTTAACAATACAGATTGTGTCAAAGCACTTAACAGTATCAAATTGGAGGATAGAGTGTCAGTAATGTATAATGATAAGATTAAACACAATTTTCAGTTAAAGGCATTTCATTATTGAATTCAGAGATGTCATTGTCTAGCTCAGTTTAGTTTAAATAGTATCTGTACAATCAAATCGTCGATAATCGCTAGAAATTAAGTGTCCCCAACTGAGCAAGCCAGAGGCGACAGCGGCAAGGAACCAAAACTCCCTCTGTGACAGAATGGAGAAAAAAACCTTGGGAGAAACCAGGCTCAGTCAATGTTACTCACCTATTGAGAAGAAACAAAGCAATCTCGGAGTTCTATCGCAGGCCTTCCTGCTCCTTGAGTTCTTTCCAGGGCTGGAAAGCTGATCCGATATTTACACGGGTCCTACTTCTTGCCTTATCGTAACACTGTGTCTACACCAGACGTGAGCGGCGAGGCACGACAAAATACTATAGAGCTCATTACAATCAGTGATGCTGTCTACACTGGATGGGACACGACAAATCCCCGACAAATCCCGACAGTATTTATGACGTATTGACACAAATTTCTAATTATTTTCAACGGTCGCTTTGTTGCGTCCAGTGTAGACACGGTGTAAGCCTTCTTTTGTTCTGCAGACGTTTTCCTCTTTTGTTTTTTAACCGCCATCTCTATCTTTCTGTTGTCGCTCGGCTTGGCTAATGTCCATCATCATGTGCACTGAGTGCTCTCTCCTCTGGAGTCCAGATCATGAGTAGACACGCCCCTTACTGCTGATTGGCTACAAGTTTGTTTTGGTACTGGGCCCGACTCAGTTTTCTAAAGCGTTTTTGGAAAAATACATACCCCACCTTTAAATTCTAATCTGACTCCATTTTATTATAACCTCAAATTTAGGTTGAAATATCAATTGGTCATTGGTCAAAATAATATAATTTTCTAGGCATTAGTTTATCCTATCTGACTCTTATTTTGATTGTACTCGTTCATTCATATCGCATCGGCTGTTAGCATACCTCACAGTCACATACTCACCAGTCTTGGTTGTTAAACAGAGGTAATTGACTAATACTGTAGATGGCCGCTCCTATGCTTGCTTGTTCTAAAAGTGCTTTTACTTAGTCCCCTTAGATCTGTACACACTTGAATAAATGAGGTAGGATCTGGAGCAACTTTACTACCTCACATGGTGCATGGAAACAAACAGTGTACAAAAATGTGAGAAAAAACATCCCAGCACTACTTGTGATGGAGACTTTATTACTTAAACCAGTCCTCGCTTACCCCCGCTCTGCACATTTTGTATGTTTCTCTTATCGCTTCAGACGTTTGCTCTATTCGACTTTAAGTGCCCTGCGAAGTGGACATCACAGGTTATTCCGCCATGATTCCAGTTCGAAGCGAACGTATATGTTCCATTCAAAGGGCATAGAAGTGTGCGAGACATGAATTTAAATTATATTTATTTACAGAGGTATATTATGTCACTTCACGCTTCTCTAGTAAGTTTCGTCTGTGTGTGAAGACGCTGTGCAGCGCAAATCCGTGAATGAATGTTGAGTGAAGTAAACTTCAACGGATTTCCCCTGCTCAGGGAGTAGGGAGCAATGAACACTGTGTAGGGATCATGTCAATCGGAACACAGTTCATGCACGGAGCTGACTTCTAACGAGCTGATGATCTGAATCAGGTGTGTTAACAAAGAGAGACATGCAAAATATGCAGAGCAGGGGTAAGCGAGGACTGGAATTGAGAACCGCTGACTTAAACAATACCGACGCGTTTCGGCCTAAGAACCTTCCTCGGGCTATTCAACACATTATACACAGACATTTAAAAAGCACATCTCCATACTGGATTACTCATTCACAAATTTGCAACAGCTGACAAGCTTAACTCAAGTCATCACACTGATTAATAGGAGTTAACTCTCCACAAGTAACAATCACCCAATCAGAGTAAGTCCACATCAAATTAACACACATTAAAAAACATGCATTACAAAAACATACTTAAAACCATCATAGAAACTCTTTTAGAGAAAAATCCTCGTTCATACCTTTTGGAAACAGACTTTTCAAATAAAAAATCCAAAAAGCTTCCCACTTCATTCTTATATAATCAATGTTACCACCTCTTGAATTCCGCTTAACCTTTTCAATTCCAAGAAAGAAGAAAGATGACATTTTATGGTTTAATGAACACGATGTTTCACCAACATAAATTTTATTACATAAATGATAAAAATCACATTATTTGTCTTGCATGTTATAAAACTCTTGATAAAAATAGGACTTTTATTATCAGGATGATTAAAAAACGTTACATTTTTTTTTTTGTGAAATTTACAATTAACACAATTGCCACATTTAAAATTGCCCAATGAAACCTGATCTGTAAGAGTATTTTGTGGAAGTTTTTTTTATAGAACACTCTTTTACAACCCTATTCCTTATATTACTAGCCCTTTTATACGTAATTAATGGTTCTTTATTAAAGTGAAGGGAGATGGTTGAGATGAAGGAAGTGGATGAAAGGATAGGTGAGAAGGGACTTTTCTTGCATCTTCTCTCATTGAGATGTCGAAACAGATGTCTATTGCTGCGTCCCAATTCGCATACTATCTGTCCTAAATAGTATTCGAAAATAGAATTAGTATGTCCCAAATCATAGTATGTTTAAAAAAAGTATGCCAAAGATTCCCGGATGGTCTACTACTTCGAAGTGCAGATCGATGCACACTCTCTAACGGCTAATATTGCCCACAACACATTGTGCGGTGGACGAGGAATCTATCAGAACTACAAACACGCATAAAACGTGTTAAAAAACTACAAACATGGCGGATATGCGAGACCAAAGGACAGGTAGAGAAAGTGATTTGAGTGATAAATAATCAATGTCTAACCTGATTAAAAAATATTAATTTAATGTTATCCACGTTATATTTCATCTGCAGCAACACTGTGAACTTTTATAATGATACGTTTGGTCATTAACTTTTAAATGCATCATTATGCAAACACATGAGCAGAGTTCTCGGCGTGAAAGACCCGCGATGTGCTTCTTTATTTCTCTCCAGTACGGTAGGAAATCAAATTAAAGGAAATGTGGATGAGGTTAACTGTGATAAGATGATTAACAGGGCAGTTTAAACAGTGACAGGATGCACGTAACTAAGCAACAGAGCGTCCGTTAAAGAAGCAGCTATGACGAAGTAGTATGTCCCAAAGCCTGCCTACTATTCTGCTACATGCTCAAAAGTATGTACTTTTTCTTCACAAAAAGAGTACATACTTTTAGGGCATAGTATAAGTAGGCGAATTGGGACGCAGCATATATCTTAATATGTTGTGTGTGTATTTTCCATATCTCAGAAGATCAAAGTGTCATAGGTTCTTCAAGTCTTACAAGTGCATTAAGCATCTGTTGGCATTGATTGGCCCTTATTTTCACAGGTTGAACATGTTGAACCGGTGTTTGTTGGGTTTTGAAATATCTGAGAAGTGACATACTGTAATCTGGAGACTGTCGGCATTGGCCTTTAGACACAATTCTGTCAGTATTGACTGTTTTTTTCTTTATGCCACCAAGAAAAATAGTTCTAAAGCGAGTCACAGTAGAACCGTTGCACTTCCTAAAACAGTTTCGTGTTTCAGAGTTTTCTGAATGAATTTTCTGAATGAATTGGGTGAGTCAATGATTTAATGACCCATTCATTAACCAGTCACTTGCTTGAAAGAATCAGTCATTTGGAATGAACTGTTGAATGAAACAGTGATTTGCCACCACCTACTTTTTTTTACATTTCATATTTCTTTATTCAATATATTTTATATTTAAACATTAAACTCAGTTTAAGGCAGCAAATGTCACCTCTTGTAATGGAAAAATCAGTTTATGTCACAGCTTATTTTGGCTTATTTTTCAGTTTTTGGCTTCACTGGATCCTGCAATGTGTCCTCCTTTTTGGTGTTATAAAAATGACACCAAGTCCATATATTCCAAGTCGTGAACAAATCATTCATTGAAAAGATATGACTAAAAATAATTACAAATTCTCTAATAAACTCTCATGAAGGTAACGGGTAGACCTAGGGCCTTTTTGAATCTTTAAATTGCATGTACAGAAGTCCAGTTCTTCAAAATCCTATTTTTCATGTCTTCTATTTTTTGTCAGTGACAGAAGAAAGTTTTGCAACCACATGACAGTGAGTAAATAAAAATGCTAATTTTAATTTTTTGGGGTGAAATATCCCTTTAAGGCTTACAAAGTAGCAACTCCATTTAGAGAAACAGCTTGTGTTCTTATTAAAATTCTACCGTCAATCTCTAAGATCCACTGATTAAGTGAATTGTTCCTTCTTGCAGATAGTTTACAGAGTGCAATCAATCAGGCTCAGAATGCTCTGAAAGTGAGTACCAAAGAGCATTGCCAGGAAAGGCACCGTAAGGCATAACAACTATGTCAAAACATACAATTTCCCCTGTTGCGTTTCCAAACAAATGTTCTAATCAGAAGAGACTGAATAAACCCCACCATTGCACCTCTCAAAGTACATTCATGATCACCATGGAAACCACAACCTGTGTAATGGCCTTTCAGACATTATGTTATCATCACCACTCCCACCAGAGATCCAACTGATCCGACTGGAGCTGAGCTATTGATTGGTGAGCCAGCTTTATCTTTAAACTTGGTTATCAGTAAATCTACAGTTAAATGGCCAAGTAAATGTTGTTCACTTAGTAAAAAAGTGACTTCTTTCTTTTACCTTTGCACTGCATTGTGTATTGCTACTACCATACTGTCTCATTTGGAATAAATTAAGGATGTCGTTTGATTAAACATTTTTCTATTGAGTTTTTCTTGCGAGCTGCATGCAAAAACAGAAGTACAACTAGTGAAGTCTGATTCATGAACAAATGATTCTTATGAACCAGTTCTTTTATTGATTTAACAACTCACATATTCACAACTCTGGAATAACATAAGGACCATGAACTGCATGATAAAAACTAAAAAGTATTTTAAGCTTGAACTTTAAATAACAAAATCTATATTCTGAAGTGCCGTTCCAATGCATGTGCTCGCCACTTGTGCTTCTTTAAACATAAGAGTGATTTTCTTATTAAAATGATTGGGCTTCCACGTTAGAATTAAGAATTCTGCCTTCTAGCTCTAATTTGTATGTTAATATGTTCATGTGTTTTGTATAATTAATTAAATCTGCTTCCAATCCTGCTCATTAGTTATTACATTTCTGCACTTTGTGATAAGAAACAGCACACTTTCCATCCCCCCAGGGTAGGGGAACAGTACGGTCCAACAGAGACTGATATAGAGATCTTCTTTCAGCTTTGCCTGAGGTAAAGTTTCACATCCCTGGGGGCCGACACAGTGTTTTGACCCTCAGCATGTTCTTCTCTAAATCCACTTGATAATAATGTTTTACCTGCGGCTCCAGTGGCACTGCAAGCCTTAACCTCTCAAAACATAAGCACACATATGTCACGGCCTGGCTGGCCCACAGACAGTAGTACAAAGTCAGAGTGAAACAGCTTCATCTCTTTAATTATAGTCGTCCTGTGCTTGATTCTGTGAGCTGGCTTCATAAATATTTTTTTTACCACTTGCTTTGAAGACGAATTCAGAGAAACAATGCCCAAGGCCGGTTCAAGCCGCATGTTGATGTGTAAAAAGCACACTCAGTTTAATGTGACCAACTGAATGTTTGACCCAACTTTGCGCTCCTGCTGTGTCCAATGTTTTGTCATTTTGTTACCTGACGAAAAATATTTTTGTATTAATGATTTTGAAACATACCAGATACAAAATAAACCAGATAACTTTATTTGAGTTGAATTTCCCAGATCAAGAACATAGTCAAAACAATAAACCAGATAACATTGTAATAACGTTACTGCATGTTTGTTTATAACTTTTAGAGAACCGTGTCAGAACATTAACCCTTGCCTGAACATTAGCTGAGAACATTGGGTAATTTTCAGATTCTTAGGTGTCTGTCTTTGCTTCACATCTCTTTTCACCCTTAATGGAGCTGAATAATTCACACTGACAGCTTTCTGGGAAACTCAGTGAAGCTGTTTTTTGAATTGCTGATCATATCGTGTACAAGCTGTTGCTATAGATGAGGGCTGATGTGTTGACCTTGAAGACTGAAATGTGATTCAAAAGCTTGATGTCTTCTTCTGTTTGTTTTCTCCTCTCTGTCCCTCACCTTCAATTCAGCATCATGGTTATCTGAAAGTTCATAGTGGTGAAAAACACAATTACTTTCAGAATCACTTTAAAAGCTGGTCTCAATGCTTATTTTTGAATCAGAGCCAGAAGGAATGACTGATTCTTAACATCAGCACAGGTGTGTAACTGAAGTTCTGAGGACATTTGCAATATGATCAAGGTCATTCAGGACTGGAGCACAGCAGTGTCTGATTGATTGTGGCTGACTGACAGGATTGCTGGGTAAATAGTGTACTGGCAGAGGAATACACCGAGATCTGATTGCGTTGTTTATTTGCGCGCACTGCTGGATATGAGGGATGCTGAACGTGATCTGTCATACTTTACTGAGACTGAACATAAATGCTCCATCTAAAATGCAGTTGTTTTAAAAGTTTGCAGTTCTACACCACGAGTTTGGCATTAATATTGCTTCACCATTATTTGATGTGTATAATATTTTTTAGACAGTGGCGATTTATGCTATTAACACTAGGCACTGATCCCCCAATTTCTCCCTGGGTGCCACAGCAAAAATGGTTGCCCACTTCTCCAGGTGTGTGTTCACAGTGTGTATGTGTTTTCACTACTCACTGCTGTGTGTGTGCACTTGCATGGGTGCAATGCAAAGTACAAATTCTTAGTATGGAACACCATACTTGGCCACACGTCATGTCCTTTCCTTTCAAAATAGAAATTGATGCTATTTACACTGTGAAAACAGCAGTATTGTCTTAGTGATAGGCTATTTACATTAAGTGCAAATAGCAATGGATTCTCTTTCGGAGTGTCTATTTACACTAAGTGCAAATAGCCTGCCTTGTTGGCAGAGGCTATTTATACTAACTCCGCCCACCAACCAACGTGTGATTGAGATAGTCAACAATACAAAATACGGCAATCAATACAACAGCTCCCTACCTGGTCTCATGGCATAAATGTACCTGGGGGCACTTTTTAGCGAGACGCGAAATACATACCAGTAAGTACATATCACTGCAGTTTCCAAAAGAAATGAACACTAGAGGCAGTAAAACTTTCAATTAATAAAGAGTAATTTTCGCACAGTTACTTGAAGAATATCACGTTATGACTTCAAAACAATATTAATATGCTGGTAGATTTGAAAACTGATGCTTTTGAATGTTAGCATCACACATATCCAGCTTCATATCTATGGGTTTTCATAAATGGTAGTTTTGTTCGGTTGCTCACAGAGTACAGAGACGTACTTGAGAGGCGAGGAGCTCCAGTTCAAATCCCATGTAACTACGGTTTGACAAAGCAGTTCAAATCTGCATATAAGGAAGTTCAAATGGCACGGTTGCATCAACAAATGCGTTTTTATATCAGTTTTGCATTTGTCAACACTATCGGGTAGGTTTAGGGTTGGGTTTGGTGTAGGGCATATTTCCAACACGATAGAGCATTCATTTTTAGCGACAGTCCCTGGATATTTGAATAATGAAACTCTGCAATACGTACCTGAAGCAACGTAATAAAAACACAGCAATATGTACCTTTATCAACGTAATAAAAACGTGCCAGGGTTCACGTATTGAACCCGTGTTTTAGCGCCACTCAGTGGATACTGTAGTCTTTTTGACGCAATTGACCCGTGTTCGAATTCGCCTTTTTCCGACCTCTTTCTTCTCCTTTTTCAAATCTCGCATCACATCGGAAAGGTATTAATTTTCAATAAAAAGAAAGGAAATAATCAAAAAATTGAAAACAAAGTATCAGGTAGGGTAAGGGTAGATAGAGAGGGCTTTATTGTCGCGATAAGGTGGCATCCATTTAATAATTTGAATTAAAATTATTATTGCATACTGTTTAATAATGTACAATGCATATATTTGCTACTATTTGCAATAAGTAGTATAATATATAACAGAAAATCCTGCTATTTTGAACTAGAGTAAGTAATTAGCTATACATTATTATTTATAAAACAGTATGCGATAATGTATTGAGTGCAAATGATCTTTCTTATTAAAATGATTAAATATATGCCGCATTGGCAAACCCCTCTCTACACCTACCCCTAAACCTAACCGATCAACGCCCTTGAGGCACTTTATTTTACACTTTTCGATTATTTCCTTTATTTGATTGAAAATAAATGCCTTTCTGATGTGATATGTGATGTAAAAAGGGAGAATAACGAGTCTGGAAAAAGGCGGATTCGAATTCGTAGACTGAGTTAGTGTAAATAGCCTCTGCCAACAAGGTGGGCTATTAGCACTTAGTGTAAATAGACACTCCGTATTTTTTAACTGTTGCCATTATTAATAAAAGCTTGTTATTTTAGCATCACTGGGATACCATAGTTTTTGATAATATCCTGAATGTTTTTATTTTTATATTTTCTGCTAAGCTAAAGTTTTAGTGTTTAGTTGTGTCTTTTGGTTTGTTTTAAAAAACTTACTCACAATCTTTTGTGAGTAAAAATGACTATGATGAACCAAAGTGTTTGATGCTGCAAATAATAACAGTGATTCTCACAACACAGAGTGACTTTCAGCACATTTAGCACCTGATTAAACTAGACTGCAGGTGTACAACTGTTAGGTGGTTGAATAACTGATTGGTTGTGTCCTTTTTGTAGTTTGTATTTAATCCCTTCTCCATGATGAGCTTAAAATGTTGGACATTTATTGCAATGAGAATGTTGCATGTATAAATATACAATACAGATTTTAGCTGTGAAAACTAGCTAACACCCCACTGCTTACACAATTTCACAACTATCTCTGCATGGTGAACTTGAACATGATCCGTGACCTCATGCTGAAAATCTTCAGCTTTAGCAGGTGTATGTGGGAGATTATGTTCACCTGCCATCTGCTCTGTGGAGTGGCATATCTTCCCTAGTGCATTAAAACCTCAATGACTTTCAGAGATGTATTTTCAAATAATATAATATCTTTAAATCACTGTCTCATACATTTTGCTAGATACCGTATTAGCATTATGTAAAGAGACAAGACCCAAAAGATATAGTTATTCAGATATAAAAACAACATCAACAACAACTCAATGTTTAGGAGTGAAAGTGAAAGCAAGGGTGCCACTAACTTAACTATATTTTGATTTACCCTGACAGTCGATTCGCTGTTTTCAAAACTGTTGTTTTTTTCCAGTAATCAGCTACTTTTTACATACAGTTGCTTCATTGCTAGTTTTGTTAAACTGTATTGCACAAACAGCTTTATAGACAAGTGAGCTGAGGTACAATGCAAACACACTCTCCTAATGTGTAAATATCTTCTCTTATAAATCACTGGGATATTAGATGCACTTTAAATTCAGTTCGTTCAGGAGGTTCATTTAGTTGAACTGATTCTTAAAAAACCCCAAGAATTTATGAGTCCCCGTGTCTTGTTGCAATACATAAAATAATAAATTGTCAATATATAAATATTTATATCAATTATATACATATAAATTTTATACTGTACAACCTGTATTTTCTAACCTCTTACCCTAACCTTACACCTAAAGAATCCCTTCACAGAAAACTTTCTGCATTTTTAGATTTTTAAAAAACTTCCATTCTGTATGATTTCTAAGCTTTTTTCCTCATGGGTACCAAAAAATAAATAAATAAAAGAAATGTCCCCACAAGGTCAAAGTTTAATGGTATTACTATCTTTGTGGGGACATTTGGTCCCCATAATGGAGGGAATGTTTCTTTCATATCAGAAGAATTTCTGGAGGATCAACAATTCATGTTTGCGATTACAGCAGAAATGACAATTAAAGTCATTTATATAATGACTTTAATGCTTAAATGCTGGTGTTCACAGCAACGTTAGAGTCAAAAACAAAAAAAAACTAGGACTTCAAAAAGAAACACAACTAGTACTTTTCACGTTCAGTTAAAAGAATGTTGAAGTTTGACCCCTATGGTGAGAATGCAGACTTGAAGGGTCTTCTGAGAACAGCATTCATTTGTAGTGGTGCTATACTGTAGTATATAAAGTGAAAAAGGCAAAAAAATAACTGTTGGTTCCAGTTATATGGCCATTAGAATCTGCTAAAGAAAAAATTCAGCCCTTCACTTAAAAAAAAATAACTGTCAAAGTCCTGCTAAGATTCAACAAAACCACACGATATCTCAAGTCTCCATTGACAGATCCAAAAAGAGTGTGAACACAAAAACTGTGCATGTGTCACATCTACGCCGGCGCAAGGAGAATGCAGGAATTGAGGAGCACAATCAAACCTTCTTTTAATGATGCACAAACACAGAGAAACATGGATCACGGGGGAAATACAAACAATACCGGACTTCAGACATGAGGAAAACCAAGGCTTAAGAATACTGGGAATCAAACGAGGAGAACTGAAACAGGTGAGGAGTAATCAAACACGGACTGAGACTAATGAACTAATGATCACACAGAACAAGGACAGGAACAGGAAACACCAAATATGGGCAAAACGGAACAAACACGTGATAGCATGGCACATGACGTTTCATTAAATGCATATATTTCATTCTTGAAAATAAATCACAAAGCTGTCACAAGATTAATGGAGATTTCAAAATGTCACTTTTTATTGGCCAATATGTCTCATGTGTCATCAATGCAGATTTACTCACATGGAGAACTCAGAGAAGCTGGGGACAGGGAGATGCCAACCTTGCAATCAATTAAAATTTCATAAAATTCCTCTACGACTCATATGGGAAAGTTGAGAGGAAGACATTGATTTCTTTCGACTCTCTTGCATGAATTTCATGCACCATCAAACACATCATATACAACTTTTATGCACAACGGAGAGTAGAGAATAAGATATTGTTGTGCTCTTAGTCATCATTATTAAAGTAGTGACCTGTCTGAAATCCTTTGAAGCGATCCTGACCATGACCCTATATGAAAGTTAGAGATGAATAAGTATTATTTATTTATTGTTGGAGTGCAGAATAAGATAATAAGATAAAATCCCTAGTGTTTTATATTTTATTTACATTATCAAAAATAACAAAAAGAAAGATCTCTTAAAGGGTCATATGACGTTGCTAAAAAGAACATTATTTTGTGTATTTGGTGTAATGCAATGTGTTTATGCGGTTTAAGGTTAAAAAAACACATTATTTCCACTTACTGTACATCATTGTTGCTCCTCTATGCCCTGCCTTTCTGAAACACGCCGATTTTTACAAAGCTCATTGTTCCGAAAAGCGATTTGTATGCTGATTGGCCAGCTATCCAGTGCGTTGTGATTGGCCGAATACTTCAAGCATGTGACGGAAATGTTACGCTCCTTACCATAAAGTGATGTGGTGTCCCGGCGCGACGAGACAAAAACAATAAAACTCATTGCAAACGAGGCATTTGTTTCATCCAGTGGGGACATAAAAGTTGGAATTGCCCCACTTTATAGAAACAGCCTTTATGCACAGCAAGCATTGTAGGCTACTCTCCTCCCAGGTTCAGGAAACAGTCCTCCGTAAAATGCGCTGCACACATCTGAGTATTTCGGTTGAACTGTTCTGGAACAGTGCTGTAAATACAATTTAACCACTGATTTCTAGTTGTTCTAGTTGTGCTTTCACATCGAAACACACAGCGTCTCCAGGACATGGTGGCAGCAACAATACTACAGCGACAATAAAAATCACACCCTCTCTCTTTGCGTATACATTTGGACGGTGTTATGCAAATCTTCCCACACAGTGACGTAGACGTGTGGGCGTGTTTGAATGAGCTGTTTTAGGAAGGTGTGGTCGAGACTTAACTTTTATATATCTCTTTGGGTTTGAGACTTTAGTCTTTGCAACTTTAGGGATCTTATCTTTGAATGAACAGATTGTAACACTCCAAAGAGAAAGGAAAACTTTTGTATTACAGTATATAAACTTTTTAAAAATCAAACAAAAATGTTTAATATTTATTGACAAGCATTTAAAATGTAGCCATTTGTTCTACATGAATAAAACTGAATACACTCTAAAAAAATGCTGGGTTATTTTTTTTAACCCAAATGCTGGGTTCAGCTTGTTGGGCCATTTTATTGGGTTATTTTTAATATATATATTTTTTTACCCAGGTGCTGGGTAGTTGTTCTGTAACTAAGTTGCTGGGTCATTTTTAATGCTGTTTTTTTTCCTACCCAACTGTTGAGTTGAGCCTCTCCGACGAAACAACTCAGTTGCTGTTGCCTCTAGTAATTCTGTTTGTGATTTAATTTTTATTTTTTTTTTATTTCCAGCCCTTTTTAAGGCAGCAATATAATAATTTTTAAACAATAGTTGACATAAATAAAACACCCCAGCATGTTGGGTAAAAACATTAACCCAACCAGCTGGGTCAAAATAACCCAGCATGTGCTCTGTCCAATATTTACCCAATACATTGTATAGGACAAAATGATCGATTTTTCTTTTATGCCAAAAAACATTAGGATATTAAGTAAAGATCATGTTCCATGAAGATATTTTGTAAATTTCCTACCATAAATATATCAAAACTTAATTTTTGATTAGTAATATGCATAGCTAAGAACTTAATTTGTACAACTTTAGATTCCAGATTTTCATATAGTTGTATCTCAGCCAAATATGGGATGATTCAGATGATCTGACCCCTATGACTGGTTTTGTGGTCCAGGGTCACATATTTCATTATAGTAGATGTTTAGATATTGACGGGAAATGAACGTACAACAGGAAATGCGTAAAGACAGTACACACATGCGCATATATATATATATATATATATATATATAAATAATATACACTATATAGGCAGGGGATACAGATATTATACGAATTATATCAATGCAAAATTTTATAATGCACCTGAAAGAATGTACACAATAACTGGGATATGTTGAGTACTTGGATATGAACTGATCTGGAAAAGATTCATTATATACTACAATGTTATACAATGTCAAAGGTCAAATGTGGCTTGGCTGTGAAAAGTTGAAAAGCTGTGGTGTGGAGTACTCTGACTCCCTGTGCTCTTTGCAATTGAGCTGCATTTTCAGATCCGACTCCTGAAAGCCTTTCTCTTTGAGCTGTTTTTGACTCACGCTTGAACTTCTGCTATACTGCATCACCTTTAATCCCACTCAGAGATGACACCAAAAGAATATGTATTTCATATATTTCTGGGAATACCAAAAATGTATTCAGTAATTGTTCTTTTTAACTGTTAAATATGAGACAGTTTCGTTAAAGGTAGAAAGAAGTGTGAGAGCTATAATGACAATAAACAGTTTAGAAACGGACCGAGCCAATCCGCCATCAGCTGAGCTTGAAGCCCACAGTCCTGTCATCTGAGGTAAATAATTCATACGATTCAGTTTGAGAGAGGTTTGAATTTCAAGGAGCGAGTGGGCTGAGAGGAATGGAGTGTGTTTGGAGAGCGTGTCAGAGAATCTCTCCGAAGTTTGAAGATGGTTCCTGTCGGGAAGCATAGATCATTTATTGTGACTTCATTTGCACAGAGAATGAGAAATCTCTTTCATTGCTCTGTGCTGTGGTGATGGCGTATGAATTTCAATTCTTCAGCTTGTTATAAACAGGCCTTTCATGAGTCGAAGTTATGGGCTGCAGAAATACAGAATAAAAAGACTTCAACTTTTCAAGCCGTGCTGATTTTACCAAATAAATATTCAAGAGCATGTTTCATCTGAATAAAAACATTCAGTGCATTCAGCTGAAATTATGGTGATACTCTACTCCCGTTAAAAGAATTACCCTTTCCATGTATTTCCATTCAGACACGACTCCGATTGAATTGGAAGTACAATAGGTTGCCTGATTGTTTTATTATGACGTTTTTTTTTGCTATTCAACTGTATCGCCATCAAGATGAGTGAATAATTATCGCAGTCTCATGGGAAAGCAATGCCTGATGTTGCCTGCTGTCATTTGAACCTTAGTATTAGCAAAAGATGTGTTAATCACAATGGCTCACAGGTGGCAACAGATTGAGCCTTTACTAGTGGGAACAGAAAAGATAAGAAAAGACCCATTGCTGTTCTGTTCATCAGACTACTGAAGGCCTAAATGGGCCAATATTCCCCCGATGTGAAAAATGAGATTTTTCTCTCATAGATCTGTCATATTCACTTTAGAAGCTCATATACTTTCCTTTCTCCGTACCACAGCTCACTGCTTTCCGTTCAGTAATCCACCCTGACAAACAGAAAGAGGTACAAGACACAGAGATTGTTTTTCCTCAAGCCTTTTGAATTCCACGAATCCTGAAAGAGACGTTCTATAAATCATTTCACTGATGTAAACAGACTCCAGCAGAGTCATTACACAGACGTATGGAGGGAAACAAGACAATCAGAGGAACATTTCAGAGCATACGATGCTGTGATGCACTAATATAATAATTATGTTCAATTACGTTTTTTTTTTTTGTATAACCAAGGCTGCATTTATTTGACTATTGCACTATTGCAGAGTCATCATGAGTTTGATATTTCTGTCAGAAATAAAGATTCCTTCTCCTCTTGTGTTTTTAGGGCTATACAAATACATGAGAAGTTTGGCCTGCTGCGCTGTTACTTGAGTTTACCTGCTCAAAATTCTGCATGGTGTTTCGGTTTCTTCCTGTTTCTGTTCGGATCACTGAAATAAAACATGCAGTTCTAGTTCAGCGGTTGCTCTACTTCTGGTAGCATCAGGCCTGAAAAATTATCTCTGAGAAAGCAAAATATTTATGTTTAGCCCAATTCTACAAGCTCACTTTCCAGATGCACACTCAAAACTAATTACCACTTAGAAGTTGTAAAAACAAACCTGTCCAACTGACACATTTTTCAGTGTCATCCAAGGGTAGGTTTTTCTAAAAAAAAGTTAAAACCACAATAGTAGATTACAATGGAAGATATTTATTCAAATAATGGCATACTGTCATCATACAGGAATGGCTTTAAAGGAAACTGGTGGAAATGTTTGCGGAATCAGAAAGTACACAGACATAACTAAAAATAGCCTGAACACACAATTCAGATGGTCAGTGAACAGACTGGGGGTGAACCATAGTGTTTGAAGCACAGACTAGAGCTGCAGTATCCTGCATTACATTGAGAAAACGATCTGCGTTGCAATGTGCCACACAAACTGAATTCCCAGATTTAACCATGATACGATCAGCATGTGTTTAAATCTGTTAATGATCTTGTTTGCCAGTTGTATGTGTAATTTAATTTGTTAAGTGAGTAATTAGGTATTGTGGATCTTCGATTCAGAGCTCTTTAATCTCTCAGTAATCTGTCTTTCTTATCGTTGACAGAAGAACCAGTCCAGTTAAGCCGGACCACATCAATTACCAAGATAAAATTTCATTTCAATGAGTTCATTTGTCTTAATTACCTAACAGTTAACAGGGAAAAAAGAGTGGATGGAAAATACTTGTAAAACCTGAAAGCTGTGCATGAATATTGCAACAATGCTAATTAAAAATAAATAAATAAAAACAACTTTTCAGCTTGCATAAGTTTACATAAATTTTTTTTAAATGTCATAAACTAGTCACAACAAAACAGTCACTGATGAATAATGAACGTGTGTGTTTCTAATATAGAATATCTGTTCTGACATTGACAACACCATGGGCAATGTCACTATGAAACCTTTATGAGTACACACATTATATATACTACAGACACAACATAACGACGAGTCCAGAGGGATGCTATTGGTCAGCATGTGTGCGATCCACTAGACATAATGAATATGAGTGGGAAAATAAAACATCCAATATCCCTGCTCAAGCCATGAAACAAATCAAAACCCAAAACCTATATATATATAAAAAGAATTCCTAAAAAACTTAAATTTGTGTAGTATGAAGCGGAAAAAAGTTCTGAAAAGATATAGAAAACAAAAGATACAGCACCAACTAAATGTACAGTATCCATGCAAACAATTGAAATGTTGAAGTTAAAGCAAAAGCTAAGCTGAATAGAGATGAGTGCACCTGTGAGAATGTGACCTGCCCTTCGACCTAAAATATTATTTTTCATATTTAAGTTGCATGAATATTGGGGTAATACATGCTTGTCTAAAATGATGTCTCAGAAATAACGTCTCGGTTACGTATGTAACCCTCGTTCCCTGAAGAAGGGAACGGAGACGTCACGTCGGATGACCGACGAATTGGGATCTCGCCAGAGAGACCAATCCACCGAGTGTAACTAAACGAGCCAATGGACATTGGCATGCGATCGTGCATCCAGCTGCCGCTGATCACAGCGTGAGTATAAGAGGCAGCGGGTGCACCGATAATTCATGCTTTCGCTGAGGAGCCGAGCCGGTGACCCGGCCGCTCAGCGGTGGTACAGCAAACTGTGGCGACGGACGTGACGTCTCCGTTCCTTCTTCAGGGAACGAGGGTTACATACGTAACCGAGGCGTTCCCTTTCAGTCGGTCACTCCGAGTCACGCCGGATGACCGACGAATTGGGATCCCTACCAAAACGCCACAGGAGCTGCCCTTCCAGTGCCCTGTGTAGACCTCTTGATCCTTCCTATAAGGCAGGCGATAGGACCGGGCTCTACACAGAGAAGGTCAACTACTGTTGTTCCTTGGACAACCCAGACAGTAGGACTTGGAAACACTGGGAAGCATGCCCTTCCGTTTGGAAGAGGCACACTGCGAGTCACCTCCTCCCAGAGGGGTTAAGTGGCATTTAGACATGTGAAGTAACCCCGTAGGGCCCTATTGCACATGGAAGTCTCTGAGATGGCACAGGCTGCATCACTAGAGATGGCAGAACGTGGTCTGCCAGGGGAAACACGGCTCTAATAAGCATACCGTGGAATACACATATGGGATCGGCAGGGTCTCTCATATGGGCACTAGCCTCACATCAGATTTCAAGAATTCATTGGCTGAAGGCCTGGCGCCGGACGCTCCGCCACGTCCGGACGCCGGAGTGCTGGAGGACTCGACAGGGTTTGCCTGGTTAAGGAACTCTCTGGAGAATTAGGCGAAAGAACGCCGCAAGCCGACTCTGAGCCGGGCCTCTCAATGCCACTACCCGTTTGAGGTGAGAACACAGGAGGAAACCGGTTCGACACGCAGGCTATAAAACCTAGCGAACGTGTTAGGAGTCGCCCAACCCGCAGCTCTACAGATGTCTGCTAGCGAGGCACCACGAGCCAGCGCCCAGGACGATGCGACACCCCTAGTGGAGTGCTTCATAGGCCAAGGTGATGGCATCCACTATCCAGTGGGCCATCCTCTGCTTGGAGACAGCCTTCCCCTTCTGCTGTGCTCCGTAACAGACAAAGAACTGTTCTGAGGTCCTGAAGCTCTGAGTTCTATCCACGTACTGTCGCAGTGCGCGTACAGGACAGAGCAAAGCTAGGGCTGGGTCTGCCTCCTCCAGGGGCAGCGCTTGCAGGTTCACTACCTGGTCCCTGAAGGGAGTGGTAGGAACCTTGGGCACATAGCCGGGCCGGGGCCTCAGTGTTGCACTGGAGTGCAAACTCAAGGCACTATTCGTCGACGGAAAATGCCTGCAGGTCCCCACCCTCTTGATCGAGGCCAACGCAGTCAGGAGCAGGGTTTTCATAGAGAGAAACTTCAACTCAACTGACTGCAAAGGCTCGAAGGGGCAGTTTGTAGGGCTCTTAGCACCAATGCCAAATCCCAAGAGGGTAGGGAGGGAGGCCCAGGCGGGTTTAACCTCCTGGCCCCCTAAGAAACCTGATAACCAGATTGTGCTTCCCACCGACCTCCCCCACGGGTCGTGGTGAGCGGAAATAGCAGCAACATAAACCTTAAGGGTGGAGGGGACAACCTACGCTCCAACCCTTGTTGCAAAAAGGAAAGCACGGCTCTGATCGAACATCTCCGGGGTCCTCACGGTGAGAGGAACACCATTCGACGAACAGGTTCCACTTCAGCGCATAGGCCCGTCTTGTGGATGGTGCTCGTGCTGAAGCAATAGTGAGAGCTACCTCCTGGGGCAGATCACCTAGAACCTCCGCGTCCCGTCCAGGGACCACACATGGAGTTTCCACAAGTCTGGACGCTGGTGCCAGAGGGTGCCCGTCTCTGAGAAAGCAGATCCTTCCTCAGAGGAATCGGCCAGGAGGGGCTGTCGCGAGGAGCATGAGTTCGGGAACCAGGTCCTGTTGGGCCAATATGGAGCCACTAACAAGACCTGCTCCTCGTCCTCCCTGATCTTGCACAGTGTCTGTGCTAGCAGGCTCACTGGGGAACGATATTTGCGCAGGCCCAGGGGCCAGCTGTGTGCCAGTGCATCCGTGCCGGCGTTGCCTCGGACAGGAATAGAACCACTGGCAGTGGGTGGTTTCTGGAGGCGAACAGGTCTACCTGAGCAACTCCAAACCGACTCCAAATCAGCTGGACCGCCTGGGGATGGAGTCTCCACTCCCCAGGAAGTGCCGCTCGAGACAGCTCGTTGGCCGCCTGATTGAACACTCCTGGGATGTGGATGGCACGAAGGGACCTCAGATGCTTCTGACTCCAGAGGAGGAGGTGGCGGGCGAGTTGCGACATGCGACGGGAGCGTAAACCGCCTTGCCGGTTGATATACGCAACGGTCGCAGTGTTGTCCGTACGGACCAGAACGTCCTTGCCCCGAAGGCGCCCTCTGAGGCGCCTCAAGGCAAGGCGTACTGCCAGCAACTCGAGGCAATTGATATGCCAACGCAGTTGGGGACCCATCCACACCCCTGACACTGCATGCCCGTTGTACGTGGCTCCCCAGCCGGTGGCCGAGGCATCCGTGAATACCACAGCATGCCTGGATACCTGCTCCAGGGGCACTCCTGCCCGAAGGAACGAGGGATCTGTCCACGGGCTGAAGGTTCTGCGGCAGGCCGGTGTAATCTGAACCTGGTGAGTACCGCGTTTCCACGCCCACCTCGGGACTCGGCCATGGAGCCAGTGCTGAAGCGGTCTCATATGGAGCAGACCGAGCGGAACTATCGCCGCAGCTGCAGCCATATGCCCCAGGAGCCTCTGAAAGAGTTTCAGTGGGACCGCCGTCCTGCCTGATAAAGTCTTGAGGCAGTTCAGCACCGACTGAGCACGTTCCTGGGTGAGGCGTGCTGTCTGGTTGACCGAATCCAACTCCATGCCGAGAAAAGAGATACTCTGCGTTGGCACGAGTTTGCTCTTTTCCCAGTTGACCCGAAGACCCAACTGGCTGAGGTGCCTGAGCACCAGGTCCCTGTGTGCGCACAACTGCTCTCGAGACTGTGCAAGTATGAGCCAGTCGTCGAGGTAGTTGAGGATGCGCACACCCCATTCTCTCAGGGGAACAAGGGTGCGACCTTGGTGAAGACGCGAGGCGAAAGGGACAGCCCGAAGGGCAGGACCTTGTACTGATATGCCCGACCCTCGAACGCAAATCGCAGGAATGGCCTGTGTCGCGGGAGAATCGAGACATGAAAGTACGCGTCCTTCAGGTCGATCGCTGCAAACCAATCTAGGGGACGGACGCACCCAAAGATGCGTTTCTGCGTCAACATCTTGAACGGCATCTTGTGAAGTGCACGGTTCAAAACTCGCAGATCCAAGATCGGTCGTAACCCACCGCTTTTCTTGGGCACAATGAAGTAAGGGCTGTAAAACCCCGACCTCATATCAGCTGAAGGGACCGGCTCTATCGCGTCCTTCGCCAGCAGGACTGCAATTTCCGCACGCAAGACAGGGGCATCGACGGCCTTGACTGAAGTGAACCGGATGCCCCCGAACCTGGGGGGACGCCAGGCGAACTGAATCGCGAGAGAGGAGAAGGGAAGTGTTCCCGTGATGCACGGTTCACCACTCTCCTCCTCTTGAGACCCCGAGATTGAGAAAACTGCTCTTTTACTGATGTTTTGGGTACCGCTGGCTGCTTGGCCAGCGGCGGAACAAAAACAAAACCAAACAAAAGATTCTCCGCCCGGCCCTCCTCCGGTGGAGGGAGTGGTGCGGTCACCATCTCCCGACAAGCAGTCTCCACCATCTCCGGGTCGCCCGTCTCAGGGCCTCTTGCACTTGCGCTTGCCGCCAGGTTTGGCGGGGGCCTGGACGGGCTGGGCGTCCTGCCTGCGACCGGCTCCACGACGCTGCCTGGTGGAAGGCTGCTGCGGCTGCGCGGGAGCGGGGCAGCCGCAGGGGGGCGCCCACAGCGACGAGCAGGCTGAGGGGCTGCAGCCGGAGTGGAAGCAGCAGGTTTCCTCCGGCGCATGATGTGTTTGATCGCCTCAGTCTGCTTCTGGGCTGCCGAGAACTGCTGGGCAAAGCTCCCGACAGCGTCGCCGAAAAGGCCGGTCTGCGACACTGGAGTATTCAGGAACTGTACCTTCTCCTGCTCCTTCATGTCAGCAAGACACAGCCAGAGATGGCGCTCCTGGACCACTAGCGTGGACATCGCACGACCCAGAGACTGTGCGGTCACCTTCGTCGCTCGAAGCGCGAGGTCCGTCGCAGCACGCAGCTCATGTAGAACCGCCAGGTCGTGACCACCCTCGTGCAGGTCTTTCAGGGCTTTGGCCTGGTGGACCTGCAGTAACGCCATGGCGTGAAGGGCAGAAGCCGCCTCCCCACAGGCTCTATAAGCACTGCCAGTTAGACCTGACGAATACTTACAGGCCCGCGAGAGACACGGGTCACCCGCAGAGTGGTAGCGGCTGTTGGACATAGTTGCATGGCCACAGACCGCTCCACTGAGGGGATGCCCGCATACCCCAAAGCGGCCCCACCATCGAGGGTCGTGAGAGCGGAGGAGCCACAAGATTTGTTTTGGGCAGTAAAAGGTGCCTTCCACGATCTTGTAAGCTACTCATGCACTTCCGGAAAGAATGGCACCGGAGGGGGGCGCTGAGAACCAGCGCGACCCCCACCGAGAAACCACTCGTCCAGCCTCGAAGGATCGGGACGCGGTGGAAGATTCCACACAAGCCCGACATTCTCGGCGGCCCGGGAAAGCATAGCCGTCATCTCTGGGTCTGGCTCGGACAACGCTACCACACCCGAAGGGGGCAACGCAGCCGAGTCGTCATCCCCAGAGGGCGACTCGCTCTCCAATGCAGCGACCGACATCTGGTCGTCAGGGGGAGCACCGAAGGAAACAGGCGGTATACCCCGCTCTGCAGAGGTCCCAGCCCGCTCCAACGGCAACCCCACCGGCTGCGGAGCGCCTGAGGGGTGAGGAACTCCTCTTGGGGAAGCCCTCACTGTCACCCTCAGATCACCTCTGACTCCACCGGATACAGCGCCGCCCCGGGAACGAACGCTGGATCGCGGCAGAGGCAGAGGGACTCCGCCATGTTTGACATAGCGGAGTCTATTATGCAACTCCGAGATGGTCATGTCCCCACAAGAAGAACATGAACCATCCACGAAAGCTTCCTCAGCGTGCTGAATGCCCAGACACGTGAGGCAGCAATCGTGACCGTCCTGAGGCGCCAGGAAACGACCACACCCAGAAACGCACGGGTGATAAGACATCTTTAAAAAGACGTGATCACCCGTGTTGCTCTTTTAGAGAAATTTGCTCTTCATTAAGTGCTGAAGCACGCAGGGGAGCTGGCCACCACACACTCCGAGTGTGACTGTCGGGAATCGACCTCTTCTCCCGTGAGACCGCGACCACCGCTGCTGCGCTGTAACGCCCGCACTCGCTCGCTCTTCTCACTCGCAGGATAGGAGAGCAGCAGTGATTCACCGCCGCTCGGCTCCGAAGCGAAAGGATGAATTAATGCGGTGCACCCGCTGCCTCTTATACTCACGCTGTGATCAGCGGCAGCTGGATGCAATGATCGCATGCCAATGTCCATTGGCTCGTTTAGTTACACTCGAAGTGGATTGGTCTCTCTGGCGAGATCCCAATTCGTCGGTCATCCGACGTGACTCGGAGTGACCGACTGAAAGGGAACCCATTTACCCCAGATAAACTATTTAAAATGAAAGTTCTGTCATCGCTTACCATCCATTATGCTGCTCAAACACTCATTCACCAAAAAAAGAAAACATACGGAGTTATTAAAAGCTGTTGTCATTATCATTCAAATAAAAATGTGTGCTGTCAAGTTCAGCAGCGATTGTGCTTGATTTATATAAAAATTAAAAAATTATTTTTATTTCTAATAATAATAGTACTACTACTAGAGAGTTTACAGGTATATGAGCAATTATTAATGTTTTTATTATTTTTAAGGACAGCTATGACCACCAACTCAAAAATTACTAGCTAACTAATTACAGATGTTTTTAAAGATTTTTTTATTTAACTCTTCCTATACGAATAAAATGCTTTGTTATAGGTTCAATAGGAATGCACTGTTTAATGCAAGTCTTTTTCTTGCGAGAATTCGCATTCAGCGTAAACAGGTCTTAAATCAAAGCAACAGGCCTGGGCTCTAAGACTCAATTAAATCAAGAGCTCAGGTGAAATCACCTTTTCAAGGTGGGCTGAAGCTCCTGTTTATACCTGCAAGGGTACAATCATAAAGCATGCTTTTGCTCGGTGCTTACCCTCAAAATTAATTCAGTTTCTTCACCATTCCACAGACCTATCATCTGAGCCTGGATTTCTTGGACTGCAAAGCTGAGATAAGGAAACGCGTTCAAGCTTATTCAAATGGGGAAATTGGTTTTGATCACATTGCTGAGGTTTTTGAGCTGTGGCGAAAAGAACTCCTTAGTGAGTGCTCGCCAGGCACGGCTCCAACTCGATGAAGACATCTTGACTGAGCGAGGATACAAAAATCTTCCATTCAGTGAGCTGCAGGTCCTATTCAATGACTAACACAATTATACTAACACACACACCATCCGCTTTCAAAAGGTCTGGGTTATACACACGCACACACGTATACAAGCACACATGAACCCACACACACAGAGCCTTGTACTGTTTGTTTTTCATTGATTATACAGGCATTCGTTTCAAAACATCTCTTCACCTAGACTCCACACTGCTGCATACAAGAAACACAATGCACTCTAACCAGAGCAGATGCTCAGAGACTTGAGTGTGTGCAGCATGATAATGTACTAAACCTTTGTACACCTCTTTGTTGGGAAAAAAATCTCAATTACACGTACACAAATAGAAGCATGGATGTACAAGCAAATACACTTCACAGGCTCCATCTGTGGGAACAAAAAGGCAAAGATCATTGTAAACCAAACTAAACTTCTTTGATTCCGCTAGTAATAATTTCATTAAAACTACTAAGCAATATTTGTATATAGCTAACGGTCTTCAATGTCATCATGCATACCAATTGGAGGTATGCATCTATTTTATTTTCTGTCAATACTGAAGGTTTCAGTATGCAGGTATCACATAACTTTTAATGAACTCAGCAACAGGGTTGTATCAAATGCAAAAATATGCAATTAACTTGTTAATGTTACAGCAATGTGCCATAGGATAAATGTAAGATTAATGTATCAAACCAACAATTATTTTCTAGTAGAATTAGAAGCAGAAAATAATGACATATCCAGTATGCATCCTTTTCTTAGGGATACAGAAAGCAACACTTTATCAAAATGAACAGCAAATCTTTTAATTGAGTGAATTTTTGAAAAAAGTTCTATGCAGCTTCAAAGGAATAGTTAACCCAAAAATCAAAATTACTCCATGATTTACTCACTTTCAAGCCATCGGAGTTATATATATATATATATAATCCTGGCTCTTCCAAGCTTTATAATGACAGTGAATGGCTGTTGAAGTCCAATAAAGTGCATCCATCCATCATAAAAGTGCTCCTCACAGTTCTGTGAATTAAAGCAAATTGATGTTTTTGTGTAAGAATAATATTCATATTTAAAACTTTATAATCCATAATCTTGGTTGTACGCATGTACACGAAAGAGTGGCATTCCAGCTGATCTAAAAATGTTTCTAGATTAAATGTAGGTGTTAATTATGCCAGTTTTGTACTCTCCAAGAGTCTCCTCTGCTGGACTGCAAAGAATGAATGAAAATGCTAATTGCCATTGGAAATCAATAACGAGCCTTTCAAATACTTTTGACCACAAGCAGATTTTGCATGGTTATGTCAATGTGCACACCCATATTGTGATGAGAAGTCAAGGGTTTCTGAAAGGTTATCCAGGTGTTAAGGGAATTTCAGCAGTCCTTTCTATTCTCACTCTAAAACAACTACGATAAGCATGAGCTGAGTGCTTCTTTTGTCCTTCTCATGTGATGGCAGCCAATGTGAATTAGCTGCATGTGATTACTCCGCCCCTCTTGATAACCATGTGCTTCTGTTTTGTTGGCAGGCCAGGTTGATGGCAAAACACGCTCAGAGGGCTAACTCTCACACGCTTGCATGCACATCCAGTCTTGCCAGTGTAGCAGAATATTATGCAGTATGAATCAATGTGGTGCAGTTGGCTGTAAATTCACAGTTGTGTGCTCCCTCCATTTCATGGGCCAGCCCAAAGTAATGGCAGCTATCATTAAAAGTGACATGTGGCCACACTACTATATGGTGCAGTGACACCGGGATTTCTTCAAACCTGTAGGGCCGAGGCATCTCTGGCCATGGCTGCACATTAAGAGACAAGTTAATATAGCCAGAGATGTAAAAAATAATGGTAGCGTGAAACGACCAAAAGAATTAAAGGAATAGTTCACCTAAAAATTTAACTTTGCTGAACATTTACTCAACCTTGGTCCATCCAAGGTGTAGATGAGTTTGTTTCTTCATCAGAACAGATTTGGAGAAATTTAGCATTACATCACTTGCTCACCATCTGTGCAGTGAATGGGTGCCGTCAGAATGAGAGTCCAAATAGCTGATAAAAATATCACAATAATCCAGAAGTATTCCACACAACAGTTCATCAATTAACATTTTGTGAAGTAAAAAGCTGAATTCGATGTTTCACAGTAACTTAAAACTGTTGCTTCTGGTTGAAATACATGTCCTCTTTATAATATTGCAAGTTGTTAACTGATGGACTGTTCATTTTCTTTAATTCCAATTTCATTGGATTATTGTGATGGTTTACTTATTCTGACGGCACCCATTCACTGTAGAGCAATGGTCTCAAACTCAATTCCTGGAGGGCCACAGCGCTGCACAGTTTAGCTCCAACCCTAATCAAACACACCTGATCCAGCTAATCAAGGTCTTCAGGATCACTAGAAACTTCTGAGCAGGTGTGATTTGGAGCTGGTTGGAGCTAAACTATGCAGAGCTGTGGCCCTCCAGGAATTGAGTTTGAGACCACTGCTGTAGAGGATCCATTGACAATCAAGTGATGTAATGCTAAATTTATCTAAATCTGTTACAATGAAGAAACCTCTACATTCTGGATGGCCTGAGGGGTGAGTACATTTTCAGCAAGTTTTTGGGTGAACTATTACTTTAATTGGACTAATTAGGTTAAACTATATTACAACAGACGAAAACAGAAATACATCACCCATTGGGCAGTGCCAAGGCTGTCTCTAAAAAGATCTGTATAGACTGTGAAAGACACAGGAACACATGGCTGCCACAGGAAGTAAGTCTGTGTCCATGAAATCAAGACAGAGCTGAATAGAACTGTTCTTTGTATTCAGAGAACTCAAGGACTACCATGGTACAGTACACTATGTCCCTGCATACCACAGTCTGAGAGCCCTGTCTTGCTGCCTTGTGTTCTTCATTATCACAGTTACTGGGCACATTTAGTCTCAATCTTAATCTTTCTTGATTACCTTTTTAAATATTTCTTCACCCTCATGTTGCTCTAAACCTGTGTGACTTTCCTTTTTCATTGGAACACAAAAGGATCAATATCCGGTTGGGTGAATTCAGTACATTGTGACACACATTGCATTGGTTTACTATTTTTTTTAAGTTATACGTGTTACTGTTTACTTTGCACGTCTGACAGATACAATACAAATGAAGAGCTTTTGTAGTGCCAATAACAAGCATCCTAAATTGACATTTAAATTGAGACATAGACAGAACAGACGAAAATTGTAGGTCTTTAAACTGAAAAACAAACACATATTCCCAAGGTTAATTAGACCCAATAATAAGTCTTGGCTGGTTTTATGAGTAAGGTGTAGTAATTATAGGAAGGATAGCTTTTGTGTTATTGTGTAGGTACTAGCATTTCCTTCCCACACTTAATGACATAATGACACCTCACAGACTGCAGGATACAAACATGCAATCAGTCAAACATTGTAATTTAAACTCACACTTCAACTTTAATTTAAGTTCATACTTGCAGTTGTTCTCGTAAGTATATATTTGACTTTTCCTCACAATACACAGTTTACATTCCCAAGAGATTTGAAACAACATAACTTGGACGATTTATGAGTCTCTTAAACACTGGGAATCACGTCAAATGATCTTAAAAGCCAGTTTTCAACAGGTTTCACTATATGTAAGAGGGCATTCTAAAAAATGTGGCCAGATAATGATTATATGTTATTAGTTTTGTAGCATTTGTACCAATCAGACACACAATTTTTCATTTGATTAAACAAATGAATTAGTTATTAGATTAACAAATAATCACAGACCCCTCACCCAATACACATACTGGGTGCCCGTATGTCTGTGAATGACTCCAGGCCCTCGGTTCCATGGCAACCAATCTGATAACACTAGTTTATTGCTCAAAGGAATGCAGGTAGAGCAACACTCACTTCATTTCCCCTTAGGAAAAGAGACATTATGCCATAATGCCAGAGACATAATTAGTCTAATCTCTAATTAAATCATAGAAAAACCTTTCTTTGAATGAACATGCATACAGGTGCTGGTCATATAATTAGAATATCATCAAAAAGTTGATTTATTTCACTAATTCCATTCAAAAAGTGAAACTTGTATATTATATTCATTCATTACACACAGACTGATATATTTCAAATGTTTATTTCTTTTAATTTTGATGATTAGAGCTTACAGCTCATGAAAGTCAAAAATCAGTATCTCAAAATATTAGAATATTACTTAAGACCAATACAAAGAAAGGATTTTTAGAAATCTTGGCCAACTGAAAAGTATGAAAATGAAAAGTATGAGCATGTACAGCACTCAATACTTAGTTGGGGCTCCTTTTGCCTGAATTACTGCAGCAATGCGGCGTGGCATGGAGTCGTGGCACTGCTCAGGTGTTATGAGAGCCCAGGTTGCTCTGATAGTGACATTTAGCTCATTTGCATTGTTGGGTCTGGTGTCTCTCATCTTCCTCTTGACAATACCCCACAGATTCTCTATGGGGTTTAGGTCAGGCGAGTTTGCTGGCCAATCAAGCACAGTAACACTATGGTCATTGAACCAGCTTTTGGTACCTTTGGCAGTATGGGCAGGTGCCAAGTCCTACTGGAAAATGAAATCAGTATCTCCATAAAGCTTGTCAACAGAAGGAAGCATGAAGTGCTCTAAAATTTCCTGGTAGATGGCTGCGTTAACTGTGGACTTCAGAAAACACAGTGGACCAATACCAGCAGATGACATGGCAGGCCAAATCATCACTGACTGTGGAAACTTCACACTGGACTTCAAGCAACATGGATTCTGTGCCTCTCCACTCTTCCTTCAGACTCTGGGACCTTGATTTCCAAATGAAATGTAACATTTACTTTCATCTGAAAAGAGGACTTTGGACCACTGAGCAACAGTCCAGTTCTTTTTCTCCACAGCCCAGTTAAGATGCTTCTGACGTTGTCTCTGTTTCAGAAGTGGCTTGGTAGCCCTTTTCCTGAAGACGTCTGAGCGTGGTGACTCTTGATGCACTGACTTCAGCTTCAGTTTTCTCCTTGTGAAGCTCTCACAAGTGTTTGAATTGGCTTTGCTTGACTGTATTCTCAAGCTTGCGGTCATCCCTGTTGCTTGTGCACCTTTTCCTACCTAAATTCTTCCTTCCAGTAACTTTGCATTTAATATGCTTTGATACAGCACTCTGTAAACAGCCACACCTTTCAATAATGACCTTCTGTGACTTACCCTCTTTGTGGAGGGTGTCAATGTTTGTCTTTTGGATCATTGCCAAGTCAGCAGTCTTCCCCATTAATATGGTTTCAAAGAACAAGAGATACCCAGAATTTATACTGTAGGGATGATCATTTATTCAAACTCAAATGTAAATATTCTAATATTTTGAGATACTGATTTTTGACTTTCATGAGCTGTAAGCTCTAATCATCAAAATTAAAAGAAATAAACATTTGAAATATATCAGTCTGTGTGTAATGAATGAATATAATATACAAGTTTCACTTTTTGAATGGAATTAGTGAAATAAATCAACTTTTTGATGATATTCTAATTATATGACCAGCACCTGTATCTTCAGGTTATTGTGTATATTATTACTGTTCTTGTATATGTTCTTGTGTATTGTATCCTGTTTTATGCATGCTTATGATAGATCACTAGTTAATATCACCTCACTTATACCATGTTTGGTCTCTATCAATTCATCTTCGGACGATCTAATTGAGAGTGTATATTATATGTTGATACCTATGTGTCCTAAGAATCTTTAATAGTTTGTATATCAACTTCCAATCCAGTTCATATGCAAATTACCATGCTTGGAGACAAAGAGTCATAAACTTTCCCTCCAAAAGTTCAAGTCACCATTGGCTCTTTGACTCCCCAGAGGTGTGACCTCTATATCAGATAAAGCTCTCACAGCAGTGACGCCCGCCAGTCTGCGAATCTTTTAGATTCTGAGAAGATGAGGATGTGAGCTAGAACTCTTCTGGACCCTTAAGTTTTGCGCCAGGCCTTGTGGCCTTGACTTTCCATTCAACCAAAGCTCCTCGGACCTCAGCAGATCTCTTTCTTAGCCCTTTTTCACTTTCTACCTGGGAAGAAACTCCCAATCACCATCGAGTCAGGACATCTTTGGAATTCATCACTCTTCAACCCAGAAGAACGTGATCACGAGTCCAAAACCTTGAAACCATCAAGAGTTTCATCCGAGACCGCATTCGGACACTCAGTCAACGACCAAGGCAATGCAAGTATCGTACATTTAACTAAACGAAACAGAGGTTTAGTATAAGCTATAGACCCTGTTATAAACGACACTGATGGTTTTATTCAGGTGGTTAACTGGATCTTTTCATAGCTTCATTCTCTGGTTTCCTGATGGTTTCATCCATCAACTCTCATTTGCCCTTTCCCATGTATGAGTGATTGTATGTTTGTTTGTTTGTTAGACTAGTTTGTGTTAGTGTTTAGTTAATAAAATCTTGTGCACAAATTACATGAGTTTCTGATTCTGCCTTGCAAATGAATGTCCCTTTACGATTTTTGATCCTTACTAAATGCTATAATGCATTAATACTTAGGAAAGTATTTTCTGTGGCCACGAAAATATCCTTTCTTAGAGTTGATATGAACTTACACTGAATGTTCACTGGGGAACAGATTAGTTGATGGCAATTTAATTCTGCTACAGTTAGTGCTGGCAGCTGATATAAATAATTGTAATTAATCATAATTAATTGTAATTATTTATATACAATTCCCTTTTGAGCTAATTTGCTACATTTTATTAATGCGAAATAACTATATACAAGGTCAAATGAGTCCTGCATGCATCTCTCTGAACTCAATACTGCAGCTGAACGATTGCTTGAAGCATATATATTTTATAAATAACCCTGTGTAAAATTGTTATTGTGTGGCTGTAATTCTGTAATTAAACCATGAATTTTCATCAACAGACTCAATTCTGTTTACAGCCCAGGAGAAGTGCAACACAAGTGGAGACTTGTTAGACCAGAGGCTCTTGTATTGACTTCACCCCACACTGTCTGAAATGTCAAACCACTTCAACTTACACCATGCTTCCCTGCTTCCAGCCCTGTCTTCCATCAGAAACATGCATCTAATTACCAAGCAAATATGAGGAACTTTTTGAATATTTTAAGATTAAATATGAGTTCATTCAGGTTAAAGCCATTTTAAACCTATACTATATTTAATACTTGGGGACCTTCTTGCCCTAAGATCATTTGAGACATGGTTTTACACTTTGCTAGATTCTGAATATTTAAAATGGCACTTTATGCTTTCAAATATCCATTATCACTTTTTGCATCTTTAAAAAACCATTTTATAAATTGTACTAGTGCAATTATAGTAATTTTACTACCTCGGCACAGATATAAAAGATATTTACATGCATATATCAGTCTAACCTGCTTATATGTTTGAGCATGAAGTGATCGACTGGAATCTCAAGTAGGTGTTACAGCATGAAGCAATCTCTGTGGTTTGCCTCTGGCCTCTGGAGCCCTTCCATGCTTCCAGGAACAACGTGATCTGCAGTGAAGAGCACATAGATAATAAATGAGACACTCAGACTGGCCTCTTCATGAACATTTCATATACCCAACAAGGTTGTCACCCTTTGTGGTTTACATCTGAAAGGGAAATCAATCTACTCTTTGATTGTCATAAAGCTGTTGGGTTATGTTTAACATTTCATAAAAGTTTAATGTGTGTGCACTATTACTTCCTTGGGGATATCTCCTATCCTGGACAGCAGTGGAAGTTCTGGGCGAGCTGATACTAACAGGGTTTGACTGATGGAAATTTATTGGTCCTGCAGTTGATGGTCATTGGCAAGTTTGTCTCTGTAATAACTAGAGAAAGCTTTTTGTTATTATTTCCTCATATTGTCATATCTTTGCTTTTGGGAACTCATCTCCATCTCTGAATAAGCATACTTTTATACTAAATTGAAAATGCTAAAAGCAGTACGTCCAATGAGTAGTATGTCCTAATATATAATATAGGACAAAAATATCCCAGGATAACCTACTGCTTCCACTAAAATACAACCTACTGCTTCCACTAAAATACTGAAGACTGCTGCGGATGTACAGTTTGGTATTGATCTAATCCTTGAAGTCAAAAGCATGATTGCAAGTGTGATATTGTTGTTGCAACCATAAACAATTTCCATACATTATTTAAAACTGACAAACTGTCCTGCCTCTTTTACTCCATTACAAGTTAATACTGAATAACTTACACTTCAGATACAATGTCGCCAGCTACTTTGTCTGGTTTTTAGTGAATGCAACACAGTCCTGAATGAATTAGTAACTGAATTGATTAAGTGAATGTTTCAATGACTTATTTGTTCATGAATGAATCAATGGGTGTTTCTCATTTGGAAGGCTCTGTCTTATGTCGTATCTCAGCTGCCACATCATCAAGCCCCATTGAAAGCTGTCTCAATTTGAAGGATCCTTGGAAGGCAGCCTTTGTTTCACACACTTCATGCAGCATATTTTCAAAGATCGTATTTTTCCTATCCTCGAAACCTCGAAATCCTTTGCACACATTCAAATTAATGAAAAATAATGGACAGAAAATAAGACAGAATTGAGTTTACTAGATTTCATTATGAAATGCAAGATAAAATATCCCCAGAGATGATTCCCCAAAATATTTTATTTTATTCAAATTTTTAATATTAAGTATTTTTCAAAATATATTTTAACACTGTAATTTCAGTGGGCAGAAACCTTTATGCCATAGCTAAGATGCCGCCTTCAGACTAAGAAGCACCCAGGGGTTAAGAACAAATCAGTTAAGTGAATGATTCAATAACTCATTCATAAAAGTTGTTTCGTTACTGAATAAAGCAGCTTTTTGAATGAATCAGCTGAGTGAAGACTCACTCAAAAGACAGGTTTTGTTATTGAACCTAATCACTGTCTTTGTAAAAAAGGGTTGAATGAGTGATTCAATATTCACTCATATAGACAGTCACTTGTCGTGACCTACTGTAGAAAGCATGTAACCTGCTAAATGAGTCAGTCAAAAATTCCCATTACACATAAATTGACAATTTTTCTGAACCACTGAAATACGAAGATTAGAACTAACTCTTGCATAATATTTTAACAAATAATCAAATATTTGCAAAAAAAAGAGGCTAATTTTAAATATGCTTATCCCTCCCATAATGGTGTTGTTATGGCATCCACCAAAATTAAACCATGCTAGCCAGCCAAAACTTGACATGTTGGTCATTAGAGCTTAGAATGCAGATGAAAAAGGGTAATAGAGTGTGGAAAACCAAGCCTCAGAAAAAGACCGCAACAACACATACCCACTCACACACAGGAACCACTATTTTCCTTCACACATACACACGTCAAACACACATTTTCATTGTTGCAATCAAGCTGTGTACAAGGAGCCATTACTACATTATAGGTTTTGTTGAACATTAGGTTACAAAGTTTTCTACCTACACTTTAACCTGGAGTGTGACTGGACCGCTCTAGGTGAGAGGTTTGCTCATGAAACCATTACGGTGACGGATGGTGACACTTGCCATGGATAGCAAGCTCATCGCGCCTCACGTACACCAGAGGGACAGGAAAATCTGACAGACTCCGACAGGGTAGACAGGGTGGAATATGTATGCACACAATGAGCAGAACAGCTGTGTATAATTCATGGTTCTAACAATGTGACCTTTTCTAGATATGCACCATTACACTAAGCCGTCCCATACTGAGTGGGCTGTGTCATTTTACAATAGGGCTTTTTTCCCCGATGGATATGTAATCCCTGCTGCTTTGAGCGGTCTCTCTGGAGGCTTCACATCTACTGAATGCATTACTGGTACCTCCTTTCAAGATCAAACCCCAAGTCTCCAATCACACCACTACATGCCACTCAGCGGCTTTCATCTCAGGATCGAAAGCCGTGGGGTTGCATATCTGATAGCTTAGCAGCAACACACATGTGCACACACATGATTTAATGGAAGTCGAGACACTTTCACCTCAGTTAAAATGGGTTCAGCTAAAGGCAGTTGAATAAAACAAAACTATTCTCTCAATATTGACACCAGAAAGCAGGTGGTCTTGATTCCAGCAATATGAAGGTACTATTTAAAAAGTTGGATGGATCTATAATGATTAAAGGTTTGGGGTCAAGGTCAAGGTTTGGATGATTAGCACGACCCTGTTAGCTCTTTCTGGTAAATGCCCAAAAGCATCTTATTTTTCTCCTTTGATGGCCATTCAAAATTAGCCGTGCATTTTGCAGTCTTTTTTCTTCTTCAGGTATTGTATACCTTCTTGGGTTTTACTTGAGTTTATGCCAGCTGAATGCTTAAATTTGGATTTGTTTGCATAAGATTCTGTTTGTTGCAAATGTGGCACAAAACTAACCAGGTCATGCAAAGGTCAGGCTAATAATAATAAAAAAATCGTTTCAGAAAAATGAATAAATTTTACAGCATCAGTGCTATTATTGATTAAGCTATTATTGACTTGACTGGGCATATAGTGGTGCTGATTCAAAGGCAGACATTGCATAAATTCTGTAATTATAACTCTTGGGGAAACATTTTCCCATATGTCAGAAGATGCTATAAAAGTGGAGAATAGAGTGTAAATATATATTATATAATAAAGCAGATGCCTGGTGCAGGACCCCTTGGAATCAATTGATTCAAAATTGGCAAGAAAAATGAAATATGCATAAACAAACAAAACCTTTTCAGTACAAACATCCTTTAGTCAATAATAAATTAGACATCCAGATACAATACACTCTCAGAAATAAAGGTACAAAATTTGTCACTGGGGCAGTACCTTTTCAAAAGGTACATGTTTGTACCTAAAGGGTCCATTTTGGTACCTTAGAGGTACATATTAGTACTTAAAGTGTACATATTTTAACCTAATAGGTACAAAAGTGTACCTTTTGAAAAGGTACCGCCCCAGTGACAGCTTTTGTACCTTTATTTCTGAGAATGTATACTGTACAAAAATTTCTATCCTTTTTTTAAAGTGAAAAAATAAAAATCATTAAAACCACAGAAATTCAATACATTTTATGGTTACATATTGGAAAACCCTGTAAAAATCAGTATAGAAAATTCCTTCATATTAACACAGTACATTGGCTGTATTTTTCCAGACTTTTCTTAGAGTGTGGGAATTAGGCTACTTTGTGTGATCTAGTTGTGAGTAAAATGTAAACTGAATGTTTGTTTATCTAAGCACCTTGTGGCGATCACACTTCAACACCTGAAGCAGCTGACAGACTGCATGAGGGAGTCGAGGGTGGAGGTTAAAGATTCCCCGCTGTCATACTGAGAGATGCTTCAGACTGGAGTGTGATGATTCTGGGCTGGATGAGAGCCCTGCTCATGACAGTTATATTGATGCTTAGTAACTGAGCTCTGAATTAACACTTCTTTAAGAGCTTTTCATTGAATGAGTGAAAAATGTGGGTAGAGAAAGTGAGCATGCTTTTCATTTTTCAGTGACTTCCAATGTTAAACAAGCTTAACCCATGAAGCTTTTAATATGAACTTCATTTACCTAATAAATAGTTGATTTCTTTGTTTTAAAGTAATATATTTTTTAAAACACTTATAACTAATCTAAAACCATAAACAAAGACACTATAGGGCCAGATTTACTAAAGAGGGGGCAGAGCGCAATTCCCTAAAATTCTGCAGGTGATTTACCAGCACAATTTACCAAGAGCAGTGCAAATTACCGCCTGCTTTAAGTTTTAAATAATGGCGCAAATACCAGTAATTTGATGAGCGCAAATGTTAGTAAATCACATTGCTTGTTTAATTTTAATACTCTTCCCATCAAATTTGCACCTGAAAGGGAAACTCCTACAAATGCATATTCAATAAGACCAGGCACAAAAATAACTGTCCACGCCTTTTCAGCACTAATTGTTTACTGTGCGTCTTTAGTAAATCCCTGACAGTTTTAAAGCCAAAAGATGGTTTGCGCTGGCTCAAGCTGCTATAGTAAATCTGGCCCTTATTTTATTAAATATTCTGAAAACCTCTTATTGTTGAGCACTAATGTACACATGACATTTGCAGAAAATTGCTACAGTGTTGCTTTTTTTTGGATAAAAGTGCCTGGTAAATGATTAAATCCTATCGTCCTCTTCCCATCATCATTTTCTGTCGCTGCTGCACTATCTGATCCCTTTAAAGGCACAAAAACCATAAAATTCTTTTTAAAAAGAAAGCCTGACACATCAAACCAATGTATAATGTATCACGAATTTGGGATTTTAAAGCAATAATCCCTACACTAATCCCTACACTGGCTAAAGAAAGGGCAGTTATCAAATTCCCATCCAAAAATTACAGCTGCTCACAGCTAAAAGTAGAGCATGCAGAAATCTTGACTACTACCCAAAAAGTAGTCTGACAGAATTCATTATGCAATTCTTACCAGTTCATTGCTTGGCTGTACTTCTCAACTTGGGAAACAACACAATTCATCACAAGAAATGATTTCTGAGGTAAATGTCTCATAGTAGCCCAAGGCCCCTGGAATTAGTCTTACTAAGATGAACTTACTCAGGGTCACAAGGAACAGAGGCGGATAAATGTTACAATTTTACCTGCATTTTCAGTCACAATGAAAGTGTAAATGAGGGTTAGTCCACTGTACCGAGGAAGGCCTCCAGGATGATGCTAATGATCCTCCAGGCAGAAGCACATTAATTCAATTGAGATATGTGAAATGAAAGTCTTGGGCTATAATTCATTCACTGAATATTTGCTGCTGCAGAATGTGAGGGGGAATCTGTGCACTACCTGTAATGGGCCTTTTACACTGAATGAAATGAAAGGCAATGGATGAAGATCTGTGTGTGCGATGCCTCTCAATAAAATTCTGTACCACATTGTTGATTTTTAGTTGTAATTGTGGTGATGATATTCACATGCTTCAACATCTTTGTGTAATATAGGTGTTTCTTTAAATCTGGACACCTTGACTTCTCAGGCAGTGTTGCCAGATTGTATGGACAATTTCCAGCCCAAAAGCTCACCAAAACCCTCCCACTGATAAACTAACCCCAAATCAGTCCAAATTTTGTCCATCCGCCCAAATTAAATTTTACCAACACTATCAAATTGAAACACTGTTCCCATGTGTTAATTTTAATTTAAATGATCAGATTTCAACTTTTTTTTTTTTTGCATCAAGATTACAATAAATCTTACGGAAAGTGCGTAACATGCTTACTTGTGTCATTGCTGTTTTTCAAATGCATTTTATAACTTGATTTTTACTTGTCCCAGATCTATGAAAATCTATATGAATACAAATGATTACATTTAAAACTATGATAATCTGAAGAAGAATGAAAAAATTCGGTTTCACTTTATTTTGATGGTCCCTTTAACACATTCTGTTGTCTGTAAGTAATGTTGCATCTACATTTCTACTAACTCTCACTACAGTATTAGTAGACTGGTAGGGTTAGGGTTAGAATAAGTTGACATGTACTTGCAAAGTTCTGTTGAATGTCTGTTGGGAGACCATCACAATAAAGAGTTAGCAGAAAATAAGCAGACAGTCTACTAATATTCTAATGAGAGTTAGTTGAAATGTAGGTGCAACGTTACTTATTGTCAACAGAATGTTCAAAAGGGACCATCAAAACAAAGTGCTACCAAAAATTCTAACATGCAAATTTTGTGTTCAAGAAACATTTCTTCTTATTAATGGTCAAAACAGTTGTGCTGCTTCGTATTTTTTGTGCAAACCATTATAATAATAATAATAATTTTTTTTTAATGAAACAGCAAAGATTTTAAAATAGAAATCTTTCATAACATTATAAAGATATTTACTGTCACCTGTCATGAATGTCAACCATGCAAAATAAAATAATTAATTTCTCTAACAAATCTAACTGACTCTGAACTGAAATTCTCCTACTAAGACAATGATGCCATCATGACTCCCTTGATGATAATATTCTGAAGGAGAGAGCAGCATATATTACACGTGTTCAGAAGTTCATGACCCCATGGATGCATGCGGTATGATCTCATGTCTTGTGTAGAAAAACAGACAGACCATTACATCCTTCTCGGGCATTTTTCTACTCTGTATTCTGCTGTGTAGGTAGTTCTGTGACAGCACATCTTCGATTAGCATTGGTTCAGGGATGTGACAAATGTTTGTCTCTGCTCTGAGGTCTCTCAGGCCTGACTGCGCCTTGAGAGTCCCACATAGATCCAGTGCAGGTGGGAGTTTCCCTTCTGAGTTACACTCTTGATTTCCCTCCCACCAGCACAATACATCAAAATATGGCCAAACTAGGTTGTTAACCTGTCTGTCTCCAAGGGGAAAAAAAAAATATATATATATTTTTTCCTATTTGTAGCCTACCTCCTATATTCTCTTATCTTTCAGGGTTGTTTGCTATCACAGCAGTGATATGCTGCAGATCATAAAGGCGTATAAAAGTCCAAAATTTTGAATGAAAACAACACTCTGAGACATTATTTGCATTAGTCCTATCAACTCTGTGGAGGCAAGAAAGAGATATGAAAATCTAAAAATTAAATAGAAGGTTTCATGATGAATTCAAATGAACTTCCTCATGATGAGCCCGTTTTATGCATAAAAAAATCAATTAGGGTGAATTCAGATGGAAAATTAAGGTGCACATCTTCTCACTGGCTGAGGTATGACTCATTATTAGATATAAACCGACTTTCAGCAAAGTCCTAACTTTGCTACTTAAGAGTTTTGCTGGAATGGAAGAAAAAAAATCAAAAACATCACGCTACAACTTCCATCAATTCATGCATGAAACTTTTCCCATCGCTTTATGGACAGTAAATGAGTTCCCAGTCATTCTGAACCGAAAGCCTGCTCCGCAGTGTGCTACAAATGATTCACAGCCCCAGTGGTGCTAATTAGAGACAGGATGTGCATTGGGACCTTCTTAAAGTGATGATGAAGGGAGAGATGATGCACAGTGAGCCCACCTTTACAGCACCTAGATATTCTCATTTTCCAGCTGAACTCTTCCTCATTGATTTTGCATTATTTCAAATTGTCAAGCTAAGAAAGTGTTTTTGAACCCCATAGAAAACGAATTGCGTAATTATGTTGTTTTGCAGCAGGAATAAACAATGGGTTTCATTATACATGAGCAATTTACAAGGATGAGCGGGTGACCCAGGGTTATTAGAACATCGTGAGCTGTCTGCCGCTTGTTATCGTCAATTGCAACGGTATTGTTCGCTCGTTTTCAGAGCGAATCTGAATAGAATTGCCTTTTTATACACCGTCAGCCATAGATGAAGCCTGGTCCGATCAGCCAATAATTAGTTTATACGTGATTCACAGCAGATCAAAACTATTCTGACGGATCCTCTGGGCTTGATGTAGGTTAAGACCCAAGTGGAGATGCACATTGATTTTGGAGTGAATGCGAGCAGCGACGTTATCGACTGTTGTGGCTTGAACCTCTGTCCATTAGTTCCACAAATGAAGGTCCGAGACATTCATGCGATCAATCTATAATGCATTCGTACATCTCGAAAAAGACGGTGCCTATTATGACACTGGCTGAAAGTGAAAAGCTATTTGATGTATGCCACTTGCGGTCCATGCAAATGACTGCAGCATTGTCTCCAGTCCCGCACTCTTTGTTGTCTCCCAGCGTCGGGTAAAACACAGCAGAGAAAGGCAGAATATTCATGAGAGAAGCACGGGACAGTCAGTCAATGGACGCACAGCACTCGAAGGACTCGCCCGGCAGCCCGGATACTTTCTGCGAGTCAAGAGAAAGTCATTACTGCTCGGCATGCCATTCACGCGCCACCTCGACTCAGGTTTGCTCTCTTAGCTCCATAAGAGCTTTTCTCATCTGCCATTTTCAATATCATGCCCAGAGGCAGTCCTGATGCTGTGAAATGTGCTGTGAAAGAGATGGGAGAATCCCCTCTGCTCCTTTATTCAATACAGTATCCTCTTTAGATGTCTAAACTGAAGTGGGGCAATTTGGAGAGAATGAATTCTGACAAACATGCAATTGAACGACCATAAATACGTGGTTAGGATATTAGCACTGACATTTTCCTTTAATCTATTTGTCAGTCATGTGCTGACTCTTTCTTAATGACCTGCTATCATGGCAAAAAGATTGCTGACATGCTCGATCTCATTTCCTCCCTTCATCAGCAAAAGAGACACGGCCCAATTTCCTCAGAAGTCCTACTGATGACCACAAATGCGCTGGCCTTTAACGGAGTGTTTTATGCACCTAGCTTTATGGCCCCATGTATATTGATACGGTGATGTAAAATTGATATGTTGAGCTCATTAGGAGGAACCAGTGTCTTGCATCAACCTCCTCCGAGGGCATTGAAGACTCTCAATAGAGTGTTTAATGAATATTAAACTGTGTGTTTGGTCTCATAAAAATGCAATCATGCTGTCATCAAAGAAACTTTCTTGTGGAATGAATGTAAATCGTGCAGGTAATTACAGTATGTGTGGATTGCACAGAAATGCATTAAAACTATTTTTCTTTTCTGTTGGTTAGGTTTTGCTGTGCTTATGTTTCTTAAGAGTTTTCGATTTAACCTAAAGGCCTACTACATGGAAGATCATAGCCTCTATAAGTGAATGATCCTATATGCATAACACTCAAATTATAAACTGACTTAAATGAGAGATTAACAAGTTAGCTAACACAGATTGATCAACTTGCAGAATTGTCACATTGGTATTTTCTACAACTTTGACTGTATGTGACACACAACCGTGTTTTTATTTTCATCTCATAATAACGTAAATATTAATATATTTGTTTTAATTGCCTCATTATTCTTAATTTATCTTTGCAGGAAAGTTAATTGTGCACCCAGAATGGGACTACTTCAAAACAACCCACAATCATTCAAGTAAACATGCTTTAAATGTTATGGAGGAATTCATGCATTACACTGTGAACCTTAGAGGACTCCTGATAGAGGGCTATAAATTAGGTCTTTGAGTGAATAGCTTTTGTGGAGTGAGCTGTCTGTATCCAAGGCATGTGTCATCTAAAAGAGAAAGAGTATAATAGTGAATACTGCATTAAGGGATATTAGTATGCATTTCATTTTGGGCTTGTCCAGTTATGCACAAAGAGCTGAGCAGATTCTGCATTAGAAATGACCATTAAATATCAACTAGAGCTCATTATGCAATCTAAAGAGGAACTGAGAGTTCCAGATCAAATATGAAGAGATGAAGAATAAGCTCTTTTAAAGAATAGCAGTAAATATCATTAGATAATATAAAAAAGTAAAAAAAGGGTCACAAAAAGACTGTTGGAACCACTAATTCACAGATTCTGTTGGACTGAAAAAATTTAAAAACAAGTGGCACTATTTCTTTGCTGGGTCAAGCAGATTGAAAAACCTATTTGTTTATTTTAAATTACCAGCAAGAGTGAAATTTGTGTAAGACAAAATTATGACGATTTCAACTGAAATAGTATTTAGGTTGGCAATAAATGGGATAATATTTAGAGGATCAGTCATCATCAATTTATTTGGGTGCATCACACTGTATGTTTGGAGTAAACAAATGCAATCCTTCATTAAAAAAGCTTTAGTAGAAAATGTCTTTTAATCACTATTGTGCTAACCTTTTAATTTAGATTGTTCTGTCATTAAAAAATGTTTGAGATACAAAGAGTTTCATGAATAGCATTGCAGCGCTGTAGTGCTAATGTAGCAGAGAGTCCCTGAGATGTAAACCAATTAACCAGGCAAAACTACAGTCTTGGCTGGGTAAGTGGATGCCTGACCTTTTAAAATGGTGACATTTTAAGATCTCTCGTATGAGTCGAGTAGACTTGAATGACTTAGAGAATTTATTGGAAAATGGGACTACTCTTATTAGGAATAGGAGGGAAACCAAAAATAACATTTTAAGCATGTAAATGGTCCTGAGCAGTTCACAACTGGTTCAAAATGTCAGCTAGCTGTGTTATCATAAGTAGTAAAAAGAATATCATTAACATTAGCAATATTTGTCACCCTGGTTGGCAGAATGTTAAAAATGTAATGCTTTTAGAAATGTCTTAATTTCAGATTCCAAGAAAACAGATTTTCTGGATGAATATCAAACAGAGGAATACTGCATGGCAAAGCAAAATCCTACCTAATAAATGAAAAGCAGTGATGGAATTCTATTTATGTACTATATACATTCACAGGCCACTTTTTAGGCTTTCAGAACTGCACAAATTCTTCATGAGGCTTTGGTCCATATTGGCATAATAGCATTACACAGTCTCCCATTCCACCACATCCCAAATGTGCTCTACTAGATTGAGATCTGGTGATTCTGGAGGCCATCTGAGAACAGACGACTCATTGTCATGTTCAAGGAACCAGTTTGAGATAATCTGAGCTTTGCTATCCTGCTGGAAGTAACCATCACAAGATACTTTACCATGTTCAATGTCACTAAAATCACTTTTCTTCCTTATTCTGATGCTTGGCTTTGAACTTCAGCAGATTGCGTTGACGTTACTGAAATCAATTCAGTTGTTGATATTGGCTGATTAGATATTTGCATTATTGAGCAGATGAACAGGTGTATATATATATATATATATATATATATATATATATGTGCACACGCAAGCGCACACACACACGTCTGGTTTGCTATCCTTGTGGGGACTCTCCATAGGCGTAATGCTTTTTATACTGTACAGACCGTATATTCTATTGCCCTACACCAACCCTACACCTAAACCTACCCTTACAGGAAACTTTCTGCATTTTTAGATTTTCAAAAAACTTAATTCTGTGTGAATTATTAGCTTGTTTACCCATGAGGACCCACCGTGACACGAGTCCCCATGAGTCTGTGTGTATAAGGTTTAAGTCCCCACCTGTATAGAAAAACAGGTATACACACACACACACACACACACAAGAAATATACAGTTATAAAACAGGATGCAGGGCGTACATATCTATATAAAAGATTTATATGCATAGATATGACAAACCAGCGGAGGAAAATAAGATGCAGAGGGAATAAACATGTTAGTGTTTGAAATGCAGCCAAACATTCAATATCCTCCATATGACATCCAAAGACAGACAGTGAAATTTAATGCAGGCAAATCTAGACAGTTTTCCGAGTATGTTATTAAATAATATGAATGGATCACCAAGATAGAAACAGAGCCTCAGCTGGGAGAATTGTTTTAAATCAAATTTCCACCTTGAAAGAAAATTACAACATAATATGCATGACAAAGAGTAAATCAGGGGAAAAATGAGCCACATAAAGAATCGGTCTCCAGCTCATGAAGCTTTTGCTTTGGATTCTGGGAAATCATAGCCATGAAAAAAGAGATAATTAAAACAATAAGCTGCTTGATAACTTTCTGACAGTCTGCTGATTAGCTATCCGTCATGTATGTCTAGAGCAGAAAGAAATAATGAGGCAGTGAAATGAAAGTACACGAATTTCTGCTAGGAAAGTATAATTGACAGGACTTCAGTTTGCCACTATCACTGCAAATAAAAGTTCTTATTTCACTCTAAAAATAACTAAATACAAGACTAGCACAGATGCTGTTTTTTCTTTCTTATTGTTTTTCTTTGTTAAATTTTGTATCATGTTAAATGAACCTAGCTTCTGTTTATATCATGCTTTTTATATCAGTTCCTTTTGTATCATACCAAAGCAGCTCCTTTCTTTTAATCAGTGACCAAAAAAAATCTAATACTTTCTTTTAGTAGAGAAAACCCTGGAAAGGTCTTGACTGAATATTTTATGTGACTGCCTCCAAATTTGTATTTATTTTTGTAACTTGAACTTCCTCCACTGTCCTTTAAAAGGGGTGGATAAAAACGCTGAAGTTCGTGGCATTATAAAGGTGTAGCAGACTCTGAAATCTAAGCTTTAGCAAGTAGCTCTAATTAGTTCTGCTCTGACAAGGTGATCCAGGCAAATTCAAGACAATTCCTTTAATCTTTTCGAAGATTAGACCTGTCATCAGTTCAAATGGTTGCTGAGCAGCCACACAGTCAGTGGCTGATGAAACAAAAATCTCCTTTAGACTGTTGCCGAAGGATTATTTTGCGAAGCCAAGTAAGGTCATCTAGTGTTAAATGCGCAAATGAGCTGCAAAACAGAATTAATCCGCAAGGCAATCAAGACTGCCCTTGTCTAAAAACCTCAATTTACACCCTCTCGATTGCAGTATGTTTTGCCCAAAATAACATGCAAAGCCCACCAAAAGCCTGGCCTCTTGAAACCAAGTATGGTTTCTTAATTTTTAGATTTCACATTGTGCGCACAAAATGTCATTATCTCTGTCTGTCAGGCACTTCAATCCAACTTTCATGTTCCTTCGGAAGTCATTTAGGGCCAGACGTCTGCCTCGAGGGCACCCGATGTGATTGAGTTGCTGGTGTCCTAATACACAGTGATGGTTCATACATAACACCAGCACATCCTGCTTGTCTGATGAGCTCTCTTCTTTGCCCGGTGACCTCTGAAGAAATGCCAGGCTTATCATTTCCCAGTAATTGGCTGAGGGAAAGGGGGAGTTTCATTCGGACAAATGAGATCGGAAATATAGCTTGTTTTTTGTATGTTTGCAAGGAATTTGTTTCCATTGCTGTTTCTAGTCTATCCACTGTAAGCCATAGTGGGCAAGAAGATCTTTTGCTGCTGTCATTTTGCAACATGGAAGTGGTTCCTGACAGATACCAATTTGCATACAATTGTAAGAAATGAGATATCACTGTCAGCCTCATTACAAACTTTGCTAGATGGCTGGGTGTAACTTCACTATCGTACAGCGTACAAAGGGAACCATTTAACCAATAAAACCGTCCAGTACTTTTATAGTAACAGCATTGCTAGAATCTGCGGACAGATGTCAAATGGTATATTGACTTGCATCATGTAATAGTGTCCAATAATTTCCAATGGCATTAACATTTTACTACATCTGTTAGTTCTGCTCGGCTAGAGGAATGTATTTATGTCCTGGCTGCCTCACTGCCTGCTGCTTGTAAAAGCTGTTTATTTGCATATTTTATTTGCATACTCTAAATGATATAATTATTTCCAATATAAATCAGGGGAATACCATAAACTGCAGTCTGTCCGTTTATTTGAAAGTCACCTTTATATACATTTTGTAGTTTTAAAAATGCCATGACATATAACAGAATTTTATGAGTGAAATAAAGAATAAAATAAATAATGTACAGTTAGTCAATGTCATGTATTCATTTAAGCAGAGACGATAATTATGGTGTTAATCTCACATATTATGGTGAAAAAAAAGTGGTAAACATCCTCTTCACATATACTTCCTCTTTTGAATCTCAAAATAATTAATTGAAGGGATCAAAGTGCAATTCACTAAACATATTCTTCATGCTTCATATTTCTCACTTTTCTCCACATTTTAACAGCCCACTGGAGAATGTATTTGAAACGTTATCACCCAACAGACCCAATTAGATCATTTCTAGTGACCCAACTGTATTATCTGCAATAACAAATTTGTCATAAATGGTCATGAAATATGAAAGCATATGATTCTTTGGTTGACACCGCAGAGGCGGACTAAAGGCTTCAAGTTTAATCTGTTATTACCTGAAATAGAAATATTTTGTGAAATAATGAAATAGGGTTTATGCACTGAAATAATGCTATTTTAATAAAAATATGTTTTGTTTATTCTGACTTGCTTGTTTTGTGCACATGCCATTTGTTTGGAGCAATTAGATTAAGATGAGGACTTAATGAGTGTAAGGCTCTGGTCCAATAAAGACTGATGGGACTGCAAATTCCCAATCTATCTGATAATTCGTATGAAATCTTAATATAATATAATATAATTTAATATGAATTCACATAACCAGAATTACACTTGGCACAAAGACAAATACTCCTATACTTCCAAAGCTCAAAACAGATGCAACTTTAAATTTCCATAGCAACAGACTAAACTCCCGAAGGGAAAAAGTGGTTGATGGAATTGCAGTGAGATGAACAAAGAAAGACTTTCTTTTTCCCCAGATGGCAGTCCGGTAGTGCTTTTTATTTCTCCTGACAATTACGAGTAAAATACAGACCATCCCTGGCAGAATCTCTGAGCCCTAATCCTCTTCTGAACTGAAAACCTCAGTTTTTGTACTTCTAACATCACAGACAAAAGCTTAACCGAGGTACCAACATTATCCTCTTTAAGACAGAATTGTGGACTTCATAGCGCACAGATTATCCTGTGCTTTTGTTGCTCATGCTTATTGTGTTTCATTCTATCAGTACCTATGGAAGCCATAAAACCCGTGTGTCACTACATCATTCCACTGCTTTATGGTTCATAGTTTATGGTTCTGTTGATTCATCGATTGCCCTATTGAACATCGCAGAGGGAGATACACAGCCACTGTGTGCAGTAAGTTTTTTCATACAGCGATTTATCTTCATGTTTACTGAAAACAGACCCCATAAGAATCATCTTAGAATCACTCCAAAGAACATTTTGTAATGCGCTTGACACCAGGAGCCTCTACAGGACTCATGACCGATGTGCCATTTTGAAGCAGTGCCCACATTACAGCGCACTTCTGAGACAGTAACGAAGAAAAAACCTGGGATCAGCACTGAAACCACATTAAGAGCTGGCTATTCTCATTCCTTCTTGGAGGTTACTTAGTAACCTTTTCCCCATGATGGCAATATGAGACTGGGGTGAGTTGCTGCACTTCAGTCTGATTCATGTTGGTACCCTCTACAATCTCAGGTTCACTTAGAATGGCTATCCAACAAAGGAAAAGCAGAGGTGAGTGCTTCACCTCTAATAATGCCTGTAGGCCACAATCTCCTCCAGCCAGAGGCAGTCATCTTAGAGTCTTTCAGACATGCTGTATCAGAGTAACCCAATAAACCAACCAACATACTTTCAAACCAAAAGTTAGAACAAAGATCCTTGCAAATAGCTACATAGATACATACATTGACTACATAGAAAGCAGTGATGAGCAATAGCCAATTCAATTTAACTGATGATGATGATTAAATTACTCCAACTTTTTGCTCTTTTCTCAGACTATGAAGGATCTATGTGTTTGAAAACAGTTTTACAGAAAATATATGCTAAAAAGATGTTGCCAGCTCACTTGTAGCAGTAACATAAGATACTCAGAGTAAACTAAAGTTCAAAATCTTAAATAAATCTTGAGAAGTTCATGCTGTGGATTAAACTATGCAAAGTCCTCATTCCCAGATGAACACATAGAACATCAGTAGGAAAAAAACAACAAAAAACTACATTTACTCCAAGGTAAATTACTTCACTTCACTTCACTTCACTTCACAGTAACATTACTTCATTTACAGTATGTGTTGGTTCAGGTTATTATGCTAAAGGGGATAGAAACTAAAATTTTTCCCTTTAACACATTCTATTGACTATAAGTAATCTTGCACCTACATTTCTACTAACTCTCATTAGAGTGTTAGTAGTGTATTAGTTGACTGGTAGGGTTAGGGTTAGATTAAGTTGACACGTTCTTGCAAAGTTACTTATAGTCAGTAGAATATCTGTTGGGAGACCAACACAATAAGGAGTTAGTAGATATGAAGCAGACAGTCTACTAATACTCTTATGAGAGTTTGTTGACATGTAGTTGCAACATTACTTAGTGTCAACAGAATGTTCAAAAGGGACCCTCAAAATAAAGTGTTACCAAGAAAAAAGAAAGAAATGAAAGAAATGAATACTTTTTTTGAGCAAGGATGCATTTAATTGATCAAAACTGACAGTAATGACATTTCAAATAAATGTTGATCTTTTGAACTCTCTATTCCCCAAAGAATATCATCAGGATTTTTCAAACATATTAATAAGCAACAAAGCTGTTTCCAACATTAATAATAAGAAATATTTCTTAAATCTTTCTTACCCCAAACTTTTGTATGTAAGTATACTTGTAATTTAACAATGTCTTTAAAGATAAAAATGCTCTGCAATCTCAGAAATAATTCCAAGCACAGGTTACTGAAAATCATGCTGAAGTCTCAAGCTTATTTGTATGGGATGTTTTGTAAAGCTTGTGTAAGTTAGTAATAATGCGGGTGCTATATGTGAACCGCATTCAGTCCAGGAGGTATTGTATTGTGAGGTGGCCTTAGAATACCTTCTGGAGGAATTACACAACATAAAAGGACAAAAAAAGAATTATTTTATAAAAATCATTCATTTTATGTAAATATATACTAATATGTTTTAGAATAAATTGGATTTTTCTTTGCCATTCAATTTAGTCTTCCCTATTTTCCACTCTGCATCTCTAATCCTTCAGCCGTGGCGGCAGCAGCAGAAACTAACCCTAAATCATCTTGAAATCAGGCAAGTGGAACCACTGATTACAGCATTTCATAATCCACTGACGACTGGCACAGCAGACTATATAGTGTATAAAGAGAGCCGAGCCTATGTGGAAACCATTAATAGCATTAGAATAGAGGCTCCTTCCAGCTAAAGTCAAGTGCTGCATTGCAAACACATGAAGAGATGGATGTGCACTGGTCAAAAGGAAATAGAGGGAAAGTGAGAGATCTTGCCCCATGCAGACTGTAGATGATTTTAAATTCCCTTTTGTTTGCTTTGCTCTGTACTGTAGCCTGCAGTTGGGCTTTCCTCTATTTGCTTGTTCTTCTAGAGGAAGGCTGGAAACAGGGTAGTGCTGTGGGCTTAGCAACTTAAAGCAAGATACCGGATTGTACTGTAAAACAGAAAAAAAGTTACAGCAGGCTCAAGAAACTAACAAAGCAAGCACAGCAAGCACTGAATTTTAAATAGCGGGTCAAGACCTGTATTTGAGAACCTACAAATACAGTTCTACCTAGATATGAGGAAAAGGAAACATCTTCAGTGACTCAAAGCTATCTTCTAAGCTCATTTTGTTGTTGTATGCATGTAAAGGACACACATATGGATATTTTAAGCCTCCTCTTCTTGTAATGTCTGACTTCCTTTTACTAAGTTAGGTTACCTCACGAGATCTCTGATTCAGGCAAACTGCTTGGAATCCAAAATGCATTAAAGTTTCTGATGAAGCAGAAATTGTAGGATCTTAAGAGTCTTCTTCTCTTTCAAGTATGTCTCGGTACCCGTGAGAATATCTGGTGGCAAAGTTCAGCCTCCGCATTTACGATACATCATCCCTACACCTGCCAAACTCATTAAGAGGAATCAAAAATAAGAAAACTAATTAAAGTCACGGTGGTGCCAAACTGTGTTTTCCAATTTTACTTTGTTTTCTTTGAACTACAGAGCGAGTTTGAAGAGGAGACATCTGCATGTTTGATCCTCTTCTCTTCACTTTCTCCTGACAACACTCAGTGCTGTTGTGAAGGGAATCTTTGGGAGACATGTGTAGAATGACAATGTATCACACTATTCATTTCCTCCTGCTTATTTTCCTCACATTTCTTCCTGTTGTTCATTTTGCTGGAGGAAAATTAATAACTCAGCACCAGTCACAGTCACTACAGCAGGGAAGATGACGATCGTGAAACCGAAATACATCTTTGTAAGATAACAAATGATTGAAATAGCATCAGCAGATGAAACAAAGCGGTTTTCCAACTCATAGCTCAATTCTGATAGAAAGATAATCAGTAAAGAGGCGCTTTATTTACAGCGTTTGGCTAGATGATGGATTTTGCTCCTGAGAATTTATCATATTTATTACTGTTATGATTTTCTCAGAAATATTGTCATCATTCATGCGTTTTGCAAGGTATTAAGGATTAGATGCAAAGGGACCATTTTTGAATTTTTATGTGCTGTTTTATTTGATTTGAAAAAAGTTTATCTATAGTGTTTGTGAAAATAGACTGTCATAAAAAATCTTTAATTAATTTTTTCATGTCATGAGGATATAGGCATGAGGGTTAGACTTCACGTAAAGGGATAGTTCACCCAAAAATGAAAATTACCCCATGATTTACTCACCCTCAAGCCGTCCTAGGTGTATATGACTTTCTTCATTCAGACGAATGCAATCAGAGTTACATTAAAAAATGTCCTGGCTCTTCCTAGCTTTATAATGGCAGTGAATGGTGGTCAAGATTTTGAAGCCGTTCCAGCGGATGACATAGGAGGTACAGGTGTAGAGTAATTCAGGAATTTTTTTTGATACAACTCTAATTGCATTTGTCTGGAAGAAGAAAGTCATATACACCTTGGGTGAGTAAATCATGGAGTAATTTTTATTTTTGGGTGAACTATCCCTTTAACTTAACTAAACTAAACTACACTGAACTACATTAAACTACACTAAAATAAAATAAAATATATTTTTTAAATTAAAATTTTTACTATGTTTTATTCAAACACCAATGTAAAACTGCTAATGTGTATGCTTATATGATGGAGCTGTATTAGCTGTACTGGAGTGAGAGAAAACAAACTGACTTTCTCTGACTTTCAAAAAACATGCTCCTCACTCCAGGCAAAATTACGCAATTGCTCACATAGTCTGACAGCAGTGTAACATAGACCCAAATAGAGGTTGAGATGAGTCAAACACTAAGATGAAACCATGACTGACACTTTACACTGCAGTACAGGGAAATACTGTGATATGCAAGTGTAATCAGAAGTAATACAATAATATAACATGAAACTAATATAAATAATGTATGTAGCTACATAAACATGGTCAGAAAGTTCAAATATCAGTGGATGAAGAGAATAAAGTTTTTCATTTGTGAGTGACACACTTTTTAGTGGTTTGGACCCAATGCTATGTGTTTGATTAAATGTGAAAAAACAACAACAACACAATTATATTTCCACCCACTGTACTTAAAAGAGGGCCTTTATTCCTTCTTTTTAAAATTAGTTTTTTAAATTGTTTCACCATTGTGACTAAAGAAGGTGAAATATGATAAGAGTTCGAATTTGTCCAGAGGGAATTTATTTATTTATCCTTTATTTCTTAAAGAACAAAACACTGTTTTCTTGGAACGCATTACCTGCATTATAGTTCATTTTACTTCCTCAGATAATTTTATGTTGACACAGACAGGTGTAAGTCACAATGAGATACAAATGAGTATCAGTGACAAGTACAAAAACTGAATTAATATTAAGACTCCTTGCAGTCACTGTCTTTCTCACATTAATTCTGATTCTGTAAGTGCTTTCCCAAAATCCCCATCAAATTAAATCAGATTTGTGTTACATTGCAAGATAAGGGAAAAGGAAGAAGCCTATTATTTTGGACAGTAATTTCTTGAACTGTCACGTTCAGCATTTCACGATGTTGAAATCTAACCCAGAGAAGTTGCACCATATGGCATTTAGAAAACAAAAACAAAAACAAAAACCTTTTCCTTTGAATGAAATCACGTTTCTTAGTGCAAATTGAGTAAAAGAGGAGTCAAATAAAATAAAAAATATAATTAAAATAATATATTTAGTCTAAAGACAAACTAATATTTAATATATATATATATGATAGCTATATATGATATATATGTAATCTACCAGAGAGCACTGTTAAAGGTTATACAGGGATAAAGTGAATTTACACTTGCACAATATGAATCTGTAAGCAATCTGCCAGGTGGCTGGACACTGCATGCAACCTAAATACCTTGACTGACTTTCTATAGGTATCGTTCTATGCGTCAGACTGAAGAAATGCTTTTCACATTTCCTCTGATTCGTTCAGTGGCAGTTTTGCCCGGTAAGCATCACAAAAGGGTCCTCTAGCATGGCTGAAAAAGGCCTGCTATGTGATCTAAAACCAATTTCACTGTTAGAATAAGCCAACACACATTTCCTTATCTTCCCCTTGCAGTCCAAACACCCAGGCATAACCGTGAGAGGTGAAGCATGGTAAAAAAAATAGAATCTAATTTTAAAGGTAAGCACCAAACAAAAGCGATGCTTTAAGAGTGTTACCGAGCTGGGATAAGCAGGTGTTTGGCACGCCATGAAAAGGTGATTTCACATGAACCCTCAGTTTAATTGGGTCTCAAAGCTCTGGCCTCCTGCTAAAAGAACGGACCTGCGATTTGGCCTTTCCTCTTCTCTCTGTAGCAACAGCATCTGAGGAACCTTCTTTGTGTGACCTTTGATTTTCTAACCATCCTGTATATCAGTGTTTGTACTTTTTATTTTTAAAAGGCAGTATGGAAATGAACAGTGTCTAAATGGTGTACAGTGACTTTTAGGGTAGAAATTTCTCTGGGTAATTTTCAAGCCGTGTTGAGGTTTATCTTGTGTAATCAAATAGCTTGTGGCACTCCGAAAAAAAGACTGTGAAAAATATAACTTCTATGCAGTGTTAGTAATATCATACACTATTGCAGTATTATACTATTATATTATTTATATAGTATATTATTTATATACTATTAGAAATTTATCTGGGTAAATTTCAAGCCGTGTCAAGGTTTATCTTGTGCAAGCAAATATCTTTTGGCACTCCAGGAAAAAGAAAAGACTTTCTAATTGTGAAAAAGAATTTCTATGCAGTGTTATATTAGAATTATTAATATACTATTATAGTATTTATTATTTATTGAATAGTATTTACTTTTGTACTGTTTAGTTTAAAGGAATAGTTCACCCAAAAATGAAAATTCTGTCATTAATTACTCACCCTCATGTTGTTCCAAACCTGTTTGACCTTGAGGGTGAGAACTATCCCTTTAGGTCTTAGTTATTTTGTTATATATATATATATATATATATATATATACAGTGCCTTGCGAAAGCATTCATACCCCATCATTTTTTTCACGTTTTGTTATGTTGCTGCCTTATGTTAAACCGCTTTAAATTACTTTTTTCCCACATCAATCTACACTCCGTACACCATATTGACAAAGCAAAAATAGATATGTCACAACTTAAATCTATTAAAAATAAAAAACTGAAATAAGTACATTGCATACGTATTCATACCCTTAACTAAATATTTAGCTTAAGCACCTTTGAAGTCTTTTTTTGTTTGATGCGACAAGCTTTGCTCATCATCATTAGCCAATTATCTGCCATTCTTCTCCTCACCTCTTCACCTCTTCACCTCTCAAGCTCTGTGAAGTTGGATGGGGGCAGATGAACATTTTCAAGTTTCTTCAGAAATATTTGATGGAGTTCAAGCTCAGGCTGTGGCTGGGCCACTCAAGGACATTCTCAGAGTTGTCTACTCTTGCTGTGTATTTAGGTTCATTGTTTTGTTGGAAGGTGAACCTTCTGCCCAGTCTGAGGTTCTGAATGCTCTGGACTAGGTTTGCATTAAGGCTATCTCAATATTTTGGTGCATTGAGCTTTTCTTCTACTCTGATGTGTCCCTCAGTCCCTGCTGTTGAAAAGCATGAGACTGCTACCAGCACACTTTACTTTTGGGATGGTACTCTGCAGGTGATGAGCAGTGCCTAGTTTCCTTTAAACATGATGTTTGGAATTGAGGTTAATCAGACCAGAGAAAATAGTTTCTCACAGTCTGAGGGTCCTTTAGGTGCTTTTTTGCAAATTCCAAGTGTGTTTTTGTGTGTCTTCACTGAGGAGAGGATTGAGTCTGGCCACACCGGCATAAAGCACAGATTGGTGGAGTGTTGCAGTGATCATGGAGCTCATCTAGAGTGACCATCAGGTTCTTGGTCACCACACTAACCAAAACCCTTCTCCATCAATTGCTCAGTTTGGCCAGGAGGCCAGCTCTAGGAAGAGTCCTGGTTGTTTCAATCATCTTCCATTAAGGGTAACAGAGACTACATGCTTCTGTAACCATTCAATGAAGCAGAATTTTTTTTTCTGAACTCTTCCCCAGATGTGTGGCTTGACGCAAACCTGTTTCTGAGCTCTACAGGCAGTTATTTTGATCTCAGGGCTTGGTTTTTGCCCTGATATCCATTATCAGCTGTTAGACCTTTTATTAAGACGTGTGTGCCTTTCCAAATCATACCCATTCAACTGAACTTTCCACAGGTTAACTTCACTCAAAGTGTAGTAACATCTACAAGCAATATGAATGCTCCTGAGCTAAATCAACTGTCCCAGATAAGGGTATGAATACTTATGCAATGGAATCATTTAAGTATTTTATTTTTTAATAAATTTGCGAAGATGTTAAAAAACAGTTTTTTTTGCTTTACCATTATGGTGTATGGAGTGTAGACGGATGTGGAAAAAAAGTAATTTAAAGCAGTTTAACATAAAGCAGCAGCATAACAAAATGTGAAAAAAAAATTAAGGGGTATGAATATTTTCGCAAAGCACTGTGTGTGTGTGTATATATATATATATAATTTTATATTTTTATTTTCCATACTTTTATTTTATTTCAGCTTTATTTTAAATTAATGATTTTTTTTTTTTTTTTGCCTTTATTATGATAGGACAGTGTAGAGCTGACAGGAAGCAAAGCGGGAGAGAGAGGGCGCAGGATCGGGAAAGGCCCTTAAGCTGGGATTTGAACTTGGGGCACCTTGGGGAACTTGGGTGATATATGTTGGCGCGCTGCCCACAAGGCAATCTCTGCTGGCATGAAAACATTTTTAATAGTTGGTTTTAGTTTTAGTTAACAATAACAGAGCTGTTTCTATGTCACTGTTCAAATATAGACTGGATTCAAATGAGTTTTAATCACTCCCTCTGGCTTCTATTGGTCAGACAGACAGGTAGCACCACCCCCAAACTCATCAATTATTAGTTGAGCCAATGTTGCCATGTCCAGCCCAAACAGATTACAATTCCATTTTGTGCCACTAGTTGTGCAGAATTTATGTCACCTTTAAACAAAATTTTTGTAACATGCTTGTAAATCTACATAATCATATGCAAACCTAAAATAAAATTCATCTGATGAATCTGATGTCATCTGATATTGATTCTGTTGGTAGTATGTAGTAGTGCAACTGGCTGATCAAGAAAAAAACTGGTATAAAATATTACATAAATTGTATATTTTGTATAGTATAGTAAAAACTGTATATTATCATAACTCAGTGTTAAATAAGGTGAAAAGGGATTGGAACAGTACTACATCTGGTAGCTCTAGAGTAATTTTTCTTATTTTATTTTATTTTTCCCTGTCTATTTTAGATGCACAATAGTGCAAAATAATATTTGCAGCTTCCAGCGTTCTTTCTCCAATGGCGCAGCCATGATAAAACAGCGACAGTGCTGATTTGTTTCCAGCGTGAGAGCAACAGGGAAACACTTTACTGTGTGATGCAGTCAGATTGCATTTCCTCCCACTGTGAGATGTCTTGCAGAGTCCTCCTGTTATGAACACCCCTGGGGCCTCCTCTGCTCCTCACCACACACACGTCAATAGTCCTGTCCATTAAGCGGGGGGCTGCATGGAACAATATTTAGAGGTTATTGAAAGGCCTTACATTAGTCACAACATAACTGCTTATTGGATATTTGTTCTTTTAGGGTTTTAAAAAGAAGTGTTTATAATAATAACATTTATACATTGATGTTTTTGAATGCATGGAAAAAAAACAAAAAAACTGTATTATTCCTGTCGCTCACCCTTCCTTCCTAAAGGTGTCTGTATTCATTTAGTATGGAGCACTTAAGTAATTATAAGAGAGTTCAGGGTTGAAGGGCAGCCATATGATGAAGGTAATTGTTTAGTGCTTTTTTACAGTAATGGCCAATTCCTGACCCTTTGGCTTAAAAGGAGCTCATTTTTGAGTTTTAGCAAACTGATGTACTATAATAAAAATTGATTCACTCTGGAGAGCAGACTAACAGTTGTATAGGAAACTGTGAAAATAATGTTCGTTTTGCTTCTGCTCACTTATATATTATATATTTATAAAATAAAATTGATATATATATATATATATATATATATATATATAAATATATATTAAAAGATTTATAAATTTTGTACAATTAAAAATATATATATTATATGTATTACCATCCTAAAGCTTAGGGTGACACAATTTTAAAGGAATACATTTATTCATCAAGGATGCATTTAATTGATCAAAAGTGACAGCAAAGACTTCAAAATTGTTACTATATATATATGTATATACTGCTTGTTGTGCAAAATGTTTCTTGAGCAGTAAAACAGCATATTAAAATGATTAATAATAATGAAAGATCATGTGACCCTGAGGACTGGCTTAATAGCTGTTGAAAATTCAGCTTTACCATCACAGGAATAACTTACATTAAAAATATTAAAATATTATATATATATATATATATATATATATATATATATATATATATATATTGTTATTTTAATTATTAATATAGTTTTCACAATTTTGCATTTTTCAACATAAAAAATCGTTAAAAATTAAAATTTGATGTTTATCTGCTTACCCCCAGGGCATCCAAGATGTAGGTGACTTTGTTTCTTCAGTAGAACACAAACGAAGATTTTTAACTCAAACCGTTGCAGTCTGTCAGTCCTATAATGCCAGTCAATGGGCACACAATCTTTGAGAGAAAAAAAAACATGCACAGACAAATCCAAATTAAACCTTGCAGCTCGTGACGATACATTGATGTCCTAAGACACGAAACGATAGGTTTGTGCGAGAAACTGAACAGTATTTATATCATTTTTTACCTCTAATACAGGTAATGTCCAACTCTCCTGAGCTCATCCACAACATCCAGTGCGTGACGCGTCAACGGCTCTGGAACATAGATGTATATATACATAGATATATATGTAGATCCTTACGTATCACAGCCCATAGAAACAGTCGCCAATGAGGCATCTATATATATCGATGTGCCACAGCAGGTTGACGCGTCACGCGCCGGATGTTGTGACAGTCGGATACTGAGGTTTATCAGAGGTAAAAAATTATATAAATACTGTTCAGTTTCTTGCACAAACTGATCGTTTCGTGTCTTAGGACATCAATGTATCGTCACGAGCCGCAGGGTTTAATTTGAATTTGTCTGTGCATGTTTTTTTTTCTCTCAAAGATTCTGTGCCCATTGACTGGCATCATATGACTGACAGACTGCAACGGTTTGAGTTAAAAACCTTTGTTTGTGTTCTACTGAAGAAACAAAGTCACCTACATCTTGGATGCCCTGGGGGTAAGCAGATAAACATCAAATTGTCATTTTTGGGTGAACTATCCCTTTAACTGTTACTGCTCTAAGTAAGTTTAGCCTATACATCACAAACTTTGTCACAAATGTGGCTAAAAATTTGCTAATCCTCACATATCATCAGCACAGTGTTATAAATGAGAGCTTACTGATTTTTTTTCAGTAAAAAACAGGATGCATAAATAAACTTCACATACAGTACAGGGAATATCCAGAAAGCAGAAGAAAGAAAATGAAATGAAAAGTAAAATTATGCAGATTAAAAAAAATAAAATAAATACTGTTAAAAAACTGCTGTCTTCTTCGACCAGAATGACTGTAATTGATGATATCAGTAAGACAGACAGGAATCCTGTGAAGATGGACCGCAGGAGACTGAGATGAGTCTTCTTATCAACAGCACTTCATTATTCATGTGCTCATGAATTATTCATTATCTGTGGTTTGAAAAGAGGACGAGTTCCTTTGTAAACATGGGGAAATACAAGCAGAGATGTATCATTCAATAGTGTTTCTTCTTTATAGGTGGTCTTAAAAGCTTCTGGGCCTGAGGTCTTTATGCCAATTCACACCTCAGTCTTAAACGCTCAGTTCCTGAGGAATAAAAATAGATTGTGAAGAGTAATGCACTCTGCTTGCTTCAGGACAACTGTTCCTCTAGTATGTAAATTGTCACTATATAAGTCGCTATGCACATAATAAGTGTCAGTTACGTTTGGAAATGTTTCTTCATGACCACATACAGCATGGAGTCCTTCAGTGACATTTGAATGTTTTCATTAGTAACACACAGAAGCAGTTATAGATTTTGGGTTTACTTTTGACCATGAGCCATGCCCACTTATCTTGTTACTCCAGGTCTTGTTGTTCGTTATGACTCTGGCAGGTTTAAAATGGGTTCATCCGTCATTTTAGATTGTCCTGAAAAAAGATCAATGAATTTTAATGCAATAATAATAATAATAAAAAATTCTTACCCTGAGACATAATTATTAATTGACCATAGAAAAGTGGAAGCAGCAGACAGTAATTCATAGGAGCAGAGAGGTTCACTTTTTATTAGAAAATGAAAGCTTGTTTTACTTTGTTTGCAGGTTGCTTTTAAAAAGATGGATGTATCACTTTGGTTTTGAGTAATGCTGAGGCCTGGATGCAAACCGCAGACTGCAGCTTTCTGCAATTTCTATGCTGATTTTGAGGGAAATTCTGAAGAATTCTTTCATTTAAAAAATGTGATAGATGGTTCTGAAAGCACTTCAATCTTATTGATAACTAAAAGGCATTACCAATTTCTCAAACACATTTACATTAGCAGCATTTACATTATTTTCTTTGCATGAATATATCTCCACCAGAACCACTGCTAACAGCAATCTTATATATAGTGGTTTCGATCTCTACAAGAGTGTCAGATGCCAAAGGAGGAATAAATGAGCATTTAAAGCTGCTCAATACTGCTGTCAGAAATCTTTCACAAGTACAGATGAGATTTTCCTCCAGAGATAATCTAAAGGTGACACTGTGAAGATACAGGACTTGGGTGTATATGTGAGTGAGGGACGCGTCAGGATAGGAAAATAACCTCAGCTGCCAATTTCATGGTGAAATACTTTTCTGTCCTCTTCCTCATTATGTTAAAAATGTAAAAATGGCATATTAAAATGGCGTTCAGATATTGTGATCAGAGGTCAGCTGGGCATTTCATCAGACAGGAGTGAATATAAACAGTCACCACACCACATGGCTTTATGAAAGCATTAAAGGGGTCATCAGATGCCCATTTTCCACAAGTTGATATGATTCTTCAGGGTCTTAATGAAAAGTCGATACCATAATTTGGTATTTGGCTAACTAGCACATTATTAGGAAAGGCGATTTGCAAAGATTCATAAAAAAACCCTTATACTCCTTCTGTAGATGAAGCTGGATCACGAATGATTTGCGCGAACAAAGACACATTTAGGCAGATCGGGATTGGCACATTCCCTTCAAAACGAAAGTAACATTAATCCTCTGTGTCTTCAGTGGCTCAGATGTCGGGAGTAACTGACGACTGCTATATTCATTATTACATCCAACAACCTCAATCGCTTAATCGGAGACATCTTGTCTTCCCCTGCACCGGAGTCGACACAATGGTAGGCAGCTCATTGCTCACTCAGGGCGGGTCTAAGGTAAGACGGCCTTATCAATCAACTATCGTGGGAGCGGCCTGTACAGAGCTATGTCATTCTGACAGGAATCTCAGAACAGCCTGATTTGAGAAAGGGGATTTTAAAATAGGGATTTAAAAAAAAAAAAAAAAAACACTGGGTGGAATTTTATCATTATAGGATGGATGTGCACACACACTTCCAACACACATTTATGTTCAAACAACTTGTAAAGTGAATTTTGCATCCGATGACCCCTTTAAAGTACATTATGCAATAATTTCACATGAGAAGGTCATGTGAAATCATTGCATAATGTACTTTAAAAAGGTCATGTGAAATCATTGCATAATGTATTTTAATGCTTTCTGTCATGAATCCGGTTCATGGACTTCCGCCCAGTTACCACCAGAGGTCGCCCTTCCATCATATTGACTCTCACACCACACAGACTGTTGCATGTCACTCTGGACTGCATTACCCATCATCCATTGCACTGATTGCACACAGCTGTAACCAATCACACACACACTATATTACACCCACTCAGATCCTTCTAAACCTGCTGAGTATTGTTTAGCGTTTATCGCTCTCCTAGTGATAGCTACATTACGGAGCCATTCCGTGTTTTCTGAGTCTGAGTCTAAGTCTTGTTTATCCTGTTTATTGCCTGAGTCATTCGTGTCTTGATCCTAGCCTGTGTATCTCGTTTCTTGTCTGTTCTCTGCCTGCCCTGAAGTTTATAGCCTGCCTTGGATCCAGTGCTCTCCATAAGTATTGGAACAGTAAAGACAAAATTGCTCTGTTGGCTGTGGAGTCAAGACATTTGCAAATATGATTAAAAGATGAATATGAGACAAAACTACAGAATGTCACATTTTATTATTAGCTGTTTTAACACATACATGTTTTACCAAATAAAAAGAACAGCACTTTTAGAGTTCATCCCACTCATTGATGTGAGCATAAGTATTGGGACAGTTGAATATAAGGCAGATATAAAAGATTAAAAGCTATTATTTAGTTGCAGATCCCTTGCGCACAATCACAGCAGTGAGTCTGTGACCCACAGACATCACCAGACTCTTGCTCTCATCCTTTCAAATACTTTTCCCAGCCTTTAATGCAGCCAATTACAATTGTTGCTTGTTTTGGGGAGTTTCTGCCTTTACTCTCCTCTTCAGCTGGTGAAATTCATGTTCAATCGGATTTAAATCTGGAGATTGACTTGGGCAATCTAAGACTTTCCATTTCTTTGCCCTTATAAATTCCTTGACTGAACTGGCAGGGTGTTTTGGGTCATTGTCCTGATGCAATATGAAGCACTTCCCAATGAATCTGGTGGCATTTTCTTGAATATTGGTAGGCAAGATGGTTTTGTACCCTTCCAAATTCATTCTGCTACTGTCATCATACATTAAGTCATCAGTAAAGTTGAGAGGGCAGTAGATTGTCAGAGCATCAGCCTAGCTTTCTGGAAGTTGTTGGTGATTTTATAGACACGTCTTTTAGGGTTCATTTTCACAGCTTTTATGATTTGTCTGTCATCAACTGTTTTCTCAGCTGATCAGGTAGTTGTTGGTTGCTGGTGGTTTCCAAACTCTTGATTTCTCCATGCCCTTTGTTTTGACTATAGCTCTAATTGACCTCCTCTTTTCTTTTAGCATCCAAATTGCTTGCTTTTCTCTCAAAGTCAGCTCCCTCGTCTTCATCCTGGTTTGTGTGTGTCATCATCGAATGCAAGATTCAGAATGCAGAAGTAATGGATATAACTGATACAACACATTCCCTGCTTTTAATATCTGAAGAATTAATGCAACAGGACACAGCTGATCACTTAGAAAGACCTGTGAGGCAACTGTTCCAATACTTATGCTCACATCAGATAGAGGGATGAAACTCTAAAAGTGCTGAACTTCTTAGCTGGTAAAACATCTATGTGTTGAATCACCCAATAATAAAATGTGACATTCTGTAGTTTTGTCTCATATTCATCTTTTAATCATATTTGTAAATGTCTTGACTCCACAGCCAACAGAGCAATTTTGTCTTTACTGTTCCAATACTTTTGGAGGACACTGTATCTCTCTCTCGTCTTGTCGTTTGGACTCTGTTTGCCCCTGTCTGGACTATTATCGTGTACCTGGATTATCTCTCTTTGTTTTGCTCCCTGGATCACGTTTGCTGCTGATCAACCCCGTCTGTTCACTGGACTGCTCTTGTGTTTTGCCTGTGCCATACCTGTTTGCTGGTGTTTCCACCCTGCCTGTATTTTTGACCACATCTCTGTCTAATAAAGCTCGCAAATGGATCCGCACGTTTCTCGTCTTGTTCGCCCTGTTACACTTTCATTGTTTCATGTAGATTAAAAAATATTAAACTCAATAAAAAGAAAAATATTTATCTTTTTAAGAAACAGTACTACTATTTTTTTTAAATAATAATAGATTTTTTTATAGTAATTATATTTATATTAGGTGTAATATTTTTTTAGATTTTTAGACGAGTTCCTTCATTCATTCAGTAGGTTCAATTAGTAGCTCCTAACACCAGAAAAATTAAATGGCTCCAGAAGTTATCATTTTAATTATATAAACAATATTGTTGCTGAATATTTTGTCAACACTTATCTGACTGTGGTGGCAATTCAATAAATGGAGCTGAAAATTAGTTTGTAACCATCTTGTGGTTTAAATTAATTGGTTCATTGAAATGAATTCTACATTTGCCAGCATTTATTATAAATATATAACGTATCAAAACAAAACAAATGTGCCCAGTGGTTGTGTTCAGATCTGGAGAAAGCTACCATGATAATTTTATCGGAACTATTTATATATAAAAGTGTTTTGTAAAAAATCTGCCTCATCTACTGACCAGATGTAAATGAACATATGCACATTTATGAGAAGATAAAAACAACATGTAAACATTCGCATCGCAGCACTGTGATCGAGAAAATAGTGGACAGAGCTTTACATGCTTAAAGCTTTTCATGCTTAATTTTTTTCTATTGATCAGCTTATTTCGGATCTATACCAACGCTTCCAATCCGATCGAAATTTCATTTGAATCAAGCTCAGTTGGTTTGATTGAGGTGTTTACTTGAATGCTCTTCGGTCTGATTGAGCCATCAGTCCAATTACTGACATTATCTGGATTCATGTAAAAATTAATGTAGCTTATGATAGATTTGAAGTAAATGGAATGATATTGATTGACAGATGCAAACACGTGTTTAGATGAAAGCTTTCAGTAAGTTCTGAGTGTAGTGAGATCCAGAAATTTAAAAACTGAAATGAATGTGTTTGTGGAGTTATTTTTTCAAAGCAGTGTTTCTGCATATCGAGCCTCAAGGTAAGTGAAGTGCACAGTCCCATTTCCTCATGCTGTCAAGGAAACTGTTTAGCAGGAGTACAAAGACTTTTAAAAAAATATATTTTGGGGATGCAAAAAATGCCCCAAACAACAAAGAATTGAATTTCTTACGCCCATCTGCTGCTTGCCGCAAACATAGGATATGACATCAACTTTTATGTCTCGCTGCTTTTCTGCAATAATTCCATAAAATTTATGGCTAACTGAATCAAAAACTATGACTCATCCGTCAAAACTTGAACATTAAGGGAGCTCGCTGACTCACTGTCCCTAAAGATGTTTTCTTCTGGCTGACTGAATTCTTGTTTCGGATTCAAAATCATTGTCCTAATATGCAAAAATCGCTTCATAATCACTTTCCAGTAATGAGCTTTGGTGTCTGGTGGCGCTGAGTGACAGAGGTTTGGTCCAGGATCACTCTGCATTCAGGCCTCCTCCAGTCATCGGCTCTGAGCTAAGCTCATTATGTAAAACACAGCACAGCGTGAAGACCACATCCTGATGCCTAAACTCACACTGATGTACTGCCTGCAAAATCTATTTTAAGCTGGCTGTGTCTGGCTTCGTCCTCTGAGAACAGACACGGGGCGCAAAAATCTCCACTGACATTGAGTCACTGCTACAAAAAATTGGTGCCTGTCACCCATCTGCTGAGAACAGGTAGCAGTGTTTACCACAAATCCACAGAAAAAAAAAAGAAGAAAGAAACGAATGCCATCTTCCATTAAGTTAATTCCATCTTCCCATAATCTGATGCCTTGGATGAGAACTGTGAGCATTTCTCATGCATTCTCAATGGTAATTTGTTCTTGATTATAATGCCATCTGTATGTCTTACACCCCACTTATGGTTAGATTTAGGGGCGTAAACTCTATATTAAATTATTTAAAGGGGTCCTATTATGCTTTTTCACTTTTTGAATTTTAGTCAGTGTGTGTATGGCCATAAAAAAGGGAGATATTTCGTTTTTAAAAAATACCTTTTCAAGAACTCCAACGAACGGCTCGTTTGGACTACAAAGTTGTTTTCCTGTATTTGTGATATCACAAATTGGCCAATTAGAATATCATTAAAATAAATCCTGCCTAAGCCTCGTTTATACTCGCGCCTGCACCTCCCCAAACGGACGAGGCGTTTATACTTGACGCGTTCGCCGTTGAGATATTCTTTGAAACGACAGGGGGCGCACAAACGAAATCGTCCTTTAAATCCGCAGGAAGTAGAAGAGAAGTAGGAATTTTACCGGAATTACGTCAGATCATTCAAGATGGACTATTGTTTGTTGATTTAATAAAATTTTACATCAAACTTTTTGTTCACTCTTTCATTTCTGTGCATAATGCAGACACATTTCTACATATTGCAGTATAGCTAACGGTATGTGGGTTATCGACAGTGTTGGAATTTACAGGATGTCTTATTTCTTATTGTAACATTTCAAATTAGACCACATTATTAGAGTACAAGTTAGACAAAAATATTGCCACGTTGAGGCTCAAGTAGGTGTAACTGTTCAAATACAAAATTAATGTTATAATGTATATAAGTTGAAACCTACAGTGTTTTGAAAATGTAACACTTCTAAAGGTTAGGGACTGCAAAATGTACTTTGCCATAGATTAACCCATGTGATGTCTTTGTTATGTTATATAAAATGAGAAGATATAACAACAGTTCAAAAGAGCAATGTTGATAAATATTGTTTTATTCTGAATAAAATATATTACAGACACATTGTTTTGTGGTGCATAGTATACTTTGCTATAGTTACAGTGCTACAGGCATTTGAATAATTATTTTAAAACTATTATAAAAATTACAAAGAAAATATAAGCTGTTCATGTTGACTGCGGCGCCGCGCGAACTGTTCCCTCGAGTCTCAAAAAATGTTGTGCACACTGCCACGCGCGAAATGAGGTTGCGCTCACCCAAAGCCAACTTCTGCTAACACCGCGATGACGTCATATTTGGCGCGCGCACCCAAGCGAACTTGCGGACTCGTAGCAAGACGAACTATTTCATTCTGCAATGACTTTAATTTATATACTGTAATTGATACTTAAATGTCTTACCCTCAAGTTATGTTTTTCTTCTTTTCTTTTTTTCCCTACTTTTTCTCATGTAATCTTTAGTACTTGATTTCAGTTGACATTGTATACTTATGATACTTTGTGTATTATGGAAAATTATTATTTGAAATGTCAGCTCTGTGTTGTATTGCATTAATAAAAAAAAAAAAACTTGCGGACTCGTGGAGTATAAACCAGGTTTAAAGAAATTCGAGTGGTTGGCGGGAGAATGCTTGGTTGAGCACTGCACGTTTCAAAATCGAAACCCGGTGCGGGTGTTTTTATAGCACTGTATTTCTGAAGGAAACCGACTGTTTTCAGAGAATTTTGGATGTCATTTTCATTTCATCTTGCATATAATGTCTGATAAAGCAGCGTTTGTGAGAGGAGATCTGTACAGTGTTACCGGGGAAACCTCGATATCTACCACTTCAACAGCGTCATATTTGCACAATATATGCCGCTGGCAGAGAATTCATCATGCATCTCAATAAATTAGAATGTCGTGGAAAAGTTCATTTATTTCAGTAATTCCTACTTAAATTGTGAAACTCGTGTATTAAATAAATTCAATGCACACAGACTGAAGTAGTTTAAGTCTTTGGTTCTTTTAATTGTGATGATTTTGGCTCACATTTAACAAAAACCCACCAATTCACTATCTCAACAAATTAGAATGCTTCATAAGAAACATTAGTTAAAATATTTTTAGTGAATTGTTGGCCTTCTGGAAAGTATGTTCATTTATGGTATATGTACTCAATACTTGGTAGGGGCTCCTTTTGCTTTAATTACTGCCTCAATTCGGCGTGACTGTGGCACTGCTGAGGTGGTATGGAAGCCCAGGTTTCTTTGACAGTGGCCTGCAGCTCATCTGCATTTTTTGGTCTCTTGTTTCTCATTTTCCTCTTGACAATACCCCATAGATTCTCTGGGTTCAGGTCTGGTGAGTTTGCTGGCCAGTCAAGCACACCAACACCATGCTCATTTAACCAACTTTTGGTGCTTTTGGCAGTGTGGGCAGGTGCCAAATCCTGCTGGAAAATGAAATCAGCATCTTCAAAAAGCTGGTCAGCAGAAGGAAGCATGAAGTGCTCCAAAACTTCTTGGTAAACGGGTGCAGTGACTTTGGTTTTCAAAAAACACAATAGACCAACACCAGCAGATGACATTGCACCCCAAATCATCACAGACTGTGGAAACTTAACACTGGACTTCAAGCAACTTGGGCTATGAGCTTCTTCACCCTTCCTCCAGACTCTAGGACCTTGGTTTCCAAATTATATACAAAACTTGCTCTCATCTGAAAAGAGGACTTTGGACCACTGGGCAACAGTCCAGTTCTTCTTCTCCTCAGCCCAGGTAAGACGCCTTCTGACGTTGTCTGTGGTTCAGGAGTGGCTTAACAAGAGGAATACGACAACTGTAGCCAAATTCCTTGACACGTCTGTGTGTGGTGTCTCTTGATGCCTTGACCCCAGCCTCAGTCCATTCCTTGTGAAGTTCACCCAAACTCTTGAATCGATTTTGCTTGACAATCCTCATAAGGCTGCGGTTCTCTCGGTTGGTTGTGCATCTTTTTCTTCCACACTTTTTCCTTCCACTCAACTTTCTGTTAACATGCTTGGATACAGCACTCTGTGAACAGCCAGCTTCTTTGGCAATGAATGTTTGTGGCTTACCCTCCTTGTGAAGGGTGTCAATGATTGTCTTCTGGACAACTGTCAGATCAGCAGTTTTCCTCATGATTGTGTAGCCTAGTGAACCAAACTGAGAACCAAAGGCTCAGGAAACCTTTGCAGGTGTTTTGAGTTGATTAGCTGATTGGCATGTCACCATATTCTAATTTGTTGAGATTTGAAGAACTTTGAATTGGTGGGTTTTTGTTAAATGTGAGCCAAAATCATTACAATTAAAAGAACCAAAGACTTAAACTACTTCAGTCTGTGTGCATTGAATTGATTTAATACACGAGTTTCACAATTTGAGTTGAATTACTGAAATAAATGAACTTTTCCATGACATTCTAATTTGTTGAGATGCACCTATATATGCCGCCACAAATTGTGTTAATCTGTGGGACTATGGTGTATAAATAAGTTCAACTGTATAACACTGCAATTCATGTTATAATGTTAGAATTAACAATACACATAATACCAGTTGCACTTATCTGTACATAGTAAATGCAGTTATTTTTTAAGCTGTTGTTGACATCCTATCTAAAACGTGATTTAGCCACAACACCCCCCCCCCCCCCCACAAAAAAACAACAACAACAATAACCCCAGCTAACACACGATGTAACAGTTATGTAAGGTATTGGTAATTTTTGGTAATCAACGTAACCACGACGTGGTATGTACGTAATTCCATTACCATCCCATTACCAACTCACAACGTCATCAATACGTCCTCCTAACGTAACAAGATAACCAAGAACGTCCCAGATAGGTACTCTATTCGTAATATATTGATAACTTCATGACTTACTGGCAACGTAACTGCAACATCGTATGCACGTAATTTCATTACCATAATTTTTGTACATTCTTTATATGCTCTCTGATTACCATAATGCTATTTAAAAAGTGTAATTAAACTTCAGACACAAGACTGAACGTTCCTTAAAGATAAAATGTGTTTCTTTTCACCAAGTCAGAATATGGACGATTGCTTTTAATATGCCCTATTAATAAATTCACAATTACACCCATACAGCACTGTTAAATATATTGAAATATATTTTGAAAATACATAAAACATAAAGTTAAAAAAATGTTCCTCATTATACATGTGTAAATATGTGTACGAAAAAATATATTCCTATACCTTAGTTTTTAATCAATGTTTTTCAATGTTATTTCTACACCACGTTTACCATTTCTAAAGCTATTATATTATATTATATTATATTATATTATATTATATTATATTATATTATATTATATTATATTATATTATATTATTTACATAAATTCTGCGTGACTTCTACGTGCTTGAATGGGCGCAAGGTCTCTCACTGTAGTTTTCACTAATTTCAGGTAAGTTTAGTCTCTAAAATTACACAAATAGTACATACAAGCGTTCCTGACACTTTCTTTCATGTAAATGACACGCTTCCGTTGAATATTTACTTTATAGAAATGGTTTAGTGTCTTCGGAAAGTCCGTTAGCATCTCAACCTTCAGGCTAACTATAAGAGGTAAGGTAGACTAACCATTGCTGTGTCCCAATTCGCATACTATCCATCGTAAATAGTATTCGAAAATAGATTAGTATGTCCCAAATCATAGTATGTTTAAAAAAGTATGCCAAAGATTCCCGGATGGTCTACTACATTTAAGTGCAGATCTATGCACACTCTAATGGCTAATATTGCCCACAACACATTGCGCGGTGGACTGGGGATTAGATTAGAAATACAAACACGCATAACAGGTGTTAAAAAAACTACAAACATGGCGGATATGCGCGACCAACGGACAGGTAGAGAAAGGGATTTGAGTGATAAATAATCTGTCTAAACTGATTAAAAATATTAATTTAATGTTATCCACGTTATATTTCATCTGCAGCAACACTGTGAACTTTTATAATGATACGTTTGGTCATTAACTTTTAAATGCATCATTATGCAAACACAACAGAGTTCCCTGAATGAAAGACCCGCGATGTGCTTCTTTATTTCTCTCCAATACGGTAGGAAATAAAATTAAACGAAATGTGGATGATGTTAACTGTGACAAGATGATTAACAGGGCAGTTTAAACAGTTACAGGATGCACGTAACTAAGCAACAGAGCGTCCGTTAAAGAAGCAGCTATGACTAAGTAGTATGTCCCAAAGCATGCCTACTATTCTGCTACATACTCAAAAGTATGTACTTTTTCGTCACAAAAAGAGTACATACTTTTAGGGCATAGTATAAGTAGGCGAATTGGGACGCAGCACATGTTCCGTACACAACGATGTTCCGTACAGATGACCCGTACAGATGCCGATTGCTGAATAAATACTTCCGGGTCATACATAAAATATATATCTGTGTCATCTTCATTTCTCCCTCTTTCACCCCCGATCACAACAGAGACCCTCCCACCATTTGTTTCAGTGAGATTTCAGTAAGTTTGCTAGGTGCGCCCCTGCGCTTGAAAATGGATGGTGGTCAAGCTAAACGTGAGACTGCCGCTTGGTTGGGGAGACAACTAGAGCAGCGAAAATGTACATTTCTATTTAATTTATGCTTCTCACAGTACTACAGTCTTCATGAAATTAATATTATGTTATCACAAATTGTTAAATACATTACCTTTTGTTGAATAAATGCTTTGAAATGGGAATATTTAAACGTCAATTGTGGGCGATGACCACTTGGCGCCGAGACGTGCAGCAGGCGCTGTTTGCCCATCATCCTGCGTAGCGATCAATTAAGTTAACTTTAACTTAAATGAATTTTATTTTTTTACATTTTTATTTGTCATGCTTTAATAAATTAAACTAACTAATTTCTCAATTGATTGTGTTATTTCATTGCCAAATTTTCATGAAGTTATGTAACATAACATGAACAAAGTTAAACACAATGATAGGATATTCAGACATTTGTGAATAAACAATTTTATAAACAATCATTTGAAGTTAAGGTTAAATTAACGTTACATGATTAACATAATATCATATTTCAGAGGAAAGTCAGTCAAGCAAAAGAAAGATGTCAGGAAAGAAAAAAACAGTACTCAAAGGAGAAGTTACAGGAGGCAGTTGAGGAAGTAAAGGCAGGAGCAAGTGTAAGGGCAACAGCGAAAAAATTTGGCATTCCCCACACCACTCTACAAGACTATAAAAAAAATAAATATGTCCACAACCCTCATCCTAATTCGGCCCTGACACCTGGAGAGAAGAGGCTCTCCTTTCCTTTATATTCTGTATGGCGGACCATGGCTTCCCAATGACAAGATCCCTTGTCAAGGTGCTGGCTACTGGGATCATAAAGGAGAGTGGCAGAACAGAGACCACCACTGTAAACCTGGAGAAGGGGCCAAGTGATGTGTAGTGGTCCAGCTTTAAGGCCCGCCATCCAGAATTGGCCTCAAGGACGGCAGATTCCCTGGACAGAGCCAGAGTCCATGGTGCTACACCAGAGGCCATTGAAGGGTTCTTCAAGTTGTATGAGGCCCTTTATGTGAAGCACAGTTTGGAGGACAAGCCACATCTCCTCTACAACTGTGATGAGACTGGCTTTGGAGACAAGCCTTGGTCCAGGGAGAAGGTCCTGTGTCAGACTGGGAGGAAACACATCTACCAGCAGCAGCAGATGACCAGGGAGCACATCACGGTTCACTGCTGTGTGAATGCAGCCGGGGACAACATTCCTCCCTTCATCATTTACCCTGGCTGCCTCCCAAGTAACGCGTATAGGCTGGATGGGCCCCCCAATGCCCTCTATGGCATCCAGGAGAAGGGTTACATGGACTCAGAGCTCTTCCTGAAATGGCTCCACCATTTTATCAGGTATGCTCCTGAGGAGAGACCACTAATTTTAATCATGGACCAACACGAGACACATGTCTCAAAAGACGTAATCATGTTCTGCAGAGAAAACAAAATTGAAATTCTCTGCCTACCTGCCCACACCACACACATACTTCGCCCCTGGATATTGCGGTTTTCAACCCCCTGAAGACTGCTTTCTCCACCATGGCTTCCAGGATGGGTCTGGTGCGAGGGGACATTGTTGTGGGGAAGAAGCAGTTTTCAGCTCTCCTCAAACATGTGTACCCCACTGCTGTCACAGCCCAAAACATCAAGGCTGGGGTCCGCAAGGCTGGCATCTTTCCTCTGTCCAGGGCTGCTGTGGACACAACCCAGGTAATTGTGACATTAATACAATGATAATTCATCCTCTAAGCTGCTTGCATTTCTTTTCAAGTGTATTAATGAGTTTTACATACGTTTTGCGTGTGTGTGTTGAGGGGGGAGGGGGCTCAGATTACCATATGCGTACGTAGGGGGGGCCATGAAAAAAAGGTTGGGAACCACTGACCTAGATTATGTTGGTCAAAGTAACCTACACTGAAAAAAACAATAAGTAAATTTACTTAATTTTAATTTGGCAAGTTTTTGCACAAATCAATTTTAAGTAAAATTTAAGTACTGAATTAAGTAAAATCTACTTGGCTAAGTTAGGTAAAATTAGCAAAGGAAATAAGTAAAATTAACATGGCCAGTTAGAGTTTGATGAGTAATTTTTACTTGACTATTTTATGTTAAATCTGCAATACTTAAGTATTTTTCACTCAGTCATGGCTTCTAAAATTTACTCAAACGATGTAGTACTGGGAAACAACCATGCTATTAAAGCATGTGATTCACTTACAAACATGTAAGCAAGCAAGTAGACAGCTTGTTATCCTTTTAAGATAATATGTCCACTCAAAAGAATTGTTAGCCAAATGAACACAGAGACCTCAATACTTGGTACACCATACACAATGACGGTGACAATCAGTGGATAGTGTTTGAGTAAGAATGGGTAATTTTGACTAGAAAATCAACTCCAGATGTCACAAAACAGTAAGTTACTAAACCTAACAACAAAAGCAACCATAGAACAGTGTAAATATAACTAAAAAACAGTGACAAATTTAACCTTTTTAATTATTCATGCCCCAGTGCATGATGGGAAAAACGGGATCATAACTTTGATATTTACTTAAAGAATCCTTGTAAACATGACAAACAATTCCAAGTAAAATATACTTATAAGTTCAAACTTTAATTTCTACAAGCTTAAATTGAGTACTAATATAGAATTTACTTTAATTTTTTAATTCTTGCCTGAACTAAATTATTTAATGTAGAAATTACATTTGTTTTTATGTAGTGTTTACTTCACCAAAAAAATCATTTTTATCAGTGTAGATTATGATGGTCAAAGTAACCTAATAATGTAATCTATTAACTATGCATAAAAACCTATCTGTTTACTTAAGCAACAGATTTGGGTGTCATGCCATGACATATTTTTTAATACAACTGACTTTATATTTAATGTGAATATTAAAAACATTGTAAGTTAGGCTACTTATCATAACACTTTCATTGTACAGAAAGAGAGTAAAGAACATTTACATTATCCAAGAACATTTTCATTGACAGTCTAGAGTTCAAGCACTCTCAAAAACTCCCATTAAAATCACTGAAGCTGTTTACACAGTGAAATTAATATCTTACTTACAGATTCATACACACATCTGCACTTTGTTGTTTCTAACAAGAGAATTCGCCAGAAAGAAGTATTCAGTCAGCGAGCGAGTGAAGAAAACACCGGCATTTTAGCGATGACTCATCTGAACACCTCTGATTGGTCATTGCATTCATAAGCTCAACAGAATTGTGTTTGATTGGTTATAATGCGCAGCGCTGTAAAAACGCGCCTGTCTCTGTGCCAGCCAGCGAACGCAGATTTGAATTTAGCAGCTGATGATATGACGCACTGAACGATTTAATCACGCTGGTGTGATTGTATCAAATCTAGAAAATATTCTATATTATTTTTTGTCTTTTGGAAGCTGCATTCAAAATCCACTTGGCTCAAAAATCTGAGGGGCACGTGCCCTCTTACTTTGAATGGGCATGACGCCTCTGCCTGTAACATTAATAGAGTGGCTCACAAAAATTACCTGGTGGCAGCAGGTGTAATCCCGGAGAGTCTGGCTAACGTCCTCATGAGTCCAGCCCTGGAGAGGAAGGAGAAGGTGACGCATCGCTTTCCTTTGCCAGCCCGTGTCATCACCAGCGATGAGTACTTCGACCTGCTGGTAGAAAAAGAAACTGAGGAGAAAGAGAAGGAAGAAAAGAAGAGAAAGCGCAAGGAAGAGATGGCAAAGAAGAAGGAGGAAAAAAGGCAAGCCCAGGAGGCCAAAAGGCAAAAGAAGCAGGCACCTCCTCCGACTGAAGATGGAGAACACTGCGCTCTCTGCCGTAGAGTGGTCCCACCTGGCTCAGGAGATGAGGCCATTGATGAATGGGTCCAGTGTGATCTGTGCCATTTGTGGTTCCACCTGGAGTGCGCAGAGTTGGAGGAAGTGCCAAACACCGACTGGCTTTGCCATAAATGTTGTCTGTCCACATAAAAACACATGTTACACACACACAATATAAATAGTGCAAACAGAAATTAAACGTTAATTTTTAGTTATGGTATTTTTAATGAGTTTAGTGTTAAATGTAAATAGTTGTAAACACACACACATGCACACTGCTCCGGGTGTGTGTTCACGGTGTGTGTGTGTGTGCACTTTGGATGGGTTAAATGCAGAGCACACATTCCGAGTATGGGTAACCATACTTGGCCACATGTCACATCACTTTCACTTTCTTTTCTGAATTTCACCTCTGCTGTAGTTTATAATAAACCTGGCATTGTATAATAAATATTGTTCACGCTGTGACAGATTGTTTATGTTCCTAGATTGTGGAGCGTATCTCCTGTCGAAGAACATCTCTAGATATTATGAACCATATGACTAGTAAGTAATACCTCAAACATACAATACCTGAAGTTTAAGGGTCAGAATTGTCTTGTATTTGAAAGAAGTCTTTTATGCTCACCACTGCGGCATTTATTTAATTAAAATACAATAAAACAGTAATATTGTGAAATTACCATTTTTTAATAACTATTTTCTATTTCAGTATGTTTTAAAAAGTGATCAAAGCTGAATTTTCAGCATCATTACATCTAACTTCAGTGTCACATGATCCTTCAGAAATCATGCTTTGCGAAAACAAGAATAAATTACATTTTACAATATATTCATATAGAAAACAGTTATTTTAAATAATAATAATATTTCACAACATTACTGTTTTTATTTATGATCAAATAAATGCAGTTTTCTTGGTGAACATAAGAGACTTATTTCAAAAACATAAAAAACTGACCACAAACTTTAATAACACATGGGATTCAAATATTAATTCATTTATTCTAATAAAATGCAAGAAGCTCTTAAAAATATTAACGTAAATAGTCATTTTTTTTCCTCTGGTGATTTGTATTGTATACCCAGGATGCAATTCACAGTGACGTAGATTCCCATTCTCTATCTCCAAGCTTCACACTCTCACACGTGTCTACACTGGATGCGAAAAAGTGACTGTTAAAAATCATTTGAACTTTGTGTCAGTACATCATAAATAGAACGAGGCATCAGATTACTGTCAGGGATTTGTTGTGTTGCGCCGCGCTGCATCCAGTGTAGACAACATCATATAATAATAGGTTCTATTGTATTTTGTTGTGCCATCCGGTGTAGACATGGTGTTAGAAATCTTATTAAATATCGTTACATATGATGTATGTATGATGCCATCCATAATTGATAGAACTTTTCTATTTCAGAGACTGAAAATCATCAATAAACCACAAGGTAATTATAACTTATTTCAAGAATAATAATAAGAATAACTAGAATAAATAAAAATGCATCCGTGACTTAATATTGCTTCTTATTTTTCAGTGGATTGAAAGTTCTCATTAAACACATTGCTTGCTTCTCATCTTTGTGCATTTTCAGATGTTGTGCATATTTATGAATTTATGAATGTTTAACTTTTTAACATCATAATATTGGTTGTCTTCGTTCTCTTTTTTTTTTTTTAGTTTGGTTTAGCTCCAATTAAGCAGACTGATCAAGTATCACCAGAAACTCTGCAGAATGTTGGCCCTCCATGCCCAGGACTAGACACCAGTGTTGTAAGTCATCAATCTAGAAGTCATCCTGCCTCTCTGAATTGTCATGTTCAGAATATATTGCAGGAGATCTCAACATTGTCTCTCAAGGTCCACTTACATGCCAACCTAGTGCAGTGCACCTGAACAAACTAATCAAGTTTTTCAGTTTTACTAACTATAAAGTCACAAACAGGTGAGTGTGATCAGGTGTGGACCTAAACTCTGGGTGTGAATCACTCAGGTCCCTTGCTCAGTAGTCAGTGGTTAAGGGCTTTCTCAATCACAAAATTTAGTTTACTCCCTAAAAAAGCTGTGAAAACCAGGAAGCATCGATGCTCACTATGTTCCCTTATAGGAAGTTCTGAAGCTCAAAACTTAAGAAATAATTCGCTACAAAATGACACGTGATAGATTTTAAAACACAAACCTATATTATATTTCAGCATAAACATACATCACTAGACAGGTAATGTCTAATCTAGCAAATATTTATTTATGACTGAAATCTTGCACATACGTGTAACAAAGTATTTATCATAATATGCTGTAAATAGCATAAAAAAAAAAGATATCAGTTTTACTGTTGTGCATAAATGTCAGTAGTGATGTTGTAAGAGGACGGAAATTGTCACCAGTGTATAGTGAGCCAATGAGCTTACCAGTGCCTGAATTCATGTACACAATATATTAATTCCCAACCTAGCGAACTATCAAGCTGTTTGAGACGTACCCTCTGTATGACAGTGGACCTTGAGGGCCAAAGTTGAGAACCCCTGACCAGTACCGCCGCTCCCTATATGCAGAGTACGCAGTTTGCGTAGGGCACCAACTCCCAGGGGGGCACCATCCCAGTTGCTCAAAAAAAAAAAAACACTTTCGTTCTATATTAGTATTACAATTAACATACACATATACATAAATAAACATCTAAACATTAACATATATATATTTATTAAAAAAAATGTTTTTTACGGTGAACACAGACGTAGTAGGCAGTAGGCCAATCACACGTGACGCAGCATTCCCGCATCCGCGCCCGTGTCTGCTCACACCTCATGTTTGCGGCTGAAAATGATCATAATTGATGGACAGCTACGCCTGTGAAAAGACATCAGCAATCTGGCGCTGAGAAAAGAAAAAAAAATATAATAAAATGATGCCCATGCATCACTTTTAGGTAGCCTACATTCATAATCCTGTTACTTTTTTTGGCTGTTGACGTTAATAACGTGTTTTAATGTCGGTAATAATTTAACCACCAACAACGCATACAATATTCTCTCTGACTTTCCTTGTTCCCTTACGAAAACTAGCCATTGTTTTCCTACAAATAAAACCCCTGAAGAAACACAAAATCATGGTTCTTGTAGCCATGGATGGTAACCACAAATTAACCATGGTTTTGTTACTTCAAATAATAATTTACAAAGAATTATTAAGATAATATTTTTTGTGGTTATAAAAACAGACTTAAGCCAACAATAGCCTTTAAAATGACTTAAAATGCATTATATAAAAACAGTGAGGCAATAATGATTGGTTAATAATTGGTTTCATTGAAAAACACTGTTAAAATACATAAATAAACAAAATAAACTATTTAGATATTTACATTACATATTGTTACAAATAACTGTAAAGTGAGCCAAAGGCCTGGTAATACACTTACAGAACGATCAAGTCCTTTAATATTGACCAAACATTAAGGCTAATTCAAATATCCACTTAATCTTTAATTTTTGGCCACCTTTTTGTGATAGAAATGCTACAGCCTCCATCTTCAAAACATGTGGACATCACAACTCATTACAAAAGTTAACCACAGTTTTATTGTAGTAAAACTGCTCAATTTTCTTTTGTGTGATTTCTCAATGCTTGAGACTATAAAATCAATCAGACAAATGTATTAATAAAATAATAACCATAGGTAACTGTCTAATTGTAATTTGTAAATAATACAATTTAATTACAATTTATTTATTTATTTACTTTTATATTTTATTAAAGTTCTATTTTGACCCCTATAGTGGGTGTTTTTTTTTTTTTTAACATCCATAATATTTGAGGGAGGGGGCACAACAATACAATTCTGCTTCTAGTTAATAATTACTCATGAAGAATGAGAACACTTTAATTTGTACAGAAATATGCAATATTTGACTCATATTCAGTGATGCTATTAACTTTTTCCCCCTTTTGTTTGTGTGTCACAGCTAAATAAAACCAAAGGCCATTCAGCCACAGGTCACTGCATATTTTGCTGTGTAAGTAAATTTTTGGTCCCACTTTATATTAGGTGGCCTTAACTACTATGTACTTACATTTGAATTAATAATTTGGTACAATACATTTATTGTGTACATACATGTTTTTACATTGTACTTATATTTTAAAAAATACCTATGTGTAATTACATCTGTAATTAATTTCTGTAATTAAATTGATAATTACAGTGTTGACCTATCCTTTACACCTTAACCCACACTTAAACTTACCCAGACCACCAAACCTGTCCCTATCCTTACCCTTATCCCACCTCAATAGCAGCAATAGTGTTTTGCAATACAATATGAACACAGTAAGTACATTGTACTTATTTGTTGATGTAAGTACATAGTACTTAAGGCCACCTAATATAAAGTGTGACCAAATTGTTTTTTAATGTCAAACACATTCTCAGTATTTATATTTTGTTTAGTTTTTATAACCATTTGAGAGTCACCGTTTTGGTGATAAAAGGTCATCCTTTTAACATTTCAGCAGCTGACTTCTTTTGGTACTTGCATAGTAATTTTAATTGTACCACATTTGCAATGCATATACTGTATAGCATGGCTCCAGACTAACTTTTGAGAGCAGTGGCACCAGCGCCACTGAGTTCTACACATGGTGGCGCCAGAAGCAGATTTGGTAGCACTGGGGGTGGTGTGTGGGCGGTATTGAAAATAAAGATAATTAAATCATAAAATTATTATAGTTTTGCATTAATAGTTACTAGTAATATTACACATTTATTTCTTGGTAATGCACATTTGACAGTAAAGCACTGAGCTGGGAGTTGGGAAGCACAAAATGTACTTTCATTAACAGTAACATGTGCAAAATGTAAGTTTTATATAGAAAATTAACATATTCTACTACTACTTTTGTAGTATTATATGGAACTGACCACCAACTTCAGTGATTATAAAAGGAGCTCTCTTGCTTTGTGTGTGATTCAGTCAGAGAAGTTTGTTTTTCAATGCACTTTGTGACTTTTCTTACTTCATACACAAAAAAGAGCACAAATTTTTACAAAATTTGATTTCTTGATGATTTAAAATTTTATAATAGTGATTTTATAATTTCAAAATATAAAGTAAAAAGTAGAAATGAATGACTAATAAGCCTATAAGTGTTCCTCTGCTGCCATCTACTGGTTATAGTGGTAATTTGATGCCCCCCTTTTTTTTAATTTTACAAAAGTGTTTGTTTACCACAAAGTATATTTTGGTCATCCCTTTAAAAATAACATTTAACAATTGTATGCTTTTTAAAGTGCTGTAAATAGTTGTGTGAAATACTTAAATGTGCTTGAATTTCTCTCTCAAAAGGTTGTACAAACCCTGAAATGCGTAATGTAATGAAATTCAACTATTTCTGCCACAACTCCATTGTTATAGTTAGCGTTACTACTTCTGGTTATATGTCAGCGCTGTTTGACCTGTTTATAACAGATTTCTGTGCAGAATTTGAATGCTTCTCACTGGATCTCGCAGCACTGTGCAGTAACAGTGTCACAAAATCAACACTGCTTCCTGAGTAAACCTGTTCTGAGCTTGGAGAAGTTTGTTTGCTCTGTGCTGATCCGAGCTGATAAACGGTCTGTGCTGCACAGCTCAAACGAGTAGCGCGGTTTCACTAGCTTTTGTTTTGCTTGCTGTTTGATGTTTCTCATATGCAACAGAAATAGCAGCGCTTATGAGGTGGGGCAACGTAGTGGTCATGCTAGTGTGGTTGCTCACAAAATTTTGTCGCACCGGCTGTATAGGAAGTGACCAAAAACCGTGTTTAAAATTCTAGAAAATTGTTCTTATCCTGTGAGTCCCCACTATTTTGTGCCCTGAGGTGGAAATGCCTTAACAGTAGGGAAAAACAACCATTGTTTTTTTATTATTATTATTTTTACATTTACATTTTGGTTATTGTTTTCTTTCTCACTTTAGATGCTGGTGAAAAAACCGCCAGGCTAAAGCATTCAAAGTGGAAACTTAATAATAACTGGCTCAATAATCCAGGATTGGGATGGTGGAAGAGCAGCAGAAGAACCAGAAGATCAGAGATCAGGCAGAGATCTACTGGTGCGCCTGAGGGAACCAATTTACCTAATGTCTTAGTTAAATATCCAGAAGAACCCCGAAGTTCCCAAATGGCATTGTCTGTTTATTGCAGGGGTTTAGCATATCACCTTTTGGGGTTTCAGGTGAATAACTTTGCATTGGGGGTAACTTGTGTGAAAGACCTGGGAGTAGTCTGTCTTTTTCTATTCTTAAGAGGATGAGACCCTTTTACCAGACACACCCAGAGACCTTTCAAACGACTTCAAACATGAATTGTTGCATTATCATAAACTCTGATTACGAAAGGCAGTTTCAGTGATCGCTGTAGTGTCCTGTGTTTAGATGGAAATGAGGGGAGAGAGAGGGGGACAGTGAGTAAAGGAAGTGTATAAGGTGTGGAGCATTGTCTCTCTCAGTTGGGTGTGTCGTCTTAAGCTTGCGAAAAGTTCTTTGTTTTCTCAGACTGTGGTCTCCTCCAGACAAATGGCATCAATAATCTTACTGCGTGAGAGCTGGCCATCTCATGGTGATTTTGTGAAAATGCTTTGGAGATACATAATTTGTGAATAAAGACATACTATTTTTGTTGTTGCTGTTTTTTTTTTTTTGCGTACACAAGGCATCTGTTAAAAATATCTTCATTTGTGTTCTGCACAAAAGGGTCTTATGGGTTTGGAGCGACATGAGGGTAAGGAATTAATGACAGAATTTACATTTTTGGGTGAAATGTGTTCTAATGTGGTTATAATTGGTCAATGTTCTGTTTTATAAACATTTTCAATATTTTAAAGATTTATTGTTTTGAAAAATGATGTCTACTTTAAGTACTTTTGTTGGTAACACTTTACAATAAGGTGTAATTTGTTAACATTAGTTAATGTGTTAACTAACATGCAATGAACAATGCATTTATTACACTATTAATCTTTGTTAATGTTATTTAATGAAAATACAGTTCATTGTTTATTCATGTTAGTTCACAGTGCATTAATGTTAACACAACTTGTGATTTTAATAATGCATTAGTAAATGCTGAAATGAACATTAACTAAGATTAATAAATGCTGTAGAAGTAATGTTCATTCTTAGTTCATGTTTACTAATGTTGTTAACTAATGTTAACTAATGAACCTTGTTGTAAAGTGTTACGCTTTTGTTAATATCAATACCTCTGTGATTATGGTATCTTTCCATAATTATTTGAAATGTCTGCTAGCAAATATTATGCTAGCATATCTGTTTATAATGACGCTGAGCACGGAACGTCCTGAATGCTTTCATTCATATTTCGCTGTATATCCTATGTTTTTTAATTCATGAAAGAATTTTAGTGCAGGTTTTGTCTTTATTGATATATACTTTTGTATGTATCATTATATAGCCATACATGGTGCATATTGCAGTATATAGAAAATATAAGCACTAATTTACCATATATGGGGTTCATGCATGTTTTTATTTATTAATTTTAATTCATATGAAGTCACATTTTCTCATAAAATCAGTTTTATTCATAAAAACTGATAAGATGGAGCTGAGTTATAAAAATAAAAAAGTATGTTAGTGGATACAATTCAAATATTGCTACTTCAAATGACCTTTTAAGTCATGCTTTTCATAGAAAACTTGACATCTGTTTAAGACATGATTTATCAAAACTGATTCTAGCCAGGTTTTTATGCCATAAATGAATGGTTGGTTGTCTGTTATATTTGTAAAAATATTGTAAATATATTTTTTATAAAATAAGGGCTTTTTCAATTCAGTTCAAATGTACCAGACTGACATGATATGCCTACACAATAGAGTGCTAAATGTCTTAAAGCAGCATAACTGTTTTCAGCATTAATAATAATACGAAATGTTTATTGTGTAACAAATCAGCATTTTAGAATAATTTCTGAATGATCATGTGACACTGAAGACTGACTGCTGCAAATTCAGCTTTGCCATCACAGGAATACATATTTAAATACATTAAAATAGAAAACAGTTATTTTAAACTGTAATAATATTTCACAATATCAAAAATTGCAGTCTTGTTGTGTCAGGGAGTAGTCACAGCCTCCACTGTTATCAGGATCATCAGCCACCACTTACACCAGATCACACTCGCCTGACTTCTGATCACCTGCACCTGCACCGTTCTCCAATCAAGTCACCTTTAAGAGCACGCTGCACTCAGTCTATGATCGTCTGGTCTACCGTTCACACCCTGAACCAAGCCAGACTCACTCTACCAGTATGTACCTGTGGTTTGCTAGATGCTTAGATGATCCCGTTCTCCACCAATCCCGCTCCTTCACAACCCACCTGCAAAGAGACAAAGATCCGTGACCTAAAGCTAAGCCTTAAAGGACTGACTCTCATTATCTTACTCGCCTCTCATCTGCTCCTGCTGCACTCCTTGCTACTATCAATAAACCTCCCTGTTTGATCACTTACCTCATGTCTCTGCCTGTGTACTGTGACATTGTGAGGCTTATAAACTACTTTTATATTTTTATATATAAAATGCTGCAAATTGTTGGTTCATTTTACTTAATGTATTAACTAATGTTAGCAAAATATTATTAACTGTTACCATGTTTTCTAATAAATTAAAAGTGCTATGAGACCTAATCCTGTCATGAGCTAAAATCTGACCTGGCCATCATTGAAAAGCCACCCTCTAGACTACAATGGCCTGCTATTAACCTCTCTGAGTCACTTACAGCTAGTGGTGAGATTATGACAAATGAAAACTACTGGAAACTGACAGATTCTAAGTAATTAGATTCTCTATTGCTGTCATCAGTGCAGAGGAGCTGCCGGATCCCCTCACAGTTCAAACCACGAATATGTTCAGGGTGTTTGTTGATTTGTGAAGGTTTTGCTTGTGTTTAATGAAACTAAAATTGGGATCAAGGGCAGTAGCATTTCCTCCCAGCACTGATTGTTTCTACTAAAATGTAATAATGAAATTCAGTGTAAACATAAACAAAAAGCAACTATATTAAACATTGCTCAGTATTACCAAAAATCCTATGAGACCTGTACTCTTTGTTGTAATGTGATTATATCAGGAAACATTAGGTATGAGGTTTCTTAAATACAAATATAGTTTCTAATTTTGATTTATTTACTTTCTTAAAAACCAAAGAATTCTACATGGACATATAATCTACATAAAAATGAAGCATATCTCATTCGCCAGCATTCAGCTGACAACACCTATATGCAAGCTCACATTTGTCATTCTGCAGCAGCCCAGACGATAATTAGACTTCGTCACGTCATCACACTTACTGTCTACTGTCTGTCGGCTGCAACAGAATGCATGACATGTTATATATCACTGCTGGAATTGCTCATCCACAGTTGCTTTATTGCTGTTTACACAGTGTTTATTTCTCCAAAGACAATAGACTATGATTACACCCTAGGATAGTAAATAGCAAATTAATTAATTAAATTAGACAAACTAGTACCCAGTCAGGTCATTGATTAATGAACACGCAAGTATAAAAATTGTACATAATATGCGTGTGCATATAAATGTCATGTAGATGTTATGTAAATATAAATGGGTTATGTTTTATTTATAGTGTGGTTTTACAGACAAATGAGCAATTAAAATAGAAAGAAAATAATATATAATGTTCTTTTTTTAAATGTTTTTTTTTTTTTCTCTAGTATAATAAATGCATTACGACTTAAGTAATAATTAATATGCTGACCAATCAGTGCAAAAAAAGAGTTCTGTGCATACCTGAATGACAAATGTGGACCTGCTAACTGCCATTGCCTCGTTTCATCCCCAATTACCTGGGAAATAAATTCCACCACCTAAAATGAGAAAGATTGGACCATCTGCTGCTTCTGTCCCACTCTGGCTTCCACTCATCCACCATGCATTTCCACATCAGTTCCTATGGCTTCTTAATTGCGAGGCACTCGTTTTGGGTGGAGAACTGAGTTTGGAACTCAAACTGTAACATACTGCACTTTAGAGTGGGCAGCCAAAAATTTCTTTGGGGTTTATAGATGACAGGCTATATGAGGGTACCATGCACAGAAGGGCCCCCTGCAGTTCGGTATCTAGTCTTGGTTTCTCACCACCATCGTCTTTTACAAGGAGCTTATATATTTGGCCCCCAGAGCCAAGAACAACACCAAAAACATGATATAAGACTGCTACAACACACATGAATAGTGTCACTACTGTCAAAGTGCTAGGTAATGTCACTGTTCGCTTAGTAAGAGTCATTGAGCCATCAGGTGACCTCATCAGCTCAGTACAAATTAGATTGTTGTGCTGGATAGTGCGGGGAAGGATGCCAAGTAGAAAATGTGGGAGAGGAGGTTTTCAGATGAGAAGAGTGTGTGTACAATGAGAAGTCTGTGTCAAGGCTTCGTTTGAGCATAACTGTTGAGTTAGCTCTTCTGATAGTGTCTTGTGACAGTTTTGTTCCAGCAGACCTGGAGAGCTGGGGGAGTTGGGATGTGAGACCATCTGAAGCAGCAGATTGTAGCGACTGGGATTTACTCTTTGATGAAGGTTTGAGGGAAGTGTGGGGCAGGCCATTGGCAGAATTAGAAAAGAATTTCGAATTTAAGTGTCATGGCACCTACAGGCAGCCAATGTGGTGTGATATTATCTAACTATCTATCTATCTATCTATCTATCTATCTATCTATCTATCTATCTATCTATCCTCCTACATACAGGCGTCCTGAATTTAGATCACCACTCAAGGACCTTTCCTGATCCCCCCTCCCACTTTGCTTCCTGTCAGCTCTGATCTGTCCTATCATAATAAAGGTGAAAACAACAACTAATTTTCATTACCTGTTATAAAATGTGGGGATGATAATTCTGATTATTCAGATTAGTACCATGAGCATTTCAGAAGTGTGTAGATGACAGCTACTGTGATGAGAGAACAAAGATGCCTAGAGAGTCTGAATTTCTGATGCTGGTCTGCAGCTCTGCACTGCTCTGTATGCGGAATGGACAGGGAGAAAACGACAGAGCACCAGACGGGAAACACTGAACCACATTGATTAATTATCACATTCTCTGGAAGGTTCTGATTGCTGTGGCTCTTAATTATGTAAGCGAATTAGCTATTGATCAACACAAGTGAGTCAGCAGAGCAGCAAAATAACTGCAAGTTGTATCTGTGCTTTTCCCGCAGGGGAGCACTGAGATCTCTCCGAGACTGTGCTTCAGTCTCCATGAAATCACTTTATCCCATGCGGCTTTACTGCTAATGACAGCAACTTAGTAGGCTGGACAGTTTTTGGTCTGTATAACTGAAAATGGCATAAAAAAAAAAGAAACGGGTGAAATCTTACCATTTGTTACAACATATATATTTTTCTAAGGTTATACCTAAATAACATTGTTCATTTAATCACTAAAATCACTATGAGACATGATGAAACCATCTGAAATTCTGACTTCAAGCCTTAAAGGCTTTCGTAGGTATTTGTGTATAAAGTCAGCACACATTTTTATATGTCTGTATAGACACTGAACATAAAATAACATCTACATTAACATACATATATATATATAATAATAATATCATTTCTTCACTGTTGTTCACAAAAAAAATCCCATGTCACCCCTAGCCATAGTACCAAGCGTGTGTCTTTAAAGCACTTCAGTTCACTAAGTCAACAACAAGAAGCTAGCTGTGGAAATTTTGCCTTAAAGTAAAAACAGGGTGAATGGTTTCTGTCACCTCTGCTCTCCCAGTTGCAACGTGAGATGTCCCACTGCTGCCATAACACTAATGCTTCATTCCTCTCATTATGGTTTATCTCATTTCCCTCCATCATCCTGCCATTCTCAGTCATCGCTCCTGACAGCAACACACTTGAGTGTACTTCTGCATGAATGCAGCTTAGCTCGTAGTACTCACTCTGACTGACTGCCTACTTTGAACAATGTCATTTACAAGTTGATTCGCTCAGACAAGTGTTCCACCCAGAAGTTTTGGCTCAAAACATCCGTCAGAAGAGAGGCACTGAGGAGATGTTTGTAAGTATTAAAAAATGGAGGATTACACACTGACTGTGAGGACAGACTCGGTGCCCTTGGCCACTCAGGAGGAAAAAGCAATCAAGTTCATCGCTCCCCAGCAGATGGGCTCAAGCCTTTACCTTGTTTATCCTTCTAGTTTATAGATTCCTACTCATATCTCCCTCGGTGACAGCAAACCTTACTATCCTAATCAAGAGCCAGCTGAGATTTTCAAGTTGTGCAGTGGAGCAAATGCCTACATCACTCAGTTTATAAAGCCAAAGCTTAGATTGTAATGAACCTGCTTTTGATTTTAAAGTTTTGCTGTCTTCTTGTATTCAAATGAGACATGCTCCAAAATCTTGCTAAATGTTTTGACAAAGCGTGTAGGCCCGATTCACTGCAACTGCTCATTTTCTCAGCTTTTCTTTGGAGTGTGAAGAGTATCTGTTGGTATTTAAGTGGTTCTTTTTGTTGTACTTGGCATTATTCTTTGTAAATTGCTGTTTGAGTTTGTATGCCACCCCAGCTGAACGTCTTTATTTCCTGTCACATGTTAAGTAGTTGATGCTGCTAGGTAGTTTTAACAACTGGATCCAGCATACATACCCAGTTAAATGGCTTAACGAGAACAATGTTTTCTTAGGCCATTTTGGTCCATTTTTCTTGAAAGACTGAACATTTTGTATCTGCTAAAAGAAACACAACAGCATACTGATGGCCTCAATGCTAACCATATGAAAAACATGTTAAAAGTGTCAAAAAAAACATTCCTCTCGGTAGAAATCATGTTTCCCCCTCGGGGGGCCCCCCTCCATCATCGGGCCCTTAGAGTCGTCCTACAAAAAAAAAGCCACAAAAAAAATGTAAACTTTTGATTATACAAATAAATCATTAATTTTCAGTGTGCCCACATCCAAGCATTGCGTGAGAGTGTATTTCTACAGTAAACAGGTTTGTGGTCTAACTAGAGGCAGGATGTGAGATGTCCATCTTAATTGATTTCCTGATACAGTGTCATGGTCCCTTCACCTGAATATTGACAAGCTGATGGCAGGATAATGACCTCAAGATGTCTGTCAGCTAGATGCTTTCTAAGAGCTCTTGTTGTGGCGACATGTCGAGTATCATCATCTTTTTCATTATTTACAAGGATTAGCCCTAATATAAACCTATCCTTGCAATACTAAAATATTTTCTTTATCATATGTAGATGGAAAAACCTTTGGACTTTCTGCATTTGCTGAGCTAGATTGAATTGCTTCTTTGGTTTGGAAAAAGGAAAAATGGGTTTCCTCTTAAACCTGGGAAACCAGATCATCGCTTACTTATGGGTGAGTTGTTATATAAGATCAATCTACTCTTCGATGAGAGCCGACATGTTCGCAGTGAGCTCAGAGAGCATTTTCATTCAATATCATTTGCTGCTCGATATTCCAATCATGCAGGCTGCTGTGTTTTGCTGTATTGGAATGCAATGTGAAACCCTCCTTAATCTACAGTGGGATTAAGTGCTGTCTTTGCATAGCTAAACTACAACATCCTTTGAAATTGATACTCGTTAAAGACTGCTGGCTTGAAAAATCAATATCAACATCAAAGACGACAGCTATCCATTCAGCAAGTTGAGATAGAAAGTTCAACACTGCACTCCTCACTTCTTCTCATAGGGTTTGAACTGCAAGGAGCTATTGACAAGGATTCTTATGAGCTGCCAAAACATGCTCTTGTAAATCCCCTCAGATGCTTTAAGATGAATCAGCAGCAGGTCTTTGCGGATTGTATGCTGATGCGGTATTAGAGATTATTAGAGAAACCCCTCCCGGCGGAATTTGGTAAAATTCAGAACTCGATCTTCTAGACCAAAACAGTTTGCTGACACCTCTGGTCTGAGACTTGCGATATACCAGGGGTCCCCAACCCTGCTCCTGGAGAGCCAATGTCCTGCAGAGGTTAACTCCAACCCTAATTAAATTCACCTGAACCAGCTAATCAAATACTTTAGGAATACTAGAAACAGAGATTGTTTTATTATTGGGGGATGCGAGGGTCTGTATTACTTACCATTGGAAAAAGCGTAACGCTAACTTGAATCATGTGAGGCACCTCTGCCAATCATATAATGGCTGTGACGTTAGAGGCCGACTTTCACAGTTCTACGACAGTCAGTTTACATTGCACAGTATAAAAGAGTATAAATATCACTGCATTTTAAGATTAGGTTTTATTCTGTTAATAATAATAATAAAAAAAACATGATTGGGCATACATAACACTGATACTATTCACTAAAAATGTAATGTATTTGTTGAAATCTGGAAGCCATAGAAGGAATACCTTTTTATTATTATTTATTTTATTTTTTTACCTTTATTCATTAAAAAACTTTATCATATGCAGCATTCACAAAATATTACATTTAAGTTTATTTATTGAACCTTGGAAGTGGTAGAAAGAACAAATTTTATTTTCATTATTCAACATACAATATAACATCATAATATTAATAAAGCATGCAAAATGGCTTATTTCCACATAAGGCATATGGTCACATAATAGTCATTACAATTCAAATCTAATTTTAGGTAAAACCTGAAAACCAAAGAAAGAGAACTCTATATATATAATTCCCAAATAAAGTAAACTGTTTAGTGTAAAACATGTTGAAGATTAGCGAACAGGTTGTTGATTCATTAAATGACGAGCTATTTTCTCACAATTCAGCGTATGATGCCTTCTCCTCCATTGACATCCATTAAAAAAAAAAAAACAAACAAACAAAAAAACTCAAAAAAGCTGCAGTCTTAGTATTAGCCATTGCGCTTTTTTGGCTAAAGGTTGCAGGCAGAAAAAAAAAGAAAAAAGGTATGGCATCGCATTGCAGGGGGATCAATCCCCTATAGGGTATGGCAACGAACAACAAGTGCATGGCGGAGGAGGTGATTGTATGGCGACGACCATACGGAAGTGCTGCCCCTGATTACTTCCCCTTTTTTGCCTCCAAGATAGAATATAAGTCTCAGGTGTCAGTAAAGTTTAGCGCAAAATACACCACATCATTTATTACACCATGCTGTAAATGGGAGTTCAGAAACAGTACTAATATACAGAATAACTCCCTATGGAGTGGACTTTGTGCTTTGTAACTTTGCAAATCTTTTTCATACAGTATTCAAACAACAACATCAGGCATTAAAATAAGCTGAAGTTGTAAAAAAGCATAATAAGACCCCCTTCATAAAAGAGCCACAGTGGCTACAGCTTCTGTTTCTCTTTCTGACATTTCTCATGCAATTGACAATTTTGTTCTCTTGATCACATGAGATGCAAGCAAGCACTGCTTTATTAGCTAGTTGTCTCAGCAACGTTCCAAATGTTCATGTACATTACATTCTCAACTAGAAAGGAAAAGTAAAACCTACATTATTATCTCCCTGTTCCTTTTCTTGCGATAGATAATGATGCAGATTGCTTCTTTTCTTGTATCAGTCCTTGTTCTGGTCCTCAGAAAAAGCATGTTGACATTTTGCCTTCATTCTTATTGCAAGCACAAGATATTTTACTTCTTGCTCTCCAACTGAGTCAAATGATTGCCTGGTGAAATAGTAATGCGATGCTATACTTACACAGGCTGCTGAATCACTCTTGTGATTTAATGATTCTCCAGGGCTTCTAAAGTAAAGGAGCAAGAGGCAATCCATCTCTATGCCCAGGTGCCATGCAATATGCCAGTCAACTTTATGAGCACGTAATGCTATACAGTTCACATTCCCATTAACAATCTTTGTATTTCTGCACCTGTTGTAAAATCTCTGATCTCCCTGGAATAACACAATCTCTAAACTACTTAGTTTAAGCTTAAACTCCTTTTCTTGAACTAATGAGAGGAAATTGGACAATAAATGCAAATGTTGCAACACAGTCACCACCTTCTAGTAGGGAAACTGTTAAGGTAGAAAATAATTGAATTTTACAAGTAGGACCTTCCCTGTGGAAAAATTAAAACGACGCAGCAGTGTGATACAGATTGGTAAGGATAATCTTAGGTCTGACTCCATTTTAATATGCGTATTATGGATTGATTAAAGGTTTATGGACTGGGACTTTGGCTGAACATGATAAGACTGTTGAATTACAAAGTTTCATTCTTAGGGGCTGAGGACTAACCTGATTATGTTTGTCTTCGCAATAGAATAGAAATGTAGAAGATGAGATAGCATTTACATCATCACACTGAAGCTAAAGAAAACAATTAAACTCTGAGCAAACAACAAACCAAGTATTTTCACTCGGATGCAAGTTATAATACAGAAGGAAAGATCTCTCACTTCTTTCATTACATCATAACTTTAAAGGGGTCATGATGACCTGCCTTTTTTATTATTTTGCACTGTTCTCTGAGGTCCCCTTATAATGATATCAAGATTTTTACAAAAAAAAAAAAAAAAATTCTGCCCCGTTTTTAAATGTTTGAAAATAAAGTGAACAAAAGACTGAGTTCTTACTGACGTGGTCTGAAACTTCTTTAAAAATAAGGGCAATGCAAAGACTGTTTTTCCACAACTTGGCACTATGCAGCATCTTATTGTATTCGGCGCCATCTTTATTGTTTGATTTCTGTGAGACCTGTGTTTGCCTCTCTTGTTATTTACACTACATGTGCAAATCGGTGGGCGGGGCTAAACAAGCAGTGATGCCTTGATCTTCTTCTGCGGAGGCAGTGCTTATCCACACTATTACATCACTAGCTGTTGTTTTGGCAGTCTGCCTTCAATATAAGCTGTTTTTAGACTAACAAGAAAGTTTAAAGTTCTGAAACTTACAGGATGTTTTTATAGTACAGTAACCTATTATATGTCAAAAAATCAAGGGAATTTTGGTTTCTCAGTTCTTGACCCCTTTAAAATGCCCTTCAAAATGTGATGAAATTAAATAAATTTCCCAGTATGGATAATCCAATGGAGATTATTTAGATTAATGAGTATAAAGCAACATATATTTAATCAATCACTGAAAAGATTCAATACCAGTTCAGTGTAATTAAAAAAAAAAATATTTTACCTAATATTTATTGAATATAAGTTAAGATTAAGTTTTAAAGTATATAAAGTGCAAATTTATTATCTACAGTCAACAGTGTTCTTAACATCTAAATGTGTTAGTTCCCTGACAAGTTCTATTGTCCTGTATTTTTTATTGGATCAGTTATAAATGTGTACATACAGTATATATATATTGTCCAAAATAAATATTTTGAGATGTAGAATTTTGCCAATATTTGATGTAGTGCTAGCTGTACTGTTACTTTGATGTCTTCAGCACAGTTTTTGGAAATAATTAGGAACTGTTACTAACTAACTAACTAAATAAATAACTAAATAAATAAATAAAAGTCTACATATTTTACACCTCAATTAGTTACATATTGTGCCGAAAACTATAATAGCATGTTAACACCAACCTCTACTGAAATACTATATTGTGTCTCTCTTGCACACAGAGTTGCTATCTATACAGAATGTTTCAAATCAGTCACTTGTGAAGTTCCATGATGATTAGGATGTTGCCTTAGCAGGCAGCTGCCTAGGCAGGGAATAAACGCTAAGGCGGCTTACGGAGTTTTGGAGCAGAGCTAGTGAGTTGCTGCTGACATTATGTGTTTTGACATTCCATGCCATGGCATGCCATTACCTAAAGAAATATTAGACCACTGCCAAGCAAACAGACCAGTGAGCTATTACACATGATAACAATCATAAATCATACTAGTCATGCAACAATTGTTTGACATCTTGTGAAATACCAGAAGGCATTGCCGTGTAGTTAAACACGAACGAGCCTCAAGTGTCAATTTAACATTCACCCATCTTCACTCAGGCAGCAATTCCAGGATGAGAGCCACATTTTTGAAAATTTTTAATCATTCCGTCTCATCCATCCATCCATCCATCCAACCATTCATCCATCCAACCATGAAATTCCTTAGCCTGTCTGGTTTCATTAACCAGACATGATAAAACCCACAACTCCAACACATTAGCATATGTATTTACTGTTCTCTCCTGACATATCAGTTACCATAGCAACATGGGCCAACAGGTGAGAAGGGATCCATCTGAGTCTTTGCTGCATGGCTTAGAGCTCTCCTCATTAGTGCTGCTGTTTATCCTGCTGCATACACTCCCACAGAATTAAGGGGCAGAAAACAGCTGAAATGTAACGCCCATATGGCTCACTTAGGAATATGGATGCCAAAAGATAAAAGGAAAAAAACAAACCTTTGTAATATTTCATATATTCACCATATGTTTTTTTGTTGGTCTACACTCATCCACTGTGCATTATGTACAAGCAAATGCTATTGTTCTGTAATCACAATTATTGTATTTCCGTCTGGAGAGATACCTGCATTTGCAGGCACACCAGATTACTCGCGAAGATAATGAAACTAGCTGACTCTTGCCGTTTTATTTCCCCCTTTTTTCTCCTGCAATTTAAGCATTATTTTTGTGCTTGTGTCAACAGTAATGATAGCAATTATGAGTATCCACAGTGGTTTTCATGCTTGAAAGTGAAATCAAAATGTCAGTAGTACTCCTGAGAGATAATAGTCACTCGAGTATCCCATTAATCATTGCAGAGCCCATATTAAAGAGGACAGTGGCTCAGTCTTGTAACAATGTGAAGAGAGTGACCTGTGATGAAAAAAGTCCACTTTTGGCAGAACTGTCAAATGTAGGATACTTGCTACAACAGCCTCTACAACTAATTGAGCTACACTGTAAAAAATGCTAAAACTAAACTTATTAAAATGAAGGCATGCAGGCTTTTCTAAATTGAAATGATTTATTTAAATGAATAGTTCACATCTCCAGCCATCCAAGATGTAGATGAGTTTGTTTCTTCATCAGAACAGATTTGGAGAAATGTAGAATTACATCATTAGCTCACCAAAGGATCCTCTGCAGTGAATGGGTGCCGTCAGAATGCCGTTCAAACAGTTGATAAAAACATCACAATAATTCACAAGTTCTCCACATGTCTCCAGTTCATCAATTAACATCTTGTGAAGTGAAAAGCTGCACACTTGTAATAAATTCAAAAACATTTTTAACTTAAAACCATTGCTTCTGGCTAAAAAATACAAGTAAATATAAATGAGTTCTGTATCCATAATGTTACCTTCTAGACTGTACAACAACAAAGTTGTTTCTTCTGAATCAGGTTAGAAACATGCACAGATCAAGCACCATTTAAGTGAAAACTGTCCAAAACAGTTCAAAACAAATATGTTGGTGAGAGGATAACAGGGGATGGACTTTTTTCTGTGGAGAAAACATTGGATTATGGAGTTGTATTTTGGCCAGAAACAACAATTTAAAGTTAAAACACCTTAATGATGGATTGTTTTTTTATTACAAACACACAGATGTTCACATCATAATAAGTTAGTTGATCAACTGTTGTTGCAGCTTACAAACTGATTTGGAACTGATCAGGAAGTGAAATACTCAAAGCCAATCCTCACAGGACATTCGGAAGAGAAAAGGAGAAAAATATTCCAAACAAACACTCAAAATCCCGGACGAGCCCCCAATTTTATGTTACGGTCGGCTCATAAGCCACAACACAAGAGAGGCAAATCACAAAATTTTGTACAATAAACCAATTTATTTACAAAAAGCCAAATGCTTGGATATGGAAATAGGGGAAAAGAAACACCTGATAGAGACTCGGACTCAAAGACATACCCATATTTTATCCGCTACTGCACTCTCAGAGGGTTAGATAATAATTAATTTCACCTGTTGGCCAGCCAGCACTTGCACTACACAGCAGAGCCAGCAGGGGATAGGCAGGTGTAACACTATAGTTATGATGATCACTTGTGATGTTTTTTCAGCTATTTGAACTCTCTTTCTGATGGCACCCATTCATTCTTCAATGAAGAAACAAACCCCTTTACATTTTAAGCCCTATTCGGACGGGGCTAGTTTTACAGGGGGTTGTTAGAGAAATTTGTGCTTCACAGACGTACTTTGCAATTTTCATCCTGTCTGAATCTGCCCTGTCTGTATTTTTCTCACACAACCTCTGTAATAATTCCAGAGCAAATGACCTACTGTTTTTTGGCAAATTTAGCGATCTTCTAGAGAAAACTAATCCTGTCCGAATGCGAATGTCTGTGATTGCTGACAATATATATTTTTTTTCACAACGTGTTTAATTGTGTGTTTTGGCCAATGTGAACTACCGTAGATGCTCTTACCACACACATTTTTGATATGTTTGCCTCCCGACGAAGAAATACAAAAATAATAATAATAATAACAGCAATACCCATTCTCTCAAGAAAGAAACTCCTAATCTTGGACGCAAATGAAGAAAAACTAACTTGAAAGTTTTTAGAATTGCATGGAAAAACAGTATGTACAGCTATAGACAAGCTCTAAAACCTGCCAGGGCTGAGCATATCTGCAAACTCATAGAACATAACCAAAACAATCCAAGGTTTTTATTTAGCACAGTGGCTAGATGAATAAATAATCAGACATCAACCGAACTAAATGTGGTGATAGGCTCTCGTTTCCCGATGCTTGCACCCAATATGATCGAGCCTTATTCAGGGCCGTATATAAAGGAGTTGCTAAGGACACGGGAGGTTGCATCACTGTTTCCGCTACTACTGGTTCGTTGTCTGGCTGCCTGGTGTTGGAGGCTGGTGTCTGTTCGATGCTCTCCCTGGCTGTGTTGTCTTGCCGGTGTGAAAATCTAGCGTATTGAATCCACGCTGTTTACATTGCTGCGTGCATGTGCGACTGCTGTCTTCCCGTGCGTGATTAGCATTGAAGTGTTGTTTGGCCGGATGGGTGACGTGCTTTCCGCATGCTGATGTAAATCAGTGCATTAGCGTGACTTATTCCGCTCTGCCGCTGCATGGCCGGACGTTTCGACATTGCTGTTTTGCTTGGGTTTTGTTTTTCTGTTTTTGTTTTGCTTCGCAGCTTGCTTGCTTGCCAGCACGCTTGTGGGGGTGCTGCCGTGCCCCACCTGTCGCAATTGTTGCTTGCTGTTTAAGTCCTTTTGTTTGTTTGTTTTTTTATTCCTGGTGGAATAAGATACTTGTAATCCTGGTGTCAACAACTTCATTGTGGTGCTCGACTAGCGGCGCTAGTGTTCCAGGTTTTTCTTTTTTTTTTCTTTGTTTTCTTTGAAGAACGGAAATTGTAGAATTGATTTGTGAATGCTTTCTTTTTGTTAAATTCTGTTGTCTTAGTGTTATACCAGCTTGAATTGTTCCTTTCTTTATATTTTCAGGAGCTGGGAGATCCAGAGTGGCAAGCTATTTGTTCCTTGGTGTGGGAGTCTCGTTTTCAAATTGTGCAGTTTAACTTTTTATATATATTTGAGTGGATTTCACTAATGTGTGTTTGAGTGAATTTTGCTCTTTTGTGCAGATGTGGAAATTAGTGAGGGCCTCTGGAAGGCCTAGCCTTTAGCCTGCCTTACTTCTCGTGAGCCCCAGTTCCTTGGGTTGGTTTATTTGTATTTTTTTCATTTATTTGTCCCTATGCCACAGCTACTTACTATTGTCTGCAACCATTTATTGTGAATATAAAATTGCCCATTGTCTGTTTCTTCTTTTTATCTATTTATGGTGGTTAATAAAAATGTTGTATGAATAAAGACTTGTGATTTGTTATCCATGTCTCATTGCCCCCTTGTGTTGAGGACGAAACTCGAACCTGTGTGCTCTGTATTTGTACTTCCCCGGGTGGTAATACGGGGTGGCGTAGTCGCTACTTTCTGTCAATAAAGTAAAATTATTTTGTGTGATTTTGCTAATGACCTCCTTGTGCCACATAAATATTCCCTCACAGTTTAGTAGTGATGACTTTATGATGAAGATGCAGGACAACCACCTAGCAGTGCATTACAATAGTCCAGTCTAGAGGTCATGAATGCATGAACTAGCTTTTCTGCATCGGAAACAGGTAACATGTTCCGTAACTTGGCAATGTTTCTAAGATGGAAGATGTTTTTGTAACATGAGAAATATGATTTTCAAAAGACAAGTTGCTGTCTAATATACAGTGGTGTACCGTGGGGTTTCAATCAGGGCCTTCAGTAAGTAACTGTAAACTACATGCACACATCTTACACATCTCTATTACAGCTAATGCAGCCATATGCATATAATGCACATAGTATGCCGCACACAGGCTCTGATGACAGTTGATCAACAATTTCAACAGTAGGCTAGATTAGGGTGGGTTAAATCCAGAATAAATTTCCCTACATGGATCAGTAAAAGTAATCCGCCAATACACGGGTCACTATGCACATTCACGTCACTCTAAAATGTCAACGCGTCCAAAGTAGCAAAACTGTACAAATGCTGGACATCCACACACCACACCAAAGTATTATCAACGCACCACGTACACCTCCATAACAATGCGCATGATACAATACTCGTCAAATAATAAAGCACTCACCTGTCACTTGTAAATAAAGTCCATGGGTCTGTCATTCCATGTCCCTTTACTCGCATTAAAAAGTAAACACGGCCAACAAAATAACTTGTGCTCGGTGCTAGCTGTTAGCTACTCATAGCAATCATAGTTGCAATCTTTGAAATGACACATAAAACCTTTGCTGGCCTTTGTTAGCGAATTCAGTTTGGGTGTAGGTCTTCCTTTCTCAGTTATTCTCTTTTGTCAGCAAAAGACCGCCTTTACAAAAGCATTTTTAGTAGTTCGGCAACAAGATCGGGTGTAGGCACATTTTCTTTTTGTTGAATTTCGCTTTCGTACCTTGGAAATCCCTGACTAAAGGGGCGGTCTAACGCTGGGGGTAGCACTGGGCACGTTGCTAGACCCAGAGGGCATGCTGTCATTGAACGTCAAAATTTGATTGGCTGATGATTTGTACCCCTGAAATGCATAGGGGTATAAAACAGACCCTCCCACCTCCATAATAAACACAGAGATGTTAGTCCCGTCCGAACTGGTACATGAAAATCGCAGGTGTTGGGTGATAAGAATCGAAACTCAAATGTAGTTTAGAAAACTAGTCCCGTCTGAATAGAGCTTTAGAGTACATTTTCAAATTTAAATTCTGGGGTGAACTATTCCTTTAAATATATGCTTGGAGCAAATGTTTAAATGTCAGGTTACCATGACTTATAATCACTGTAACATTTTCAGTAGATGCAAAAATAAGTTTTATCGATGTAAAACTAGCTCCATTCACAGTTTTCCTTTTATATTTTATTTGCTCTATTATATTTAGGCAAAACAACAACAACAACAATAACAACAACCACAAAATACTACCATAAAATTGCACACACAGACCTCAAATTCTGGTACATGAAACATGACAAGGGTAACAATCAACTAACTGATTGTTTTAAGCAGAGGAACAAAGTCATCTTAAAATGACAAGACAACAAGTTACTAAAGATGACAACAATGTTAAATGCCGTCCCACAAACAATGCATCCATATTGATTATACACACCCCAGTTCATGCTGGGAAAAGGGCAGAGGGTACTCAACCACAAAATATTATTCCTATTTTTATTATTTTTTTTCAATGTAGGCCTACTTGAACCTGAAAGATGCATTAGTCCATCTCATGCACTACTTGCAGGTTCAGCTGAAAAACACTATTAGTATTTACTAAAATTGTAGCAAATCAGCTCAAAAGGGAAATGTATATAATTATGATTAATTACAATTATTTATACTGGCTCACAGTAATAACTGTAGCAGAATTAAGTTGCCATCAACTGATCTGTTCGTCCAGCGAACATTCAGTGTAAGTTCATATCAACTCTAAGAAAGGATATTCCCGTGGCCACAGAAAATACTTTCCTATTAATGCATTAGAGCATGTAGCGAGGGTCAAAATCGTAAAGAGACATTCATTTGCAAGGCAGAACCAGAAACTCATGTAATCTGTACACACAACTTTTATTAACTAAACGCTAACTAATTTAAACAAACAAACGAATAAACATACATTCACGCGTACATGCAAAGGGGAGCTAAAGTGGATGAATGAAGCCATCAGAGAAATAGAGAATGCAGTTATGGAAAGAGTCAGTTGACCACCTGGGTAAAACCATCAGCGCCGTTTACAACGGGGTCTATAAATTATACTAAACCTCGGTTTAGTTTAGTTAAATGTACGATACTTGCACTGCCATGGTCGTTGCCTTGGTCGAGTGTCCGGAATGCAGTCTCGGATGAAAAGTCTTGATGGTTTCAAGGTTTTGGACTCGCGATCACATTCTTCCGGGTTGAAGAGTGATGAATTCCAAAAGATATTATTCTGGCTCGGTGGTAATTGGGAGTTCCTTCCCTGGTAGAAAGTGAAAAAGAGCTAAGAAAGAGATCTGCTGAGGTCCGAGTACCTTTGGTTGAATGGAAAGTCAAGGCTGCAAGGCCTGGCACAAAAACTAAAGGGTCCAGAAGAGTTCTAGCTCACATCTTCATCTTCTCAGAATCTAAAAGATTCGCAGACTGGACGGGCATCACTGATGTGAGAGCTTTATCTGCTATAGAGGTCACACCTCTGGGTTGTCAAAGAACCAATTGTGTCTTGAACTTTTGGAGGGAAAGTTCAAGTTTGCCTGGGTTAGTGCACAAACTACTAAAGATTCTTAGGACACTAATATGATCATCCGAAGACGAATTGATAGAGACCAAACATGGTACAAGTGAGGTGATCTTAACTGGTGATCTATCGTAAGCATGCATAAGACAGTATACAATACACAAGAACATATACAAGAACAGTAATAATATACACAAAGACTTGAAGATATGTGTGTTCATTCAAAGAAAGGTTTTTCTATGAATTAATTAGAGAAGAGTCCATTTTTATGGCATAATGTCTTTCCTATAGGAAAAAGGTAGTGAGAGTTGCTCTGCCTGCATTCCTTTGAGCAATAAAACTAGTGTTATCTGACAGGTTTCTATGGAACCAGAGGCCTGTTCTGCCTGTCTTAGATGTTAGATGCATTTCGGGGGAAGGGTCCAAAGACCCTCATAGTTGACCCTTTGGTTGGTTGAGGGGGCATAAGAGATTATTTGTTAAATATAACAAAAAATTGGTGTGTCTGATCGGTCCAAACGCTACAAAATCTTAAAAAGTATTAGAAAGAGTTTTCTTATAGCCATATGTAATACTGAATGTGGATATTGAGGGAGAGACTTAAAATAAGAAATGATGGAATTGTGACCAAAAAAAAAAAAAAAAAGTTATCCACAGCATTTCATATATAAATACACATTTTTAAAAAAGAATGACCCCTTTCACTGTGCAGAGACATGACAGGAAAATAACTTAATGATTAGCGAACAATGGCGCCATTTACATCTAATGGGTCACTGAGATTTTATTATGGTTATTTCTAGTCTGACACCATGTGGTAAAGTGGACTTTATAGGCACTCAATGGGCAATAGAGAAACAATAATGTTCAATTTGTAGGGGTGAAATTTTAAGGCTGACCCTTTTTGCCTTGTGCAGCATAATTCTTCAATTCATAATTCTTTTCTGTGTCTGTCTCTACACTATAAATGCCTTAAATATGCTGCTGATCTTTTTCCATCAAAGACTGCCAGGAGTCATTTAATAAACAAATTGATCAGCTGTCTCGGTGAAGTAAAATCCTTGTAGACCCCTAGGTAGGAAACACAATGCCCCTCAGACCCACGAGACAGGAAATAACTTGAAAAGCAATATATGAAAGCAGCCAGAGCAACAGGTTCTAAGAGTTTAAGGCATGTTCATGCTGCTGGCATCAACAAAGGATTATTACGTTACTCTTCTTACTGGCAAATGCTCATTGTAGGCAATTTCATTTAATAGGCTTTAAAAGTACAGATGCTGGATTTCAAAAGCTCTCTTTATATATTCAAGGATGTGATAGTTTTATGACTGACGCAGGTTGTTACCATTGAAAAAATGTTAAAAAGTTGTAATTTTTTCATTCTAGCATATATTCATCAAATCAATAGAAAGATATAATTTAGATTTTTATTTTTATTTTGTTGCTATCCATCTGGCAGCACTGCCTAAAAATAGTGATGCTAAATAAAGCATCATTGTAATAACCATGTCCATGAAATTAAATGGAAAGTACAGCACATGACAATTTGCTGGGTTTACTTATATTTGGCAAAATCTAGCTTTTCTCCCAAATGCTATGAGAACACAATTAAACTGACAAACAACTCACCTCACTAACTAATTTCAGGATTTTCATATTAAATTTAAATCGGCGCATAATTACTATGCTTTATATCAACAGAAGACCAATTTTAAAATACTCCTACAGTTATTAAACACAATTTTAAAAGCTTTTTTTTTTTTTTTTTAGATACCATTTGATAATATACCCCTGGGACTCATTAAAGTTGTAAAAACCTTTTACCCCAAATAAAAGGATATTAAAATATGTTGAGGCTTTTTTTTTCAGGTTGTAATATCAGCTAGAGACTCTGTAGTGGTGAAAACGTATGATGTTAGCATTAGTTAATCCTAATTAGTAACTGCTGACAGTATGGTGTCTGGCAGGTGCGAGTTTGGTGCTGTAAGTGAATAAAGCTGTTGCTAAATTCTGCCTCTGTTCCAGACCACTTCCGTCACTTTAACACAAGGTTGTGCCACATTAATTAAACTGCCTTTTAAATTACAATTCAGTTCATGAATCTGAATTGAAGTAGTAAACACGTTCAAATGTAAGGTAGTAAAATTATAATTGTATTAAAACTGAAATTCAAATAATGTATTTATGCCATGATCTGTCTGAATACTCGATTCTGATTGGCTGGCAGGTGTTGATTAAATTCATTGAACTGCACAGGTAGTTCCAGGTCAGTTTAATCACGTTCTATATTAATGCGCTTCCTATAAACATTGGTAACCATAATAACATACAGTTAGAGTTGAATAGTAATACAGACGAAAATAACCGTAATTTATATCGTTCCGGTCAAATATTGCAGCGCAATATTTGACGCTGCGCGTCGGGCGGTTCTTCGCCTCCACGTCGTGCATTCAAATCGTTTAATGCACAGCTAGCCGTTGATTATCCCTTACATAACCAATTTTGGTTACACTTTAGTTTGGGGACCAAATTCTCACTATTAACTAACTTTTAACTATGACTCAATTTGCTGCTTATTAATATTTAGTAACGTTTAGGTGTTTATTTAGGTGATTAAGGGATCTAAAATATTGTCATGCAGAATAAACCCAGCAGGCACACAATGTCTTAAGTTGTTGATATTTGGTTAAATTTCGGTTGCAACGTTGGGTGACCAAAATTCTTTGTCAATTAAACGTGTAATGTCAATGTTAATCTGATGTCCAATGGCGATATCAGATGACGTTGTTATTTGTTGTTTTTAGGTTGTGTAACCAGAATCCAATGTTAAGTCAATGTCAAATTGGAGTCAAATACTGACGTCAACCCGTTTTTCATTCTCAACCAAAATGCAAAATTTGTCCGACGTCATGTCCAACGTCAACCTGACGCTATATTGACGTATTGTGCAAATGCAAATAAGCAACCAGTTAATTCATAGCTTTCAGTTTCACAGTCGCAAATATTTAATCACCTCTCAAAAGATTAAAACAAAGGTATGTGAACAAAATGCAAGTTTTGGCCATTTGCAATCCATATTAAGCACCCACAGCAATATTTCAATCTTTAAACAGTGTGACAAAACATTGTAATAACACTTAAAGTGCCTTAATACATTTAAAATAGTAATATTCTCTATATTAATGATGCATAGTTTACATAGGCAAGCAGATGAGCCCGGAATATGAACGTAATCTGCTTAATGGTTCAGTATTTTCCTTCTAATGGTATTCTATGGGAAACCATTTAACGTGAAACTTTGCACATTGCATTTATATTCTGGCTTCATCTGCTTGCCTGTACAATCTATACATCATCAATAAGGTATTTACTGAATTTCGCCTTTTTAATATCTGCGTTTTACTACATTACTACTTAAAGCAAACTACGTAAAAATAACTGGCGGTCAGTGGAGCAAAGCTTCGTTTTGCCCTCCAGGTGGGCATTCCTATAAGGGTGTGACGTCACGTGAAACCTATCAATAGTGAGAACTGGTCCCTAAACTAAAGTGTTACCGATAGATAGATAGATTGTAAAGTCATGTCCCAGTCACATCTTGGTTAAATAAACATTACTTAAACTATCATATCAGATAGATAGATATTAATAATATAAAAAAATATATTCTATTTGATATTTTTACATTAACAATGTAATCAATATTTTGTTTATTAAAAAAAAAACCTAGTGATTTATACACTTTTAATGTTATATTTTGTAATATTGGCGTTGTTTTATTTTTGTACTACATTATTATTATTTTTTTTTTCTCATTCAATATTTTAAGGAGACCCTGCCTCCCTTGCCCCTATCTATATTGTGGTCAATTTAATTCAAATTCCAACTAATGATATTGCCCAACCAACAAACCTGCTCTCACACAATGATTCACAGGCAGATGGTTTGCGGTTGGGCTGGGATGGGCTGCTCCCCTGACTCTTTTTTGGAGTCTAGGGCTGACACAGAGACAGGTGTGATTTCTCAGGACACCTATTTCACTGATATCTGTCACGTAGAGGAGACATCTTATGGATGGTATTCTCAAAAAGAAAAAAGAAAGCAAACACACATACACACACATACAGAACCTTTAAAACCTGCTTAGTGACATATGCTTGGATGAAATTAAATTTGTGATTATCGGCGCATATAGCAGTAGTTTCAAATGAAATAAGTGCTTGTGGGTATCCCTTGGTCTCGTATGAGCCAAAATAAAGTCTTTCTCGTGGTGACATTCATGGCTGAATTGGTTGGTCTGAGCTGGTCTTGCAGAATGACATTCTGTTTGGTGGAACAGTGCAGACAGAGACCAATGAACCAGATCTTAGCGACACAAGGGAATTAACCTGTCTGACATTTGATTGCCCATTCGCACCACTGGTCTACCGATGTTGGTCCGTGAACAGTAAAGCAGCAGTATTTACCTGCTGAAGGAGATTGTTATTGTCCACAACTAGGTCTTAAATTGGACAACACTGACTTAATTTAGTGAAAGTATGCTGGAAAAGGTCACTGTTTTTTAATCTTGAAATTGTCAGTAGCTAAATTCACATTGTATTCACATTGTACAGCGCGCACACAGTATTTAGACGTTAATAAGGTACTATACTGAATGATGTTTACTGTTCTTGGCAGCTGTCCCATTAGGGTTTCTACTGGTGCTGTGAGGACTAAAAATAGCACAAACTATAGCTTAAGGCGATGGCAACTAATATGACATACAGACACTTATGCAACACACTTATTTGCTGTTCTTTAAATCACAGTCTAGGTAGGCTTGTGGCTGCAACTGTGCACCACAGGGAAATGATCTACTTTCAATTATTCATGAGCGGCTATGTAACACAGGTCACTTGGGAATTCTTTACACACCTGACACTGCACGAGCTAATCTCTCACCTACACAGTAAGAGGAGCTCGTGCTAATTCAGAGACACCGCATAAGCAATATTCTAACAAGTTCTCATGTGTATTTCACTTGAGATCCTGAGAGCTCGAGAGCTGAAAGAAAGAAAAATAAAATCAGAAAAGTGGTGCTAGCTTGATCTTTGCACTGCAGACAGAGTAACTTTTTATATTACAATTATTGTCAAACGTTTAATTATATGTGATATAATAGTCATCTCTTGAACTGTGAAAAACACATTTTACAAACAGGACTTGTCTATGCTTTATGCTTTTAAAATGATCATTGTGTGCAGTGACAGGAAGCACCTGTGCAAAAGTACTGTAATTACAGTACTGCTCTCATGATGCATCTGCCTCTTTCAAAATTAAACTCTTTAAATTGAAATTATGACTAATTTAAATTAAATTTCAAATGGCTTTCAATGGTCAACAAGTACACAGGTACACTGATTTTATTAAAAATTACATAATGTGACAACAATTTATATGGTTTTTCAACTTTCTGTTTCTAAATATGTTACAGTGAGTGCATATAAAATAAATACTGCATTACATTTTAGGCAGTTACAGTCACAGTTGGGAAAAAGAGAACAGAGAAAAAGACCAGAGAAAAAGAGAACAGACAAAGAAGTATATATGAGGTCTATTAATACACAGAGACAAATTAAGAACTATATGGTAGATAGGTAAATGCAACAGGTTGCTAAGAAAACCAAAGAGCACTCACTGGAGTAACCAGGGTGACAAACAAGGGTATAATCAGTAACCAGGACAACTATGGAGAACTGAGGAACTAAACTAAGAGAAGACTTGGACTAACTTGAACAGATATAATAAATAAATGTCCAAATCACAAACAAGAATGTTACTTTACAGCCCCAAGGGTAACCCCCACCACAGACTTTTGGGGCCCCCAGAGATCTGTTTTATTAGTATTAACAGTACTAGTAGTAATGTAATAGAAATGATAAATGTATCTACCAAAGAGTTACAAATAAAACTAAATTACAGCTTATATCTGCATTTGCGGCAAAATTATCCCCCCTCCAATCACTGCATGGTTCTGTCCCGTTCGACATAGCCTAGAGTCACTGAGTGAGATCAGATTGTAAACTGTCAAATTAGAGATGTCTTTGAGTCTTTACTCACCCAGTTCTTTGAAAAGGTATATGTTTACTCATGAAGCTTCTTTTGCTGTAATGTTAGCGCAGGTGTAGCTTGACGGGGGGGCCAAACCGATCTGGATGATTTGGTCAGTTGCACTTTTAAACACATTTTAGTTTTGCTATAGTAATTCTACAAATTCACGCTCTGATAAGAACAGCAGCAGCAAGCACATGAGGTTGCCATGGCAACCACATACATTGCACACGAATTATGGCAGCGCTACTATTTTGCCACACTAAACTTAACAATAAACACGTTGAAAATAATACACAATAAATTTGCCTGTCAAAACAATCTTATAGGAGGACTTTTTTAAGCAAATCAAGGAGTGAAATACTCATCTACTGTTTTTAAGTTAATGCACAATGGCAGGCGCACATTTTCTACACAATCTTAATGAAAATAGACGACAAACAGCTTTATATTCTAAAATCTATGTATTGGTTGTGTTCTGTGTTAATTAAATAACATTTGGATGTAAATGGTCTGCATAAAAGCAGAACACTGAGCCGCTAAAATGCTGCGTCCTGAGAATCACCTTTATCTGATTGTCTGGGTTCAGTGTCATCAAGCAAGGCATTGACATCTTTATCTGAGTTTTTTTGTTCTTACAAAATGCTAAATAACATTTTATGCCACATAACAGGCAAGCATTATACCATAGTCATGATCCACCAAAATGCAGATTCGTAACGTGACAATTTCTTACACAATTGACTTTATTTTGATTTATTAATTTACTTACAATAACAATTTAAAATGTATTAAGTTTTACATGTACTATCAACTACATTATGTGCATATTTGTTGGATACTTCTGGAAATGCTGGTGTTATGGGGTATTCTGTTTATTATTTTAGGAATTTTTTGGAGACCACTGGGGAGCCGGTTGAACTGGTGACATTGTTTTCCTTGATGAGGCTGAAGGGATGGCCGTCCATGGTGGAGCTCTGGTAAGCTGTGACAAGGTGGCCAAAACTAAGAGGCCAAAAGTGTTCCAAGATAATTCCTCCACACCACCTGCGGCAGCATGAACTGTTGATAAAAGCCAAGATGGATACATGCTTTTATGTTGTTCATGCCAAATTCTGATCATACCATCCGAATGTCTCAGCAGAAATCAAGACTCATCAGAACAGGCAACCTTTTTCCAATCTTCTGTTGCTCAGGTTTGGTATATATGTAAACACTGTGAAAAGTCTGAATGAAAAAATAAAATAATAATAAAATAAAATAAAAAACTTCTCATGCAGTATTAAAATAACTGGGGTTGGGTCCTGTCACTGAGTCACCCGTGCCGCCAGATCCAATCACTGCTCCCGCATGATCACAGTCACCTAAGTATAAACTGTTTGCACCTTCACTCCCCAATCAATACACGCTTAAAACTGGCTTCACATCCTTGTCTAGTCTTGTTGTTTTTTGTCGTTCAGCCCTGAAAAAATGGTGCAAAATGTTTTTTAAATGGAAACGGTGGTGCGTTGAACACCTTGTTCTGATGACGCAAGTGTTGCAACTATGGCAGCTGAAAAGGCCGTTCTTTGTGTTCTTTTTGAAGAATTTTCGGAGCCTGATGAAATCGATATAAATACGTGTTTAATACTGCAAAATACGCTCGATGTTACAGTCACTGCCCTTGCCGTCCAGAATAAAAGAGAACATCCCAATTGAGGGAAGGGATTTGTGGAAACTGTGGTTCCTAATTATTGTGATCCAACATTTGCCTCGCATTTCAGGATGAAAAAAATTTCAGGTGAAGGATAATCCACTTCTTACCTCTGAGACTGTGTTATGATCTATATGACCTTATTATTTTTATTGTGAGTATTAGGCTTATCATTATTGCTGATCACTGTTGTTGTGCTATGATATTGTAATATTTACCATTATATAATCGGAGGAGCATAGAAACGTTTATGAAAGTGTCACTCCACAATACAATAGCAAAATATATAAATATGTATAATATTTTTATGTTACATTAATCAGTGTCTAGCACCTCCCTAAGGAAAGGATACGGACCAGAAGACATTGCAATTACTAAATGATATTTAGATAGACATAAAGAAGTTCCAGATCTATACTCGTGCTCTTATTATTTCAGTTATTTTGCCTTTAATGTAAATAAACATGTGCAAACAATATACTTGCACTTGTGAATTTATTTTGATGTTAATTACACTTGCTTACAAATTCATCATCATCATCATTTTGATATGCTATGTAACCATAAAACTCTTACGACAAATACATCTTCTAATATCTTCAATTGTTGCCTATATCGAGCTGCTGCGGACACATTGTGAAACGACTTCATTTGGACCCATTGTGCGAGCTGTCTCTTTAATACCGTGTGATTTATATACATGTTGCTGCTGATTGGGTTGAAATTTTTTGACACACCCACCAAACAAGTGAAAACGTATCACAAACCCCGTTGCGCACCGTTGCACACCTTTTCCAGGAAACATGTCGTTCAACCAGGAAACCGTAGCAAAACGTTGGGCTTGAATGTGCCCCTGGTGTCACGGAAACACCAGGCTCTTCCACCAATTAGCGATCCCAATCAACAGAGTTCTGATCACACGCACCTGACTATCATTCACTAATCACCAGCACCACAGTATAAGAGCACGCAGTTCACACAAGCACATCGTCTGGTCTCCATTATGGAAAAGGCCCCAACTTGTACGTCAAGCTACTTACCTGAATACCTGCTCCAAGTTTCCCTGATCTCCTTCGTCTGCTCCTTGTGTTTGCTACAATTACCTACCTGCAGCTGATTCCCGATACCAGCTCCTGGAAACACACTCCGTCATCCCATGATCTCTCAAAACCTGGTAACAGAGAATATCTCCATCAGTATCATCTACATTCAAGTTAAAGACTCTATATCTGCCATTACTCACCTGCTTCTGCTGTTCATTTACATCAATACAATAAACCTGTCTGTTGATTTCTAACCTGTGTCCTGAGTCTGACTACACGTTACACCTGGGGCCTGTTTCATAAAACAAGTTTACCAAATAAGCCAGGCTTATTTCAGTTAGTCTGACTTATTGTCAGTTGATTTGGTTCAAAATAAGTCAGACTGCACTAGTAACTTAACTAAACCTAGCTTATTTGGTAAACTTGTTTTATGAAACAGCCCCATGGCTAATACTCTGTGGATTTACTTACCCGAGGATTGTGCTCTCCTCCTCCTTCCGTTCCTTCATTCTCGTTTGGATTACTCGTTACACCATGTTCCTGCAAGGGATAAGAGAGACTCTGTTACCAAGAAAGCTAAGTACTAACCAGAACTGTTTACTTTGAACTCAACTGAGCATATTCTTTATTTGTTGTCATCTGGGACTTCTGTAAAATAAACCCATTTATACTTACCTTTTGTGTTCTCCGTCTGTGAATACCTGACAGGTCAAAGTCCACCTTGTCGAGTCCTGTTTTTGTTATAATTTTTTAACTTTTGTTACACATTACGTGGATTTGTCTGTACTCTGAAAAATGTCTACCAGAGTATCCAAGTCCAAATTTTGAATCGAAGTACTTCAAATCTACAAATAATATTTATAAAAAAGATTACATTTTAATTATAAATCTATATTATGACTATACATTTAGAATCAACGTTTTGTTTGTAGTCCGTATACATCTCAGGTAGCATTACTTTTGCTCTGGCCAGACAGCAGAGGAGTATCTTGTGTCTGCCATGAACATCAGGCAAGAGTCCAAAGCAGCTAATGTTCTCACAAGCTGCTTCAATTGGCTGGGTTTTCCTACTTGTACAGATTTTTGTCTCTTACCTTTTAGCCTACTTTAGAAAATAAGTCTATCTCCACCTGCTTTTACTATTACAGAAAATCTAAAATTAGTTATTCTACACCATTGTCAAGCTATCAGTCATTAAGTCTCAAAATTGTTAATAAATCTGAAAGTGAACTAAAACGAGAGTTTCAGAATACCTGTTAACTTTAGAACATGCTAATCTGATCACCAAATAATGACAAAAATGATGGTTCAGAATTTGAAGCTTGTCTAGTCTGGACAGAGGTCCAGACCCCTTGAGTGGTTCAAATGTTGCATGACCTAATTATGCAGATCAAGTTTGCTCATCTGCATCTAGGCAAAAGAAGTTATGTTAATTAACCATAGATGCAAAGATAGCAAAACTAAATGCAGGGAGAGATGAAAATGCCTCATGAGTTCTGGCTTTGGGCAATTGAGAATTAGTGATATTTAATAACCTTTATATTCAGTAATAAATTGTGTGGATGTGTACAGTAGGTATCCCGTGTAAGACTAAAACTGCCCTTTGATTGTTGCCATTTGTTTGTCTTTAAAAAGCTTGAGCAATCATGAGCAAAAAACTTAAAAAAAAAAAAAAAAAAAAAAAAAAAAGATAGGGAAAAAACAATTTTTAGTGACTTGCGACCAAGTGCACCACATCTACTTCTGCATTAAGTCATTAAGGTCTTCATTGGATCATAGAATGAAGTTCCTTTACAAAACAAGAATGGCATGCATTTATTGTCGTATGGACTACAGTACAAGAGTACATCACAAATTTTGTTTTATGCCTCAACATGATTGACCTCAGTCCAAAAAGAAATTAGTGTTCTTATCCTACAATACAAAAACAAGAGCCTAAATCTATCCATCAAACCTCGAAACATACAGATTGGCACAGATATGTCAACAGAAATGCAAGCCAACTTCTTCATTTGGCCACAATTTCACATTTACATCACATAGTTTGTCCTGTCTGGCAAATGCACCTGGGAAAGAATCTCTATGTATACGTGATCCATCTCTGACAATCATTCAGATACATATCCACAAAAACCCAGCACTGACTTTATTTAGAAGGGACACATCATTGTACAATTGTCATACATTATGTTCTAGGTGCATTGAAAATCTCCTTGGTGTAACCACTGATTTCAATTAGCTCAATGTAATTTCCAAGTATGATTTGTTAATACAAGTATCAAAACTACACCTTGAAATCTTTTCACCAGTCAAAACCTGATTATTTAAAACACATACAGTAAATAGCTTAAATGATTTAAATAGGATGACTTAAAAATAGGAATGTGGTAAGAACAACTACATGCACAACACAGAAGAAATTTGTTTAAGGTAAGTGGTCACAAACAATTTATTTTAGCTACAGTTAATTAAAAAAATATGTTGAAAGTTAGTCAACTAAATTTGTTTATTTAAAATGTAGCTCAAATAAATTGATTGCAACCACTTACCTTAAAAAAATTGAGTAAATTCAATGAATCATTTTTTTTAGTGAAGGAAGACAGCATGAGCTGTTTTCAATAATGTGAGGGATAGGTTGTTCCTCTGGGTTGTTGATTAAAGGGAAGTATAGGCTTTCTATGGTTGTTTCCTTATGCTAATTTCACAATACACCAGGGCACCATGGGCACACAGCAGGGAGTTTTAATGAGCAGAGCAGCTTTTGGCTTTGGGCATGAACAACAATCCAGCATCAATAGGGTCATATGGAGAGTTTCTGCTTTCAGAGCAGTCAAAAGTTGAGGTACAGTACAGGGAACAGGACAAATAATTGCTTTTCAAAACTAACAAACAAAACTTTCTCAAAACTAACCACAAAATCAAACGATTAACTCAAATGTACAAACCTCTTATCATGACCTCTTACTGCAATGAATGTTTTTTTTTCAGGGCAAGCTCTAAACATTTTGAACTGTGCAAAATATTAATCTACATGAATTACAGTGGGTGTACACTTTACAAAAACGCTCAAGTTGTTAACATTGGTTAATGCAGTAGGTGTCATGATCTAACAACAAACCACATTTTTACAGCATTTAGTCTTATAGTTGTCTTAATAGTTCATGTTAATTTATGACCATACGATAACCATTGTTAAAGGGGTCCTATTATGCTCTTTTACAAAGTCTTGATTTTGTTTTGGGGGAATGTACTAGAACACGCTCTCATGCTTGGTGGTTCAAAAAACGCATTATTTTTCACATAATTTACATGATTACAATACCTTTCTCCCCAGCCTGGCATAAACTGCTCGATTAGTTCTGGGTTTGATGAAGGCCCGCCTTCCGAAAAATGAAACGTGTTGTTATTGGTTAGCTGTCCCAGTGTGTTGTGATTGGCGAACAGCTTAGACATGTTTCAGTACTGTCCCGCCCCTTGCCAAAGCAGCAAGTTCCGTCTGCTCCTGTATAGTTAAGGATGGCGTCAATATTGGCATATCAGTTTGAGCCAGTTTCAGACCCTGAGAATATTGAACAAGAGGATCACACAGAACCTTTGCACGCACGGATATTGCAAGACTATTAGAGTGGTAACATTATTGTTTTTTTTTTTGGCTAAATCATGGTTTAGATAGGATGTCAACAACCATTTTAAATATAACTGCATTTACTATGTATAGAACTACAGATAAGTGCAACGGTAATATGTATTATGTTTATTGTTCTTTAATTCTAACATTATAACATGAGTTGCAGTGAAACTGTTATACAGTTGAATTTATTTATACCAAAATCCAGTGTTTAATAAATACAGTATTTATTAAACTCTATTTGTGGCGGCATATATATGTAAATTCATTCTCTGCCAGCAGGAGGTGCTGTTGGAGCGGTAGAGAGAGAGAGGTTTCCATGGTAACACTGTACACAAAGCAGCGCTCCACTCACAAACACTGCTTTATCAGATATTACATGCAAGATGAAATGAAAATGACGTCCAAACTTTTCTGAAGACAGTCGGGTTCCTTCAGAAATACAGTGATATAAAAACACCCGCACCGGGTTTCGATTTTGAAACATGCATTGCTCATGTTTATTCAACAGCGTCAATCTATTTGTGGCGGTCAGTTTTGATATGGTGGCAGGCGCCAAAATATAAATCAATGTATGGGAAACACTAGTCTCACAACTGAAGTGTAAATTCTGCACATTACATCATTGTCCAGTATTGTACTTTCAGCAATTTATAAAAACGTTTTCATAATTGTAACATACATATTTACATACATAATTATTCAGACCCCAACCATTCGAATTTCTGTAGGCGCGATTTATTTTAATGATATTCTAATGGGCTGCTTTGTGATATCACAACACCAGGAAAACAATGCTGTAGTCCAAACGAGCCGTTCGTTGTAGTTCTTGAAAATTGTTTTTTAAACAAAATATCTCCCTTTGGAGTGGACTTTGAGATTTGCAACTTTGTAGATCTTTTTATGCCCGAACACACACACTACACACTGACTAAAATTAAAAAAGTGAAAAAGAATAATAGGACCCCTTTAAGTCATGTTTTATAATACAATATTGATTTAAGAACTTGAAATGTTAAAAATATATATTAGTATACATAAAATGTAATGGTAACATTTTACAATAAGGTCCTGTTTGTTAATGCATTCACTTTTTATTAATGCCTTAACTAAAAATGAGCAATACATTTGTTACAGTATTTATTAAAATCACTGACATTCCTGGGCTCAAATCCCGGACGAGCCCCCAATTGTCAACCCCAGTCTGGGGTTGGGAATGTCAGTGACCAGTTAGATAATAAAAATACAACTGTTCATTGTTTGCTGATGTTAGCTCAGGTCTATTGAATAATATTAATGGATATATCTTTTGATCTTAATAATCATGCAATAGTTTAATAATCAATTAACTAATGTAGTTAAAGGTGCTGCAGGATTTTGACTCTGCTAAAGCATAAAAATACCATAATATGTTTGCAGATATTTAAGAAACATGCTAAGTTAACATACTTGTTTATCTGAAAAACAATGCTACAGTCAGTTATTCTCCTTTGAAAATGTGCATGAAACGTGTTGTTATTGGTTAGCTGTCCCAGTGTGTTGTGATTGGCGAACAGCTTAGACATGTTTCAGTACTGTCCCGCCCCTTGCCAAAGCAGCAAGTTCCGTCTGCTCCTGTATAGTTAAGGATGGCGTCAATATTGGCATATCAGTTTGAGCCAGTTTCAGACCCTGAGAATATTGAACAAGAGGATCACACAGAACCTTTGCACGCACGGATATTGCAAGACTATTAGAGTGGTAACATTATTGTTTTTTTTTTTGGCTAAATCATGGTTTAGATAGGATGTCAACAACCATTTTAAATATAACTGCATTTACTATGTATAGAACTACAGATAAGTGCAACGGTAATATGTATTATGTTTATTGTTCTTTAATTCTAACATTATAACATGAGTTGCAGTGAAACTGTTATACAGTTGAATTTATTTATACCAAAATCCAGTGTTTAATAAATACAGTATTTATTAAACTCTATTTGTGGCGGCATATATATGTAAATTCATTCTCTGCCAGCAGGAGGCGCTGTTGGAGCGGTAGAGAGAGAGAGGTTTCCATGGTAACACTGTACACAAAGCAGCGCCCACTCACAAACACTGCTTTATCAGATATTACATGCAAGATGAAATGAAAATGACGTCCAAACTTTTCTGAAGACAGTCGGGTTCCTTCAGAAATACAGTGATATAAAAACACCCGCACCGGGTTTCGATTTTGAAACATGCATTGCTCATGTTTATTCAACAGCGTCAATCTATTTGTGGCGGTCAGTTTTGATATGGTGGCAGGCGCCAAAATATAAATCAATGTATGGGAAACACTAGTCTCACAACTGAAGTGTAAATTCTGCACATTACATCATTGTCCAGTATTGTACTTTCAGCAATTTATAAAAACGTTTTCATAATTGTAACATACATATTTACATACATAATTATTCAGACCCCAACCATTCAATTTCTGTAGGCGCGATTTATTTTAATGATATTCTAATGGGCTGCTTTGTGATATCACAACACCAGGAAAACAATGCTGTAGTCCAAACGAGCCGTTCGTTGTAGTTCTTGAAAATTGTTTTTTTTTAAACAAAATATCTCCCTTTGGAGTGGACTTTGAGATTTGCAACTTTGTAGATCTTTTTTATGCCCGAACACACACACTACACACTGACTAAAATTAAAAAAGTGAAAAAGAATAATAGGACCCCTTTAAGTCATGTTTTATAATACAATATTGATTTAAGAACTTGAAATGTTAAAAATATATATTAGTATACATAAAATGTAATGGTAACATTTTACAATAAGGTCCTGTTTGTTAATGCATTCACTTTTTATTAATGCCTTAACTAAAAATGAGCAATACATTTGTTACAGTATTTATTAAAATCACTGACATTCCTGGGCTCAAATCCCGGATGAGCCCCCAGTTGTCAACCCCAGTCTGGGGTTGGGAATGTCAGTGACCAGTTAGATAATAAAAATACAACTGTTCATTGTTTGCTGATGTTAGCTCAGGTCTATTGAATAATATTAATGGATATATCTTTTGATCTTAATAATCATGCAATAGTTTAATAATCAATTAACTAATGTAGTTAAAGGTGCTGCAGGATTTTGACTCTGCTAAAGCATAAAAATACCATAATATGTTTGCAGATATTTAAGAAACATGCTAAGTTAACATACTTGTTTATCTGAAAAACAATGCTACAGTCAGTTATTCTCCTTTGAAAATGTGCATTCCGGCCCGGAATGTCTGTGTTTGTTATGGTTTGTGAAACCTGCCCACTGCCAGTTTACCCAATTGTATTTGGGCACCGCGGGTTACCAGTTGGTGGAAAATACAGCATATTTAATTGTATTCATCGTCATGTGTGCTCGTTTCTGTCGGTGTCGTTAATCTGGCAACCTGCGTGTGCGTCATGTCTGAGGAGGAGGGGCCGGGTGAAAAAAAACGTCTCCAATATTTTGAATTTGGGCTGCAATACCTAGTTCAACCGCTAGGTGTCAATCCTACATACAGCACCTTTAACTAATGTTACTACATTAGTTTATGTTATAAAACTACTAAAGGGGAAGTTGTGGCCTAATGGTTAGAGAGTCAAACTTGTAACCCAAAGAATGCGGGTTCGAGTCTCAGTACCGGCAGGGATTGTAGGTGGGGGGACCCTTGAGAATGACCACCAACTGAGGTGAGACCCTTGAGCAAGGCACTGAACCCCTGACTGCTCGCTGCTCACCGCAGCAAAAAAGTTGACTGCACACCACTCTGGGTGTGTGCTCATGGTGTGTGTGTGCACTTGGAAGGGTTAAATACAGAACACAAAGCATGGAACAGCATACTTGCTTGGCCACACATCTATATAATATATATAAACCCAATTCCAAAAAAGTTGGGACACTGTACAAATTGTGAATAAAAAAGGAATGCAATAATTTACAAATCTCATAAACTTATATTTTATTCACAATAGAATATAGATAACATATCAAATGTTGAAAGTGAGACATTTTGAAATGTCATGCCAAATATTGGCTCATTTTGGATTTCATGAGAGCTACACATTCCAAAAAAGTTGGGACAGGTAGCAATAAGAGGCCGGAAAAGTTAAATGTACATATAAGGAACAGCTGGAGGACCAATTTGCCACTTATTAGGCCAATTGGCAACATGATTGGGTATAAAAAGAGCCTCTCAGAGTGGCAGTGTCTCTCAGAAGTCAAGATGGGAAGAGGATCACCAATTCCCCCAATGCTGCGACGAAAAATAGTGGAGCAATATCAGAAAGGAGTTTCTCAGAGAAAAATTGCAAAGAGTTTGAAGTTATCATCATCTACAGTGCATAATATCATCCAAAGATTCAGAGAATCTGGAACAATCTCTGTGTGTAAGGGTCAAGGCCGGAAAACCATACTGGATGCCCGTGATCTTCAGGCCCTTAGACGGCACTGCATCACATACAGGAATGCTACTGTAATGGAAATCACAACATGGGCTCAGGAATACTTCCAGAAAACATTGTCGGTGAACACAATCCACCGTGCCATTCGCCGTTGCCGGCTAAAACTCTATAGGTCAAAAAAGAAGCCATATCTAAACATGATCCAGAAGCGCAGGCGTTTTCTCTGGGCCAAGGCTCATTTAAAATGGACTGTGGCAAAGTGGAAAACTGTTCTGTGGTCAGACAAATCAAAATTTGAAAACTGGGACGCCATGTCATCCGCCATGTCATCCGCCATGTCATCCGCCATGTCATCCGGACTAAAGAGGACAAGGACAACCCAAGTTGTTATCACTGCTCAGTTCAGAAGCCTGCATCTCTGATGGTATGGGGTTGCATGAGTGCGTGTGGCGTGGGCAGCTTACACATCTGGAAAGGCACCATCAATGCTGAAAGGTATATCCAAGTTCTAGAACAACATATGCTCCCATCCAGACGTCGTCTCTTTCAGGGAAGACCTTGCATTTTCCAACATGACAATGCCAGACCACATACTGCATCAATTACAACATCATGGCTGCGTAGAAGAAGGATCCGGGTACTGAAATGGCCAGCCTGCAGTCCAGATCTTTCACCCATAGAAAACATTTGGCACATCATAAAGAGGAAGATGCGACAAAGAAGACCTAAGACAGTTGAGCAACTAGAAGCCTGTATTAGACAAGAATGGGACAACATTCCTATTCCTAAACTTGAGCAACTTGTCTCCTCAGTCCCCAGACGTTTGCAGACTGTTATAAAAAAAAGAGGGGATGCCACGCAATGGTAAACGTGGCCTTGTCCCAACTTTTTTGAGATGTGTTGATGCCATGAAATTTAAAATCAACTTATTTTTCCCTTAAAATGATACATTTTCTCAGTTTAAACATTTGATATGTCATCTATGTTGTATTGTGAATAAAATTATTGAAATTTGAAACTTCCACATCATTGCATTCTGTTTTTATTCACAATTTGTACAGTGTCCCAACTTTTTTGGAATTGGGTTTGTATATATACATATATATAGTTTGTTGGTCTTAAAACAATATTATAAGTTTGATTGTGAATGAATGCATAACTGATCATTTAATAAATTTCCTAAATGTACTGTACATTAAATCTGTTGAATGAAAAATATGTAGTGACGTGACAATATTAGTAATAAAAAATAATAAAAAAAACCTTTAAAAAAGTTTTAGTTGAAATCTTTTTTGTTTGAGTAAAAGAACAACAAAGAACTCTTTGCGCAAAGAATGTGACATCACAGTTATACTAAGTTTTGATAAATGAACCTTTCTTTCAGAAACTGCATTATGGTTATTTGTCTAATAGGACAAATTTTAGTGTCTAAGCAAATGAGAAACACTACAAATGAAGCAAAAGCACTTAAAGGAAAGTAAAGTGTGCCCTGTCAAGAGGATGAATCAGCATAATAATGCAACGACATGGACACAATTGTAAACATAACTGGACACAAATTGTTGTCACTAGTTTTTATACAGTATGCTCTCACTTGCTGAACTCCAAAAACAAACAAAAAAAGACTATCATCTATTCTAGAAGCTCATATCTTCTTTTATTTGTCAAGTCATGGTAACTTAAGCCAGTCTGATGCTTGGTGTTTCAGATGATGTTGTTTTTATTATTACTAAACACTCATGAATTATGTGTCTTGTTAAGTGCTCATTATGATGCATCTACAGGGAGGAAAGAGAGGAGCATGTGTTTTAGGGATGTGAGCGTGCTGGAACAAACTCTACGCTTGTGGTTCAGCTTGGAAGGATCTCGAGGGAAATCACCACTAGTGTACTCCTTTTCCACATCTGTGTTTAGGATCACCAAGAGGAATAACAGTCATTTGCATGATAATGTCCAACTAATTGGTTTAGGGAGAACTGTTTTTAATCCATCTTAAACAGACAAGGTCAGAGTTGGCCAAATCACCCCCTCGGGTTTGGAACAGAATACTGCTAGTATAATTACATCATATCCGTGCAGACAGAGTCCCATTTAGTTAAAGCTAAAAGCACAAGCTATTACATTTACTCTGCAGGGGCCATCCTACAAAACGTGAAGGTGTGGTGGCATCATCATGGAAAGTGAAAGGTACGTGGTGGAGGGGCCGGTAGGTCTAGCAGTGCAGGGCAAGGTGGATGTACCTTGAGCTCAAGGACTTATAGCCTACATGAACAGATGAGAAAGAAAGGCATAGAGCTGGATTTATGGCACAATATGCATCAGGTGTGCATCCTTCTGCACTGTCAGCATGGCTCCTTTATCATTCGCCTCCTTTATCATCCTCGTTTTTAGCCCCTGCTCCGGTTGTGAGCAGGGACACAGAGCAGGAGCCTGTAGTGAAAAATGATTTGCAGTAGGCTTGCAACTGCTTTGATAATCAATTAATCTGTCAGTTATTTCTGCAATTACTCCATCTTACAATGTGCAAATTGATGTCTATATAAAATTATGCTATACTTTGTGTGCACAATGGATTCAAATACAAAAGTTACAAATTAGAATGAATAAATGAGAGAGACCTTTTCACATTAAAGTTATGTTTCATATTAAAACATAAGTATAGGTTTATTAAAAACCTAAATCTGATGTTAAATAATAAACCCAGACAGCACATTGATCAAATATTGCTCTCTCTGTTGCACTTGATTGACATACTATTATTAGTAAATAATGCCCTATTAATTTTTTTTTAACTGCAACTATTAAATGATTTCTTACAAACTCACATCCTTTTAGTTGAAGCCCTTACTTGGAAACCAGGGCTAGACTGGGACTAAAATTCAGCCAAATCATGGCCATCCGGCTCACGATTTCCCCATGTGAATGTTTTGACAGAAATTAATATTATTGAATATACTGAATGCATTGAATATACAGTGCAATAAAAATGCATTTTTATGTCACATAAAAATACACATTTGACAGTAAAGGATGTAAATTAAATTTACTGCTATTCAGGGGACAATTCACTCAAAAATGACCATTTATTCACCTTCTTGTTGTTCCAAACCTTTGCAACTTTCTTTCATCTGAAGATTGCTTTGGTTATCATTTACTTCCATTGTCCGGATGACAATTCTCAATTTATCTATGTGTTCTGTGGAATAAATTCATACAGGTTTAGAAAAAGATGAGGCTGAGTAAATGATGAGAGAATCTTCATTTTCGTCTCCTTAACAACAAAAGCATTTGCAAAAAGTTAACACCAACTTTATGTTATACTTTAAGACACTGATATTGATCTTTCACCAGGCTTTTGAATTATCATTTTACATCAATTAAAATTCATTAAAACTAAACATATGTAAAGAAGAAAGAAGAAAAGAAGAAAGCTTTGTCCTTAATTCACGGGATCCAGGCTTTAAAGTTCTTTGATAAATTGTCCTTTGTAGTTGCCCTAATAAAAGTTACCATAGATCTTGCATAGAATCCAGTATTAGTAAGATCATGGTAGTCAGAGGTAAAACATTACAGAATTTGAAATAACAAAATATTCTAAACACAAATTTTTATAAAAGTTACTTATATTCCCTAATATTGAATATACATGTAATAATAACATTTATGATAAATACATTTCTGCCAAAACACCATGTTTCAACAGTGTTAGTAACTGCCAGGTAAAGTACGTACAATACTGATGTGTATGGCATGATGTTTTTTAATTTTCCTCATCAATGCAGTGTACATGGCCATGTCTGATTTTTGCAAGCTTCACCACAGAACCATAAATGTTCCCATATTATATGCATGTATAACACTAAATTTGAATGGATTAATTCTAAAAGAGTTCTCTCCCATTACTCCCAAAAACTTGGATCTGACTGTGTGCCAAAACTTTAAAGTCTCTTCAAATAATGTCAACCATGAATCCAATGGCTTGGAAATGCTAATTGTCTTCCAGGTTTTATAGGAATGCAGACTGAACAGCTCTAGTTTAGTGCAAATGGATCAATTTTAACAATATCATCAATGTATAGTCAATACTCGATATTCAATTCAATAATAACAACAGTATACAAACTATACTTGAGGACTCTTGAGAATTTATTACTTTTTAAAATATAATATATTTTAAACCAACCTAACTGCTCGTAAAAACTAAAATGGCCTGAAGTGAGGCAAACCATGAAACCCAACATGTCCTCCCAGCAAAAGCAAATCACAATAATTGGAATAATGTTGCAGAAGAAAAGTGTTACAACAACTATTACCAATAACATGAGCATGTGGAGCTCATTTAAACCTGCCTCGGTCTGGTGAGGTCAACAGTGGCCTCAGTGCTGTCATGGTAGTTTATTAAAATCTCAGGGAGGCAGAATTCACACTACTGTCCCAAAGCAGCAACTGAATATCCCTGCCATCATTGAGATGCATGCTCTCCTACTAAATGAGTTGCCCCTGGCAACTATAGCAAACCAGCCAGAGCTAATATTTCACCTCTTTGTCAAACCGCTGCTATTAAACTATGGAGGGTGGAATAATTTCATGTGATGAAGTGCTCTGTGGGAATCCTGAAACTTTTATCTTTGAACCTGCAAACTTTTAGGATGGTACATTTTCCAGTTTGTTATAGTTCTCAATAGTTTTCAGTGGTCCGCTCCTGATAACTATTTTTGAATTTATAGCAGTTATTAAATGGAAAAACTTCATGTAGTAATGCAGAAATCACGGTATGCTCTGTTTAGCCGTAGTTTCGTTCCCACCAAGCAAGTGCCACTGAGATGAATGTAAATGCTAATAAACAGCTTTTTTCAGGTTTTAAATACATTCTTGTTTTAAAGCTGTACCTACAACAGTTTCCACCAATTCAGTCGCGTGGTAATAAAGAGTCTGTTGTCTTCCATGACTGAATAAAGGCGGATGCATCTTCTTGTTCTTGCATACAACACAAGTCGCTTTGTTTACACTTGGCTACCAATGTCATTTGCTGCGAGTACAGAACCATTTCACCCACATAACACAAATTCCCATGAAGAAGCAATAAAACAACTTAGCAAGGCACTGTGTTGATACAGAGGTGTGAAAATGTATATAGCCAAATGGGCTCACATGAAGCTTACAGCGCAACATTTTCGCAGGACTGTAAGCAAATCTGCCATGCTAGCTAAGCTCTTACAGTCCATTGGCAAACTTGGCTAGTTACATAACAACTGTGAAAAATATGGCGACTTGTCATGTTTCGGTGTAAATTTTAGCCACCACATTACAGGCCAAGATTCTAGTCATAAATCACACCATCAGTGACACCGTTTTTTTAAACATTTATACCATTTCAAGTTTCAGCTAGTTTTGTAATATTATTAATATGATATTTACATTTTAGTTTTTGGAATAGGTGGCTGTTGATGATCAGTATCATAGCTTCAGTCATTGGCAAGTGATTTACAGTGGGGGAACACAGTCCCATGAGAATAAATGGTAACACTTTATTTTAAGGTGTCCATAATACAGAGTAATTACCTTATTAAGTACTTAGTAGTAGTCGTTGTACTTACATGAAACAAAATGTACTTACCATGTAACTAAGTAATTATGTAGATGTAATAGGCAGCTACTGTAACACATATGTAACAGATCGAGTCTGTTACACAGCTACTTATGTATAAAGATCGTTACATATGTGTTGCGGACTTTATACAATGTAATTATAAATGTAAGTACACAGACATAAGCTACTTAAAATAAAGTATATCAAGATTGTACTTAAGTGTACTTCATGTGCATCTATACAGTACACCTTATCCAGCAGCACCTTAGTTTGAACCCACCAGTACACAGCTTAAATGCATGTAATACCTTTCTAATTACATTAAAATGACAGAATATTACACAGGCATAAGCTACTTAAAATAAAGTGTATCAAGATTGTACTTAAGTGTACTTCATGTGTATCTATACTGTACACCTTCTCCAGCTGCACCTTAGTTGGATTTAACCAACCAGTATACAGCTTAAATACATGTAATACCTTTCTAATTACATTAAAATGACAGAATATTACACAGGCATACGCTACTTAAAATAAAGTGTATCAAGATTATACTTAAGTGTACTTCATGTGTATCTATACTGTACACCTTCTCCAGCTGCACCTTAGTTTGATTTAACCAACCAGTATACAGCTTAAATACATGTAATATCTTTCTAATTACATTAAAATGACAATTACAAGGTAAGTACATTTTGTTTCATGTAAGTACAACGGCTACTACTAAGTACTTAATTAGGCAATTACTCTGTATTATGACACCTTAAAATAAAGTGGGTCACACTTTATATTAGGTGGCCTTAATTACTATGTACTTACATCAAAAAATATGCACAATGTACTTATTGTGTTCATATTGTATTGCAAAACACTTCTGCTGCTATTGAGGTGGGATATGGGTAAGGTTAGGGACAGGTTAAGTGGTATGGGTAGGTTTAAGGGTGGGTTAAGGTGTAAGGGATGGGTCAACAGTGTAATTATAAATGTAATTACAGAAATTAATTACAGATGAAATTACATAAAGGTATTATTAACAATATAAGTACAATGTAAGAACATGTATGTACACAATAAGTGCATTGTATCAAATGATTCATTTAAATGTAAGTGCATAGTAGTTAAAGCCACTTAATATAAAGTGGGACCATAAAGTGTTACCGAATAAATTATTAAGCTGCTAAGTGAAAATATATTTTGGGATTTTTTTGTACTAATATTTAAATTAATAATTTGTTACAAAGCATGTATTGTGTAGATACATGTTTGTACATTGTCCTTATATTTAAGAAATACCTGCATATATTTACATCTGTAATTAATTTCTGTAGGTTAGATTTTTAATTAGACTGTTGACCCTACCCTTTAACTAACCATACCAAAAAACCTGTCCCTAACCTTGACTGTATCCCACCGCAAAAGCAGCAAAAGTTTTGCAATACAACATGACCATAGTAAGTACATTGTACTAAACAATGTATTTTTTGATGTAAGTACATAGTAGTTAAACTAGTAGTTCTTTACTTGACTCATGGAAATCTATTGTAACCAAAGAAGACCGGTTGCTTTCCTGCACAAACTAAACCCTATGATATAATGATCTGCCAAATGTATGTACTGTTTGCATCACACGATTTAAATAATCAACAAATAGAAAACAAAGGTAGTTCTTTAGTCTGTGTAGTCAGTCTTATTTATCTAACTTTACATACGTCTGATACAAGTTAGATAAAGCACCATAAGGTGATGAACAGGGCTCAGACAGAGCACAGCGCTAGCAGCAAGGTAATATGATTCCCAGGGAATACATTAAATTGTCCACCAGAAAATGAAAATTTCCTGAAACTTTACCTAGCCTCAGGCCATCCAATACAGTATGTAGATAAGTTTGTTTCTTTCTTTGGAACAGATTTGGAAATTTTTTGCATTACATCACTTGCTCACCAATGGATCCTCTGCAGTGAATGTGTGCAGAATGAGAGTCTAAACAGCTGATAAAATCATCACAGTAATCCACAAGTAATACCGGGTAACACTTTAGAATACTGTTCCATCATTATTGAATAACTACACAAGAACACATGAGTAATGCAATATTAGCACTCTAGTAACTGCTAGTATCTAACAAGAAACTCTGATTAATGAATTAGTAAGTTATAGTGCTTAGTCGAATGTGGTAGTTCACTATTAACTAATCGCTAACTACTATTTTTGTCATACCTCCCCAAGAACTACAGAGAAATACTGTATACAGATTCATAATTAATATGAATAATGCATAATGTATAATTAATTCTAATGTGAAGTTCATGATAACCCCCTAGTAATTACTGAAATCATTGTAAACTTTTGAGGTTTTTGTAAGGTCCGGTTTAGCAGTTCATTATGCTAGATTTGGTCAGGCGCGCAGATGGCACTAGGGACGGAGGGACATGACCCCCCCAGATTCATAGTTACCCGATCCGTCCCCCTTACTGTCTCTATGAAAGGTGACATCGGTAAAAAGAGGATTAATCAGGGTTTCCGCTATCTACATTAGCCTGAGTAGTGGCAGCGGTCCGGCCCGCAGCTCCTTAAACGTGCACTAAGTGATTTTTGAAAAAACGCTTTTGACCGCAGTGTCTGACCGAGTCCAAAAACACACTTGTAGCCAATCAGCAGTAAGGGGGCGTGTCTTGTACTGATAGAGAGAAGAGAGCGCTCTATTTGAGTGCACAGGACGGATATTAGCAGATCAACTATAGAGAGAGAGAGAGATGGCAGATAAAAAAAGAGGAAAATATCAGAGAAACAAGACATTAAAAAGAAGGGTTACGATCAGGCAAGAGGTAGGACCCGCGTAAATATCAGAGCAGCTTTCCAGCAGTGGAGAGAACTCAAGGAGCAGGAAGGGCTCGAATCGGACGGCGAGGTTGTGTTGTTTCTTTTTGATAGGTGAGTAATGTTAATTTTTGCCTTGTTTCACACAACTTATCCGTGTTGGCTTTTGCTTGAATATGCTTTTGTGTCATCTTCGCTTGTTTCTGCGATTGTCGTTGCCATGGTTGTGTATGTACTTGTGGATGCAGATATTTATTTTAGTTTCACTTTCACTTTCGAGATGCGCCATCGCACATACTCTGTTTATACTATGGATCAGCAGTACTTAGCCAGTACTATGGAGTAGGATTCACGCTTCGGGGCACCACCCCCTTAAATCATTAAATCATGCATTCACTAGTGGGTTACCATGATATTCAATTTAGAATACTGATCCGAATAATTAGTAATTTCTTCAGAACGATGTAGTAACACTTGAGTCATTACTATCCAAAACCTTTCATATATTTTAAAAGCTTACAATGACGTCAGCTAATATTACAGAGTTGCCCTGTTTTTCACTTTAGAATACTGATCCAAGTAATTACTAGTGGGTTACCATAATCTTCACTTTAAAATTAATTATACATCATGCATAATTCACATTAATTATGAACCTGTAGTTCTTAGTAGTTCTCCAGGATATATGAAAAACTAGTAGTTATTGATTAGCTAATAGTGAACTACCAGTTTCAACTGAGTGCTGTTATTTACTAAATCGTTAATCAGAGTTTCTTGTCAGGTAATAGTAGTTACTACAGTGTTAATAGTGCATTAGTCATTTGTTCCTGTTTAGTTATTTATTAATGATGGAACAGTATTCTAAAGTGTTCGACATGTCTTCAGTCTTTCAATTAAAGTTTTGTGAAGCAAAAGCTGTCCTCTATCCATAATATTGCTTTCTTCAGTGAAAAAGTGATCTTATCTGAATCGGAGAGAACTACGCACAGATCAAATACTGTTCGCAATCAAAAATGATCAAAAACAGATCAAAACAAATATGTGAGTGGACATTGATTTGTGAGGACAACAGGGGATGGACTTTACTGAAGGAATTGTTATTATGGATTATGGACTCGTATGTTGGCCAGAAGAGATGGTTTGAAGTTAAAAACGCATTAATGATTTGTTTATTACAAACACACAGCTTTTCACTTCACAAGATGTTAATTGATGGACCGGAGTCGTGTGGATTATTTCTGAATTATTGTGATGTTTTTATAAGCTGTTTAGACTCTCATTCTCACGGCATCCATTCACTGCAGTGTCCACCGGTGAGCAAGTGATGTAATGCTAAATTTCACCAAATCAATTCCAATGAAGAAACAAACTCATCTGCTGTACACCTTGGATGGCCTGAGGGTGAAATGTTTTTAGGTGAGCTATTGCTTTAAGTGAACACAAATTAAGATATTTCTGATGAAATCTGAGTGCTTTCTGACTCTACATAGACAGATTAAAGTTAAACTCTAGTCAAGCCATTATCATGACATCGATTGGAATAAAGGTGTCTGCCAAATGCATAAATGTAAATACAATGTAAACACAAATAAATAAATAAACATTGATCGTTCTGATAGTTCTAGATATTTGATGCATGTAACTACTGGCCATACTGGACATACCGGCTATATGGCACTACAAATGAATCATTGCTGTTGAATTCTGAGATACTGCGTTTCATTTTCTGACTCTCTGAACACCGTTCTGTGATCTTGTGTATAGGAGAGGGGGATTCTGTGAGTGAGATTCATCATAAGACTTTTTTTCTGGTTATGCTGTCTGGCATAGTTATAATTCATTGGATTTAAGCAGGAAAACAATGGATACAGTTTTTTTTATTTTGAGAAACAAGATAAATCTCTCAGCAAAAACATAACTGGCAGGCAAGCAGTAATGCTTCTCTGAGAACAAACACAAGTGGAGTTACTGTATAATAAAATCAGAGATGTTAAGACTTTACATCATTTGTTTCATGTATTGCACACAGAGGTTTATGCACACTTGTTCTGTACACGTTGAGCCATCTCTGTGTTTGTAATCCTGATATTTTCTGCGAGGCTTCTGAATCTATGTCGTAAGACCAAACACAATACATCAAACTTCAGGATCAGAATTTACTAAAGAATAAAACAAAAAAGCTTACAAACTTAAATTGCTTTCTGTTCTTCGCACAAAGCTATCACATGGCTTCAGAGGATTCGAAATATAGTGCCAGTTTTAGTTGGCCCTTTTTGGAGTTGTGATCTTCATAAAACATCATTGTCTCATTTTGCAAAAGCTGCAAAATGTTTCTGTTTTGATTTCCGACAAAACAGTAAAGCAAAACCAAACCAAATCAAACTAAACCAAACTAAATACATTTCATCTTACAAACTGTAATTAATAATATAATATAATATAATATAATATAATATAATATAATATAATATAATATAATATAATATAATATAATATAATATAATATAATACAGGAAAATGTATGCTGTATTCCAATGCTCAATATGCACAATGTCTCTCTAAAGAACCAAACTACACCTTACCTCTGTAACAGAAAGCACCACAAAAACATGTAAAAAAAAAAAACACTAAAATATAAAAATGCACAAAACAGTGACACTATTCAGTCATGTGAAAGAGAGGTACTAAATATGTAAAGGACAGTTTGAGTATAACCTTATCTAGCACAGCATGATAGCTTCTCATTTTATGCCCGGAGCAAGAGCATTGTTTAGTCATCAAGTGTGGAAAACCAAATGAGAGGTGAAATTGAATGAAAACAGAAATGTTTTAAAACTCAGAGGATCCCAGTAATAACATGCATGGTGGAAGAAACATATTTACATATGCCATGTTCAGATTATAAAACTGTATTTGGGACACCAGTACACCATTCTATTGAATTCATCAAATTCAAAACTCTAATTCTCTTTGTAAACACAGTTGTAAAAAGCCGTTGTATTTGTAGGATACTTTACAGCAGTGGTGTTCATGTGCACCAAGAATGTGAAAGCATCTGTTCCAATGAATCCGGTTCTTTCTGCATCTATACAGCATTTTGATGTAATAAGCAATGAAGTTTCCACAGTCTCTGAATACACTAATCAGCCACAACATTAAAACCACCTGCCTAATACCATGTGGATTCCCCTCATGCTGCCAAAACTGCTCTGATATGTTGAGGCATGGACTTCACAAGACTTCTGAACATGTCCTGTGGCACCACGACTAGCCAGCATGGTGGTTCCGAGAGAACCAATTTCCCCCTCGGGCCATTTTCCTGGTTGCATTTGCTGGTTTGTTGGCAGCGGGAACTGTGAAGCGGCCGTCAGCAATGTTTTTATTCGCGGCATGGAGGATGCTGTGATTGGAGCTGTGTTTGTTGTGTGTCATGGGTTTCATGATAATGGAGATGGAATGTATACAGACACAATTTAAGCAACTGAAAGAGCAGAAAAATCTGAGTAAATCTCCAATGACAACTTGCAGTGTTACATATAATCGAAACTGAGAAAAGAACACAACATTGCAGAAAACAGGTAGCTAAATTGCATTATCGCAGTTTTCAATGTTCATGGAGTCACTGGTAGTTCCTATAGAACCATTTTAGACCCTACTCTGAAGTAGGAGCTAATTTAGTTCCCCCAAACAGAGTTCCAAATAAATACGTTCCTAGTTCCTTCGGTGCAAACACGCCAAAAAGCGAGTACTTCCACCAATAGTTCTAGGAACTATGAAAAAGTTCCTCCGGTGTGAAACCCCCAATGTAACATACACATGAATGCCAGGACTCAAAGCTGCCTCCACTTCTGATATGACCATTGTAAGTGCTTTCAGTGCTAGACAGGGGTCATCATCCACTGAATTGTCTCTATCATTCTCTCTTCTCTCCACCTGTAGCTGGTGTGTGGTGAGCACCGTTGTACTGTGGCTGCCGTCACATCATCCAAGTGGATGCTGCACACTGGTGGTGGTTGAAGAGAGATCCCCATATGATTATAAAGTGCTCTGGGTGTACAGCAATACACAGTGAAAGCGCTATATAAATGTCTCATTCATTCATTCAGACAAAAAAAGTTCTTCTAAGTACCTTTATTTTAAAGAGTGTAGGTACTACTGCATACCAGAAACACCCCAAAAGACTTGATATTTTGGAGATGCTCTGACCCAGTCTTCTAAACATCTCTATATTTGACCCTTGTCAAACTCACACAGATCTTTTCTCTTGTCCATTTTTCCTGCTTCCAACACATGAAATTCATGAACTGACTGTTCACTTGCTGAATAATATATCCCACTCCTTGACTGGTTCCACTGCAACAAAACAATAAAATCAATATTATTCACTTCACCTGCAAGTGGTTTTAATGTTGAGGTTGATCAAGTGGCCTTCACTTCCATATCATGCCAATAATCAAAGGGGCAGCCCCTGTGGCATCAGGCAGCTCAATTTTATTATAGATAGAAGTGAATCCATTTTTTTTTTTTTTTTGTAGCCCACCAGATTTAAACATGCTAAATGTCATAAAATAGCACAGAGAGCACAGAATGTACTTATAAAACAGGACTACATTTTCTGAAAATAAGATAACTGTTGACACCTCAATGCAAACAAATGTGAAGAATTTTACTTGTCAACGTGTAACTTTACAGAAACCCTCTCCTTTTACAAATCACTCTTCTGGAATTAACACAGACAAGTAATCATTTTAACTTTACATCCCCAAAATAGTTTGAGAAAGTTAAAAAAAATGAAGAGCATCCTTCTTTAGTCCTGCAGCATTCCTTGAGGACATGGAACTAGGCTTTTAAGATGCACCCAGTAGAGTTCAGTATTTTGCTTATTTTGCTGAACACTGTGATAGAGGCTAAGTGGAGAGTGCTGACGAGTGGCAATTTCCTGTCCAAACCAAATCCTCAATGGTAATATGCAATTTGTTGGTGACATTTACTTCTAACAAAATTTAGCCAAGCGATGCATTTCTTTGAGGTTGCAACTTTTTGTTTGGTCACGTATTGAGCTTTAGATTTTTGTTGTAGGACAGAATATTTTTATTTAATTTTATTATGTTGCTATCAGAGTATATTTATTTAACACATGCAAACAAGTGCTAAAGATAACTGGCTTTTCAAAAACTTTATGGGCCCTATTTTGATGATCTAAGTGCATGGTCTAAAGCGCAGTGCAAGTGCACCCAGTGCGTGTCCGAATCCACTTTGCTAGTTTAAGGATGGGAAAACAGTCGGCGTGCACGGGCGCATGGTCTAAACGAGTTGTCCCTACTCTGGTAATGAGTAATGGGTGTTTTTTGGGCGTAACGTGCAATAAACCAATCAGAGTCTCATCTCCCATTCCCTTTAAGAGCGAGTGGCGCTTGCGCCATGGCGGATTCGCTATTTAAACGGCGGAATTTTAAGGCGCACAGACTTTGCGGGTCTCCAGAGAACAAACGGATCTGCTCATGCTTGAGCAAATAGGTAGGGTAATTCTAATACACGCAATGACTATTATAACACTATAACATTATAACATGTATGACATTTTTATATTTATGTAACCTACACAATAATATTCTTTTACACTATAACCCTTTAATTTTTAATATTTGGCATGTTTGTGTGCTGCTGCTGTGCAATAAGCAAAGTGAACGCGTTGTGGACCCGCCCAGAGGCGCATTTTCTACTAATGCGCTCTTTAAATAACAAAAAAATATTGTGCCCTTGACTTTAGACCAGGTTTGAGTTGGTCTATGGTGCAGTCTATTTTCAGTTCCTCAAAATAGCAACGCGTCAACGATGCGCCTGAACACACCTCTTTTTTAGACCAGCACGCCCATGGGCACACAAATGGGCGCAAATGCATTTGCTATTTAAACAACGCGGTGCAGGACGGGAAAATGAGAACTGCGTTGGGCTGAAACTAGCAAAAACACTTGCGCCGTGCCTTGCGCCGGGTGTATGATAGGGCCCATTGACTATCTTTATTCTTTGCACCACATAAAAAGATATTTTGAGAAATGCCTTTGTTTGTCAATACAGTGAAGTCGGCATGGTCCAATGTTGTTTTGGACCCCACTGACTTTTATTGTAAGGAAAAAAAAAGTAGTCAAAAACATTCCGGAAAATATTTTCTTAAGTCATACAGGTTTAGAAAAACAGGAAGGTGAGTAAATTATATTTTCATTTTTGGCTGAACATCTTTAAAATCACTTTCCAGAAGCGCAAGGTTGGATGATTCGTCTTTTCCCTAGACAGCAGAAATGTGAAATTCCATCAGGTTTTTGTGTATAAATGCATTCGGGAAGAAGGATAGGGAATTACCCTTTCTGTATAATACTGACATTTAAAGTTCCCCTGTCACAGGTTTCAGGCATGAACAAGAAAGGGCATCTTTCAATGCAGCGGGACTTCAGTTATGAGCAAGTGTACTGTTTTCTGTTTTCTGCAATTTATTCAGTCAAAAATGTAATGGAATATAATGTCATTTTCCACAGTCATGACACTATTGATATTATTACATATGCCAGGCTGCCCCATACACTAGTCTTGTGTAAATAAACAGCACTGCATTTTGTCGTTCATATAAGCTTTGTGATTTTTCATTGATGTTCTTTTGCTCTTTGCACCTTGTTCACAACCTGTCTTTGTGTTATTGATTCATACATCTAATACAAATCAAATCACAACGTCATCAGTCACCAATTACCTATTTTTCGTTACCTTCAAAATATCTTCCAAATAATTACATTTTAGGGTTTGCTAACATTAAAAAAATATATATATTTGCAATGCAGTCAATGCAGTATAAAAATATATAACACTTCTGTCCAATCTCAGTTTATTTTTGAGTCTGGACCTAAATAAAAATAAAACTAACCATATAATCAAGTATGGTTTGCTAAATAGAAATGCTTGTCAACCTTTAATTCCTAGAGCCTTACTTATAGTATTAAATGTATTACTTATACATTTATATCTATATCAGTTTTTACAATTTTCCAATCCTCTATTAATATCTGTAATATTAAATGCACTGACATTTAATATTGTGTCATTATACAGTATCCTCTTTGTCTGTTTCTGCAGACAAACTTAATACAGGACTTGGTCCAGCTTAGTTTGTTTTACAGAGCTAGGAAGACAATGGTGTCTCTGATGCCAATTCACCTCAAAGATGACATTACAAACAGTGTTAAATATTTATTGGGAGCATTTTGTGCTGGCGAACTAGACTTAAGTGAGCTAATGTGCAATCTATCTAGTTTTTCAATTTGATGAAACAAATGGATCACTGCACTGTGTGCAAAGTGGCCGCCTGCATTTTAAATTAGATGTATGCACCACTGGTCATTTGGACCAAGAATTAGTTTCAAGGCCAGTTATAACACTAGTGTATAATGAATGCAAAATACAAATATAATGGAAGCAAGTGCCCAGCCAGGTTGAATAACCTTGACTAAACCTTAAATGTGCCAGTGAAAAGAAGCTAAAGCCACATTAGCAGTTTTAATGTGCAAGACTTGTAAATGCATTAACAGTCAATCATCCTACAATACATATTCTTGCACATAATACTCAGAAATGGTATTCAAATCACATTTGATAGTGAAAAATCAAGGATATAGTTGAATGATTATATGAGATGGAAATATATTGTTGGATGCAGCATGCAAATATAAAAATGATTTTATATTTTCAGTGTATTGCAATTCAGTGGTTTGAACAAAAATCTGAAATTAATATATATAAAACAGCCTCTGTAATCATTCTCCGGTTTGCTTGTTGTCAGAGTGCATTACTGACGAAAGGTAGAGTGCTGTCAGATTGCTTCATGCTGGAGCGTCTGTGTGCACGCTTTGTGACTGATTACGTCAGATGTCTCATATGACATCCTAGTCACCCACAACAATAAAATATTGTCCAATTCAGGCCTGCATTATGATGACAGAGAGCGCTGGCTTCTTCTGCTTCACTATCTCAGAGCAAATGCATTATGCTTGCTGTTTCCCAATAGACTTCTATGCTTGAGAGATATCTGAAATGAAAATCATGTAAGTGCTGTACTAAACCTGAGTGTACGCTATAGTTGCAATGAAAGTAAACTCACACAGTGTATGTATCTATATGGACACCGACATGTCACTGGTAATTTGTTGATATTGTATTCTTGATAACCAAGGTTGTTTGAAATAGTATGAAAATTGATTCAACGCTGGCCCTACAGAAATTCTGTCATGATTTTGTCTTCGTCATTAATTCTCAAATTAATTCAAAGCCTTTAAACATGCTGACGCGTACTAGACTATTATTCACTGGCAATAAATATCACAGCGGCGTTTGCATACTAAAACGTTTTGATTCACATATAAATTCCTGGAAAACAACACTAGTCTATAATTTGTCATTTTATTCACCAATATTTCTAACCTTGGTGTCATTTTGTCAACTACAAAATGAAAAAGTTAATTAAGAATTGGTCAGTGTTCAATAACGTACTGATCCAACAACCTCTTTAAAATGATGTTCATCTGCACCATTCAAAGACTTTGAAGTCATTTACATTAGTTAGGCCTCCTCTTCATCAACTGCACTGCATTTAAAAGAAAAAAAAAATCAATTGGGTATTCGACTGTTAAATGAATGCAGTTATATTTCCATTAGTCACTGCATAGCATACTATATAAATACTTTACTTGTATGTAAAGCTTTTCAAATGAAACGTTTAATCAGCACACTGCTTTGAGGTGTACTACACTATCAGCACCAAGGATATGGTTTAATTAGTCATTGATAAGAGTGCTTGACATCTTTGTCTATTGCGAAGAAAGCATACAGATATTATATATTTGCAACATCGAGCAGTGATAGCGAGTCTTTTAAAAGCAGTGATTTCATACTATTTTTTTGGTCACCATATTGTAGACATAGTTTATTTATATTGAACATTTAATCTAGCTTTTATTGTTCGGGACAACAAAATAGATGCATACTGTAGGGCTCAGCAATAATGATCTTTCCAATCCAGGTTCACTGGAAGAACATGCATGTGGCGACATTTCTACAACATATCACATTGCTACTTACACGTTTTGTGAAAACAAAAGACAGCATGGAATAAAAACAAAAACAAATTTCTCAAACAACCATTCCATTTCAGCTTGCCTCTACAACTCTTTGAGCTCTTTTACCATTAATCGTGTTTCACAGAACTCATACTCAATGTGCAGTGGTGTACCAGGTGAGCTACCAAGCAAGTTTACTACATCAGAAACGCCATACAAATGGAGATGGTTATATGATGCAAATGTAAAGTTTACAAATCATTCATTATGGTAAAAGTAAGGTCATAACAGTTGTAATAAAAATAAATAAAAATTGTTGGTGTTTTACTGCTGCTAGTGTTCATTTCAGCTGGAAACTGTTTTTGGAGTTTTTACAAAAATGCAGGTTGAGGCATGATTTTACTTTCTTCTTTTCAATGAGGTTGGAGTGTTTTGTGTCAGGCCAGTTAGATGAGCAGTTCTAGCATTTTAATTTATTCATTTATTTTTAAATCTTTGTTAATGTATTGTTAATTTTGCACTTAATTTTACACATTGTGTTTCTACAAAAAATAAATTTTGGAACAAGCTGGACATTATGTATCATGACATTAGCATTAAATACAAAACATTGATCTTCATGTTCCTCATGGCCAACTGATTGGTTTGTAGATTTTTGACACGTTATTGTTGATGCTTTCATGGCTATCACAAGTCATGACTATCACAAGAAGGAGCCCGGAAATGAGCTCTGAATACTGGAGGTGTACAGGTGGTCATGTACTATACATTCCAGGTTCATTTACAAGCTCACGTTACATTTTTACAGGTGAAATAAAATGTCTCTATTTTTATTTGAAAAGGTCTTTCTTTATAGACCTTATAGCACATGTTAGCTCTCAGTGATATAAGAGGTACTGAGACAATAAAAATTTTATATGCAATGTCTATGACTACATTTAGCGCTTAGTGATATATTCTCATGTGATACATCAATTATTTATTGTGACTTTTAAAACACTGAAATGTGCAATTTTTAGTGTTAAAAGAAACACTGGCTCAAGCAATGGTGTGAGTTTGCAGCGAGAAAATGTGTTTGACAGGCACATGGCATACAAAAATGACATACTTTTTTTGGGAGATAAAATGAAGATAAGAAAAATGAAGATAAGCAATACCATTATAAACAAGTGAACATAGATACATACAAATATATAAACACATAAACATACAACAACCTAGATACACTAAACTCACACTAAACACAGGCTGAGAGATCTCAAAATCTTTATGGTGCTGTTGGAGAGATGCTGACCAATCAATAGTTACACTCTTACTAACACTGTATTTACTCTCTCAGCTATCGAAAAAATTATAACCATGGAGAAAAATAATTGTTCTGTGTGAGTTAAAAGTAGTCAACAAGCAATGGATAAAAATCTGCCCTGGAGCCCCAAAATCTGGACTGGCACCTGAGCGAGTGAGAGAAAGTCATCACATTTCACACCATGTCAAACACACATTGTCTCAGACTCATGTGTGCGATCTGAGCTGCAAGAGAGCTTTACTTGCCTGCCATTTTCAATATTATGTCCTGAGGCGGTCCTAATACAGTGAAATGTGCTGTGAAAGAGATGCAGGAGAACACTGCCATTTCTTAGTCGCCTGTAGATGACAAAACTGTGCAGCCGCTAAAGAAAATCAACTCTGACAAACATGCATGAGAATGATTCTGAAATTAACTCTTTATGTTATTAAAAATGCAAAGTGAGCCACACCTGATAGATGATGCCACTCATCCCTCTCAAAATTCCTTCTTCTCTCCTTTTTTTTTTTACTTTTCTGAGATGGACACATCTTTAGCGGGAAACCGCTATTTTTACCGCTCCAAAAGCGGCATGTAGTGGCAAAGAATGAATTTGCATTTTCATTCAGACCAACGCCGAAAGACCAACAAGTGGGTATGGTAATGCTAATGTTTCATGTCAAAGTGAAACGGCTTGGGATTCGTTTTAAAAACGACTCGTTTCAATTATTCAGAGTCAACTTGTTCTTTTGAGAGACAATTACTTTATACATGGTGCACTTTCAGATTTAAAACTTTGCAGGATGTTTTCATTCACTTAGAGCTGTGTTACACGCTGCATGAAAGGTAATTTTCAAAAATCCATAATAGGGGCACTTTAAATAATTTTTAGTTTTCATGGCAACTTAGTATTGTGGTATAATCTAATTTAGAGAAATCTGATCTTAAATGGCATGTAAAAAACAAAACGATCCATGGCTGGACACATGTCAGCAAGCATTATGGGCAGGAAACACTATACACTATTTTCAAAAAGTTTGGGTTCAGTAAGTTTTTTTTTTTTTAAATTAATAATTTCATTCATTAAGGATATTAAATTGATCAAAAGACAGTAAAGACATGTATACTATTACACAATTTTTTTTTTTTTTTTTTACAATTAAATGCTGTTGTTTTGGACTTTCTATTCATGAAATAATTCTGTGTGTCTCAGTTTCCAGTTTATTATGCAGCACAACTATTGAGAAAATATTAAGTAACACACTTAAGTAAGTTCTTGTAAAATGTACTCCAATATTTTTTTTTCTGGTCCAATATTATAAATTCAGACTTGGTAAGCATAAGAGACTTTCAAAAACATTGCTGTCCAAAAAAAAAAAAATGGTGTATGAATGTGATGATAAACATTTGTTTTGTTTACTCTATAATGCACATTTGCATTTGCATTGGACCAGCTTATTTATTTATTTATTTAATACAAAGAAGCATATTTTTGACACAATAGTAAGATTTTCCTTTTGATTTGAAAAAAGCAATTGAAACATTATTTTGATCAAAACAGATTTCAGTTTTCCCCCATTCCAGAACATAGGAGCTGTACTTAAAGTTTATGGCCATAAATAGCTGCTCAGGTCATTTGCAGGTATGGCCAGAATAATCTGCAACTTGGACCATTTGCCATTTAGTCTTATGCAAGACTAATATTCAGATAACCTTGTTCAAGGTTCAGTAAGTCAATATTAGGGAGAACATGTTTTTGTTTTGCTTTATTAAAAGTGGTAAACATAGATAGAAGATGATAAAAATCTAAGGTTCAAAATTGATTTGGTCACATTTTAGGTATGGGTAAATAAAACAAGCTATCAGTAAAGTCTTTCATATTCCTGTTGTGACTACCTTCTTTTGGCAGTTTTGGTAAATGTGAAAAAGCTTATTTCTTTTCAACAGCTTAATATTGAAGTAGGTGACAGAATTGCCCATCAAGGCCACATCAACGCATTTGTGTCCCTGCACAGTCCCTGCTTTTTAATTTAATGTGTGAGTAACTCAACCTCCTCCAAAATCCATGCTTGAGGTGTAGCTTTGCAAAAGTGTGAAAACACGTATTTTTAAAGCAAATACATTCCAGATGTACTATGCAAATTTACAGCGGAACCCAGTATTCGTTACATATCTGACAAATCATGTTGTGCATGCTGTACTTCAATGTGTTTCATGAAATCGGAGAGATTATTTTTTTCCTTTGATCTCCTCCGTTACAATAAAGACCCCTATAAATGGTTGTGAGTAAGAAAAGCTGTTGGACCCCAAGCATTATTTGAAGGGATACAAAAAGAAGACTGAATTTCAATCTTCAGCTCTGCATTCTGATGCTTAAATAAACAATTCAGTCTAAGCTTACTGGATCATCAGTGAAACAAACAAACAAAAAAGAGAGAGAATGTTAGTGCTAGATGCATAAGTGATAAGGTAATTGTGCTGTTTGCCATTTCTCAATCTCACACTAGACAAAATGTGGCAGCAGCCATTGCACAAGAAGTGGGTGGGAAGGAATTTCAATGTGATTTTCAGTATTCCTACTGGACTCTTAGTATGAATGAGGAATTGGAGCAATTGTTACAATCAGAACCTCTTGATACTCCACGTGAATTTAAATAATTTATGTATAGGGGACCAGGTGATGAATGATTATAAATCTGTATTGGGTTAAACCCTCATAAATCTTTACAGCTTAACTGGGGGGCATTTGAGAGACAATAACAGATAAGGCATGACTCCTGATGTATCATTTAAGGGTAGATATAAGGTGTGTAACATGACCATGAGCTTTATCAACATTAAGATTTAAAGATGGGATAAAGTTTTTATGAACGTGTATGGGAAAGTGTATATTTTAGATCCTGTCAGTGTTCATCATGTTTTAGGGTTTTAATCTTTTAAATTTTTTTTAGCTGGTCTTAAATGGTCCTGTAGTGTGACAAATGAATTTAAGTACAGATATTCAAAGCAGACTCTCAATTAATGAGGTTATTAAAACTGCATGTATAATAGTATGGCACGCTTGGAAATTTTTAACATTAAAATATAACTTAAACTACTGTTCAAAAGTTTGGGGTAGGTTAAAAGTTGCTAATGCTTACCAAGGCTGCATTTCCAGATCAAAAACTGAAATATTGTGAAATAATTAGTGCTGTCAATCGATTAAAAAATTTAATCGTGTTAATCACAGTCATGGACTGTGATTAATCATGATTAATCACAAATTTAAAATACTAGGATTTACCTGTAAATGTGTTGAAATAAAGAAATGCATGACAAACTAGTTTAAGGAAACAGAACCTTTCACACTTCCACCAGGTATGAGACATAACCCTTATTATTCTTTTATCATTATTCTTTTGTTTTTATTCAGCCATTATCAGCCTTTAAACTGGCAATAAAACGTTTACCAAGCCACATCGTTTCAATCCCAGCATACATTTACCCAACTATTATCAAAAGTATTTCTAAATAAATACAACAAAACATTTCTTGCGACCTTACATGAAGTATTATGACAAAATTCATTATGAAGAAGAATTGGACCTGTTCTGCAGCTGCATTAGAGCTAATATTAACATCATGCTACATAAGACAATTTATGAGATTAATAGTACACTTTTACTCAAAACTCACTTCAAACCACCATCGAGTGTTTGTAATAACTTCTTTTTGCGATCACATGTGGAATTTGGTCGTTTACTGTTGATAAAATATGCTATTTATAGCCTTTTATATCGCTGCACAAATTAGCATAGATGTACACATTCAATTAAAAAAAATCACATACAGACCATATCCTATCGTAATCGTGTGTTTATTATCTAATATAATCTATAGTGGCTGTTGTGATGTTCATTTCTGCTGCTGCTACTCACGTTGTTTGTGATGTTACAACCGCCTCTCCGTTCTTAAGTTGCCAGGGATACATTCCAAGTATAATACATATTAGTAAAAGGATCTATTTTCATTTTTATTTGTCTATATATACACTTTGGGCGGCCGCGGTACATTATAAAAGTAGCCCAAAAAGCCGCAACCCACGGCTCTGTAATTTTTCCTGCGACTGTATTTTCAAAATAGTCCACTTGTGGCGTTACCCTGGCAACACTGGTTCGCTGCACCCTCATCACACAATGATAGATAACCTTCCGCGCTGCGATGACGGGAAGAAGTTGGGGTCAAACCTTATCAAGTAATTAATTTGCGTTAAAAAAAATATGAATGCGTTAAAATTTTTTGATTAATCGAATGCGTTAACACGTTAACGTTGACACCCCTAGAAATAATACAATTCTAAATAACCGTTATTTATTTTAATATAATTAAAATATAATTTATTCCTGATGGCAAAGCTGATTTTTCAGCAGCCATTACTCCAGTCTTGAGTGTCACTCTTCAAATATGCTGATTTGGTGCTCAAGAAACATTTCTTATTGCTTATCAATGCTGACAACAGTTTCACTACTTAATATTTTTGTGGAAACCATGATACGTTATTTGAAATATAATGTTTTTCTAACATTTTAAATGTCTTTAATGTCACTTTTGATCAATTTAATGCATCCCTACTAAATAAAATTATTAATTATAAACAAAATCGTACTGACCCCAAACTTTTGAACAGCAAAGTGATTGTCGAAATGCGGAAATTGAAGTCAGGTCATAGTGTAGGACATGTCCTGGAATTACTTTCACCAGAACAGTCAGACACACATCATTCATGTGGAGACCGGATCTCTCCTATGGTTCACCACAGAAGTCCCAAATTGAGACTTCGAATGGCTTTCCCCTTGACTCCACTGCCTAAATAACGTGAGAAGGGAGGGCTATCATTAATTCATGAGTGTAACTAACTCATCAGATCATCAGCCCTTCGAGAACTGTAATTAAACTGATGGGGTTGTTTTCCCTCCAGCACTCTGTCTGGGAGAGAGACCGAGAGGAAGGATGTGTGTGACGAGCTGAAGGTCTAATGTGACTTGCACACCGAGGGGCTAAGCTGCTGTTATCAATCTGGCTTTCAGGGGAATACCGTGAGGGTCAAAGCAGCGAGTCTCCCCCGTGGAGGTGAGGAGCGAGCGTTACCTCAGGCGGTGTTGACAGAGCATTCCTCTCGAGATGTATTATCCCATTGACCCTCTGTCTGCAGACCTCAGCAACGGGACAGTCCTGGCAGTTTTATAGGGTCCACCTGAATCGGTGCATAAAGGCGCCATCATTAATTATTACAAATGAACAAACAATCAACGACTAGGACTGGACAGCTGAGAACTAATGTGACATTAACATGTGCATCCACGTTTATTTAATGTCCTTGAAGACCCTCTTAATAGCTGTCAGCATTGTGCTTTGATTGAATTACATCCTCCTCTTTCTCACCAAGGAGACAGCTAATTATCTGCTCAAGGTGGGTCTCCACTCACTCAGACAACATCAACAACCCAGACCACCTGTCACTGGATCCTTACCGTCTTGTCAATATATTGACACAGCCGTGTTTTATACATAATGAGTGAATAACGAATGTTTTACCTGTAAAATCGCAAATTAGGCCCTAACGGCTCATCAAATCATCAAGCGCTGAACATCAATCTTAATACATTTAGGCTTACCAATAATTAATACTTCATTATTACACTGCGGTGAATGATCTAACTACATTCAGGTTTTATTTAAAGACTGTAGCCCACAGGTGCTTTAGCTATACCACACGCCTCTCAATCTTTCAGCATTATGTTAGACTCCCTGAGGGGCTGGGAACATTTAGAGGCATAATTGCTTTGTAAATGTTAAGCTCAAGATGCTTAAATGAAATAGAACACTAAGCTGCCCTACACCAATCCTGCTATGTAAACACAACATGGGGAGAAATGTGCTCCTATAATCTTTAAAGAAGAACAGGAGAACAACATTTCCGCTCAGAGGGAAGTGACTCAGGATTGTTAGGGAATTTGCAAGCAGCTTGTCTTTTGATCAAGGCTGGTTTCATGTCAAAAAAATCGAGAAATAAACAGGCCAGACTATTAATAGAAGTGATACTGCTGTTACACTATAAGGAGACTTTCTTTATTTGAAATGTTAAATCATAATTAAAAACGTAAAAACATGTTTTATGCGGTAACATAAAAATGAATTGATTTTGATAAAAGTCAAAAATATTACTCATCATTACTGAATAATCGTATTAGTTTACACTAAACACAAAAAACACCTTTACACAAAACACATTTAAACTTTTATACTCAATGGGGCAAACAGACTCACCATGTAGTTACTTTAAACTGAAGCTCTTGTACAGTATGTAGCACTGATACTGTACTATCATTCGAAAGGTTTGGATCAGAAGTAATTTAAATGGTTTTGAAAGAAATCTCTTATCTGACCAAGACAGCATTTATTTGATCAGTCATATAATAATAATAATAATATAAGTAAATAATTAAATAATATAGTAATATAGGTAACACTATAGTATAGGGATCAATTCTCACTATTACATAGATGCTTATTAGTATGCCTATTATGAACATATTGGCTGTTTATTAGTACTTATAAAGACTCGTATGCAACAATTACAGAAGGTTCAAACCCTCACTGATGCTCGAGAAGGAAAAACCATGTATTAAGAGCCGAGGGGTGAAAACTTTTTGAATTTGAAGATCAGAGTCAATTTAACTTATTTTGTCTTCTGAGAAACATGTAACTATCTTCTGTAGCCTCTGAAGGGCAGTACTAAATGAAAAAAATATATATATTTAGGCAAAATAAGAAAAATGTACACATCTCCATTCTGTTCAAAAGTTTTCACCCCCAGCTCTTAATACATGGTTTTTCCTTCTCGAGCATCAGTGAGGGTTTGAACCTTCTGTAATTGTTGCATACGAGTCCCTCTGTTGTCCTCAGTGTGAAAAGATGGATCTCAAAATCATACAGTCATTGTTGGAAAGGGTTCAAATAAACAAAAAGGCTGGAAAAACCAAAGAATTTGTGGGACCTGAAGGATTTTTCTGAAGAACAGCAGGCAGTTTAACTGTTCAGGACAAACAAGGGACTCACGAACAACTATCACTAAACAAAACAAACAAACAAAAAAAACGCTGTGGATCATTCAGGTAAGAGCACAGTATTAAGAGTCAGGGTCCCTTTTGAACAGGGTCATTTTTTATAAATTCAACTATTATTTTCTCTTGTGGACTATATGTAAACATCTTTTATGTGAAATATCTTATTCAGGTAAGTATTAAATAAACAATAAAATGCATTTTGTATGATCTCTCTTATTATGGTAAAATGATTAACATTTTTGCAGATTCTGAAAGGGGGATGTAAACTTTTGACCTCAACTGTATTTTGTATTTTCCTATCTAATACATAAACTTAACAACTACCTTACTAACTATTAATAAACAGCAAATTAGTAGTTTGAGGCAAAAGCCATAATTAATGCTAGATTTGAACCTTACAATAAAGTGTGACCTTAATATAATAGTAATAAATAAACAGTGACATTGTGAAATATAACTACAATTTAAAATAACTGTTTTCTATTTTAATATATATTTTAGAATGTAATTTATTCCTGTTATTACTCTAGTCTTCAGTGTCACTTCATAATCCTTCAGAAATCATTCTATGCTGATTCTATGAAACATTTTTCTTCAGGATTCTTCGATGAATAGGAAGTTCAAAAGAACAGCAGTTATTAGAAATTAAAATCCTTTGTGATGTTCTAAATGTCTTTACTGTCACTTTTGATCAATTGAACGCATCCTCGCTGAATAAAAGTAATTAGTCATTCAGCACAACATCCAGGCATGCAACAGCTCCTCACAGGTAAGACAGTGATGAAAAGGAAAATGGACACAAACAGACTTGCTTTAAATAGCACGGGGAGAACATCATGTTCTGTCTGAGCGAAACCTTCAGCGTATTGGCATTCAAACTGATAAATTAAACAGTGCACATGAATGATACATTCCAGTAATGTGCAGTCATGTATAATTACCACACCAACATATTGTTTTGTCATTACGCACCAGTCAGCAACTTCAAATCACTCTGTGATAAATACATACCTACACAAGCACAAATACCGTGCTTTCAGCATAAATACAGGTGTGCATCTGTGTGCGTGGTGTGCAGCAGAAGAACAAAATCTACAAGGGCACTTTCTTTTATCCACTTTTTATTCGTGGTTTGTGACATTGATTGAATAAAGCTCTGAAGTGCTGAAAATCTTTTGTGAATTGGGCTCTCACTTCCTGTCCATCCTAATCTTTGAGAAGTGAAAACAGCTTGCGCATAGGAAGGAAAGGAAGCATTAAGAGGTATTATCAGGATTTTAATCGAGGTCCCTGCTGATGGGCTGTCAAAGACAAACAGCTGAAAGGATTTTACACAAGAGCCGAGTCAGGACTGACATCAGACGTGCCCATGAAAAATGAACAGGTCAATACTAAAAGTATAAAAAATGAGTGGACATGCGCAGCCTAGACACTCACAGAGGGGATCTGTGACTAACCACACCGACTTCACCCTTCCCCTTTTGCTTGAAAGGATAGATATTGTAGCTCTGTTCTGAATGACGGTTTGAAGGACATCATCTCAGCCGTCTGTTTACAGACAATAGGCTTCAAGTCATGTAAAGTCACTGTCCTCCTATCCGTTCCTCATCTTCTGGACACAGTCTGATACTGTCAGAGCTTCCTGGGGGCACATCAATGACTCTCTTTGATGCAGATTCAGGATCCCATTAAAGTCGAGGGGCAGAAGACAATGACAGAGCTGCCAGATAAAGAACATCACACACCAGAAGAAAAACAGTACGGGGGGAGAGGGAGGAAGAGTGACACATGCATAGAGAGAGAGGCAGAGACAGCGAGTTAGGCAGCGGACAAAGAGCATGTTTAATGAAATCTTACAGACGATCGCATACTGAAAGAGCATCAGTGATAAGGCTCCTGTGTCTCCACGGGGAAACTTCTCAGGATTCACTGAATAGAAGACGTGCATACTGAAATCTAGCCCTGCTCCTCTGCATCTTTGCTTCCTTTGGAGTCTACCGGTCTGAACCTGACACAGATATAATAATACAACGACATTAGTTCCAAAATTACAAGTCAAAGATGAACAGTTTAAAAGTAAAAAGTAGGACTTGAAACTTAATCTAGTGCAGAAGCCTCAAGATGCATTTTTAATAGTGACTTTGCATGAATGTAATCATATAATAATTAGGGTTGCAAAAAGTTGGAAAATTTTCAGTAAATTTTGGAAACTTTCCGGGATTTTTTGGAATCTTCCTGGGATTTTCCACCCCTTTGCAACCCTAATAATATTATTAAAATAGCTAATATTATTAAAACAGTCTAAGCAAGAATATATTTTAAAAAATCAAATCACTTTAAATCTTAAAAACACACTAAAATGGTGAGAGAACAGAGACGCATTTTAAAGGATAGGCTAAAAGTGGGGAATTTGTTTTTATATAAGCCTAATATATAATATTATGTATATACTGTATGTACAGTACTACTACTGTTACTGTTAATCTAGCGATGAATCATGCTCCTCTATTGATTTACAAAAAAAAAAAAAAAAAAATCATGTATGTTCTAGAAACACAGTGACAAGTGTCAAGACCAACACAGAAATATTGAAAATAACAACATATTGACTTTTAAAGCTACTGTCTACTCAATTAATAAATTCAAATAAACTTCAATGTCTATTCTATTCACTTGTCTGCGATAATGTCCTTCAAATCAGTGTTTCTCAATCAAGGGCTTTAACAGGGCAAAAGTTTTCCAAAGTTTGCCAGAGGCCTCAGCAAACCTTAAAGGGGGCCTCAAGATGACTTAAAATGGTTTAAAATGAGACAAAAACAAGCATTAAAATGAGCCAAGTCAAGGTATTTCTACCTTGATTTCTAGACCTGGAAAAGTTATGTATAATTGAATGGATAAACATTTTTCTAGTCATGCCAAGCAGCAACATTTTTATTAGGTAGAAAATGTGAGTAAAAATAAAATAAAGAAATCCTTAATCAATTAAGAAAATATATATATTTATACAATTTATATAATAACTTAACTGCAGTGTTAATTAAGACTGACAGCCCAAGTAATGTTTTTGTTTTCATTCAGTTTGTTATGATATTGATATGTTTAGTTAATGGTTGTGATATCTAGATCTGTACTTTGAATGACAGGCATGATTTGTCGTTCAGAATCAAATTTAGTTCGGTTTGTCAGATCTGGGTTTTCTAAGTGTCTCTTGAGTAATATTGTGTCTGAGATCAGCAGCCTGATATTGACATTTATATTGATAGCAAGGTTAGATTCCAATAGCTGTGCAAGCAGAATAAAAGGTCAGATTCAGTATCTTCTCTGTCATGCATTCAACAGATGTGATGTCTCCAAAGAAAACACTCACTAACAGGAGTGGTTTTGATTTGAAAAGAGAAAAATATATATGCATAATTCATCCTTCTTAGCACAGAGAGGCTCAGTGCTCCGTCATAAGTCTGCACCCGTAATACCCATACTAACAAGATCAAAGTCTAGTGTGGTGAAATTGCTTTCTACAAGCCGCTTTCACACTAACAATGTTGAATGAGAGGAGACTTTGGTGCTTTTCTGAAGGTTTTCCTATAGTGCAAGTAAAGAAATGTAATCAAAATAGTGGGATCCCTCCAAGCAGCCTTTAAAATGCAATGTTTTATTATCAGTCTGTTATTCTCAAGACCCAACTGTAGCCATAAATAAAAAACTTTTTCACCGTTTTGCTAAATAAAAATTCTTCTCCCATGCCACTGTCTTTTGTCTAAGATGAGAATCCTTCAGGCTCGTCCTCAATATGAATGACCTGAGTTAGGTTTGTCCTTACTTCAGCTCATACCCTTTCAAATTTCAACTACAGTTCTGACATTTATATTAGGTGCAGATTTATGTGCACAAACCAATATAAATGTAACTTTTATGCCACCTGTCAAATTGTTCTTATTTATGTGTAGGCTTATCTTCATTTTCACGAAATGTCTGGCTCGTGCAGGTTTTTTCTAATTAATTCCCTGGTATCTATGGTAGAATGTTCTCCCCTGTAGCATTTACTTAGCAGTAGCTCTTGTTTCTGAAGTGTTTTTTTCATGAAAATGAGATTCAAGTCACACTCTCTGTATGTGTGGATGTGATCTGGATGTTAGATTTCAACAGCCACCTTTTCACAAAACAACAAACACGGCTTGCAGACAAGTCTTTTAACGTGCTCCAATATCTTTAGCGATTCCAAAAATACGGTGTTTCTTAAAATTAGACATTAATCTTACATATGATCCCATTAAAGTCATAATAGCCCCTTGGAATCATTTGAAATACATGCTAAAAATGATCCAAATCAAGGAAGGTAAGATTTGATGTAATCACATTCCTAAAAAGAAGCTGGTATTTCACAGCAAAATGAATTTAATCAGAAGACATTGATTTGAGTTATTTTCCATGACAGAATTTAAAGAGCAGCGCCAGAGATGATGTTTTCGTGGAGTCATTCATCAGGATGGCATTATCACAGCAGATCTGGATTCATTCACTGACAAGGCAGAAGGCGCTGAAACAAATTCCCGTCATGTTGCACGTTGTGTCTGGCACCTCTTTTCTTTTGTCTTTTGTCTTTTTAAATACTTTTTCATCAGCAAGTAATTTGATTAGAGCAGAATCTTGTCATGCCTGACATTAAAATGCCACAGATGTTTCAAAGTGGAACATTAAAAAAATATGTATGTGAGGCTACTGGCTGGTTTGCTGTAGTCAGATGGTCCGATTCCGGCAATATTTTATAACTTCCAGAGCATCCACCTTCAGACAAAATAAGGAAACACATGGTGCCCATAAAGACATCATAATTGCATCACGATACATAGTCTGACCCTGGATGGGGTTGGATCAATTTTTCAGTTCACCTGACAGCGTTCTTTGTGTTTTTGTGGGGGAAATGAAAGGTAATCCACCTTCCTTCCTCCTGGCCAAACATAAATGGAGGAAATGATGCAATTGCACTGACACATGCTCAGAAAGATGTGTGATTGTTACGTGCAATCTGTTTGTCATGCCTTGCAGCATCTCTGCTATCCTCACTTTTACAGTTAGCCTGCGAGATGGCGACAACAGCTTGAAGGCCGCTTTGAATAAAACTGCATATAAAAAGGAATTCGTTATTAGTTCCTATAAAGCAAGCGGAGTACCACATGGGGTGAAGTGAAAGACAAGGTGAGGCGTGCCAGCACCAGATCTAATTAGATAAAGGGAGATGCAGGGAGGCTTTCATGCTCTGTTGAGGATATCAAATGACCTGAGGGTCGGCGGATAGGCCGTTTCTCTGGAGGTCAGTCAAGGAAACAAAGGAATTGGCTTCAATTGAAAGGAAAGGTTTTGATACACACCAATCATTTTTAAAGTGCACCAGCCACCAAACGTGTGGAGAGAGACAAGCACTGCAACACTGTTTCTTTCTTTGTGTTCAAAGCACAAGAAGATCTTCAATGCTCTGTTTCAAAACCTAGTGAGCTGCCTAGCACTTTAGGCATCATAGGAGCTTTCTTGACCCATTTTAAAAGGTAGAGCTACAGACACCTCCTTAGGGCAAATATTAAGGCAAGATCCTTCATATACTGTATATCCTTCACAGAGAAGACAATCCCATAATGCACCATGATAAGCTTAGTTGGAGGGGGAAAACTGGCAGAAAAAAATGGTAATTTAATATTTCCAAAAAAAGTGGATTCAAATAATTCAGAATAATTAAAAATTCATTATTGTGTATCATATTTGTATTCTGTATATTGTTATTAAGAATTCACCGATATTAAAATTTAGTCAGATACTGTACAATTAATAAATAATTATTTTCATTTATGACCAATTATGGACAAATGGCTACAAATAAAATGATATACACATGTATATAGTATGAAAGATGGATATTCATTTTAAAATTTGCTAAAGATTACGTTTAACAATTTAATCAAAAGTTTGAGATCACTACATTTATTATTATTATTATTATTATTATTAAATTTATTCATTTTACTTAGCAAGTATCTATTTAATTGATTAAAAGTGGCAGCATACATTTATAATGTTACAAAAGATTTCTATTTCAAATAAATGCTGTTCCTTTAAACCTGCTATTCAAATAAATAAATAAACTGTTATTTTAAACTGTAATATTATTTCACAGTATTACTGTTTGTAATGTATTTTTGATCAAATAAATGCAGCTTTGCTGAGCATAAGAGCCTTCACTGTAAAAAGTGATAAGTTGACTTAACTTAAAAAAATTGAGGAAACCCGTTGCCTTAAAATTTTTAAGTAAATGATAATTAAAAAAAAGAAGTTAAGTGAATTGTCAAGTTCACTTAACTTTTTTTTATTAAATTATTATTTACTTAATAATTTTAAGGCAACGGGTTTCCTCAATTTTTTTAAGATAAGTAAAAAACGTATCACTTTTTACAGTGTTCTTACAAGAATATTAAAAAAAATAAATCTTACCAACCCCAATTTTTTAATAGTATAACAAGTATATACAGTAACTTCAAATATTGGCCTGTAAATCAATATGGTACAGATGTTTTTTTTTAGAGAATTGCATCATTAGTTTTGTAATAAGCTAACATCAACACCCAAATGAAGTTCTGCGACCGTGTAGGCAGTGTAGTGACCCTATGCAAGCAGTAGGTTTTGGACCAGAGACAGAGTCTATCATGCATAGACACATATAGACATTATAATTACACCATTCTCACCCTGTTCTGTAAATGTTCTCTAAAATAGCCGAGCAGTTCATTAACATGTGCACAATATCTTACTGCATGGATATCTAATCAATTTGTTAAGCTAATTCAGTGCCTTAAGTTTAATTATCAAATCACTCAAATTATTACTGGTCTCTAATGATTAACCCTGTGAGAAAGACACATCTTAGCGTGATTTTTCCCTGAGGTTATGTGACAGCAATATGCAAAATATCAGGGTCTGTTCTGATTAAATCCTTTGCCTCTCCATTCGCTTTCCACAGCATTAGTCACTTCTACATTTGTCATTTCATCCAAAACAGACTTCAAAAGGATGCTACGTAAATACTGCAATTACCTTGGCTGATAGTATGAAATCACACTTAATGTTTACTCGTACATTAGACCAAAGATGATGATACATCATTTAAAGTGTAAACCTATTATCATAAACAAAACATTGCTGTGCTCTTGGCAGGGAGGACAGAGTTTTTCAAGGGAACGCTGAAAAAGCCATACAAGCTTGTTTCCATGGAGATGAGAGGAGTTGACGAAGCTGTTTGACTTTTAAAGTTAGTTCAAGATGTCAAATGTCACGGAAAAAGTCAGACTTACAGGTAATTGAAGATTACTGCTGTGCAACCTTATAATTTCCTCTACAATGTTTGATATTGTGGTATTGACTTCTGAAGGACACTGAACATGGAAAAGCAGTGCTAGGAAAAGTTCATTTTGCGTATTTTATGACAAATTAACGAGCCAAATTGCTTTACATCTCTTGAAATAATAATTTCTGTATAAATAATAATGACTGTCGATCTTTATTCACCTGATTCTCGTGGGTTCTCTTTAAAATTCAAAAAGTAAATAGTGTAAATTAGGCTACATCGCTAATGTCATAGAATAGTTTGATAGCATAGTTTAATAATAGCGAGGCACATTTTAACGCAGTGTTACAATGATCCCATCTGCGCAACTGGAATTTAAAACTGGCTAGTGTCTTCTGCTAGTTAGCGAAGCATTAAAAAACCATCTAAACTGATTAATAACAGATTGGAGATTAAAATAATAGCTTTGTCTCATTTTAAATGAATAGCTAGGCCTACTAAAAACTGAGATGAAAAATGTAGCCTACTTAAGCCAGAAATTCAGCTACTTTTACTATGGTAAAATAAATGTTCAGCAATATCTTCAAAAGTTTTTTTAATTTTGGCGCACTTTTTTCCTCTATATAGTTTTTATATGGCAACTAGTAAATACTGTAAATTTTGTTATGCTAGCATGTGTAGAAATGTGTTACAACTAACCTCGCGTTATTTGTGCCCTGTACTCTCCTATCTCTTTAGCAAGCTGACGCTAAACGTAAAGACGCAGACGCTCAACGTAAAATCATGTTTATTAAAAGCAGTAAGACTAACTTATCTTTCCTGTGCTGATGCCACTCTCTCTTGTTTTCTTTGACATGAACTCCGTTAAATTTGCATATAGAGCGGGAATTAATTGACGATCGGATTTTTATCTGTTTTGCGGAGACACATTATGTGGCCAGCTGTAAATGGAACCATTTTAAAAATCAGATCGATATCCAATCAGAGGACACACATGAAGTCACCAGGTGTAAACAGGCCCACTGTCTCAATAAAAAGATCCCTGAGTCATCTGCCAACCTCTAAACTGTAACCTGACACAAGCACACACAACCACTTTCCTCTAATCCAATGGGATCTACATTTTTTCTCCTTTTTCTGTCATCTATGTCAGCATGTCACAGACTTCCATGGCCAGAGGAGCAACATGGCTGACAGAGAGAACACGTGAATCAATACTCAAACTCACAGCACACTGACAACTAACTTAAACACACACCGCTCTACTAGCTAACTCAGAAACACGCTTCTCTGCTCTGCTTGCTCAAACACACACCATTCTTTTGGTTAACCAACACTGCAAGCCATCCAAAAACCTCAAATGCAGCAGGCCGATGATGATGTAATCTTTTGCAACATTTCCTCTTCACAAATAAGGCCTCAGTTGCTTCAAACAGTACAAAGAGAAGCAATAGATCAATATTGGATAGAAATAATAAAAAGGAAAATTGCAATTAGTGAAATTATTTGGGTAGAATGTCAAAGAACAGAATGAGAAAATAAAATGCTTATAAGAAATTTTCTTGTTTTGGAAAAAGAATACATGAATAAATATATAAAAACAGATGTATAAATAAACAGTTAAACATTTAATAATGCATTCGAATGTCACTTGTTATTCCAAAAAATGCTGAAGACTTCACACGAGTGAACTACAATTTTGTTAGACACAATGCAATCACATTTGATTTGAATTATTTAACAGTTCCAATGCATCTCTGGGTCTGAAAACAACATAACCGATTGCAAGCAAACATGTCTTGTGAGGAAGTAAACAATGTGTACTGCTGTTTTATTCACATCTCTGAAGTCTCTATAACTGCAGAAGGCAGCCATCAAAGCCATGTTTGCTCTAAATCCTCCACTATATGACTGTTCTTCTCTATGTAAACCCGCTAGCATGACCTCAGCTTCATCTCTTACAGTATATGCTTTGAAAGAAAGGCAAATGTGAGCTTTTTCGCTCCAGTCTTGAGCTTGTTAGTATGGCGATTCCCATGTTCCTAAACCAGCGAAATTGAATCCACAGAAAACACATTGGAGAGGAGAATAAACACAGGGAGACACAGGGAGTCTTGGGAAATGTTCTGCTCACTGTAAATCATCCATCGCCCCTGCATTGCGCACAAAGCAATGGTAGTGGCTTTCAGCATATTCATTCATTTTACAAAAATTTAAATTTCAGGGATTCCATTTTCAACTGCTGAGCATCTGAGATCATTTGAAAACATTTTAGGAATATGAAAACTGTCATTGCTACAGTTTGGATTTTGAACTGAGCAGGTATATAAAATTCAATTTTTTTATTTTTTATTTTTTTAAATCTTATCAGAGGGAGAAATTGTCTGTCTATCGGAAAACACACTGGTCAAGCTCAGGACTCAAGCTCAAGTATAACCTAATAAGCCTGACTGTTTTAAACTAGCTAGAAAGGAACAACAGACGAATACTTAGTTTAACATTTTGTAAGAAATGTAATAGATATATAAAATCTATTTGAAATAAATAAATAAACGTTTTCATGTCCAGTAAAAACTGGCAAAACAGGGTGGACATTTTAAGCAAACAAAGCAAACTGGCTTGCTAGAAGAAAAAAAACAACAACAATGAAAGGAGTGAAATTATTTCCATATGAAATTAATTCCTCATGAAGCCAAAACTCAGGAAATCACACAAAACAGATGCCATGCAATAAAACAATAAAACTGATCTGGAAAAGAAATCTCCAAAGAAAGCAAACAACACCACCCTGACCAAACTTATCTCCTTGTTCATTCACATACATTTATCTCCCCTCCCTGTCTCTGACTCTCCCCTCTCACTCTTCTCCCCCAAATGCAAGAATATCCATATGCCACAGGTGTTATATCTTGTGAATATGTTGTTTTTTCCCTTTCATGTTTGGTATCGTTCTAAAGGTCTCTGTGCGATTGGTAAAATGGTCTCGATTTCACAGTAGTCACTTATATTATGAAAACTTTTGTAGAATTGTGTTCTGCTGAGGAGGGGGTGTGTGGGAATGTTTATCTATCTCCAGTCAGGTGCAACCCTGGAGCACGAGAACCTAAAAACCCAAAAGGTCTTTTATGTTTTTACAAATGATTTTAAAGATTTTTTTGTTTTTGTTCTGGTAGTATTTAAGGGAAAGTTGCAAATCAGTCATTGCGATTCTGTAGGGCATCGGGTCCCTAATGAACGAATAATTGAAAGTATGGGATTTACAGAATAAAAAAATATCTAAATTAATTTGAATTTGAATTTGACTTTTAATTAGAAATATTGCCTAAATGTAATGATCACTTGAATTTGGAGTCAGATTGAACACGGAGCTAGACTAAAATTGAAACTAAATCCAAATAAATTCAGAGGCACAAGTAAAAGACCGAACACGCATTAAACCTTCGACCAGGCCGCTGGATTCCGCTTTTTGGGCTAGCGGGTAGATCCTTACAACAACAACATGCTAGCAGAACATTAACATTTATTTAGTAAGAATTTTAATAGATATATAACAGAAATCTATTAAAAAAATAAACAGACATTTCCATGTCCAGTATAAACTGACACAACAGGGTTCCCTAGTAAAAAAAAGTATAATATTTTTAAAAAATGTATACATTTATTTTATACTACTTATAGTTAAAAATCTTTTAACATATTTACTAACATATTGCTTGAGACTTACTGATATAAAAACGTTAATTGAATTTTATTTGGAGTACTACTTGTGTGCAATGCATATTTCGTAATATTAAGGCTAAAATGTGTTTTAATGTCACTATTGATGAGGATTGTATGATCTTTGAATAATATCGGTCTTTAAATGCAAGATATTTAAAGCATACCTGAAGTATAGCCTACTTGCAATAGTTCCACTTCAGCACAATCAAATATACTTTAGTTGGACTTCAGCACTACTTCCGCAGAAAGTGCACTAAGTATAAGATTAGTTGTTCCAATTTAGCAGACTTTGAGTATACCAGTGTAATATACTAAAAGTATACTAAAAGTACACTACTAAGTATTCTAAAAGTGTATACTATACTAAATATACTAAAAGTACAATTGCGGGGCATTTTGAATAAGTATATAACTATGTGAATGTATTTGTAGTATACTTAACATGAAATAAATGTATTTCAATTACATTTTAGTATATTTATTTTTCACTAGGATGGGCATGTTATGTTTTGCGCTATTAATAGTATTTAATGTCAACGAGAATATGTAAATGTGAAAAAAACAAAAAAAACAAACATGTTGTACAAAAGATTATTAACATTTAATATTTAAATTATGCAGTATTGTTTCAGGGGGAAATAAATCCACCAAACTATAGGAATGAGCCATCTGTGGACTGACCAGTGCATACAGTGGTTGCACTGCATTTTTGCAATGCTGTAGTCGTAATGGAATCTTTTATGGTTCTGTTTAGGGTTACACTGAGACAGTATTTATGAGACCTGAAGGGAATTTCATACTGCAGCTGAGATATGATATAATGAGTGCTGGAGGGTAATGTTCATGCATATTTCTGCTAATAAAATGTGAAAACCCTTCCTTGGTATCATCTCTGTCCCATAGAGATGCATGTGTTATGACCTGCTCCGGCAGAGTTATTGTGTCTGCACATAATTTGCCAAAAATAGTGTTTTTCATTTCTATGTCTGACATCATCAACATGCTGTATTATATCACACAGGTATATACAGTGCTTATTCTTTACCTTTGACCTTATCAATTTTCTAGCCAGACTCAATATGTGCAAGCTTCTAGACGTACCATAACAAATCCAGGTCGTACTGCAGCAATAGATGCTGTGGGCCTAAAAACTAGGAATATAGAAAATGGTTCTTCTTTCAGGAGGCATAATAACATTGGAAAATATAGCTGCAAGCAGCAATTATGGAAAAAGACACAGTATGGCACAGATCATATTATAATTTAACCAATCCCCATACACTGTAAAAAGTGATGTTGACTTAACTTAAAAAAATTGAGGAAACCCATTGCCTTAAAATGATTAAGTAAATAGTAATTAAAAAAAATAAGTTAAGTTCACTTAACTTTAAAAAAAAAAAAAAAATTAACTTAATCATTTTAAGGCACGGGTTTCCTCAATTCTTTTTTAAGTTAAGTCAACTTATCACTTTTTACAGTGTAGAATCGGTGGATGGTAGAATTATGATTTTGGATCAGCTGCACATTTACGTGTATTGAATCGCCATGCCTGTAATATCTGATCAATTCTCTTTATCAGATACTTTCAGAAGATTTCTGTCTTGTCTGATACCCAAAATCAGTTAACAAAACTGTATTTGGTCTGATACTTAAACTATATCAACTAAAAACTTCTATCAGCCTGAGAGGTTGACAGAGGAAGCTGTGAAATAGCTAGATGAACTGGTGGAAAAAAGTAAGATTTAATGAATAATCTTAGAAGCATATATTGCAATTTTCAGATTTTCTTTAAACAGCACAAATTCAACAAAGTGGTGTTATTATACCAAAGTAAAAGCGATGGAAAATTAATGATTCACAAAATTGTCCTGTGATGATGAAACCTTGAAATGGAGACATTCTCTTATCTCTTACTCAAGAAGATTAAGATTCTTGGAAACCATAAAGACTAAACAACAATAAAAAACACTATAATAAATTATAGGATTATATAAAATAATTAAATCATTAAATGATTATAAATGGATAAATTATATAAATTAATAAATGAATAAATATACATTTATAAATATAAACTGTAATATAAATGTATATATATATATATATATATATATATATATATATAATAAACTGAATAAATGAAACTAATTAAATGACAAAATGTGTATTGATCTGAAGATCATCTTCTAATAAAACAAGGTGGCTGCTGTGTTAAAGTCAACAGGGCCAAGAAAGACTAATTAATTTGTAGACCTCACAGTTCAAAAGTTATAAGCAGAAATGTAAGTAAAACACATGCTGGTTGCACAACAAGGTTTTTATAAGGCAGATTTTAAAACTTGTGAGATCAACTAGCTTTGACTCTCCAATATGTCTGTGCCAAATGTTTACACATTTTTACAATACAATGCTCTGAGATTTCATAGACAGACACACAAGAAAACTAGTCAACACAGTAGGTGTCTACACACCTTCAGGCTTTGCAGCTACACAGCAAAACAGACAACAAGGTCAAATGTTACCTGAATAGAAGCAAGCAAATCCAAACAACTGATGTCAGAGTTGACATAAAATGCATTAAACAAAATCATTCATCCGCCAGAGTCCATTTCAGAACAAAGCTCCAGAGACTGCACCTGAACAATGAATGAATTACATCAAATCTGGCTTGAGCACAACAACTTCACATGCCTCCAAGTTCATTTATTCAGTGTCCAATACATTTTGACAAGAATTGTTTATAAACAAAGGCCATGCGCACAGAAGAGGTAAATGCAGTTGTCGCTCCTCTTCTGAGTGCTGAAGCCTGTTCTGTACTCAATGAGTTTGGTTATTTTCAGGAGTGACAAACCAATTTTCATTACATCTGCGTATAGATCCGAAATAAATAAACAGAGAGAGTTTGTGGTTTAAAACTGTTGCAGATACACTCAAAATAAGGCCTTTCAAATGCTTCTGCTTTTGGCCTGCGTGGACTAGAGCGTTAAGATCTTAACACCGTAGTCTGAACATAGATCCTAATCCTATCTAAGACTATGCTGCATTACAGAGGACTTTGTCAAATGTGGGCCCAGTGGAGTCCAGCTGAATCTGCGATCTGTTCGAAATGATTTAAACAAATCTCATCAAGCAGAGCTAGCTCAATATACTCAACCATTGATTTATATTGATAACCTTATCTAAACACATGCTGCTAGGTCTGTCAGCGTAAAGACAATTCTACTTCCTGACCCAAGGCCTACTCAAAACAATATCGAACCGATGTAAATTGGCTGTACATCTTTAGCTCTAAAGACAAAGTAGGAATGGATATCCTGGACATTCTCAGCTGTTGCCTTAACAGCATGCTTATTTTTCTTGTAATAAAAAAAATAAACTTATTATTTAGCTATTTCGAGTGCAATGATCCTTTTTCTTCAGCATTGTCCCATTAGGGGGTTTCTGTGATTTGAATTGGAACGAAAAAAACAAAATTCTGTCAGCCATCACTAATCTTCATGTAATCAAGACAACAGTTAAGGAAAAATCAGTGATGCTACAATAACTATTTGACCTCAGATTATTCCATCTCCCTTTTAATTATTCCCTCCCCAAACAGTCTTTCGGTGCATGATTACCACAAACCGGCCTCCTGGAAAACTGTAGCAGTATTACAGAATGTTAAAATTCATTTTTATACTAATTACATTACGGCTCCCTGTATACCTGCAGATATTGAAAGCTAGAAAACTATGAACGCCAATTCCCCATCAATATTACAGTCTCACTGTGGAGCTTAATAACAACCAATTACCTTACACAAATGCTGTATGCTGCGTTTTCCTAGAAAAACAAAGAGGGGATCCTGGTAAATCATGTCATTTGAAAAACAAGCACAGAAGTTTGAGGCCTTTTATAGATAATCAGAGTTTGAACTTTTATCTCTGCCCCATGTGCCGACTGCAGGCCAGGGTATAAAATTAGAGCCACGTAACACATATCTTATTCTGAATATCTGATTTGTGAGAGGGACAAGTGGAAGATGGCATTCATCAGCACTGTTAAGTACTATCAAGCAATGCTGCAGGGGCTAAGAAAAGTTCCCTCTATAATGCAAAATAAATGAGGAAGAAGTGAAATGTTAATTTAAAGAAGAAAAAGAGCGAAAAAAAGTGTAAATTAATTAACATTATTAAATTATGTAGTGAAATGAAATAAAAGTGCAGCATTTAGAGAATACACCCACTGTAAAAGCAAACCGAATCTAGTCAATACAATTGAGGTAACATTTGCACTTATTTTTTTTATGTTGAGTAAAGGATACCAAGATTTAATAGCTATAAAATAATATTTGTCAAGACATTATACGTGCATGCTTTTTTAAAGGTTCAATTCTTGCTATTAACAAACCATTAACTATGATGTTTGCCTCAACAAACTCATTTAATTAGTAACTCTTAATAATAGTTAGTAAGGTAGTTGTTAACTGTAGGTATTGGGTAGGATTAGGGATTATAGTCATGCAAAATGTGTACTTTATAAGTACTAATAAACAGCCAATATGTTAACAAGCAACATGTTAAATGAGAATTGGTGCCTATTCTAAAGTGTTAGTATAGGGATCAACTAATTACTTGTTAATTGTGAGTAATATGAAATCTTAATTGTTATTGTATGTTTTAAACAGTGTCTTTAGTAAATGTTTGCTAATGGTAACTTTAACATAACAGAAACTCTTTTAAATGTCATACACAAAAACACATAAATAGCCCTTGATTTCAACAATTACTCTCCCGATCCAGCCCTATATGCAATGCATGTTGGGAACTAAAAATCCACTGCTAATTGCTAACAAACTTCAGTTTTAAATATTGTATTGGACACAATTATACAACAAAATATAAACAAAATGTTTAGCAAATGTGTTCTTTTTCACTCATTTTAAGTAAATTTTATCAGCAGCAAAAAATTCTACAAGAAAAAAAAAAAAAAACCTTTGTTTTAAGTTTCAGATTTGAACTTGACTACAGTTGGGGCACATCTGGGGTCTTCTGGAAGCTGGTTCCAGCTGCATTTGTTGGCATAAAACCTAAACGCTGTTTCACCATGTTTGGAATGAACCCAAGGTGTCTCCAGCTGACTCAGGAATTCTGTGAGATCATGTTGTGCTAAAAGCATATATCCATATATCTGCAACCTAGGACATTTTGTAATTTATAATTAATTTCACTTTAAAATCAATCACATGCCCACATCCTGAAAAGAGCATGCTTGATATTACAGACACTCTTTACCAATCAGTTACATTTTGCTACAGTTTGCTGATTATAAAAAAGTAATAGCAATTCTGTTTGTTTCCAATTGTGCTGTTTTTCCTGACAAGTGCCTGTCAATCATGTTCTCTTGAGATCTGACAGCTGCAGCATCGCTCTATTCACTTGAGCTGTGATGTGACTGACTCTACCAACTAACCAAGTGCTATCATAAGGGTCTTTCAGCTCTTGCGTTATCATGGCATTACCTCACAATATCATATCTGAGACGTTCTCCAGAGTGAAGCACTGTGTGACTGCAATTGGAAAAGCATCTTGCGATATCAGCAGAGAAGCTTTCATATACTGAGGTTAAACGGTCAACTGTCACTCAGTTTTTCATTCCTGTTCTTCACTGTACCCGAGCACGAGCAGAGTAAGAAACAGTAGAAAAAAAAAAAAACAGATGATATATATACAAACTTACAGGAATGCAGAGGTTTGGGCAAAAGTAAAGGCCCCTTAATAACCAGGGGAGGCCTGTGAGAAAATTTTCAGAAAGACTAATACTGTATGTAAATCAATATTGATCAAATTGGTTTTGCTGATAATCATGCTCTTAAGCACACATGATTGGTCTTAAATTTGTCATGCTAATAAAAAAAAAGTGTAATTATCTGTCCTTTAACAACTGGGCGTGATGATGCACTAAAGTGATACTAAAAGCTGACTGCCTTGAACTGTTACTGGTAATGATAATTAATATATGCAAAAGTGGGATTTTGTAACAATAAAATTGTTCATTGTTTGTTTATGTTAGTTCACAGTGCATTAAGTAATATTAACAGATTCAATGTTTGATTTTAAAAATGTCTTAGTAAATGTAGAAATTAACATTAACTAAGATTAATAAATGCTGTAGAAGTATTGTTCATTGTTAGTTCATGTTAACTAACGTAGTTAACCGGTGACACTATTGGAAAGCGTTACCATTTATTTTTTTAACACTAACATTTCATTTTTTATTCAAAACTTACAAAATGAATACAAATATATATCTCTGATAAAATATCAAATGTAAGGGTAAAATGACAATTTACAGTAAACTGAATAAAATAAGTCCCTCGTGTCTTTCTTGATTTTTCCCCCTAATGCTATTCAGAGTACATCCATATTGTTAAACCTTGTTTTTAAACTATTAAAAAATGGCTTTTGTCTGTTTTCTCACACAAATATGCTACTTTTCAAGTCAGTTTGGTAATGAGCGATGTGTTTATGTTGTCTTCCCTCTCTAACATTTGAGCAGTGATAAAAACTCTCCTGGGTTACCATGCATGGAGAAAAAACAAAACAAAAAAACAATAACAATATTTTTCCATTATATGCATCTGATACATGTACATCCATTAGGTAAACTGATTAAAACAATTACCACTTTATTTATTACATTCAAGAACAACTCTGTGAGGAGGCTGTGAAAATCCTCCTCTGATGGCCGTCTGCTGCTAATAGCATCAAAGCACACAGCTCCCATGAAACCCACGAGAGATATTTCAAAACAAGCCAGTTCGTCCAAAGTGTAAATGTAAGTAAGATTTACAAGAGTTACAAGAACAGTTTTGTTAGGGTCCTGGCAGAGATCATTTATGATGCATTCACCAGATGTTTTACGTAATTTAAGGTGTCTCAAAATAACATTCACACCAATATCAGTGAAGGTACTAGAGTCATTGTGGTGAGATTCAATTTTGTGAAGAGATGAAAAGGAGAGCATTAGTGATTATTGCTGTAGTGCTTTACAATGGCACATCCCTAATTCCTTTCCACTCTCATGTCTCAAGCCTCTGGGACCTTCACATTTTGTCATGAGTGGCTCTTGTCAACCCTCCACAAGTCAGTGTTATTTGTAAGATAAAACCCATGGGAAACCACTTTTACAGCAAATAATGATACCTGCTGTTTTTTCCCTCTCTCCCTTTATGGCAGAGATATGAACGTGATTTCCATTTTAGACCAAAGATATGAAGAGAGAGATGTATTTCTTTGAAAGGGCGGTTGCTATTAGACAGATTAACCATCACACCATCCTCCGTTTTTATTAAATCAACTCAGCAGGAGATAACGGTTTCAGCAGTGTTCTCCTGCAAGACTCTTATTTCCTATAACATTTTCATTATCACACAATTCATAAAGAACTTTTCCAATTCATTGCTAACTGATCATATTAATTTGGTGGTGTGTATTCCAGGAAGACAATGCAAGCGGCTGAACTGCTGATGACTTCAGAGATGCAATAGCTGGAATTATTATGATGCATGAAATTGCAGTCTACTGCCTAGTTTACTAGCGTATATTCCTACACCCCAGCAAGTGATTCAGTGCATGAGTTTCTGTTTTCATGGGAAGAGAATATTCTGCTTTCCATATACTCTTATTAGAAAATGTGTTTCTTCAAACAGTGGCAACTTATGGAGAAAACAGAACCATCAGAGTACTGTACATGAACATTCATGTCACTAAACGCTAATAAATTATAAATTTATAAAAATAATAAAATAAAATAAAAATCACTGCACATTATTCAGAATTTAACACAAATAATAGTACTCAGTATTCAAATTATGTCAGAGCTCTTGAGGGCCCTGCAGGGCGCCAACTGAGAGGTAAACCTCAGAAACCTGCATATGGTGCACTTTTGGCATGTTTAAAAATGTATAGCACTGTCTAAAGCATCAAACCACTAATTAAATGTGAATAAGCAAATTAAAAGAGGGGGTAACTGTTGATTAGGGAACACTATTCACTATTAACTAGTTGCTTATTACCATGCATATTACTAGCATATTGGCTGTTTATTAATACTTATAAAGCACTAGATTTCTAGTGTTATATATTAATTAGAGATTAGTTGCAGGAATGTTCATGAATAGTTTAAGAAATCAAGATACCAATTTTAATTTAGCAGGGATGCATTAAATTTACTTTTTCTTGAGCACCAAATCAGCATATTGATGATCATGTGAGACTGAAGAGTGTAGTAATGGCTAATGAAAATTCAGCTTTGCCATCTTTGTGAATAAATTATATTAAAATAAAAAAACTGGGTTTCACTTTATTTTGATGGTCCCCTTAACACATTCTATTGACTATAAGTAATGTTGCACCTACATTTCTACTAACTCTCATTAGAGTGTTAGTAGTGTATTAGTTGACTGGCAGGGTTAGGGTTTGATTAAGTTGACATGTTCTTGCAAAGTTACTTATAGTCAGTAGAATATCTGTTGGGAGACCAACACAATAAGGAGTTAGTAGATATGAAGCAGACAGTCTACTAATACTCTTATGAGAGTTTGTTGACATGTAGTTGTGACATTACTTAGTGTCAACAGAATGTTCAAAAGGGACCCTCAAAATAAAGTGTTACCAAAAACTGTTATTTTAAATTCAAGTAGTGTGTCACGCTATTCGTGTTTTTACAGTAGTTTTGAACAAATTAATGAAGCTTTGGTAAGCATAAGATTCTATAAAAAACAAACAAACAAACAAAAAACTTTCAACAACCCCAAACTTCTCAACGGTGTAAATATATGTAGTGGAGAAGTGGCAGTAATGGCAAAACATCTCATCCATCATGAAATGAGTAGACATGTTTGTTTTAATGAGCCGACTAGAGGAGGAAGAGAAGGACAGGATGGGTAATTAGTGTGAGTATTTAATTAGACTGTAGGCTTAGATTGCTCTGAGTGCTATTTAGATGGTTTGCATTGTTGACCTTTACAGCTTAAATTGACTTAAGCCACAACATCTCGAAAAATTGTGGTGCCTAATAGAAGATGAATGATTTAGTTAGGAGCAGCATATGTTGGTAGCCTACCTTATGAATATTAATGTGAATATTGCTCTTTAAGATTAAACACCTTGAAATAGTTTGACATCGTCAAGCTGTGTGCATGTTATAGATCAATTAACTGCAGGAGATATTTTTTTTATTTCTTTTCAAGTACAGCATACTATATTTGAGAGCATATTTCAGATTGTGGCCTTCTGCCAGGAACGACACTCACTCCATTTAAGGAGCAAAATCAATTCCTACTACATTTCATGGCAGTCTATCATACTTCTGTAATAATCGGACATAGTTCATCTATATTAAAGTGATGATTAGTAAGGGTTATGCGCTGTGGCTAAAGATCTTATAAAACAAGTACAACTAACATCTGAACTGCTGTAAGTTTTTCCCATTATCTAGTTAATTACAAATAGCTGTATTTACAAGGCCAGTCCAGAGGGAATGACTTAGCAAACAATGTCCTATAGGTGTTAGCTGAATGAAAAACAACTACTATTTAAGTCCTAGAGTGAAATGTGACGAGGTGAAAGATAATAGGTGAATAATTGTGTTTTTATGCACTGTGTGGGAGGCAGTGAGAAACTTTACTGCTAAGCCCCACAGCTGTTCACTGTAAAATCTGTCCTCGCAATGACTTTACGGCTGGCCCGCCGCCACCTTTTTATATCTGTGTGCACAGATACGCACATCTCACGTTAAAGTTTGTCTTAGCGTTGGCGTCACTGAACTGGCTGGTGAAGATACTGTTGCCATGAAAACTTCCTCCATCCTTGAGGAGTAGCTCGCTTCGAAATGAACCTAATGAATCATCTATCACTGTCCATATGCAAAATAAAAGACGCTACTCACTACCGTAATGTTTGGAAATGTTGTTTTAGGCGAAATCATCTCCAGGGTGAAGCTGTAATTTTGCGTCACCTCGAACAGAATGCGTAATATAGCGTAACTGTTCTTATCGCCAAACGTCAGATGAAATTTAAAAGCCGGTCTGTTTCTGTTGGCTGTTGTTTCTATCTTAAGATTCACCGTCTGCATAGTGTCCAAATGCGTTTTTTTCTCTCTCAATGTGCGTGTGTTTGACCGTGTAATTCTGCTTTTGGCAACCAGGAATCTTCATGAATCCACTGGCACCGCATCTCACAGCTGGCCCAGATTCTTCAGCTTCCTTTTCTCTTGATGATGGCTGTTGTTGTTCCTGAAAACACTGTTTTACCTCCTCATAACTCAACGTGTAAAGAGCCAAACCACTAGAGGTGTCTGTATGTGAGTACTTCCAGAGCGAGTTTGAATGGAAGTATTGATGGAGCTATTTAAATTCACTTTGAAGTTGCTGATGGGCTCTATTTCCTACACCTTTTCCCTGACTTGAGTGGGTTAGATGATATGAAGAGGGGAAAATTGGCTTTCTGAGCTGTAATTAGCCTATCAGAATGCTTTTCTCGAAATCATCCAAACCACATATAGCGTTAATGGAGGCTGAAGGCAACAAAATTGTTGGAGTTTCCAAGATCAGAGGCGAATGGCACATGTTGAACTCTTAAAACATCAAAATAATGCCACTGCGCCTCGATTTAGCATCGTTAAGCTTTCGCAGTATTTTCGCAGCGAGTGCAGAACAATCCTTTTAATCACCGAAGATTGTTGTACGCTTTGGATTCAAAGACTGGAGGTAATATGTAAATCCAAAATTAATGTCTCATTCCCTGTGCTGAATGAAGCACTTGACTTTGAAAAGTTTGTAACAAGTCAGCCTCTATTCGCAGCAAATGCAATCAGGCATACTCAGCCTCTCCGCAAGGCTTTTTCAGAGAGGCTGATATAAATCAGGTTTTGATCATGGCTCATTTTTATTTATAAGATCTTGTAGAGGCAAGTTTTTCAAGGGAAGACAACATCATATTTTTGGAAGCCACAGTGTAGCTACAGGTAAATTGGCTCTTCGTACAGATTTGTCACTATCGGTCTCATTTTCCCGTGTAGTGATCTGAGAGCGAGCATGTTGTCTGTCAGGACACTTCAGACAGCATCTTCTCCAGCACAAACATTCATGAGGAGCGTCTCTCTCTGGGATAAACTTGGCATCCTCTCCCTCAGAAGTTTTGATGATAATTGGCAAAGTAGCAAATGGCCTGAAATCACAATTTGCAGGTGGACGTTTCTGCTGGCAGAGAGTTTTTGCTATCTCCGATTTGGAGATAGGAAAAGAAGCTGTTGCCTCATTAAGATTGTGCCTGTACTTTTTACACTGACAATAATGTGATAAAAATGACAAAATAGAAAGACAAAAGCATTGAGTAGTTGTCATAATCTTTTAGGAACAATAATGTTAGCTTTAATTTCCAAGACAAAGCCACTGCTGTCAAGTCAAGGCCTTTTTTAAAACCAGCTGCCATCACAACTTTTCATCAAGACTCAGTTCCCCATAACTAATAAATCTCTTCCTGGAATTTGTACATTTTTGAGTTCAGTGTTTACGCAAAGAGAATAGAAAGTTCAGCTGGGAAAAGTGGTGGGCAGAGAGAGAAGGAAGGATGGAGAAAGAGAAATCAAAGGTCTATGAAAAGGCTAAGAACCAGAGCTTTGAAGTTATTATGATGTGCTGCTCACGTACAGGATACAGCAATGAGGACTTTCGCTTGATCCCGTGGGATCTAGGTTATTGACCTTGCACTTTAACGGTATAACAGGGCCTTTCTTGAAGCGCCAGAGGTGTTAATTAAATGGAGCAGCAGAGTCAGGACACAGGAAATGCACGGACAGTGACGAGTCTGTTGTTTTACTCCACAAATAACCATTTATTCTTCACACATTTAGCGAAAATCACGGTTTATTGTAAAGGACACAAGAAGGTAGAGAAACAGAGAGATGTAGCAGTAGATTAAGTACTCGGTGCATGGCACATCATTCTTAGGGAGACGACTCACTGTGAGTCGAGTTTTTCTCTTTAATTCTGGCACCAAAAGCTCCGAAATATTCAACAGTGATAGTTGGCCAGCCAACTTGAGCCTCGTAATATGGAGTAGGAGGAGTAAATTAATCTTTGCTACAACACGAGACAAACCGTACCTTCACATTTTAGCTGCGTTAAACAGTTCTTTTCATCATTTTAGCAGAGTTGGGATTGATTTTGTTTCGGTTAGGGCTGCGCGATTAATTGGAATAAAACCGAATTCGCAACATGGCTTAGTATGATTATCAAATCGCAAAGACTGCAAATTATTGAAATAAATATGTGTACTACATGTTTCAGAGTGAAGTGGCATTGTGTTTCTACACACTTTTACACATGTGCTGCCAAAATAAAAGCTTGATGTTTTAAGTTTTGTAAAAAAAAACTAAATTGTAATTTTACAATTGTACTGTAAAATATAATATTGATAATAATATATATATATATATATATATATATATATATATATAAGTATTCTACAGTTAATTATTACTATAGGAATTACTATAGTAATATTTCTTACTTTGTATAATATATTTATTATTTAGGGAAAAAAAAATATAAAAAATGTAAAACACAGTCACAATTTTTATCAGAAAAATTACAATTCGTTTTTTTCCTCAAATCGTGCAGCCCTATGATGCATTCAGGACATGGCTCAGTATTTTCAGAAGCTGCTCAGACAAAAGTTTGAACTTGACCTCATGTGTAAATTTACAGAACTCAAATGACCCCCAGCGTGACCTTTAACACTGAAATTCTGGTCTGAGGTGCCAGAAATAGCTTTTAATTACAAACAACACAAATCAAAGAACATTGTGTCCTCACTTTGGGAGAAAAATAGAATCAAAATAGATAGTGAACAAAAAAATAACAGTTATTAAAAACAACCAGTACCATCGTAACCTTGTAAAATCAATATCTAAAACTCTATAATGCATGCCATACTATGCGGTTGGTTTTTATTAAGAAAGTTCAAAATCGAATGTTGGGAATTTCTTTTTCTACATTAGCAGTGTTAGACTGGGTATTTTGTGTCTGTTGTTGTTTGTGTTTGCCTACAGTGTATGTGTGTGTGTGCGTGTGTGTGCTTATAAGCTCAGTGAATGAAGAGGGGCTTAAACAGATCTGACATCATTTTTACCATGCAGAAAATCTGCCAAGTCTTCCACTGTCCCTTTAGTTGTGTTTGTCCATTTGTGTCTTTTTTAGGTCTCCGTCTGTTTTCACACTTTCCTCTGCTGTCCTTGCTTGGCCTTGTCCGATCTGCTCTGGGGTCTTCGCCTATAGAACAGAGATGACAAGAGAAGAGAATGCATGCAAACCGTAGTGCAGCGGACACTGAAGTCTGGCACAAACAGAGCAGGTGATTAGACATTTACACCTTCCTCTCCATTTCCCCTGTCGCTGTCAGACTGACCTATAATTTGACAAAACCTGTCACCTCTTGTTGCAGAACTCAAGCCTGACACTTGTTAGCACTGGAGCAAATAGTTATCTGTGAGAGGGTGTGTGCAAGTCTATGCTTACTGCGTTTTAACAGCTCAGTTATGTAACATGGGGAACATGGAAGTTCAGAGACACTGAAAATATTCATGTATTATGCTAATTTAGCAAATATACAGTGGGGTCAAAACGTCATAGATGAAAATTTAATTTAACTACTAAAAGTTTAGTTAGATTTTAACCAAAGAAACATTATAATGAACAGTAAAATGAATAAGAAATATTTCAGATTCTGCACATTTCTAGGTTACCGATTCATGTTTTGATGTTTACATAACTTTTTACTTCAATTAGGGTTTGATATTTTTAAAAATGTTTTTGAAAGAAGTCTATTGCTAATTACAGCTGAATTTATTTGATCATGTAAATGTCTTTACTGTCAGTTCTGGTCAATTTAATGTGTACTTAATGAATGTAAATTTATAAAATAAAATAAAAAAGCATTTTCACTAGTGGTTTCTGACTTTTTTGATGACTTTTTTAACTTGAATGGCAGCGCACACACACACGCATACACGCACACACGCACACACACACACATCTATTGTTTTGTATAATTCACTCATTATTAGGGAAAGTTATTAAATGATTATTAAAGGCATAGTTCACCCAAAATACAGTAGTCAACATTTGAAGTGGATCAAAACCTTTCATTAAAGTTGTCCTAAAACCTAAAAGCAAAATGCGTTCTTGTCTTAGGACAACTTTGATTAACTTTTTTGATCCACTTCAAATGTTGACTACTATATTTGACTTCTGCAGAACACAAAAGATCATCTTATGTCTTATATTTTTTTGTCCATACAAAGAAAGTCCAGTGTTGTCTTTGTTTAATATGGTCAAAACTGTTGAAACATTCTTCAAAATCTTTTGTGTTCCACAGATGAATGAAAGTCATACAGGTTTAAAAAGACATGAGGGTGTGTAAATGATGACAGATTTTTCATTTTTGGTGAACTCTCTCTTTAATTCTTTCAGTAGGGCACATCAGAGTACTCACTTGACTGTGTCCAAATGTCTTTTTCATCTCAGATGAACTCTCAGTCTGATTGTGGGAACAGTCTGCTCCCACCTGGAGGTACAAAGAAAGAGACAGAAAAAAACGTTCATTTAAAAAGCAAATTCAAGGAGCAAACAAATCCCAAGATCATCTAACGATCAAGCACAGAGCAAAGGGGAAATACATCTTGAACAAAAGTCTTTTAAGTATTAAAAATGCATATATGTGGCCACAATGGAGCGGTGATACTGTATAGACTATAATTGTTTGCTGTTTACATTTTCCACAAAAGCCCTGAGCTATGAGATTATATAGTGTTGCATAGAAAACAGATTAATCATGTTGCTCAAGGGATGGAGTATTTTAAGGAAATGCTTATATGCTTGTCTCTATGGACTCTAAAACAAGCTAGAAAAATATTTTTGGAGCAACACATTTAACAGAAGAGTACAAGACTACAAGAGACAATGTTTAACTGAAAAATACACCCTCATTGTTTTATTCTGACATGACAAAAAACAGTAAGGTTAAGTTAATGGAAGTGTTATAGGACTGTGCCTGCCAAAAGAACAACTTTAAACAGAGCAACAATCTAAAACTCTTGCCATATACCTTGTTCATTTTCCTCCACTGCCTAAGCTAGCTTCTTCCTAAGTGCTCTTTACTTAAAAACCGGTTGAAGAATTGGTTGAAGGAATGTACTGAAGCCAGCAGAGATAAATGAATAGCAATTATTGATGTCTGTAAACTCTCTCTAGACAAGTTGGTGTGTGAGCAACACTAAAGACTCAAAAACAGTTGACATGTCTTTTTGATGGTTGTGATACAGTACTTCGCCATCTGACAACCACTTCAATTTGTTGTTATACTGTAAACTCCATAACGAAACAGTCTGGATACTCAATTTAAATGTAAGTATTATATTCATTAATTACTATATAAAATATTCTATATATTAAATACCATTCAAAAGTTAGAGGTATATATTATTATAATTTAAAAGAACTATCTAATATATAGTCACACTTTATTTTAAGGTCCAGTTCTCGACTTTAACAAACCATTAACTACGACTTTTGCCTCAATAAACTCCCAATTGCTGCTTAATAGTTAATAAGGTAGTTGTTAAGTGTAAGTATTGGGTAAGATTAGTCAGGGGCGTCATGCACTCATTATTTTTGAGGGGGCATGAGTTGGGGGTGGGGTGGGGGGGTTGTCATGTAACACACAGCAGCCATAATAGCACTTATGTTCTTATGATTTATTTATTTATTTTTTTCCTTTTTATTTGAAACATTCCCAAACGCATTATCATGAAACATCTCGATTCTCACCTTTACAGATTACCTAATAATGTAATCTATTAACTATGCATAAAAACCTGTCTGTTTACTTAAGTAACAGATATGGGAGTCATGCCATAACATAGTTTTAATACGACTGACTTTATATTTAATGTGAATTTAACATTGAAAGTTAATATGAATAAAACATTGTAAGTTAGGCTAGGCTACTTATCATAACACTTTCGTTGTACAGAAAGAGAGCAAAGAACATTTAGATTGTCAAAGAACATTTTCATTGACAGTCTAGAGTTCAAGCACTCTCAAAATCTCCCATTAAAATCACTGAAGCTGTTTACACTGTGAATGTGAAATGAATATATTACTAACAGATTCATACACACATCTGCACTTTATTGTTTCTAACGAAAGAATTCGCCAGAAAGAGGTATTCAGTCAGCGAGTGAGTGAAGAAACCATAGCATTTCAGCTATAACCTATCTGAACACCTCTGATTGGCCATTGCATTCACAAGCTCAACAGCGTCGTGTTTGATTGGTTATAATTCGCAGAGCTGTAAAAACGCGTCTGTCTCTGGCTCAGCAAGCAGATTTGAATTTAGCAGCTGATGATATGACGCGCTGAACGATTTAATGATGCTTGTGTGGTTGTATCAAATATAGAAAATATTATTCAGCTATTTTTTGTCTTTTGGAAGTTGCATTCAAAATCCACTTGGCTCAAAAATCTGTCACTTTCAATTGGCATGACGCCTCTGAGATTAGTGATGTAGAATATGGTCGTGCAGAATATGTGCTTTATAAGTACTAACAAACAGTCAATATTAGTAGATAATAAGCATGCTAATAAGCAAGTTAATAGTGAGAATTTGTCCCTATACTGAAGTGTTCCTTCCTTCCTTCCTTACTTACGTATTTATTTATTTAAATTTGATTTAATTTGATTTCATTTATTTTAAATGTTTTAATTTAATTTAATTTAATTTAATTTAGAATTATATAGAATTCCTGTGATGGCAAAGCTGCATTATTTCAGTCTTCAGTATCAGATAATCCTTCATAAATTATTCTAATAAGATGAGTTAGTGCTTAAGAAACATTATTTATTAACAAAGCTGCAAACAGCTGTGCTTCTAATTTTTTTTATGGAAACTGTATAACCTTTTTAATGATGCTTTTATTAATAGAAAAACAAAAACTTGAGTAACATTATACATGTCTTTACTGTCACTTTTGATGAATTTAATCTTAAAAATTTAAAATTCAGATGTTTTATAGATAGATAGATAGATAGATAGATAGATAGAGTGCTGCAAGTCTTCATAAAACATGGTAACCTATGATAATAAATAACTTGGTCTTTAGTGAGATACAAAAATCAGAAGCATTCATATATGATTAGGCTCCATTGATTAGAATGACACCCCAGTGTGTTTTATCTCACTCATAGTCTCTCTCTTTCTCTCAGTATAGTCACAGGGCTCCGTCACACTGCTCTCATCAGTACCATCAGCAGGGTGAGAGCTGCTCTGGGAACATTTTCATTAGACAATCTTCATGGCATGTCATCTACCAAGAATGACACCTTCTCCCTGGGACCCCGTGTTTCTCTCCCTCCCTCTTTCTGTCTGTCTTTGTTTCCTGTCTCCGCACACTTCCTCACGTGGCTGTTATCCCCACTTGCACACACACGTTCAGCTAACACAACCACTTACACACACACACACACACACACACACACACACACACACACAATCCTGTCATTATTGTTGATAAGCGCATGTCAGCAAGCAGTGAGATGTATCTGGTCTGGTCTACAGTACTCCTCTCTGCTCTGTTGATATGTGTAATGCATTTTTCCCGGTGTTCATCTTCCCAGTGCTGTCTCAAACCTTCCAGACTAGAAGATCTCACATCATGTGTCAACTGCAGTGATGACTGAGGATCATGTAAGGTTGCTTTGCGCCTACCATCCGTGTGAGAAACGTGCGAGTGCGTTTCTGAAAATGGGTTCGTAATCTGTGTGTTTGTTTGGTTAACATCCATTACCGGTAAGATTGTCTGTGAAAAAATTATGCCTTTTCAGTTCTTTACAAAAAAAGTTTTGCAACCACCACTGCAAAGAGCTATGAAATGCACTCAGAACAAAAGAAAATATATATAATATAATAATATAATAAAAATATAATGATTATAAAGTATAATCATTTTAAGGTCATCTTTAGCTGTTCTGGAGGCAATATATTACAGCAAAAACAGGGTAAAGCCCAAAATATGATTTGTTTTTACACATATGCTAGAGTATGCATATAGTGTGTGTAACGTACAGTATATTTCATTATAAGCATTGTATGTGCACAGACGTGTATGCATTGTTCCCTGATCTCACTTCACTGGCTCCAAGTTGTGGCCAGAATCAAATTTAAGGTTTTGATGCTTGCTTTCAAGACTACCACTGGAACAGCCCTTCCCTTCCTCAGTTCACTACAAATGTTGCTACAAACGCTTCCTCCGCCAGCTATATTTTAGGTTTTTACAATAATAATAATAATAATAATAATTTTGCAGTTATTATTATTATTGAAGTAAAAAATAAAACTGACTGTTGCATATTTGATAAGATTTTTTTCTTTTTTTTTCTTCAGATTTTCTACTTCAAAATTTCAGGTTTAATTCAGTGTGCTATCTTTTTGAGAGGAGATTGTTTCTACACTGAACAAAATTGTAAACGCAACACTTTTGTTTTTGCCCCCATATTTCATGAGCTGAACTCAAAGATCTAAGACTTTTTCTATGTACACAAAAGGCCTATTTCTCTCAAATATTCTTCACAAATCTGTCTAAATCTGGGTTAGTGAGCACTTCTCCATCCACCTCACAGGTGTGGCATATCAAGATGCTGATTAGGCTGGCCACAATAAAAGACCACTCTAAAATGTGCAGTTTTACTGTATTGGGGGGGTCCGAAAACCAGTCAGTATCTGGTGTGACCACCATTTGCCTCACGCAGTGCAACACATCTCCTTCGCATAGAGTTGATCAGGTTGTTGATTGTGGCCTGTGGAATGTTGGTCCACTCCTCTTCAATGGCTGTGCGAAGTTGCTGGATATTGGCAGGAACTGGAACACGCTGTCGTATACGTCGATCCAGAGCATCCCAAACATGCTCAATGGGTGACATGTCCGGTGAGTATGCTGACCATGCAAGAACTGGGATGTTTTCAACTTCCAGGAATTGTGTACAGATCCTTGAAACATGGGGCTGTGCATTATCATGCTGCAACATGAGGTGATGGTCGTGGATGAATGGCACAACAATGGGCCTCAGGATCTCGTCACGGTATCTCTGTGCATTCAAAATGCCATCAATAAAATGCACCTGTGTTCGTTGTCCATAACATATGCCTGCCCATACCATAACCCCACAGCCACCATTGGCTACTCGATCCACAACGTTGCAAACCGCTGATACACGCTGTCTGCCATCTGCCCTGCACAGTGAAAACCGGGATTCATCCATGAAGAGAACACCTCTCCAAAGTGCCAGACGCCATCGAATGTGAGCATTTGCCCACTCAAGTCCGTTACGACGACGAACTGCAGTCAGGTCGAGACCCCGATGAGGACGATGCCAATTGCACACAACCTCAAAACTTGCAGCATCTGTGGCATTGTGCTGTGTGATAAATCTTCACATTTTAGAGTGGCCTTTTATTGTAGCCAGCCTAAGGCACACCTGTGCAATAATCATGCTGTCTAATCAGCATCTTGATATGCCACACCTGTGAGGTGGATGGAGTATCTCGGCAAAGGAGAAGTGCTCACTAACACAGATTTAGACAGATTTGTGAAGAATATTTGAGAGAAATAGGCCTTTTGTGTACATAGAAAATGTCTTAGATCTTTGAGTTCAGCTCATGAAAAATGGGGGCAAAAACAAAAGCGTTGCGTTTATAATTTTGTTCAGTGTATATCATGTTTTTCACAGTGTTATACTTTAGACTTTAGAGTTTTTAAACATCTTGTCCTAGTTTAACAAGCAGATATATATATATATATATTTATTTATTTATGTATTTATTTATTTATTTTTCTCAAAATATTCCTGTTTGTTTGAGCATCCTGACCAGCCCGAAACAACACTGTCTCACCAAGTGTGCTATTTTAAAACTGGTCTATTTTTTGGTTTTGCCAACCAATGAAAGAAAAGGGGAGTGCTTAAGGAATCTGTTTGAAAACAATCATTATTATTAGTTCCATTTGGGGTCGTAAAGGCACAGAAATTACACACTTCACCCTTCACTAAATGGAGCTGCAATATTTTCTCATGGGTCCCAACAGCAGCGGTTCAAAATACCATTGATCACAAGACAACTTCTGAGCGAAGCCTCAAAGCTTATTCTTGAACGAAATTTAATGCAAAGTTGTAAATGATCTTAAATGGCTAAGGGATACACTGAGATGCAATGAACATAAGTCGCCCCATTTAGTCCAAAGGGTAAGGAAGTGGCCATTAGAGTATAAGGGCACTAAAGATTTACCTTCACCATCTGGCAGTCTTTCGGTCCTGTGCTCTCTCTCCTCATTACCACACTGCTCACAGGCAATTTACTTGTTGTTGTGATCCGGGGAACTTTCGGGATGTCCTTAAGGAAGAGAGCATAAAGAAACGTTACGTAGAATGTTACGTTATGAAAGACACAAAGGAGTAGAGAGAGGAAGAAAAAGAGGGAAAACAAGAGAGTGCTGGGGTTAAATTCTCCAGACGCTTTATTATAAAGCACAGACAATTTTCCACTTAGGTTAATTTGAAGTCGGTTGTCAACTCTCTTTCTATTGTGATCTACTGTACATGAGTGGCTTTAAAGTCAGAGCACAAAGCACACTTCTGTTATTGTGTTCCATTTAGCAAATGCTTTTATCCAAGGAGACTTACAGTAAATGGAAATTGTTTGGCTTAAGAGCATAATTTAAAAAAAGTATTTTGCTGGTTCTGTGTTTTAAATCACGGATAGATGTTATGATTATTATTATTATGTGTTTACCATTAATTTAATTTAATTTATAAATATAAAACATATAGTATATACACTACCATTGAATTAATGTTACAAAAGATTTCTATAACAAATAAATGATGTTCTTTCAATTAACTTTCTATTCATAAAATAATCCTGGAAAAAAGTGCATCTTGATTACCACAAAGATATTCTCAACTTTGATAGTAAATAGTCTTTTTTTTCCCTTGAGCAAGAAATTAGCATATCAGAATAATTTCAGATCATATGACACTGAAGACCAGAGTAATTATTTTTACTGGAAATTCAACTTTGCCATCATGTGAATAAATTAAAATGTAAAAGTTGTAAATGGGAATATCACAATATTGTTGCTTCTATATTCTATTTTTCAGTATTAAAATAAAAGCTGCCTGAGCGATTTCAATATTTTGAATGGTAGTTTATATCTAGATTTTATTTTATTTTACTTTTACTTTTTATTTTATTTATTTCTGGACAGAATGGCACTTTATGTGTGTTTAGTCTGTAATTTGGAAAAACTGATCACATGATTAAATAATATATATTTGCAATATTTACCATACATAAGATGAAAGCAGTAATGTATCAGACACACAGAGCCAGCAGGTAAATGTGTCTCAGATTATATGTCCTGAAATCGCGACCCTGGTTTAAAAGTGTGAATTAAAGAAAAAAAGCACAGTGGGGGACGAGGCTTCTAGCAAAGCTCTTCACAGATCCTATCACTCATTTACTGAGCAAAGACAGATGAGATAAATACTACAGTAACAAACTTCATACAGTCTCTGAAGCGTCTCTCTGGAGGAGTAATGATATAACAATAATCAGCTTAGGGACTCTCTGCTCCTCAGAGTGAATGAAATAGAATATGACACACTTATTGCTTCCCCATTGCAAATCAGCATGATATCCGTAGAGGCCTAGTTTTTGGTAAGCCACTTTTGAACATTGTCATCTGGTATTGACTTGAGTGCTCACTTATGTACTAAGATGTCCAAACCCGAAAGGAAAATGTGCATATACCTTCACGTTTATTATCTTATGCACACGTACACAGCAGATTGCAAAATTTTGTTTTGGGTTGATGAGGATCCCGGTTATGAAGGCTTCGAGGTGGTTGTTCAATTTTAGGTAGCAGTTAAAAAGCCCTTCTGCGCAATAAAGTTTGCACATTTCACTTCAGGACATATCCATGAATCTTGTATCAAGCCCACAGAAGTCTTGTTTTTACATCAGAAATGGTGTGCTATATTTCAGTTCAAACAACTCTCATGAGAAGACCAACAACGTCAAGACAAGATGCCGTCGGGTGAGTGTTGTAAAGAGTTATTAAAATGAGGGTTTCGTGTCTGAGTTATTTGTTCAAAACACCTGCTTTAATTAATCAGCTTGGCCTCCTTGGTTTAAGACGAGCTAATTAGCGGATGTTTGGTAGAGATACCTGCAGGGAAAGCAGCGGTATAAATATTTCGCTTCTCGGTTTGTTCAGATTGTCAGTTAATTAACTCTGTTTAACTGTACAGAGTGAAACGACAGAGCTAACGTGATCCATTTCCATGATTTCCAGCGTCATCGTGTTCAGTGCTCTGTTCATGTCAGCTGTTGTTGGGTTGAGATGGAAAGATCAAAACTTATAACATTTGACCTCTTGCCCATCTTGACAATTTAATGCATTTACGAACTAGTCTTGGTGATCTTTATACTGCTGTATGCTTGTAGTATGACTACAAGTACATGGTTTTAAGATAAAGTATGTAATTTCTGCACCACTACAAACACGCAACAAAAGAGATATTTTTCAAAAAGTTTTTCCAGATACCGTCCCATTCCCCAGTGTTTACACACTTGACCTTCCATTTATTATGATGGTCATATGCATAAATATAGCAACAACAACAAATCAACAGCAATGATGTCTGTCTCAAGAGGCAGTCTATGTGGCTTAGTTACAGTTTAGTTAAAGCAAACTATTTTTGTCTAATGAAGGAAGATCAGTTTTTACCGGCGTTCATTACCATAGTTACAAAAGCTGCACGACTAACGTGATTTTGTTTTTTAGGGAAACATATTGTAGTAACGCTTTACAATAAGGTTCCATTTAACATTAGTTAACATGAACTAACAATGAGAAGTACTTGTAAACCATTTATTAACCTAAGTTAATGTTAATTTCAACATTTACTATTACATTGTTACAATTGTCGCTATTATTTAATGGACCTGTGCTAACATGAATCAACAAATCGTTGTATTTCTAATGAAAAAAGCCTATATTTTAATTTTAACCCACATACTGAAATTATATTATTGCTCATCCTGATCTCATGGCGATTCGTACATATTTAACGAGGTGGCTAATTCGTACAAATTTGTATGACCTCACTCATAAGAATTTGTAAGATTTTTGCTAAATTGTACGTATTTTATGAGTTCCCCAATTTGTATGAATTCATACAAATGACCCACCCCTAACCCCGCCCCTAAACCTACTCGTCACTGGGGTCTAGACAAATCATACAAAATCTTACAAGTGAGGTTGTACGAATTTGTACAAATTAGCCATCTCGTAAAATACTTACGGATTGGTCATGAGATAGCGTTGTATTGTTTTGCAGGGTTTTTTCATGTACATGTATACTTATGATGAATAACACTTAAATGTACTTGTAAATTAAAAAAAGCTTTCAATGTAAATTAAAACAGTGATAAGTTTATATCTGTAACACATCAAATGACTAAGCTTGCCTTTTATGCTCTTTGTGGAGCTATAAAAATGATAAAGTTTATAAATTAATTTGCATCGATATTTGCATAATAATCTCTTGAGTTTAATCGAAAAAAATGAATCTCTATTTAATCTAGAGTATTTGCTAACAGGCAAATAGCACAAACACATAAATGTTACATGCAATTTAACGAGCTACAGCACATGGCATCTATCAACGGCTGTTAAATATGAAGTGACTATCATTTAAAACTGGCTGTTTGTTAAAACTTCACGCTGATGAATCTTTCAGCAGCAGGGACTAGTGTGCGCTGGCTGACAGTATAGGTTTTGTATGGCTGTTTGGAAAGGATTAAGGCTCATTACATTCCCAACAGTTGATGAATAGGGACGTAATGAAATGCTGAATGGGACACTGTACAGAGGACTAAATGTCTTCTTCACATGCACTTCATTTGAGAGGTAGAAAATGATTTGTACTTGAGAGACAACCTTGGACAGATGTTTTACAATAACATGTTTAATCATAAGGGAACTTGACTTTGGTGTCAGGGTTAACGTTTGTGTCAGGTTTCCAATGAAAGTCTTGCTGAAAGGCTCAAGACATTTCAGACCAAGATTCGGAAGAAATCAAAATAAACATAACATTGTCTAAGAACTTTCATGTCTTTATGGGTGCTCAATAACAATGTGTTTTGAATACAATGTCCAAAGTTCAGTGTCTTACTAAGTTCCTCCTAACATTTTCTTTCTTAAAAATCAGCTTATTTAGGAAAAAATAGCTGAAGGCTGAAGCCTTGTTTTATGAGGTCTTTTGATGTTCTCTAATATTGTTCTGTGGAGACTTTTTGCTTATGAACAAGAGTATTGGAGCGTAATCAAAAAGCACTGCTCTGTCCTCTGGGTAGTGCATATAAGCATTGAGATTCTTAGCAACACTGAGTGCTTCTGCATCACGTAGGGGAAGAAAATAGAGGCAGATTCTCCCACACTGCCTGCTAAATAAATCAAGCACTGTTAATGGTTTGTGTTCTCAGCAGTACTGTATGCACTGAGAGATTCCTTTCTTAACAGGTTGGATGACAGTATGCCTTTTGCGAATTATGGCATTTAACCCTTAGATTACACTGTTGCCTCAAAGTAACAACCTCCTTTTCTTCATTTTACAATAGCATGATGCAAATGAGATGGCAATAAAATTGCTGAAGGAATAGTTAACCCCCACAAAATGTCCTTGTAACGCCATGCACTATATTTAAAGTATTCTAAAGTGATTTGATAACTGTGCACAGAAATGTGCGATAAACAGAAATCTAAAGTCGGCATGAAATGAAAATTCACTGTCTGTTTTGAAAATGCATGTTATAGATAAAAGAAAGAAAAAAGAAAAATAGGTTTATTGGGCTGATACTAGTAAAATAAGAAACACTTTATTCTGACAGTCCACTTTAGACATTTTACTAACTATAAGTAATTTTCCACCTACATGTCAACTACAAGTCATTAGAATATTAGTACGTTGTCTGCTTAATATCTCCTAACACTACACTTTGATTGTCTCCCAACACGATTTTAATCTTTGCAAGTACGTCAGCTTACACTGAACAAAATTATAAACGCAACACTTTTGTTTTTGCCCCCATTTTTCATGAGTTGAACTAAAAAGATCTAAGACTTTTTCTATGTACACAAAAGGCCTATTTCTCTCAAATATTGTTGACAAATCTGTCTAAATCTGTGTTACTGAGCACTTCTCCTTTGCCGAGATACTCCATCCACCTCACAGGTGTGGCATATCAAGATGCTGATTAGACAGCATGATTATTGCACAGGTGTGCCTTAGGCTGGCCACAATAAAAGGCCACTCTAAAATTAGTAGTAAAATTACCAGTCAGTATCTGGTGTGACCACCATTTGCCTCACGCAGGGATATTGGCAGGAACTGGAACACGCTGTCGTATACGCCGATCCAGAGCATCCCAAACATGCTCAATGGGTGACATGTCTGGTGAATATGCTGGCCATGTAAGAATTGGGATGTTTTCAGCTTCCAGGAATTGTGTACAGATCCTTGCAACATGGGGCTGTGCATTATCATGCTGCAACATGAGGTGATGGTCGTGGATGAATGGCACAACAATGGGCCTCAGGATCTCGTCACGGTATCTCTGTGCATTCAAAATGCCATCAATAAAATGCACCTGTGTTCGTTGTCCATAACATATGCCTGCCCATACCATAACCCCACAGCCACCATTGGCTACTCGATCCACAACGTTGACATCAGCAAACCGCTCACCCACATGACGCCATACACGCTGTCTGCCATCTGCCCTGTACAGTGAAGACCGGGATTCATCCGTGAAGAGAACACCTCTCCAAAGTGGAGATTGTGCTGTGTGATAAAACTGCACATTTTAGAGTGGCCTTTTATTATGGCCAGCCTAAGGCACACCTGTGCAATAATTATGCTGTCTAATCAGCATCTTGATATGCCACACCTGTGAGGTGGATGGAGTATCTCGGCAAAGGAGAAGTGCTCACTAACACAGATTTAGACAGATTTGTGAAGAATATTTGAGAGAAATAGGCCTTTTGTGTACATAGAAAAAGTCTTAGATCTTTGAGTTCAGCTCATGAAAAATGGGAGCAAAAACAAGAGTGCTGCGTTTATCATTTTGTTCAGTGTAGTTGCATATTAATGAGAGTTAGTTGACATGTAGTTGGTAAATTACTTATAGTTAGTAGAATGTCTAAAATGTACCATTGAAATAAAGTGTAACCATAAAATAAATATATATATTGTGTTAAATAATGTTCTTAATCTTTCCTTCCAGTGACTACGTAGCCTAGAGTGAAACTACGGGAGTTTACGTTGAATTAAATGCCAGACAGGCCTACAGATTATAATAATAACCAGAACAAAAAAAAAAAAAATGTGGTAACACTTTAGTTTAGAAACCAATTCTCACAATTACCTAGATGCTTATTAGCATGCATATTGGCTGTTTATTGGTTCTTACAAAAGCACATATTATTGCCTTAATCTCCATTACCATATTCTAGATCCCATAACCTTGCCTAATACCCAAACTTAACAACTACCCTACTAACTATTAATAAGCAGTAATTAGGAGTTTGTTGTGGCAAAAGTCGTAGTTAATATTGAGAATTGGTCCCAAAACTAAAGTGTGTCTGCTTAATACAGCACTTTTAAATATATAAACAATCCCGAAATACACCAGGACTTTTATTTACAGCTGCTCAATCAAAAAGATGAATGAGATAAAATATGCACTCGTATAACAACAGATTACAACATAAACAACAGTAATTTATCAATAGTAGACAATACACAACTTGCTTGGAATAAATGTGTGCTATTCTTTGATTGTGAGCTTTGAAACCTGCAGATTTTTAGTGAATAACTTTCACCTCGGTCTTATAACATTAAGATTTCATATGGATTCAGAAGATTCTGAATATAGCAAGTTGTATGCATACATTTATAGTACTTTTGTGCAGTTTGAGAGAAAGACTTCATGAATAAAACAAAATAAAAAGCCTGTCTTGGTCATACCATATGATGGCCATTTAAAAATCTATTTCTGTACTTTTTCATCAAATTCAGAGAATGGCTTTTCTTCAGGGTGTTAGTACCTTTGCATGCGGCTGCTGAAAGGTGACTCTTGAATTGTTGGCCAGGGCAGAGTACCTCAACAGGTTGGTGGGTGTGGCTGGAAATCTGTGTAAACTTCCTGTCTGGCTGTGTAGGACAGACGAGAAGCAGATATGTACGGTGTCCTTCAGGGCTTTCAGCTGTGACTCCTGCAACAAATTAAGTGAGACAACACATGAGATTAATGGGCAAATGTTTATCACGCTGTCATCTAATCCTTTTGTCCTCAAAGCATTTATCTGTTAATTTGCTCCACGCGCACTGTCAAAATTGCAAAATCCCTGACCTAATAAGTTAATAGAATTCATTCGCAAAGTTTACATTTTAAAAGATAGCAGAAGAGAAAAACAGTAAAGCTGAACTGGAGTGATGAAACGGATCGGCTTCTGACTTACCTTATCCAGCGCTGCCTTCTCCAGTTCATCTTTGGCCACTTTGAGTTTATTCTCCAAGTCCATCAGTTGCTGACCCTGTACAGAAGAGGCATTGATGCTCTTATCATCTTACCAAACTGACATAATCTTTAGTTCAAATGGTGTATTTATATTTAAAGTGTTTTCCAGAAGTCTAGAGATGCTTGTATTTAGCATTTTTATTCAATAAATTTGTAACTGCAAATGACATTATCAACAGTTTAAACAAATCGTTTGGATTTACAGGACAATTTGAAAATGATCCACAAAGTATTTTAAGCTTCAAAGGGAGAGGAACATGGTCAATATAAGACATTTACTTATTCGATTACTGGCCCAGAAATAGTCCAGAATCTTAATTACGTCTTTCTTAAATGTTTAATTTTGGACCTATAATGTTTCTTTGTTTTAAAAATCTTAAAAACCTAAATTGGCTGTTTATTTCAATGTTTAAATTAGACTTGAATCCTATATGTTCAATGTGGTCACAGACATTGTGGATAACGAGCAAACTATTCAAATAATCATAATTTATTTTCTGCTAGATTTATCTTTAGATCTTCACATCAGTAGGTTTATTTATATATAATATACTTTGGGTAGTATGAACTCTACTGTGAATCCTTATATAATTGAGCGTGATGCTCTTCTTTGAGGATGAACTACATAATGACTTGCCCTCAGTATGTCATCAGTTTAGTTTCATAAATATTGTTATATGACTGTGATGCTGTTTGTGCAGTCGACAACAGACTCATCGAGATGTGAACAGGTGATAGAGATTGCCCATATGGGATCATTAGCACACATTATCTGGGAGACGAAAAGTAGAGTGCTTGGACATAAGAGAGAAATTCGGTATTCATATTTTACAGAATGAACTCAAATGTTCACAGAGTTTCTTCAGTATAAGTAGTCATCTAAAATCTAACATAAACAGGCCATGATTTTACATTTTCACAAGTTTGAATGTTCCTGAAATCATAAAAAAAGATGTGCTAAAAAGCCATTTGTTTGTGAATAGCTTTTTAGAAAGAGGTGAGACCTTTAGAAAATACTAAAGCCTTTAGTTTTGAGCAAGAAACAAAATCAATGTAAGACACATCAGTCTAAAGAAAAATAGCTCGAAGATAGTGTTTTTCTCAGTGACTCAGTGGTTAAGCATGGACATACACACAAAGTTAATACACAACAAAACACAAGTAGTTTAGAAGTGAAAATAAGGTTAATATGGCTGGCTGGATAAACCAGATAAATCTTTAATGTTTCATTTTGTATTACATTATAAATGTACAAATGAATGTTCCTTGTTATATAGCATATTTATAGCATTGTGGGCTATTTTGTAATGTGGTTTATTTTCAATCAATATAACATAATCACAGTAAATTGTGGAATATCCTATAATTGCTAGTAAGGCAGCTGCCGATTTAAAAAAAAAACTGTATTCAAAGTATAATTAAAAGAACGAACATTGCAATCATTCTGATTGTGTCTTATAACAAGCTATTATGCCATTGCCGTCACAATTTAATCTATTTAATCTTTAATCTATTTGTGATTATTTTCACAGACTTCTTTCAAGCACAACAGAGAAGAGCTACCAAAGCGATGGATCACAAAAGCTGAATCTTAAACAAGAAAGACCTATTGCCACGGGAACTGAAGAGAACTCATGCTAGATCAGGTGATAAAGGACAACTACTGTACCAAGCAAATGCTAATGCCTTGCATCAATAAGTTTCGAATAAACAGCAGTGCCACACAACATGTAACAGTCTATGAATAATTTGGCATACTGTATACATGTGCATAATTCAGACACTTCACTCCAACACAACAAGACATGATTGTGATAAATGGCAGCACTTTGAATAAGAAATAAAAAAATAAAAAAATCAATTTAATTCTGGCTAGATCTGGGAAAATTACTTTGACAAAGCAATCTTGCTCATTGTCCTTCTCTAGTTTTTTGCCGTGCTAGCCTAAGCCTCTGAATATTCTTCCTTTGCTTCCCATTACCGAACAATGCCTCTTCAAACCGACTCATACTTAAAAGGCAACTCTAGATAAAAACTCTGAAAAGAACTTCTTTAATCATGAAAAGGACGATGGATAATCTTCCTACATCGATTTCAAACAGGGGAGGCAGAAATAGATGTACAGCCCAGATAAAAACACATTAGAGGAAGGTAAGCCCAGATTGGATATTGCTTTTTTAAAAAGTTTGCCTCATAGAGCAGGCACCTCGGCAACAAAAATAATAATTCATGTTTTTTCTTAAAAATTGACACTACATATTTTACAACACGTGTTAGGCTGTCTTCCCGATTAAGAAGCCTTAGTTTTAAAGTGATGTACTTTGTGTGAAAACCCAGTGTTTATATGACTGTACCAAAGGGCAATGTGCTGGAAATATCAGCTGACATTTTCCCATCTAACACTGCAAATAAGAGAGGAAAGGTCAACCTGCATGGCAGGAAAGGTCACTGTTTTTTACATGAATCTTCACTCTCATCTCACATGAAAAGGTCAAACCATTCAATTAGAATGCACATATTACTCCTAATTTGTTTTATTTTGGCCAAAAATGCAGATTATTATGTATGATTTTTAGGACAGTGACATTCACATTGCTTTGTTTCCGCTTTCAAAAACATCTCAGAAGTCAGTGTGGTTAAAAGCGGTTAAAGACCCCATTTAGCATGAGAGGTTTGTGGCTCTTAGACCATTTGTGGAAGCTGTAAATGCTTGCGTATTTCTAAAAGTTGATAAAACTAACTTCAAATTCATTAGGCATTCTTTTTGTTCTGGGTAAACTTAACAATACCGTTTCAAAGTTTGGTGTCAGTAGTTTTTTCTAATAATAAAACATTTCTAATATGTGACCCTGGACCACAAAACCAGTATTAAGTCGCTGGGGTATATTTGAAGCAATAGCCAAAAATACACTGTATGGGTCAAAATTATAGATTTTTCTTTTATGCCAAAAATCATTAGTACATTAAGTAAAGATCATATTCCATGAAGATATTTTGTAAATTTACTACTGTAAATTTATCAAAACGTCGTTTTTGATTAGTGATATGCATTGCTAAGAATTCATTTGGACAACTTTAAAGGCGATTTTCTCAATATTTAGATTTTTTTGCATCCTCGGATTACAGATTTTCAAATAGTTGTATCTCGGCCAAATATTGTCCTATCCTAACAAACCATACATCAATGGAATGCTTATTTATTCAGATGATGTATAAAACTCAATTTCGAAAAATGTACACTTAAGACTGGTTTTGTGGTCCAGGGTCACATATTACAAACAATCTCAATTGGAAATAAATGCTGATATAACTTTCTATTCCTCTAAGGATCCAGAAAACAATGTATCATGGTTTCCACAAATATGTTTTGTTTATTGAGCACCAAATCAACATATTTTGATTTCTGAAGGATCATGTGACACTGAAGACTGGAGTAATGGCTGCTAAAAAATCAACTTTGTCATCACAGGAATAAATTGTATTTTAAAATATATTAGAATGCAGTTATTTTAAATTGTAATGATATTTCACGGTATTACACAACCCAGCATGCACAGGATGTCAAATATAACGTCAGGTTATCATTGGACATGATGTCGGACAAATGTTGCATTTTGGTTGAAAATGAAAATCGGGTTGACGTCGATGCCAATTTGATGTTGAATTAATGTTGGATTAATGTTGGACATTGAATTTTGGTCACCCAACGTCGCAACCGAAATTTAACCAAATATCAACGTCTTATGACATTGTGTGCCTGCTGGGAATATTCACAATATTAAATTCCTAACGCAATCAAACTAAAGCATCTGGTGATGTGTCCTGACTGACTGACATAGTAAACTGAATTGGAAATTTCTTGTATATGGTTAGAGTAACAAGACAACACACAATAGTAAGCCAAACAAGACCTTCTTTGAGCTTCTGAACTGTGGTTAAACTGCTCAGGTAAAATCTTTTCAAGGAGGCACTATGGCCGCTGCGCACCATGCAAGGGTATAGTAATGACACAAGCTCTTTGTTTGGTTCTTACCTTAAAAATTAAATCCTTTTTGCCATACCTCAGCTCTTTCAGTTGGGCTTGGATTTTTTTTGACTGTAAAATGAAGATAAGAGAGAATGTGTGTTAGCTTATTCAAATAGTAAAATTGGTTTTAGATTGTGTAGCAGGCTTTTTGTGGCCGCGCCGAAGTGTTCCTTTGTGAACGCTTGCTGGGCAAAGCTCCAATTCAAAGGAGAGACCTTCACTGAGCAAGAAAATATAAAACTCTTCCCTTCAGTGGACTGCAGGGACCATTCGATGATGCAAACACATTAACACATCAACACCCAGGCATACACACTTGCACAATAACACTCACTCCATGGTATGGTATTGTCTTGGCTTGCTGCCTGTGGATTGCTGCCACAGTTGTAAACATTTACAGACACACAAACGTACACACGCACACTCATACACTCCTCTTACTCTATAGCATCAATGTCTTCAGTAATCTCTTAGTAACTGAAGTATACAGCACTAATGAGACTTCATTCCTCTCTCCCTCTTAGAGAAGCATAAGCACGTTGCCAATACACTTGCATTTAGTTGTCTACCACGCCAATTTTCTAGCTTGGAATGAGTAGAATGTTGAGCTTGTAATATCAAGTTAGTTGCACTCTCTCTCTCTCTTTTTTTGTTTTTTAAAGAAATTAATAAATTTTAATCTGCAAGAATGTAATAAACTGTTTTAAAAGTGCAGCATAGATAGATATTCATCGGTTCAAATAAATTCTGTTCTTTCAAACTTCATATTCATCAAGGAAACAAAAAAAAAGATAATATTTTCAACATTTATAATAATGCTATTTGAGCACAAAATCAGCATATTAGAAATATTTCTGAAGGATCATATGACACTGAAGCCTAGAGTAATTTTACTGTATTGATCAAATAAATTCAGCCTTGGCAAGCATAAGATCACTTTATTATTTTTCAAAAGATCATTTGGGTATGATTTGCAATAAATTATCATTTCAGTCTTTCTACTTCAAATGTTTGTTTAATTCAGCGTGTTACATGCCATTTCTACATAATTATTGTAAAATTTACTAGCAATTTCTGAATTTAAAAAAATGTTTCTTCACCAAAGTGTAGGAGAAAACCTTTTGTCAATAATCATTAAACATAAGTTTTTAATTATTTGTGCATTCAAACTCAAAAATCTGAGGGTGGCATGTGAATAGGTGTGAATATGCATAATGCTTCTGCTAGGAGCAACATTATTTTGGTCTGAATAGAAATGCTGAAGTATTTTCAACCGTGTTTGAGTACACAACAGTCCGCACAACATACCTCCTCTGCATGTATGTCACAGAGCTTGTTCCCGGACAGAAGTTTGTTCTTCAGGCTTTTATTCTGCAAGACAAGAAAAAGCAATAAATAGAGATATACTGTACCGACGGCTTTGTAACATCAAGCATGAAACAAGCCCCGACGTCTTGTTTTATCTAGGTAAATACACTCAATTTAATGGTACCCCTGTCCCTGCAGACAAAAGCAATGCTTCAACTGTTTCCATTGAGCTCATTTTGACAGTTCCCTCACAAGCTTATTGAAGCTCAAGGTGACCCAGGAGTATATGCCTCATTTCTGTAATAACCTGCAGTGGATGTCTTTATGGAAATAGATGATGGTAGATTAAGAATCAATACAGAGATGATGGTGGTGCTGAGTTTAATCTAGTGCTTTTCTCCACCTCCTCTTTTTTCTTTCTCTCTGTTCGTGTCCTTTTGCTTGTATTTTTTCTCTCATTATCTCTCTCTTTCTCTGCCTCAATTTCTCACTTCCTTTGTCTCTTTGTTGCTCCCAGATGCAAATGTACACACTTTTAGTGGCAATGTCACCCAGTTTCAGACCCACCAGGATTTCGCAGGACTTTTTGCAGATAATTGCGGCCCCAAAAAATGACCGAAAAAATGCTTTTCTCTAAGGTTGCGATGCTACTTGTGGTATTTTTGGTGTTGTTTTGCAGTGAAAACTCAGTGTCAGTGACAATAGAAGTACAATTACCTGTAATAATTTTAGTGCATAATAACTGAATATGCGGTATGCATTGAAATATTAAGACAACAATGATAAACTAGCCTGTATATTCAGAATAAGTAAAAACAGAATGTGTCCACAGAGTGATCGTGTTAAATGAAACCTTTTCAGTCATTAACACAAAAGGGCAATTAGGTTCTGAGAGTTCTGGTAATCATTTTCTTGAGAGACTAAAGTTTACATAAGTATTTTTTTTTCTATGCATATCATACATCAAAAACTGTATTAGTTACTGACACCTCTCATTGAATACCATTAAAAAGTTTGGGGTGAGTAAGCTGTTTTTATTTTTATTTATTTCTGTGTGATATTTATGTGAAGATCAAGGGAACATTTTAAATTGCATTTTGAAGGGCACTGCAGGAACAGGACACTGTTTATAGGGTCATTCCAAATGAACATGAGTAACTGGAGAGGACACAAAGAGACAATGTTGGATGCTGAAGTTTTATTTGTCTCAACAGCCTTAATCGCTAACAGGAATTTTGCCGCTGTGCTGTCATTGCTTAAAATTTAAGTGGCAGTGACGTCTTTGTATAGAGTGCGAGACAGAATGAGACAACTTTCAGAGTGTTGATTAGCTAATATTGCACTTTTCCCCTTTAAATTTGTATTTTTTAGCAGAAAAATTGCCAAAATGAGAGAAAATTGCACACTACCACAAGTAAAATGGGTTCTGGCTGAATTTGCATCAATTTGAATTTGATCGCAAAATTCCAATAGTTCATTGCATCTGTCCAACCAAGTGCAGTTTTCATTGAATTGCACCAAATTATAGAATTCATTCATGTGGGGAGCAAAACCGCATTTCATTCACTTCCGCTAAGTGACATTTGACAGAAAATTTCAAAACAACTAAAAATGGCAAAGCCATTATCTCAGCAGAACACTTGCTTTTCATACCATATGTTCGTCACTTCCGTCATTAAATTAATGCTGAAAGTTCAACAAGCTCTTTTCTACTTTTACTGTAATTACAACACCTGCTGTGTAACGAGTCACCGTGGCCCACACCAACAAATTGACTGGGGAATATATAATAGCTGGTGGACCACAGAGGTGTTACATTAAAGTGACTGTGTGTGAAAGAGAAAGAATAGGAATGGAGAAAGGAAGGAAGGGACGTTCTGAGAGCAAGTGAAAGAGTGTTTGAGGTAATGAAGCAGAATAGCATTGTAATACGATTCAATGAGGTGGAATTGGCTGAGTATCAAATCCGCACACTTGAATTTCTAGCCCTCTCTGAAGAAGAACGAGTGCTCAAGTCTGTAAGAAAAATGGCAGCTGTCACTAAAAGTGACATGTGGCTGCCCTGCTACAGACTGCAATGACACAAGGATCCGCCCAAGCAGATAGGGCAGAGTGGAGAAAAGTCACTTCAAACAACAACCATGAAAAAACTCATAGCCTTAAAGGGACGGTTCAACCAAAGATGAGACATCTGTCATCATTTATTCAGCCTCATGTTGTTCCAAATTTGTATGACATATGGAATATAAAAGGTTTTTTTAGTCTATGAAAGCCAGTGGTGTCCAGTTGTTATCATATAGGGTTGGATCGACATAAGGGCGAGTAAATGATGACCGAATTTCCATTTTTTTGATGAACTGTCACTTTAAATCTTGCATTCCCTTTTCTTTCCCTATTTAGTAAAACTATAAAGCTAAATTTAGTGATAAGCAAAATTCACTCAGCCACGGTAAGTGATACAACCAGCACTTTAACAAATTAAACAGATATTATGCTGTCATCATCTACGGCTTGACTTCAGTTAAACTAAGGGACACAGTTTCCATTTAATGTTCCATTATAGGCCATTCCACTGTAGACTTTACCTTGAATAACACTGCATATTGCAGTAGATAGAACATAAATCTCTATTGAGAAAAAAAAAAAAAAATCATGCCATTTTTATATTTTCTCCATTAATTTACGACCAGCCGTTGGCAAAAAGAAACTGCAGTAGCTGGTGATTGTTCTCTTCTTTGATGAATAAAAGCATTTAACATTGTTTTATTTTATTTCGCATTTAATCTCACATATCCTGTAAATGCTACTATTACAAATTAAGAAAGTATATTTCTTTGATGTTCTGAGGAATTATTGCATGTATCCAGAATTAATACATTAATAATACTTCCTAAAAAAAAGTGTTCAGTACCTCTTGCTGAAGGTCTTTGATGATTTTGGTCTTCTTTTCCATCTCCATCTTTAAGAACTTTATCTGTGTGGAAAAGGGGGAATATTTTGCATATTAAATCCCCAGCAGCATTTTGTACATAAAAAGCATTATAAATTGTGCATGATGATCTAATTTAAGGAAGAATGACGTATGCTGTTAAATATACACCACTGCTCAAAAATTCGGGGTTGGCAAAATTTTATAATGTTTTTGAAGTCTACAAAAATGCAATAAAAACAGTAATATTTGTGTCATATTATTACAAATTAAAATAACTGTTTTCTATCTAAATAACTGTTTTTCTGTTTTAATCTATTCAAAAAAAAGTTCAAAAGAATGAAAGAATCAATTTAATGTATCCTTGATGAATAAAAGTTTGAATTGCTTAAAAAAAAAAAAAAAAACTTACTGACCCCAAACTTTTGCACAGTAATGTACAGAAATATAACTGCACCGTTATCTTTGTAATTCAGTTTATTCGATTATTCTGAGCTGTATATACCTTTTTATTCATTGTATTTATTATTTGTTTTACAGGCTTGATTTGGGGGTTTACAGATTAAAATATTAAAGAAAGAATTAAATTAAATAGCAAGGGTTGATCAGATCTTACTGTACATTTGCTGTGTATGAATGCAATGTAAATTCATGCAAACCACAATCATGTTGACCCCTGGTGAACTGAACTCAAATGAAAAGAGAACCATATAAAAATATTTCAACACGAGCTTATATGGAATACAAATGTGAAAGCGAAGGTTTCCCAAAACAATCCAGAGCGTGGTACAAACAACCAAAAAAGAATCAGAAGTGTTTACAGCCCTGAGGGTGAACCACAGCTCCAATCAAATAGAACGTTCCACTATTGCTCCTTATTCCTTATTCACCAAGCTCAGCCCTGAATGTCAAACTACCTTAACTCTCATTCTCTCTCTCCTGCCTCCAGCCATGGCAGACACTGTGAAAAAATAACAACACATCTAAATACTGAGGTCGAGCAGCTGTGTGCGGTTCCAGACAATACGGCAGCAGCGTACCTGCGGGTGTATTCATTCCGATTAGCACTTTAATTGAATTCAGTCCACAAGCTCACGTATTGATATACTGCAGTCAATGCAGAAATATTTTTTCCAATCTTGTTTTTTTGGATTACAATAGAATGATGTCTTGTTCCTCATTTCCTGGTTTCACGTGGCTTTGTCTGCAAATCATATGCAATCTGGGTATAAATTTAGGGGATGTCTTGACTAAGCATGTTTTGATTTGCCAAATAATTCAAAGGTTTTATATCAGATTCAGGTTCATGATTAATTTCATTTGAGTTTCTAAATTAATCTTAAATAAGACTTCACCCATAAATTATAATTCAGAAACACTTTAGTATAGGGACCAATTCTCACTATTAACTAGTTGCTTATTAGCATGCTATACATATTGGCTGTTTATTAATACTTATAAAGCACATATTATGCGCGACCATATTCTACATCCCTACCCAATATCTAAACCTAACAACTACCTTACTAACTATTCATAAGCATCAAACTAGGAGTTTATTGAGGCAAAGTCATAGTTAATGGTTTGTTAATGGCGAGAATTGGACATTAAAATAAAGTTTGACCGAAAATTCTGTTGTAATTTAATCAATCTCATGCCTTTGCAAACCTGTTTGACTTTATTTCTATCTCATGTTTCTGATTGTTTTCATTTTTTGGGTGATATATTAATTGAAGGAGCTATTTATAAGATATGTTAAAGAATATTTCAATGTTTTTGTCCAGGGGGATCCAAAACAGCACTGCACCAGTCATTGTATGGACCATTGTATGAAACACATTTTCAAAATATCTCATTTCATGTTTTGAAGCCTTATGTCATTGACTTTCTTCTGCAAAACATGAAAGATTTTTCATTTTAAGAAGATCTTTTCCTTTAAGAAGCTTAAATTCTCTCTAGTGCATGAGTTTTGAATATGCAGTTTTAATAAGCTGATATGGACTTTATTCTTCTTACCAAAACAGTTTGGTCTCAGGGTAATGCTAACAGCTCAACATAATAGCTAGATAATGTAAAGGTTGTCATAAAAGGACACTTACAGGCAAACAAAAGGTCATAGCTCGTTGGGCCATTTAATCAGCAGTGTAAAATGTTAGCATTGCCCGGACTAAATGGCCACATTGTTGCAGCTTGTGAATATATCTGGGGTTGTGAATCGGCTTTGCTATCTGTAATTGGTGTCAATTGGTGGTGAACTGTTTGCAGAATGGAAAGAATGGCCAGAGCTGGTGAAATGCTAATTCTCAGTGATTCATTCTCATTCCAAACACGAGCCCCTGTGCCTCTATCCCCCGCAGTACTGCGCGCAGCCACACACAGAGATGAAACAAGAAAAGTTGCATGTAGATAATTGTCTATCTCCTCCAGAGTCAGCAAGGTGCTTCCTACAGTTTTCCATAATTTCTGTAACATAACTCTTCCAGACCTAAAGGTAAATGCCTAAAATCTCTCTGGCCCCTCCATGATCCTTTTAATGAGGATCTCAGTGTTTTCCTGGTAATTAGTTTAGACAGGTGTACGTAAAGAGGGTGCAGTGGTGATACAGCAGAATGAATGAAACATTCAAAATGAAGAAGTCATGATATTTAGTCCAATTGTGCTTCAATGCAGCAATAACAAACCTAGATGACCCTCTTTCTGTACTGACCTATAGTTTCAAAGAAAAACTTATTTTCTGTCTAATTTGTCTCATTCTAGTTTTAAAGGGTAAAACTTTTTTGTTACTCTTTAATCTCTTTCCCCTCATTTTAAGGGTGTTGAAATATTAATTTGCCAGTATTTGTCTTGTCAAGAACCCGGACTTTTTAGCTTTCTCTTTAAAATAAATTTATACTTTGTACTTGTTTAAAAGTACACTTTTAAACCTTTCAATCCTATTTTCAATTAACTTTTATGTACAATTTGTGTGTTTTAAAATAGGGTAGAGAAGTATCCTTTTCTTTGAAGATTTCAAGCATTCGAAAGTGCCCCTACACTTGCTGCTTTAAGGGCAATGATGGTTCCAAGAAAAACATTTAACATTCATGGAACCTTTCCATTCCACAAAGGATGTTTTAATGGTGGAAAAATATACTTTAGATTTTTAAATAGGTCCTTTTAAGTACTATTTGCTGGATGGTTCTTTGGGGAAGCTAAAGTGGTTCTTCTATGGCATCACTGTGAAAACTCCCTGTTGAACCTTTATTTTTAAGAGTGTAACTGAAGAATCACCCATGGACAAATAAAACCAATGATTTTGTGAGTAAACAAGTGAGCTATAGACCATTATCATTAGTATTTTTAGACAGTCCCCAAAGGCTAAGTTTGTGTGGTTTGACTGGACTGTATTTATACAGTTTAACACATCAGTATAACGGGTCTCACGGTGGCCTGCTGTTTCTCTGCACGTTCAGCTGCATCATCCAGTTGTTTCTGCAGAGCTGCCTGGAGTGACTTCATCTCATCCCTGTGAATGAGAGAGAGAGAGAGAAAAATCTAATGGAAAACAGTGAATAAGAGTGATCACAACGGCCACTCCAAGGGCTAACTTTTATCTTACATGTCTGATATTCACATTCTAAAATACATATAATGCAATTTCTGAACATGAAGACACATCAACCAAAACTGATTACAAATGACTGAACAATGTCTATAAATAAAGGCCCATGAGAAATATGTAAATTAATACACCCTATCATATTATGCAGGGTTTGCCCACACACTGTACACTAGCTGTTTTGTTCTTTAGAATGAGAAATGACTGAAGACTAAAATCGAATCAGCTGCACTGCGTTGTATAAAACTAAAATTGACTACATTTTCTAATAGACAGTTCACTATAATCTTGGAGTTGTTGCTCACTAAATGCTCAACAGGAAAAGAAACAAGCAAAAATTGTATTTGGTCATTAAAACATTCTTGAAATAAACAGACTAATTAAAGGTGCCATAGGTGATTGTCTTCAGAAACATTTTTTGTTATTCTGGTTGAAAGTCTCTTCACATCCTGATGGCAATCATTAAGTTAAGTGGTCTAAATGTATTTATCTGTATTTACATATTATGTAGAAGGCGTAGGACCAAGAAATGTTCGTCCAATCAAAACGTTCGGTCCGAGCGTTTTAATTGGCTTTCCTACCTGCCTGTCAATGTATGTATTTGCATAGCTCTGCGTACCCTGTTCGCGCAGACAGGATATGACATCAGCGCATTCACGCACGCTGTGCGGACAGAGTAAGAATGGCAGGCAAACATCAACAACCCAATCTTCCTTCCTGGTATTGTAGTACTTTTACTAACTGTTCTATAAAGCTTTCTCACCGGTGAATGACACATGATGTAGCCCAGCGGTTCCCAATTCCAGTCATCGTGCCCCCTGCTTTGCATATTTTGCATGTCTCTCTTAGTTAACACACTCGGTTCAGATAACCAGCTCGTTAGAAGTGAGCTCCGTGAATGAACTGTGTTCCGATTGACATGCTCCCTACACAGTGTTCATTGCTCCCTACTCCCTGAGCAGGGGAAATCCATTGAAGTTTATTTCACTTGGGAACATTCACTCACGGATTTGCGCTGCGCAGCGTCTTCACTCACAGTGAAGTGTGACATAATATACCTCTGTAAATAAAAACAATTTAAATTCACGTCTCGCACACTTTAATGCCCTTTGTATGGAACATATGCTTTGAACTGGAATCATGGCGGAATATCTGGTGATGTCCACTTCGCAGGGCACTTATTACAGTCGAACAGAACAACCATCGGACGTGATAAGATATACATATGAAAAGTGCAGAGAGGGGAGGGCGCGAGGACTGTAATTGGAAACCGTTGATGTAGCCCAGGGCTCCTCAAATCTGGACCTCGAGATCCACTTTCCTGCAGAGTTTAGCTGAAACCCTAATCAAACACACCTGAGCATGCTAATCAGTGTCTTCAGGATCATTAGAAAATCACAGACAGGTGAGTTTGATCAGGGTTGGAGCTAAACTCTGCAGTGGATTGGACCTCCAGGGTAAGATTTGAGGAACCCTGATGTAGCCTATTGTAATAATTTAATGTTGTCTCTGGTATTCTGCTCTTTGAGCGTATGTGCATTGAGGGGGCGTGGCTTTGGACGGCGATTGCAGGGAGGGTGGGACGTTCACTTTCAGTGCCATCAGGCTAAAGTTAGCATTTTCCAAGATCTATTGCACCTTTAAATAAATAATTGGAGATAAATAAGCAAGGATGAGGGGGCAAGCTTGTTATAAACAAACTTTTTGTCCCTATGGTGAAAACTCACCAAACTTTGCATGCATGCGGGGTCCTGGCTAATTGCTTTCTCTGTAATTTTAGGATGGATGGGATGTATGGTTGCCTAGCAACTAGTGGATAAATTTGCAATATTCACAACATCAGCCCCACTACACTGTTTGAGCTCAAGACTTAATATTTCACATGAGAGTCACTCTCCTTATAGGAAACAAATTTGCCTCAAGGACCACCAAGTTCCACAATTAAGGTATTTTTCAGTATTTGACATTTCAGGCAAAACCAGAGGCTAAATCCAATTGATCAAATTAGATTTCTGACATGCCATCTTTGGAAATGGCTTTCATATGTCTACAAAATTTAATAAGATTGGAGTTGATAGATCTAGAAATCAAAATGTAAACTTGTCACAAAAGGCCACTGCATCTTGGCCACAAGGGGTGTACTCATGAGTACCCTTGGAACCATAAAATGACGAAAAGGACAGCCTAAACAGATTTAACAGACAGACATGTGAAGGTCACACAACTGCAAGCCTACTGTATCAAGTGCACCATTTAGGTCAAGGCCTTTTCTCTTTCATCTACTTTATGATGTCTTTTTATGCCCACTGGATTCTATTAATTGCTGCTTGCAGCCTCATTTTAAAATTTATTTTTAGTTTAATGAGACATAAGAGCCATACTTATTCTTGCTTGTTAAATGACTCATTTATATCAGCATGTGAATTATAAAAGAAATATTCTGATATAAAGTGGGACCCAGATGTCTGAGACTACCAGTGCTTTACATGATTATGACAACAATTTTAATAAAAAGCAGAATTTAAATGAACAGAATTCCAAAGTTTTTCTGTATTTAACCCCTTGTGCAAGAAATAGTGGTCACACTTTATATTAGGTGGCCTTAACTACTATGTACTTGCATCAAAAAATAAGTACAATGTATTTATTGTGGTCATATTGTATTGCAAAACACTTTTTTTGCTATTGCGGTGGGATAGGGGTAAGCTTAGGGGCAGGTTTGGTGGTACGGGTAGGTTTAAGGGTGGGTTAAGGTGTGAGGGATGGGTCAACAGTGTAATTATAAATGTAATTACAGAAATTAATTACAGATGTACTTACATAAAGGTATTTTTAAAAATATAAGTACAATGTAAAAACATGTATGTATACAATAAGTGCATTGTACCAAATTATTAATTTAAATGTAAGTACTCAGTAGTTAAGGCCACCTAATATAAAGTGGGACCGAAATAGTGAAGAATCTGAAATCAAAATGTTCAACCTAGACCCATGGCACAATTTCTGCAAAATTATTATTTTAGTTCTTGCATGTTTCACAGCACACTTAAAAGTGAAATTTCCTATTAGTGGCACTAAAAATGTGTTTGGTTTTATCCAAAACACACAAATGTAAATTTAGCAATGTTTATTATGCCGGCTGAAGCAACAATGTCAGTTTTAGCTTCCTTCTACGAGTCTTTGAGCTTTTTCATCAAGTGCCGTGACTTGAGTTTCAAAGGACTCGTAAACATGTTTTCAGCATCGCAAGTGCTGTGCTGTACCAGCTGATGAGCAAGTGTACTACATCCAAAAAGCCATATATATGGAGCTGGTCATATCATGCAAATGTCAAAATGTCTTAATTTACTAATTATGCACTACGGTAAAAGTGTTTTGTGGTCATAAGTGTTGTGCAAATAACTGCTGGAAAATAAGGCCCAGTCCCATTTCTACCCCTTACTCCTACACTTAAGGTGTCTCGATTCTCTTTTGGTTGGAGGGGTAGGGGGAAGGGCCAGATAGCCCTTCAAATTAAGATTTTTCACAACCACACTTCAAATGAAGGGGTACGAGAATCATCTCAACATAAACCGGCTACTGCGGCAACATGGCTGCCCGAGCGAACAAAAAGACCCATAAAATGTAAGCATTTTTATATTATATATTTATATTCAATCGTGTTTTCACATTAACGATAACCGATAACCACCATAGACATTGAGGGCAACTAGTCCCCCCAATAATAACTTTTTCTCAAATATGGCCAATTTGAGAGAGAGAGAGATGAAAGTTGTGTGTATGCGCGTCTGGGTAGCTCTCTTTACAATGAGTGAGTTTACATCAAAAACAGCGATTTAATTCTCTCATTCCTGTAAAATATAATGTTGCGATTCAGTATTTAAACTATGTAATTAATAAAAGTCACGGGGCAGCGTTGAAAAGTTTATTTGCTTCTGGATTTGTGAGCTGCGCGATCTCCAATGTGTGTGTGTGTGTCAGTAAGCAGCACATTAATAGAACGGTAAGGATCTAATGCACACCAGCATATGTGTGTGTATTGTAGGAGCTAGATGACGTATGATCACGTGTAACGTTATAGTAGTGGTGTCCCATTTGTTAGTGGAATATTTTCACCCCTACCCCTTGACACTCTGTTTCAAGGGACAAGGGGTAGGTGAAAGGGTATAAAATAGAATTGGGCTTAACCTGCCCATCTATCTACTGTTTATTTCAGCTGGACACTTCAGTTAATTGTATGTATAGGCATGTTTTTTTTATTATGCTGGAAATATTTCTTATTCATTAAAAATCCTCAAACTTTGTTTATTTGCACATTTATATTAGATTTTGAATCCCATATTTTCAGTGTGATCTCAAATTTTTGGACTCACTCTATCTATTCTGCACTAAGTTCAGAGAAACATCACCATGTGCCAACTTGCAGGTGAAATACAGCATCCATTGTCATTCTCCTGACTTGTGTAATCACAAATGTCCATGTGATGGTCTGCCCATTTCTTTTTCTGCCAGGTGCTTATATTGTCATTTTAATCAAGAGAGTGAAGGTCAGAAACTTCAGCACATCTGCCCTGAATTTCAATATCTGTCTGCTGTTGATTGGGGTTAAAAATAGAAGCCATTACGCACACCTGACACTGGAGGAAATTGAATTCTGTCACTAACTCTCCACAGCCAACATGGTTGAACCCTGATGGATCCAGTCTGTTGCCATGATGCCACCACGAGTGTTCTTGAGCGCTCTGTAGTTTTATATCACTGAAAACCCATGGCAATTTAATCTGATTTAAACCGAGACAGCCATAAAAGCTGTGTTAAAGAACCCAGTTGCTCTTGAAACTGAGAAATAACATTCACAGAGAGAGCTTTAGACGTATACGACAAATGGCAGAGCATCTGTCTACAGCCATACGCATGTAAACAGTTGCTAACAGTCTCTAATTACTGATGTTGGTGTGTGAGAATGAGTAATTCATTAAAGAGTCTATCAGAACACTGTTTCCTTCACAGTTCATTTAATCTAAAGTTGACTGAAACACCACATGGGATGAGATACTTGTCGCCAAACTTTTTAAAAATGAAAATGCAATATATTAGAGGTTTCTTTTTTTCTTATATTCTGGTGCTGCTCATTTGAAAATGATACGAATTAAAATAATACATTTAAATTAAATCAATATAATTAGGGCTCAAGGTTGCACATTTACACCACCATTCAAAAGTTTATTGTTATTAATTTGTTTTATTATTATTGAAATTATGGTTGTTGTTGTTATTTCAGCAAGCATTACATTTATAAAAATTTACGAAACTGAAATTTTCAAATAAATGCTGTTCTTTTTAACTTTCCATTAATCAAAGAATCCTGATAAACAAGTATATACAGTATATAACAAAAAATAAAAAGTTTCTTGAGCACCACATCAGTGTTTTAGAATGACTTCTGAATGATCATGCTGGGGCCATGTTCACAAAACATCTTAAGGCTAAAAGTAGCTCCCTTTTTAAGAAAAAAATAATGGGGTCAGTCCTAATTTTAGGACTCACAAAGTATTACACAAAGCATTTTAGCACTAAAACCAGCTCCTAAATCTGTGAAGTTAGGGGCACTCCTAAGCCACTAAGACCAAATATTGTCGGCAAACATTTTAGAAACCTTTAACGATAATGTCCCTTAAATTTATGCCCTTTTCATGCACAAGTTGGGCAAGAAATAACAGCTGTTCTTGTGTCAAGTTTGGTTTTGTTTTACATTTGCACAACATCTAGCCATGATTATTCTAGTCTGTTAATTAAAAGACTGTGCACAGTATATGCATATCTGCTAATTGTTTATGAAATATAGACATATGAGAGGCTGAAAATTAGCTAAACATGTACTTGTTCAGTGACACTGAGCCTACATTTTAAAATCTTGATATGAATGTGGCAAAATGTGGCATCCTTCATCTTAATTTAAGATTTCTACCAATTCCTTAGTGAAAGTTGGTCTCAGCCAATAGGTTTATAAGAGGAAACTCTTAGGAGAGCTCTTAGTGGTAAGATATAATGTTTTGTGAATACGACCCCTGAAGACTGAGGCCATGGCTGTAAAGATATAATAATATTTCACAGTATTACTGTTTTTGGAAGAAAAAATCTTACTAAGCCCAACATGTAGTGTACAGTACATGGTAATAAAATGTGATTTGACATGAACTATAAATATTTATATCAGTATTATATTATGTAGTAGTGTACATGGTAATAAAATGTGATTTGACTTGAATAATAAATATTTATATTTGTATTATATTATGTTTGCCTGCTTGAATTCCTAGTTAGTAATATGCCTGCTTCAGTTTGCCGGTCTGAATCTCAATCTTTCTTAGGACTGCATCTTCATAAGTAATTAATTTGTACTATGGGTCCGACCAATGGCTGAGAGTTAGTGACACAGTGAGAGTTGCTTCGGGAGGAGCTGAGGAGAGAGTGCAAAAAATTGTCCAGTGGAGAAAGTGCTTTACCTTTGCTTGTGACTGAGCTCCAAGATCCTCTGAACATCTTTCTTGGGCACAGCATCATCATTCTTAAGAGACTGTAGAGAAGGAAAAAACAAAAGAGTGGTTGTGTTTTTTCACTTTATAATATTGTATATTTGTGTGTGAGTGTCTGAGCTGTTTATTTTTGGATTCAACATGGCAGATGAAGCTGACACTGTCAGATCTGTTCATCTGTAAAGGTATGACCACCTTCTATAATGCTGATTTTTACAGTAAGCCTGAAAATACCAGTAAAGACTTGAGAATGGTGCTTTGTTGGGGCAGTTCCAAAGCATCTGTTTCCCTCCTTAGAGAAACATCAGCGAGATCAGAGAGAGGAAATCTGACTAATTCTCATTATAGCCTCATTTCCATTTTCTTCAATCAGCATAAACTATGAATAATGGAATGCAAAACCTTGAAAGAAAAAGATATTAAACCTTTCTCATTAGAATTGTACATCGAAGAATTCTGATGTTTATGAGCATTCAATTTTTTCATTAAAATATATACATTTTTTAATCAGTCAATGGGAAGTCATGGGCAATGTTAATAACATATTATAGGTACAATGAATTTACACACAAAAATATTACTGAATGTATACGTCACAAGGAAGACGAGATCAACTGTTAGTAGTATTTACATATATTGACAAGACGGTGAATATGGCTTTCTTATGTGTGCTGTTTTATCGGTTTCACTTTATCGGTTTCACCGTGTCTACACCGGACACGCCGCAACAGCTGAAGTCTGTCTACACTGGACGCGACAAAGCAACCAAAATACGTACAAATTGGTCCTAAGATAGTGTTGCATTGGTAGGGAGCGAGCCTTACACTGACTATATTTACATGGACATCAGTAATCTAATTATTTACCTTATTCTAAATAAGACAATATTATGAATATGGTGTTTACATGAGTTGCTTTTAGAATATTCCTTTCATGTTCCCGTTTTACATGTTATAGTACATAGATCGATTAATGGCACACGTCATTACAGTACATCCCCACTCAATACCATCCAACGTCCCCTCCAGGATTTCATATATAAACATATAGTTTGTCTTCGTTATGATGCCATATACAGTTTTGGGTGTTTCAAATGCAGTTAATTTTTTGTCATGCTATATGTGCAAACAGGCGGCGGTGTTGTAGCCATGCTCTTTTGTTTGCCGTCAAACGGTTGACCACTGCCATGTGTGTATCCTGTCACAAAATGCAGCGAAAAGTCACAATACAATGGTACACAATGGTAATAGTGTGATCACATGTGTACATGGTGTGTACATGTCTAAACTGGACTTAGATAATGCTATTGTCTTAATCGTTTTAAAATCGAAATTTTGTTGTCCATGTAAAAGTACCAACTGTAAGCTGATTATTTATTTATTTATTTTTTTTGTATCCACGTCTCAATATGCATCTGGTCAAAGGGTTTTTAGTTGGATGCTGAGGCTTTTTAGCTCGGGTAAAATATGTCATCTCTGACCTAGTTTGTTTACTGGCTTCCATGGCTGCAATATGCTGCATTTTCCACCAATTGGCAACCCAGGGTGTTAAAATACTCTTAAATAATTTTAAATGTTTACTCTTAAACAACCCGAATTCTGGAAATGTTGGGACGTTTTAAAAATTTTAATAAAATGAAAAATAAAAGAATTTCAAATTACACGAGCCAATATTTTATTCACAAAAGGATCCACCCGCTAGCCCAAACAACGAAATCCAGCGGCCTGGTCGAAGGTTTAATGCGCATTCGGTCTTTTACTTGCACTTCTGAATTTATCAGGATTTGGTTTCAATTTTAGTCTAGCTCCGTGTTCAATATGATTCCGATTTCAAGTGGTCATTAAATTTAGACAATATTTATAATTAAAAACTGATCACAGATATCAATTCTATATTAATTTAGATATTTGATTACTCTGGAAATCCCATACTTTCAATTATTCGTTCATTAGAGACCAGGTATCACACAGGAATTACACTTCGGCTGATAGTGAATCCACGGACACAAACTCGTCAGTTCAAAACTTACTGAGCTGTGCCTGCATACTCATAACAAAAAGTGTATTTTTTCCTATAACCATGAGAGCTACACCGTGTTAAGCCAGTGACAGTCAGAAATCCAAAGTCTCCCTCATGGTGTTCCCCATGGTTCATCCGTTGGTGCTTTGGTATGATCTGTCCTGAATGCAGATTTGCAGAAATACCACTACACATTAATCTACTTGAAAAATGATTTCTGAAAAGATCAGAATAAGTCAAATATAACATTTTATTGTCAGTCAGGTAAATATGTATTAATTATGCCAATTGCATAGCCAATTCAAAGGTGTCAAATCATATCAATACAAAACATCAAATTCTCAAAGATTAATCTATGAGTAAAAGATGCATACCAGACCTTACAAAATACATAGTATGGAGTGTAGAGACACACCACACTACTGGCTTATTCTGGCTACAGAATCGCCATGACTGATTTGCAACTTTCCTTTAAATTCTACCAGAACAAAAGGCCATAAAGATTTATTCTCGGCCCCTCACAGATTACATCTGTGTATGGGGGATAAGAAGCCTCCTGTAGGAGCTGTTCTCACGCACCCAAATGGTCACACCTGTTGTAGAGCAATGTTTATCAGATTTTGAAAGGAGACCACCCACAACAGAAGAACAGAGTTAACTTAAGTTTTCAATATTTCTCATAATACAAGTGATTACTTTGAAATTTAGACCAATTTACCAATCGCACAGAGACCTTTAAAATGATACCAAACATGAAACGGAAAAAAAAAAAAAAAAAAAACATTGACAAGATATAACATTTGTGGCATATGGGTATTCTTGCTTTTTGGGGAAGAAGAGTGAGGGAGGAGAGGCAGAGAGGGCAGGGGAAGAAGGAGGAGGAAGGGGGTCGTAAATGATTAAGGAGATAAGGTTGGTCAGGGTGGTGTTGTTTGTTCTCTTTGGAGATCTTTTGTTGTCTTTGGAGATCTCTTCTTTTCAAAACAGTTTGAAGACGTCTAGGCATCGAGGTTATGAGTTTCTGGCGTTTTGGTGTTGGAATTTGGTCCCATTGCCTGATATATGTTTCCAGCTGCTGAAGAGTTTGCGGTGGTCTTTGACATATTTTTCGTTTAATGATGTGCCAAATGTTCTCTATAGGTGAAAGATCCAGACTACAGTCAGTGTCGTCTGAGGGCATCCAACAAAGGTCTTCGGCCTTGTCCCTTACGCATAGAGATTTCTCCAGTTTCTCTGAATCTTTTGATGATGTTATGCACTGTAGATGATGAGATTTGCAAAGCCTTTGCAATTTGACGTTGAGGAACGTTGTTTTTAAAGTATTCCACAATCTTTTTACACACTCTTTCACAGATTGGAGAGCCTCTGCCCATCTTAACTCTGCCCATCTTTACCCATCCCTTTTATAGCTAATCATGTTACAGACATGACGTCAGTTAACTTAATTAGTTGCTAGATGTTCTTCCAGCTGAATCTTTTCAAAAAGTCTTGCTTTTTCAGCCCTTTGTTGCCCCCGTGCCAACTTTTTTGAGACCTGTAGCAGGATCAAATTTGAAATGGATAAAAGTGTCAAATTTCTCAGTTTAAACATTTGTTATCTACTCCATGTTCTATTCTGAATAAAATATTGGCACATGTGATTTGAAAGTCTTTTAGTTTTAATTTTATTCAAATTTTAAAAAATGTCCCAATATTTCTGGAATTCGGGTTGTACAGTATGTGAACTTAGTATGTTTCCTAATTTCTGCAATGTTTATGCTTTATTGCTGTCAAGAAATTACATACAGCATCTTTAACCCCAGGTTTAGCAGATACTATCCCACATAATTACATAACAGAATTTCAGATATGTTGCAGCACTTAAAACAATAGCACATCACTTGACTTCAGGACACTTTCAGATGTGACACGTATTGGCCATTACTGTTGCTTTGTCGCTTTCCCGCTCAGACTCTTCTGTGTTTCCAGTGAATAACAGCAGCAAAGCTTTGTCAGGGGAAGACCATCTGTGCAGCTGTTGAGTTGTATTGAGATTGGCATTGCAGTGTCTATTCAGGCCAAGCTGGCAGGAATGTGCCTGCACAAACCCACAAACCCCTGCCAAGACTACAGGCTCCATCAGGCGAAGTTTAATGATGATGAGCAGCACTCTAGGGAGATCTCATTATAAAAATAAACAGTATGGACAGTAAATCTGCTCTACAAAAAGGTTAATCGTTCACATATACATAATTGATCATGCTAAAAAGGTCATAGTTGATCATGCTCTTTCAACAAAATCCAATGGAGATTTCAGACTTGAGCTCAAGGGATCTAGCAGCTCGGCGTAGGGCCAGGGTGTCTCCGGCTGCGGTCCAGCAGTCGGGCCCCTGAGGTTCTGCTACTCTTGCATATCCAACTAGAGCCGGCACATAACGTCCTAACAGAACCATTAAACTTATTTGGCCATTACTATTCATTCTCATGGAGGAATTGCAGGAGAAAATTCACAGAGAGACCAATTGAATTTCAATGAACAGATCATCCAGAAACACAACTGCATCAAAATCATGATGATCCATTTCAGTGACAGATGTATTTTTGATAGGAAAAAAAAGCTCTTTTAAACTATTTCTGTCAGTTTTATTTACGCCGTTATTGTCCTTATCCATTAACGCTCCAAGCACTTCAGCAGAACAGTAAATCGCTCTATGAATTATATTGAATGCATTTGGAGCGTATGGTTTTTCTCAGACACCAGTGCTTGGTTGACTGCCATTGGACAAGGCAATCAAGTATTTGATTGACTGGCTCAGATGCCTGGAATAATGCATTCTCTTTGTGGCTAATCTGTTTCCATATGTGCCAGCACCGCTTTGCAGGTTGACTTGCCAAGTTTACTAATGCACTTTTGTTTTTTATAGTTGCTTGGCTAATTATGGGTTGTATTCTACTGTATTGTAACTACTACTATGTGTTTTGTGTATTGGTTTAGTGGTTTCTTACATTCACATTACAAAATCCAACAGATTATTGTACTCATAAGGATTTTGGAGATCGCTCACGCAATCGTATGTAATAGGGTGCTTTTATTTGCAACTGTTAGTTCAGCCAGCGAGTTTACCCATCTACTTGAGTAACAAACATTGCAAGAAACAGGCCTTATTTGTAGGATGTGAATATTTCAGAGCAACTGATTACAGTATGCATGCTCAGTGAGGTTCATGCTTAAAGGGATAATTCACCTAAAAATTTAAACTCTATTATCATTTACCAATTACATGTGCCTTTCTTTCTTCTGCGGAACACAAAAGGATAGGATATTTTGAAGAATGTTGGTAACCAAACAGTCACTAATCTTCCATTGTATGAATAAAAACATTGAGACACAAGAAATATCTTCTTTTATGTTCCACAGAAGAAAGTAAGTCATACATGTTTGGAATTACACAAGGGTGATTAAATGATGACAGACTTTTCATTTTTAGGTGAACTATCCCTTCAAAATTCAGGCTGAGATCAATTCTTTCAGACACAAAAACTACAAATCATACAAAGTCAAACAAACACATTAGACTAACAATTTTTCCCTCAAATATTGACAAAACAAACAATAAATAAATACATGAATGAATGAATGAATGAATGAATGAATGAATGAGTGAATGAATGAATGAATGAATGAATGAATGAATGAATGAATGAATGAATGAGCATTATTTTAGTTTATTAATGTTTTGTGAATTCCAGCAATAAGTTAAACAATACACCTATAGTTTTATTTTACTGTTCATTCTGTTTATTACACGTTGAAATAATAATGAACAATAATATATTTATATTTTAATACTAATTTGGAATAATAAATGCAGGAAAAAAAAATGTTCTTCACTGATACCTAGTGCATTAGTTAATGTAAGAAAATTGTATCTTATTGTAAAGTGTTACATTTTACTTACTAGAAACAAGATACTGTATGTGTGTTTACTGGATTTATATATTAATTCAATTTAAAAAATGTTATTTTTGTTTTAGTTGTTTGCAAAGACATAAACACAAATATTGTGAATTTTTTTATTTATTTTTTATTCTAAAAACTCATAAAATAAACTAACTTCTGCCCTAAGTAATTCAATTTTTCTTTGAAGTATACTTCTGAAAATGCCATAAAGTAAAAATGTCAACAAAACATAAAAGAGCAAAGCAAAAGTCTGTTAAGAGCAGACTAATATCTGAGTAACATAAACACCATAAATAGCATTACAGCTAGTGCAAATCCTTGGAGTACCCACAAAGGTGCAAGCATTAAATTATGTAACAAATATGCACTGTGGATTATTTAAACATTGAAAGGAACATAAGTCACTTTAACTTTCCCACTATCACATGGCCAGCCCAACAGAGGAAGGGAAGGGTTTTACCTGCAGGTTCCCCTTTATGCTGTCCAACTCCTTTGATGTTTTGGAGAGTTGTCGTAAAATTCCTGTCCTCTCTGTGAAAACCTCCTTCAGCTTCTTTTCCAGCCCCTCATAGCTACAGGAAGAGAAAAGAAATAGGAAGATGACTTCTTTAAATCTATGGCATGCCTGGTAAATTCATTCTGCACGGCAGGTTACAGCAGCCCGAAGGATCTGAAGCTATTGTGAGTGGATGATGAACTCAAGGAAAACATCCAATAGTTCATCATCAAAATCCAGAAAAAAAACTTGTGACCTGGACTCAAAGTCAAATCGGGTTCTATTTCAGGATTTCATGAAGTTAGAGGCAGCAGACAGAGAAAAATATAAACATATTTCACATTTTAAAAGCTCTCCAATATATAACTATATAAGTTTAAAATTGAAGGGTTTTTTAATGATCTTGAAAAAGATCTCTTATGTGTAAGGCTTGGTTTTTTGTTTTGTTTTTTTTTAAATAAAAAAAAAATACAGTAAAACGGTAATATTGTAAAATATTATTGCAATTAAAAATATTTCAAAATGGAGTTTTTTAAGGATTATTGGATGAATAGAAAGTTCAAAATAAGAGAATTTATATGGAATAGTAATCCTTTGTAACATATAAATGTATCCTTGCTGAATAAATGTATTCATTTCTTTAAAAAAAAAAGAACAGTAATAAATTAAATTAAATACGATACAAAATGTATGAACAGGGTCTATCAGGGTCATGCTAACCAGTCAAACCTATAATCCAAACTATTATTCCATTGTAAATATTCTATGATAATATCTGCTAAGCTACAAAACATCCAGCCTCACCTCCATAAATACACACATATACATATTTATACCGTACTTCGCTGTCAGAATATTGACACTTTGCTGAGCCAGAACGACAGACATAGCTGTGCATAGACAAAAAAAGATAAATAAATAAATAAATATAATGTGCCGTGATTTTCTTTTGTCATCGTCCCAAATACAAATCATAAATAAGTTATGTAGAGTACAGTCAAATGCTTTCAACAAAGGGCTCTTTGCCAATGCATCCTGTGCTGCTCACAGCTGAACCTTTATGTCAGGGAAACTAAAGCACAGTCATACGAATCTCCATGATGAGAAAGCAACACCTGCGAAATAAATAAATCATGCTGGAGAGCATCATGCCTATAAAACTCCCACAGTGTAATGTCTGCGAAACTGATCAAGGGTGTGGGCTGGAAGAAACAGATAGAGATAGAAAAAAATCATGCTCTCGCTACTAGCCTTGATTATTATTCAGTGCAGTTGGGCTCATCTAGGGCAGACCTATAAGAGGTCAATAATAGAGTCTGGCTTAAATAAGGGGTCAGGGTACAGCTGGTTAATGTGACCCAGTTAGCCCCTGCTGTACAATATCTGTACTATAATATCTGGCAGCTGTCATTTCTCTTCAACGACGACCACTCAACTACAGCTGTATGTTCTGATAAAACAAGCAACACATATTTTGCCAATAGGGATGCACAAATCAGTATATATATATATATATATATATATATATATATATATATATATATATATATATATATATATATATATATATATATATAGATATATATATATAGATATAGTTTATATATATATTTATATAAACTAGAGAGTGCTTTAACATTTGTTAAAGAAGTAGACTTTGCATACTTTTAAAAGAGTTATTTTTACAGAAACTGATTGTGATGTTTTCAGACACGTTATAACTGCAATTAAATAAACAGTATCATAGTTTAAAATTATATTAAAAAGCAATTAGCTGAACTAGAGAGTGCTTTCTTTGCCTCAGTAAAGCAGGACTTCAGTGCATATTTATGTAAGCAATAAGGTATGAGAGGCCATGCTATATCGTGAATAAATCACGGCTGAAGGGCGTTGTTAGGCACGACGCGATTGTCTTTGAAATCTAGTTAAAGTGAACTTCCAAATGTACTGACAAGCATTTATGGTAAACTAAAATATACTTTAATGTCATTTATTTTGAAACTTGTATGTCATGTATTTAAATATATTTCACATTTGTAATGATGGATTTGCAATTTAGTACATTTAAAATGTATAAACTTTAAATGTGATATCAAATTACATATTACAGTTAAAAATACTATAAGTTAAAATTAAGTAGTATGTTAGCCACCACATGAAAAGCATGACAAAAGATTATTAAAACGATAATTTAAAGTTAATTTTAAATTAAAACTTTTAATTAGACATCATTACAAAGTTCATTTTTAAAACTGTACTTCAGTTTGTTAAAAATGTTCATAAAAGCCTTTTATTTTATTTTATTAATATCGTATTATATTATGTTTACTTTTTTAAATATATTTTTAAGATTTGAAGTACACTACAAGTGCAGATTCAGTACAATTCTACAATTCTTTTTCACAAGGGTAAATTGACTTTCAGCATTAAAAACTGGTTTTAGTTTTGTAGTGTTTTGATTTTCATCAATTCAGACAAAATAGTATAGAATTCCACTATTGTTCATTGATCAGTTTTCAGCCACAACATGAAAATAGTTATATGCTTATCAGTATCAGCCAGAACTTTTAAATCAGTACAGTCGACTCACTTTAGCATAGTATACAACATTTAGAGTTCAGATGATTCTATAAAGAAAGAGGACAGTTTTTAAAATCACACTCTTCCTGCGTCAGCCGAGCAGCTGCCATTAAATGACCGGGAATGCTACCAGATGACTTTCTCCAGATATTATCAACCTCCTTTGGCTGAAGATACAAACAACTTCATCGCCACAACGGTACAGATAACCAGAGTCTGTTCTCCACATATGAGGTATAAATTGGTCATTACTGTCACGGGTTGATAATTATGCTGTGACCTCTTTTGACACAGCTGTTTTGGCAGGCTCTCATACGAGAGAGACCACAGAAAGTGTTCTAATGAGAATCAGCCTGTCAGACAAACAGGCTTATAATCGCATGCTGCACTCTACGGCTCCTCGATGCCAGCGATCGCATAATTCTGATTAGAGCCACACCATGTGAAGGCTGACGATAAACCACAATCCTTCTTGAAGAAAAGGTGGTTAACTGTAAGGATCTGCCAGAAACAATCTGCACACATGAATGGTGATGCTGTCTGAAAAACTGATTGTTCAGGATGAAGGGAGCTTTGAATAACAGCACACGACAGGCAGGGAAACAACCACACGCGACAGCAGCCTCATTAGACAAAACCTCCCTACCCACCCAGTATGTCTCTGTGCTTGACTTTGAATTATATGAAACTGATCTTCCTCCGTAATGAAGAAGTGCTGAGACCTGGTCATTAAAGTGGAAAGTGCTGAGTTTCACAAGTCCAGCGCACGAGCCGCTGCTTCAGCTCAGTATGGATGTATAGGCCTTCGCCGCCGAGGTAAAGATCAGATGGAGTGTGACTGGGCTTTAGCCAACAAGGCAGGACCCATCGCTCCTCATCTTCCATTAGCCACTGTTGGACTGAACGTTTCCTGTAAAGCTAATGGCTTTACAGTCCAATTTTATGGGCTTTCAGAATGACATAATCCAATAAAGAAATTGTAGCACCCTGGATATTAGAGGAACTGTATGGACTGTAGTTACAGACACACAGATGGACGGAGAGACAGACAGACGGACGGACGGACGGACAGATAGATAGATAGATGGGTAGACAGACAGACAGACAGACAGAAAGAAGTTTTTACTAATTCATTCTCAATTGTATTTATAACTTCTGGACTGCATATTTAAATACTTTAGTTGAATAGTTGCACAAAAAAAACAGAGACAAATGCATCCTGCAGCTGCTGAGCATTGTGACCAAACATCTGTCACTAAACAGCTTGTTTAGCTGTGTGTGATTTAATGTCCTCTATATATTTTCTGCTTGCTTTGAGATTCTTGGTTATGTCAATTTTGCATTAAAAATGAATGAGAACAAAGAGGAGAAAAGAGAGATAAAAAGGAAGGCACTAAATGAAAAATAGTTGGGGAAAGCAACATTACTTCTTTAAACGAGCTGCAGTGCTGTGTGCAGGGACATCACTGTCTTTTGTATGCATACTATTTTCTTTTATATCAAGTCCTCATGTGCTGTCATTCTTTGAGACAGAGAAATGTGACAGCAAGGAATTGACAGCTCGATAATATGGAGCCTATGAGGTACTGTACAAGAATGATGGAAATAAAAATTGCAGTGCAACTGACCATCTAAATTCCACACTTTTTAGCATATTCATCTGCATAAAACCTTTGCATGGTAGCAGAATGCAAATAAATATGCAACAGCTCGTACAAATGCATGAATGCCACTGTGAGGAAATAAATGTAAACAGGGCTGAAGTGCCTTTTTCCATACTTTGCACAAACACAACACAGTTTATTGATCAAGGGATAATGGTGTGCAATGCCTAACCCAACAAAAAGCAATTCGCATGTAAAGCACAAGAACTACAGTATATTTGAAATGAGTTTAATGCGTAGGCTTAGACTGCACTGAAAGAGAAGCAACATACCAGAAAGCTTTGAAATACAAGGTTGCCTGAAATCATTTATGCGGGTAAAGCTAAAATTAGGGCACTTTTTTTTTTCTTTTTCTTTTTTTTTTTTTACAGAACACTGCGCACATATGATCTTTTTTCTATGAGACTGAGTTCAAAGGGTGCGTGAAATTTCCGATTCATATTTTCATGTTGTTTCTCATTCTGTGTGTAGTTGCAATGAAATGCTCATCTATAATTTTACTGCATAATGAGCCTGCTAACATCTGGAAACAACCTGTGGCCAGTGCACTTTTTTTGCCAGTACCTTTTTGTCTCTGCTTCTGTATTCAGATCACCGTCGTTCTGCTTTGCTTCGCTGAAATTGGCTTGAGTTTGAGCTTCAGAGTTGACTCATAATTGCCTGATATCTCATTAATAATTTGTCCCAGGCGTAATCTTGAAATTGAAATATAATCCATAATGCATTATTGAGCATTTCATTCAGGCATGCAGACGTGACTAGATAGGTACCAGCCATAGCCTGCTTGTCCTATTAAATCCAGTTTAAAATAACAAATACATTTTTTTATTTCTGGATAATTCCCTGTATTTCTGGAAGGTACAGGGGTCGTTTGCCATAGATATGTTTTGACTCCGTTTTCAACTCTAGACATGTGATATGATTCTTTCCAGCTGCTCTCTTGTCTGGTGGGATGTTAAGCTGTTTAATAATGCCCAGCTGGAGGTGTCTAGAGCCCCCAGTATTACAGCCAGACTGGTAGAGTTGTCACAGGATCTGGAGGATTTTTTTTTTAGGCCAATTTAATACCTGGAATACATTTTGTACCTTTCTGCACACTGCTAAATATTAGGCAGAATACATGCAGTGAGCCACTAAGCTAGTGTGTCCTAATGCAATAAATTATGTCCTTGACAAGCACTCTATGACTATATTTTACATTGTCTAATACTGCTATTTTTGTTTGCCTCACAGAATTAGGGTGGACATATAGAGTCTGATAGCACAGTGCACCTCAACTAGTTTGGAAAGGATGTAATTAAAACACAAATATGTCATTGAACTAAAAGACAGAATCAAATAAAGCCCTTCATTGTTGTACACAACAACAGTCATTTAAATTGTCAGTTTGTATACAATTAAGCAAAGTCACATGAGTGCTGTAGCTCTGAATGTAAACGACATTAGGTAACTTACACAACATTGTCTGGTTCTTTGTTTTTCTCTACCAAGTCAACTGAGTGAATAATTCAATGGCTCATAAAGATCGTCCCTGCAACCAAATATGCCTTCTTCCTTACTATATATAGTAGTAGGCTAAAACAGTAACTGAAAGGAGTAGTAAGGTTGAATTCATAGTATTAAAAAATAAATAAATAAAGGTGAAAAGAACAGTACCTGTTCTTTCCGTCAGGATTCTGAAGTGAGCTAATCCGATGAACACTTAATGTGATTTCAGTCAGATCCAGTCACTTGTTTCTTTCCTTAATGATGAACAAATTGGTTAAGTAAATGATTCAGTGACTCACTGACTTGTTTAATTCACTGTTTATAAATGAATCAGTTAAGCAAATGATTCAAGAGAGTCACTTGTCAACATTTACATTTACATTTATGCATTTAGCAGACGCTTTTATCCAAAGCGACTTACATTGCATTCAAGTTACAGTTTTTACATTTTATCAGCTCTTGCTTTCCCTGGGAATCGAACCCATGATCTTGGCGTTGCTAGCGCCATGCTCTACTATTTGAGCTACAGGAAACCCTAATGTACTGTAAATATGCACTCGTATTCAGAGTCACGGAAAAATCCCACCACTAAAGGCCCAATCGCACCACCACCAACAACAATAAATATATCTAAAGATAAATCAATCTAAAGATAAAACTCTATAAAGAGCTTTCGTTAACACTTTAGTATAGGGACCAATTCTCACTAAGTTGCTTATTAGCATGCCTACCATTTACATATTGGCTGTTTATTAGTATTATAAAGCACATATTCTGCATGAGCATATTCTACATCCCTAATCTTACCCAATACATAAACTTAACAACTACCTTACTAACTATTAATAAGCAGCGAATTAGGAGTTAATTTAGGCAAAAGTCATAATTTATGGGGTTTTTTATTTTTTATTTTATTTTATTTTTTTTTTTAATCAGTTTGATGCTGAATAGTTGTTTTTATTCATCAGCTGGGAAAATTGTTAGGAAAGTGATTCCAATTATATAATTCCTCCGTGTTGTTATTGTTGTAACTGGCTTGGACTTTCCTAAATGTTTATTGTTATAGTTACCGTTCTTGGTGTGGACAAGCTTAATGCAAAGACTAGTGTAAAGAAATTCGAAATTCACATTAATTAAGTAAAACATTACCTTTAGTCAAAGTGGCTTTATGCTACCAGTAGTCTTGGTTAGTAACAATATTTATTTTTATCATGGACCTGTTCATCCATGTGGAATGTTTGTGTTTTGCATCTATTAACAGATTCTATATAATCTTCTTTTCAGGATCACAACTAGCTTTAAACCTGATGTGGGTGTAAATACAATCTTTAAATAATCTGATGCTTTGAAATAAGCCATTTTATTGGAAGGGAAAAGAAGGGAAAAAAGGCCCTGGAATACTAGGTTCACAACTCAAAGGTGTTTGTAGCAGTGATCAATCAGCAAAAAGAAAAAAAGAATGAGTGATGCTTGGAAATTGCCCAGCCCCATGCTGAGCCAAGAGCAGTTCAGCATGCAATGCTGCAATTTCATCCTACAAATCACAGCTCAATATGCCATACTGACCAGACATGACAGATTGCTCCACTAACATTATGGAGGAAAAAGGCACAGGAGGTACACAAATCACACCTAGTGCTATTTTACTTCTTCGTAAATCTGCATTTGGATTTCATTTAAATGAACTTCTAGTATGATTGCTCTCATCTATATCTATATATAATATCTTATATTTTCGAACTCTTGAGGTATCGCCAATCACAATATTAAACTGAAATTGTGATCTTGTTAGGCAAGAGTAACTATCCCTGGTTAATTCACTAGGTACGCATTTTAATTATGTCACATGGATTACCGATATGGTGAGAAGAGTCTTGGTTTCACTCCAAAGGGCAGTGAAACATTAAAAATCAATCTCTTTCCATTACCCACAGATACCTGTATTGACTGGCTCACAGCGTCTCAGCGTTCTCACATATGAGAAAAGACAGCAATCTGACAGAGCCTGCAAAGACAAAAGGATGACCTTTTGGGTTTAGTGTGAGGAAGGGTAAAGTGTCGCTGTGGGATGGTTCAGGGCCTCTGTGCTCCAAAGGCAATTTTCAAAAGCCCAGGACACACGTGCACACTCTTTCTCCAGCGAAGCGTTTAGGAGCACTGCCCTGGTTCAATGATCCTTCCAGGAAATTTAATTTGATTTTATTTTTTGCCATTTTGTGTTATTAAAGAAGAGGAAAAAACGTTGAGGCGAGTGAGGTAACAAACGAACCTGTACATAACTGAATCCACTCCTCAAATGTCAAGGGTTTTACTGTAGAAAACTGGCAGAGAAAGTAACAAGAGGTCAAAAAAAAAGAAAGGAAGAAAAAAAAAAGAAAAGATTATCATGCCCATACAATTTAGAGAGACATTATAGCACCATTCTTAAGTTTGTGGTCAGTTATTTCTTTCTTTCTTTCTTTTTAAATACTTTTATTCAAAAAGCATGCATTAAATCTATCAAAAATTACAGTAAAGATAAGATTACAAATGATTTCTATTTCTATTTCATTTAATTTTTTTTAAATGTTTTAAATGTATCATGGCTTCCACAAAAATGTTAAGCAGCAAGATTTCAACATTGATAATAATAAAAATGTTTCGTAGGCAAAACAAACTCCTTTCAGATACATTAAAAGTCACACTTTATTTTAAGGTCCAGTTCTCACTATTAACTAATTATTAACTATATGACTTTTGCCTCAATAAACTCCTAATTTCTGCTTATTAATAGTTAGTAAGGTAGTGTAGAATATGGTCTGCAGGATGTGCTTTATAAGTATTAATAAACAGACAGTATGCTAGTAATATGCATGCTAATAAGCAACTAGTTAATAGTGAGAATTAGTCCCTAAAGTGTTACTGTTCTTACTAACCACAAACATTTGAACAGTAGTGTGTATAAACTCAAGTACTAGGATAAGATATTCAGTTACAAAACAAGCCCAAATTATTCTTTTTTCTCTCTTCTTGCAACACTTGGGACTGAAAGAACAATATTAAAATCAGTTCATAACCCTAAGTTCTGATGTTACCCAGACTAGACTATTATTATTCCATCGGGTCCGTAATTGTATTTCAGAGATGCACAGTAACAAGTAGCATTCAATCCTTTTACATCAATTTGGATTAAATGAAAATGATAAGGTGTTCTCAGACTGCAAGCCCACATGAACGCAAGCAGTAAAAATGATTCACCACAGTCCATAATGAAGTGTTTTGTGTCTCCTCGTGTCGCGTGGTGCCTCATTACCGAGCTGCTGCCCAAGGTAAGCACTGTATATGAAGCAATGGGGTCTGGGATCTGAGGATGGCTTTATGTGTCATTTCCTTAATCAGACCTCTTGAGCAGATGGTTAAAAATGATGTTAAATGACAGAATAAGATCTAAGGCCTTGCTGGTTGGGAATAATACGTCTTGATTACGTATTAGATAATATGAGCAATTATTTGAACTTGTGGGAATGGGATTTTGTAATACTTTGTTTGTTTATTGTTCTGTAGCAGGTAGAAGGAGCCGAACTAAATGAGCATGCCAATCTTCACTGCCCGTAGGGAATTAGACACAGGTGCAATGTTTTCTCACAAGGCTTTAATTCAGAGCGCAAACAGGGAATTCAACATCCCTGCTTAGCACCTATGTGCTTATGGAAGTGCCAGTGCTGACTATTTATCCTCAGTATAGCCGACTCAAAGCGTTCGCATATCGCCGCGGGCTTGCACCTGGTTCCTTTGTGAGGAGAAATTATTAACCCTCGTCGCCTGCATTATGAATTGTCATGCCAGTTTCGCAACGTATGCATGCCAAGAGGAGAGAAACCTCACAAGTCCTGTTCCAGTCAAATGGCAGTCGTCTCCTCCAGTATACAGACCGCCAGAGGTCTTCCCGCAATCCTGACCCCTCATCCGTCTTAGTGGAGGCACTGGCTGCATGGGCTGTGCTCCTCCATGCTAGAAGCTGCCAACTGCTGTGTTTGCCAATGTTTGCTAAATGAAATGATTCCAAGTGTTGATCCCGACCAGTGATGTTGCTGTTTAACAGTCCTTGCTCAACCTCGACTGATCCATCTGCATCAGTGTCTCTACCCATTTATGTAAAAGGGAGAGATAGAGAAAAATGTGCATCTGTATACATTTTTGTAAGGAAATGTTTTATACTCTCATACTCTTAGTTAATCGCTGAAAATTAATTAAGGAAAATAGTTACTTCTTCTAATGTAAATTGACTAAATCATTGGAGTAAAGTGAAATTTGCCTTGAATTATTTGTCTTAAAGACAGAATGTCAAATGATGAAAAGCCGAAACCAAATGGTTTAAGAAGTTTTTGGTTTAAGTAGTTAAGGACAAAACATGACATTTAGGGTACAACGGGGCTAAAGGCACACCTTAAGAAAAAATATGCTATTCACTGCGCTTAAAATGTATAATTGCAGAAAAATATATACGTTTGTATTGAATGTTAATGGAGCAACGGGTTTTGTGTGAAAATAAATCTTTCAAGTTAAGTATAAATATATGAGGTGGCAAGGGGGGCCTTTTACCCCACATACGGGGTAAAAGGCTCAGCAGCATGGGGTAAAAGGCACACGGTATTGATATAATACTTCAGCTAAGTTAATACTTGTTCAAAACAATCACTTTAGCAAAGTTTGTACTATTTTCTGCTTATTTTGAAAAATAAAGAATTTATTTTTGTTCAATAAATATACTGTCATTAAAATATGTTAATATAAAAAATATATTTTAAAATACAGAAACAAAATCATTTTAATAAGTAAAGATTCTGAAAGCATTGAATGATATCCCATAATAATTGAATATTTACAGTAGTAACAACAAATTATATTTTATTATATGATATGATTAATATCATGTTTTTAAATATGATGGTTTCATTCTAAACATGGTGATTATCTCTAATATGGACACCCAACATAATATATGATATTTACCATCCGAATCTGGAAAATGGAAAAATCAGCCATCTATTAATTATCATGTTAATTACTGTTCGCCTTTAGCCCCAACAGCAGGGGCGCTTTTTACCCCAAATACCATACTTTTACATATTCTTTCGTTATTTAAAAACTGTTGCTTTAACGATCTTAGACAAAACTGAAAATTATTATTATTATTATTAAAATTATTAAGAAGACCTTTGTCTCAAAATATATGTATTAATTTTAGCGATTCTAATTTGCTACTTAAATGTACAACATTTTAAAAAACATAAAATATTAGATCAAGTAAGCACAGAATCAACTTTGCGCTGCTGCGCTCCATCACATCAAAGATCGAACAAATATACATGTGCATCTTGAAAAGCAGATGTTTTGGAAAGTGCTATGCAACGTTTTTGTGCCATCTAGTGGTTTAGATGAAAATAATATCAAAAGCGCCTTTTACCCCGGAGCGTCTTTAGACCCCTTGTACCCTATAATGTTACAAGATATTTCTATTTCAAATAAAAATGTTATTTTGAACTGTCTAATCAAAGAATCTTAAAAATATTAACCAGCACAACTTTGATATTAAGAAGAAATGTTTTTAAGCACCAAATCAGCATATTAGAATGGCTTTTGAAGGATCATGTGACACTGATAACTGGAGTTGGAGTAATGGCTGCTGAAAATTCAGCTTTGCAAACATTTAATTAACAAAAAGGGGTTATCTCTACAATTACAAAGGTGGATTATTTGTTATCTAGCTAGCTAGCAAACTGTCTTATTTAAATACCACATGAGATATGCCATATGCTTATCGTGACATTAAATTGTTTACCAGTGTTTACTTCTGTATGCCATTTACGCCATTTAAACCCAGTAACGGGAAATAAATCCATGATAATCTTTAAGGATCAGTTGAAACAAGAACAACTGATCTAGAGAACGATTGTGACCTTTTTTGTTCTCTCTCTCCCTCTTCCTCTACAGTCATGTTCCAGCGTTCCAGCTGAAATACCTGACAGTCCTGCCATTGGCAGGAGTGACTCTAAGTGATCCTCAGACTTTTAAAGGCTGATATTTGTGGAGGCATCACCACTAAAGCTGGTGTCAGGACCGGGGGAATGTTGGAGGAAGGGGTAATGGTTTCACTAATCTTGTACGTGCAAGACATCCCATTAAAGTTGTAGGGACAAGATGTCAAGGGAACAATCAGTGACCACTTAGAGCCACACAAAGCAGGTGTCAGGGTTCTTTCACATGTAGAAATGAGAATATCTCTTCAGGTTATCCACTGGCATCTACGAAAAAAGCTGTGTGGTCAAATTGGGTGTCAACCACAGGTAAATGCTTGACATTTGGAAGTGTGGCAGATAGGCAATACTCTTCCTAGGCAGAATTACTTTTGTCATTCGGTATATGTGAGTGTGCTGCCCTGATGCCGACGGGGTGAGTCCTATTAAGAGACTCTTTGGAAATGGAATTCAAAGCGTCGCCGCTTTTAATGCATGATTTGTTCAGAAACTGATCAAACTCAAAAGTCATTTTGATCACTTCTGAACTCCAAAACTTTTGAGAGACGTTTTAAATGATGCTCTACTCGGCCCAGTCAATGAGTCTGTCTGAATGTAGCCTCAATTATCGGTCCACTCGATTTAAAAATGGTCTTTGTGTTAAACTGGCAATACCTGGGTGCCACCGATTAGCATTCACTGTCACATGATAGCTGTTTATTAGGGTCTGACAGCATACCAACCTTTTGGGTTAATTCACACTCAGGCTGTCATACTGATGGTGTGTGATGGTACAAGGGTGTGTGTGTGTGTGTGTGTGTGTGTGTGTGTATAAAGTAACCTGTTCACATGTCTTGCTGAAACCAATCAAAACCTGGCAGGAGATTACATTCATAGTGCTCGATTTCAGTGTGTGAACACAGTGGTGCTTCACATTTACAAGCAGCAATCGATACGCTTTGAGCTTTCACAAAATCACATACTCAGCATATTCACAAGGACTGCTTACATTAAATAAAAAAAAAATAAAATAAAAAATGACCATGTGTTTTGATGTAATCAGATATTCTCTTTTAAGCCAAGCCTATGGCCTGCTTTAATCCTGCATTTCAAGTGTGGAGTAGATAAAAGGGTGGAGAGCTTTTGTTATTTGCCTTGAGGGCACTTACTTTCGAAGAATTTGTTTACCATGAACAGAGATGTTGTGCTCAAGGACAATAATTAGATATATCACAATCCCCTTAAGACCAGTAGAAGAACATCCCACAGAGCATTTCTGCAAGCAAGCAGTAAATATATAGCTGAAAGAAGGGACAGAAATTAAATGAATGTTTCAAACCTGTATCACAATATTTTATTTTATTTTATTTTATTTTATTTTATTTTATTTTATTTTATTGTTTTGTTTTGTTTTGTTTTGTTTTATTTTATTCTTTTTCAAATCAATGATTTTAATCAAAAAAATAAATAAATAAAATAAGAATTAATTATTCTGAATAGCCTTATTCATTCAGTCATGAATCAAACTGAAATGGTTTTAAAGTTCAACGTATTGATTCAATGATTCAGTGATCCAGTCACGATGGTTTATCAATGTTTATCACAAAATCTTCATATGACTTTAAAAGACTTAGAATATTGTCATTTGGACCAATTTAATGATAACTTTATGGTGCTTTTTTTTAAGCCACAGTCTTCATTCTATTTCACTGTAAAAAAAAAAATTAAATAAAAAAAACCGGCCAGGATATTCTTTAGACATTCACATTTTGTGCTTCACAAATGAAAGAAAGCCAAACCAGTTTGGAACAACATAGTTGAGTAAATAATGACAGAATTTTCATTATTGAGTGAACTATCCCTTTAAGTGCAGTGTAATTAGATTTGCTTGTGGTTCTAATACTTCAGATGCAACAAAAATCCACCAAACTCAGCAGCTCAGCATGAGGGGTTAAGGACTTGGCTTTAAGACAAACTCTTCAAACTAGAGGCCGCTAGCTTTAAACAGCTCCAGAAGTAGGGAGGCTGCTTCGGTGGTGAGTTAAAACTAGCTCCTCTTATTGCATTGGACAGGGACTGGTTTAAAGTCATGCTAGCTTAGGTGCTAGAGTGATGCATTTGTCTCTCTGCATTAGATTCAGTTGGGTTCTTCAGTTTGGAGCACACTGACACACAATGACAGTGTGAAGGTCAAGTATCTCACTAGGTGGAAATCATAGTTCAGACTCAATGTACGCAAACACATACTGTATATATAAAAATATATACTTTTGCTGTTTTGTAGCCAGTCTGTCTTGGATGGGATCTTAGTTCCTCCAAACTGAAGTGTAAACTTAAAACCACTTTCCACTTATTAATGTCCAAGAGTGAACATACATTCATATTTATTTTCTGTAACATCTGAAATCATAGCGTCTGCCACATTTTGACAGTGGTGAATATGTTTAATCTTTCTAAGGCTATTTTTTTATTATTATTTATAATTTTATCTAATTTCTATATCCTAAAAACACAAAAAGTCACAGTATTTCCATATCCGCATAATTTGACAAAATTACACCATGCATGGTTTGAATTCTGTTTACTAGAGATATTTACCTTTTTTAATCTCAAGTAAACTCAGCACTGACACTTTGAAATGAAATAATGTTCACATGCTAAATATTGAAATGGTTTATGTTTATTTCACTCACTGTTTAGATTATCATTGTTTTTAAAAGACCAAATCTGTTAGTTTTAATAAAAATCAACCCCTGCTGTGACATACAAATGCCTGAAGCTTAAGAAACAACCTTCAGTCCACAAAATAACAAATCACCAGTGATTTAGATTAAGATTAAAGATGTCATTTAGAAGAGTGCAAATTAAGAATGATGCGAATATGCAAATGACAGTAAGGACTAAACAAAGAGCTGAAAACATTAACTACACTCACACTAAAATGAACCAAAAGAATTCACTCTATAATGCACTGGTCTAAACAGTGCAGAGAAAAGTACGGTTGATTTCCTCTTTGTAAAATACAAAAGGATAATATCAAAATAGTGTTATTTTAGTAGCTTTTATCTTTATATTTTCATTTTAGTTTAAGTTCTAGCAATTTTGCTATGCACTTTTGACATGTTATTATTTTTTTAATTGGACTTAATTAAAAAAAAAAAAAAAAAAATATATATATATATATATATATATATATATATATATATATATATAAATGTTATTAAATGTTCATCTGATATTTATATTTTATTTTAAGCTTTATTTCAATCACCAGAAATTATTTTAATAGTTTTAGTAAACTATTTAGTAAACTTTTTGTCAGTTTATTCTGGCAATATTCCTCAAGGTGAGCTCATTTATGAAAGAAAGTTCCTCTACAGGCATATATACCTTAAAGTCTTTGCTAAAAAACAAACAAACAAAACAAAAAAAACAACTGTTTGCATTTTCATCACTAGGACAGATACAATTCATTTAATAGCAGGGCATGCTGTCACACTGTATAGGGCAAGTTGTCACAAAAGAACCTGCATTTAGCTAAATTTAAACAGATCGTAACTTTGGACATAATGAGATAAAGCCCTTGTGACACCTTCTCTGTGTGACAACTAGCCCTTGTCCCCATATACTAAGGTTATATCGAACAAGCCATTAGAATATGTTACAGCTACAGTGCCTTATGGTCAGTGCATGAGCTCTGACGTATATCCATTGTGCTCATGCAGAAAACGTGCGTTCAAATCGGTCTTCTCAACAATACATTTACCATATTACATATCGAAACTGAAAAAGACTACTCAGGACAGAGCATACAGTTGGTTGATTCCTACAACACAACCAGCAAACCATAGTGCGAAATGTATTGTGGTGTAGCATTTTGCCCTTGGGAACAAACACTGCTTCACATCCCATTAGGATCTACACATGAAATACATGTAAGGTCACACCTGTCATGGCTCTCCCCTGTGCACAGGGCCCTGCAGCATGAATAAACATGTCCTAAAGACTGTGAGTTCTCAGGATGCTGAATGACAGGGGTTCGGACCTTATCTGGGCATCAGGACGGCTCTGCATTCAGACCCCCAACGCCACTGGCCCTCAGCTAAGCTCATTATGCAAAACACAGCATGGCATGAGGGCCACATCCTGGTGACTAAACCCACATTGACGATGCACTTCATGTTTTGAAACATCTATTTTAAGCTGACTCTGTCTGCAGCTCTGCACAGAGGACAGACGTCGGGCGCAGAAATCTCTGGTGACATTGAATCACCCCTTCCTGGCTGCTTTGTTTACGTCCCTCCACAACACAGGTAGCCCACTTTTCTTTCTGGAGAAGAGAAATGTTGCAAAAACTGCATTTGAAGTCTTGGGGTTTTAATAAATAATACGTTATACAATATTTCTAAGCTAATAATGGACCTGAGATCCTGTGGCACACATGGTACATCTATATTTTACTAAAGTTAAGGGAAGGGAATCACATATACACTCCATTAAATGCACTCCAACACGGTTGAATTTTGGTTGTGTAGAGAAAACATCCTTAAAATCTTTAACTATATATATATATATTTATGGAATATTGTCCAATTAATCTAATTTGTAAAGTAATGGCCTAAATGATTAGAAACAAACTAGACAGACTTTCATTGGCTGCGAGGCAACTTATCATTCCGGCATTGCATGTCTATTTCATTATAATTCAGAAGACTTGCTCGGCGCACTCGAAAGTAATTGAGGCGATATTTTAAAACTGTAGCGTTAGCAGCTTTTTCTAAGATGTTTTTAAAATGTGATGATTTGTTCATGCATGAATATGGAGGATTTTCTCGCTTCATGCTCTTGCATCAACAAACTGAGAGTATGCCTATTTAAATTCCTTCCTAAATTTCTCCCATAGACACTAATGAATTCCAATGAATATTCCCGGGTTTATATTTAGTCAGATATTATTTCTTCTGACCTGTTTTCAGAAGTAAAGACTGACACTATGAGTTAATACTGATTAATTATTGGCCCTCGGTGGATGTTTCTGATGTGACAGGATGACCTGAGATGAATTAGCGTGGTGTGTTTGACATGTAAGTCTATGTGACTTTTTCATGCTTATAAAAAGCAACAATATTAATGAGATAATCTTGTTTAAAAAAGTAAAATAAAAGCCCAGTATCTTGGAAATACTGGTCAATCCGACCGTCAGAGTCCATCTACTCAATAGGTTTTGCATGAGGGCCCAGCTGAACTTTTATCACCTCACTTGTGAGTTGTGTTTGCCCTCATCAGTAATATCTGTCCCCCTCAGTGCTCTCCCATCTCAGATGGCCCATCATCCACGCCACGATCAATTCCTCAAAGTGATTTGCCATTAACCTTGCCATTGTGATGGACTTCTGTGGCCAGTGGCGGTAGCCCAGCAATTTTTCCTGTTTGGAGTTTGATAGGAAAATAATGAGTGGAATCCCTGTTGTAATCTTTAACAGTGGGGGGAACATTTGCAAGATCCACAGGCTCTAAAACGCTTGAATTACTTGACAGGGTACACTTCGCTGAAAGCCAGCGTTTAAACCCTGTGGAATAGGAATGTCAATCCCAGTTTCCCCAAGAGGTAAGCAGCTAATTTTCCTCTCAGCACAATTATATAAGTCAATTACAAACAGGCAGGAAAAGAATGAACTGTGCTCTGTTGGGTTCACTTATAGCATTAAAGCTGGCTGAGACAAAATCCTCCCCAAAAATTTACGGAAATTGTACTTTTAAATCACAAAGTACCATGACAGGTCATTTTTCATTTATGGAGCCTGCTATGGCTAAAAGATCATATATTGAATGATACAGCTAAAATAGAAATTATCCCATTCAAAATAAAAAATAAAAAATAAATTGTTTTATATAAAACTCATACAGAACGGAAACGTCTCACTTCAGCTTTTAGTACAGGTCACTTGGATTATTACTTTAATATTTCAGTCAGTATTTTACTTGACATTAATTTTGCACAGCAGACTTGACTTGCTAGGAGCACTAAAAAAAATCATATATGATATATTTTAACAGCTTTCCTTTTTAAGTATTTTATTTCTTTAAAGGATCTCATTTATTTCAAAAGCTGCAGTACCTTTTTCGCTTCTCATGTGACAGGACACAGACAAAAAAAATTGCAGTTATTTTCAGAGTTTACTCTTGTTGTTTTGTCCAAGAAATTGCTTTGCAGCAAGTATATAAGTATACTGCCTAAACTCTAAAATTGCGTTCTAGGAAGACAGATATCGAGTCCAGGTTTTCAGCCTTCTCACAAACAACTTGTTTGCTCTGTATAAATCACAGAATTTGTTCAAGGTCTAACTAGTTAAAACTATTTTCTAGGGCTTAAATGTGCCAGTTCGCTTGACTGCACTGATGTGTTTTCACCAGTGTCCACAATTTGACACGTTATATCGTCCAAATGAATTTACTTTAATTTGCACTCTGCCAACATCACATTTAAATTGTGCTTTAAAGTTAGGCCTCTGTGGGATATGGCTATGTGAAGCGTGTAACTAATGTTCCATGAACAGCATGTCGTTTGAGTTTCCCTCGCAATGTAACTTCCTCTGGTTATTTAAATCCATCAGTGAGTCCGTAGCTGTCATGTAGGTCATGAAAGAGCAGAATGTCTCTTCTATCACCTGCCAAGCCAACTAGATAGAGCCAAATGTTTCTGATCAAACCAGAATATTTGATCTCTAAACATTTCAGAAAGGAGGTAATGGATTTCGCACGTACACCTCGCTTGGTTTTATATCCTCTCGTAAGTCCAATTAAACTTGTAAAGCCTTTAAATTTGTAAGCAAGGCATTTGGAAAGCTTCAAACCAAATAATTGGATGCCTTTAGAAAGCCGAAACTAAATATAAACTCACTTTGGCAATTAAGATTCCCCTTTTCTCTTACTTCAAAAGTATATTTAGTCATCTACCCGTTCATTCCGCAATTTCTGACAGGCGCATCAATAATGCGAGTGTTTGTGTTCGGAGATCTCTAGCAGAAATGCACCCATTGCTTTGGGTTGGTATCGCACAGGCTGTTTTTGTACGCTGAAGAGCATCAGCCCACCTTGGTCCTCTGGGAGCCAGTCCTGTTTGCTGTGTGTCTGATGTAAATGTCAGGCTCTTCGTACGTATGTTGCTCTGTTGTATTGAGCATGAATAGCCTCGGGGGAAGTTATGTCACTATCGATCTGGGGATATTTTCTTCACGCTGATGTCCTATTCTTTCTGAATGCAGTTTCAACACAGTTTCAGCAGTCTTGTCGGTTGTGCTCACGAGGTGGCCCTGGGATGAATGGTCTAGAAACCTGGGCATAGTTAAAGAAAAGAACCAGTGGGATCCAGAACCAATTAGAAGGCTCAGTACACTTCCAAAGTGGAAGTGCACTTAAAATAAGCTGAACCTGAAAAAAAACAAAAACAAAAAAACAGCTAAAAATGAAGACATAAAATTACATAATTTTTCGTATTTTATTTTTTTCCCCCAACAATTATCATTTTAAAGTTTCAATATAACATTTATTCTGTGTTGTAATGCATATTTAAGTGTAGGGCTAATAATAATAATAATTTTTTTTTTAATTAATGGAAAGGTCATGGAAATCCATTGGTCATAATAAAGAGTGTGAACCCTGAAGAACATTCAGTTCTTGAAATATCTGGAATTACATAATTAAAAAATATATTACTAATAATTATTTGAACTATTTTAATAAATATCGCCACTCCAAGTTTCTGTAAAAAAAAAAAAAAGAAAAAGTAGCAGCTTTGTCACTGCTCTCCCCACAAACATCAACAGGAAATGAAAACACTGATATTGATTTAATGGGAGCCATTTCTATAGAGACTTCTTGGGACCTTTAGCAAGTTCTGTTCAGGACCCTTTCTTTTGATGTAACAAATTGATTTGTCAGTGAGGGGAAGTGTATGCACCCAAGCAGCATGATCCAACTCTTTGACTTTTACCAGACACTATATAACTTACAACAGGGAGCCTCAACTGGCCATATAAAGAACCACTAGGTATAGGTATAAAGAACCACTGGCCTAAGCCTTTTAAAAGTTGCGTTTTTCCTTATGTAAGCTAAAAGTAACCATTTTAAACAAACAGGCCTCTTGTGTATATCCTGAGTGTTCCCAAACTCCAGCAGCCACTCAAGCACTAGCTCTCTAAAGAGCAACGCACATTAAACTTCAAATGATCTCATTCCAACTGAGAATTTGGAGCACGTTTAAATTGGCTCCCATTATCAGAGTGACTCATTTCATGTACGGGCTACACAAAGTCATTACCAGAATTCTCACCACAGTGTCAAGTCAACCCAAACTGGATGTCTAAATGTACACGGTCCCATTTAAAAAATGGATAATGTAATTTATATTTAAAGTTTTTTGCATTTTAAAATAGATAAGATTGTATTTTTTAATAATGGGAAAAGCGATACAGTTTACATCGGTAATACTATCTGCTATCTATAAGAATTATGCGTGCGATACCCTTCACAGGTAATGCGCCAGTGTATTCAAACATTCATATGAGTTGGTCCTTGACAAGTTATTAAAGATAAGGACTATGAGGAGTCCCTCAGGATTCTAGTGTCATCCTTTATATTAATGATTTCCTGGAGAGAGAAACTTGTTCTGCACAGTATTCATCTTGCCAAAGCTATGCTTTGTTTGATCGACATCCTCTTTGTTCCAAAGAGTTTGCATTTGTCATCCTCCAGCAGCACAGGTAATGATCAGACTGCATGATAATCATATCTACTGTCACTCAAAAAACTATGACATATTATACATTACTCCATTTTTCTTTCTCCTGAGACAATTTTTCCCATTGACAATAGACTGTGATTACATGGCCCCTGGAGGATGGATATTATCTTGAGCTGTTATTGGCAATTATTAACACCTGTGCTCAATCACCTGTGTTTTTTTGTTGTTGTTGTTTTTTTACAGAATTTCATCAGTGGTAAATACGTCTGGTGGGAATTTTAGCTTTTTTTTGCCCAGGTATAACTAAACCAAGCTGCTAGTCTTCAAGTCTGATCAGGTTTGCTGGTATTAGGGTCATCTGTCAAGCAAAACCATCTGAACACTAGTTCAGACCTGTTATTGCAGCCTGGTCTCATGTTTATACGTAGCTATTAATACGTAACATTTACAAGCACAAGAGCGTACATTTTTGTACGTTTTTATTGATGCTAAAACGTACAATTTAGACATATTTCAACGTAGCTAAAAAAACTTTAAAATATTTACGTTTCTTTTATATCATTAAAATATTCGTATCAATGCATTTTTAGCATTTTATCAATAAGCGATTTCGATTTTTAGACCCCTTAACCTACCCCCAAACCTAAACCTACCCATTTTACAGCGAATGTGCATTTTTTAAAATCATTTTATTAATGACCAATTTAGATTTTTAGACCCCTTAACCTACCCCCAAAACTTAAAGTGGTCATATGATGCGATTTCTTGTTTTCCTTTTCTTTAGTGTGTTATGTAGCTGTTTGTGCATGTATAAGATCTGCAGAGTTACAAAGCTCAAAGTCTCCCACAAAAGGATTTATTATCTAAAAGAGAAGGCTGATCCAGACCAGGCTACGTCACGATGTGGAAATATTTGCTTAATGCCGCCCAAATATTCACACAAATAAAGAAGGCGTGGTTTCAGTAACCAGAGTATTGTTGATGCAGCCATGTCAGGGAGACGCAGTGTGTTTCTATGCGAAAGCAAAAGCACTTTATTTGGCCTTCCGAAAGTAGATTAGGAATCACTGGTCAATATGTGTGACCCTGGATCACAAAACCAGTCTTAAGTGTCAATTAAGTGTCGAAATGAGAAAAATTACATCATCTGAAAGCTGAATAAATAAGCAATTGATGTATGGTTTGTTAGGATAGGATAATATTTGGCCGAGATACAACTATTTGAAAATCTGGAATCTGAGGGTGCAAAAAAATCTAAATATTTTAAAGTTGTCCAAATTAATTCTTAGCAATGCATATTACTAATCAAAAACAACGTTTTGATATATTTACAGTAGTAAATTTACAAAATATCTTCATGGAATATGATCTTTACTTAATATACTAATGATTTTTGGCATAAAAGAAAAATCTATAATTTTGACCCATACAGTGTTTTTTTGGCTATTGCTACAAATATACCCCAGTGACTTAAGACTGGTTTTGTGGTACAGGGTCACATTTGTGAACCTAGGAGAGTACAAGGCTGGCTGTGCACAAAGGCTATTTCTAAAAAAAAAAAAGAAAAAAAAAAAAGGGTCAATTCCGACTTTGCTATGACAATCTGGCGCTTCTGAATCAGCGACTGTAAGTATGTTTTGTTATTAGTTTTGCGCAGTGTAGAGTAACGCGTCATGTGTGTGTGTGTGAGAGAAAGAGAGAGAGACAGGGTCACATCACAGTGGAGTCAACTGTATTAATCACGGCTTGTGTACTGCAAATACATACGAGTATCATCACTGTGTCTGTCATGCGACTCTGTTCCCCTCTCGGGCTTGAACTGATAGTAAAACTAAGGACATTATTAACTGTCTACATATTTACTTTGAAAGCTGAAGTTCGCGATTATGGTACATTTCCGACGCTTGCTTGTGGTGTTCAGCCAATCACAATGCACTGTCAGCTGGTCAGGAGGGGCTTTGTAGAAAACGACGCGTTTGAGAGAGGCGGGGCATAGAGGAACTACAATAATGTACAGTATTTAAAAAATGTTTTTTGAACATTAAAGCATGTCAACATATTCTGTTACATCAAACACACAAAATAATGATCTTTAAAAAAGCATCATATGACCCCCTTTAACCTACCAATTTTATAGCGAATATAACAGGATAAAAAAGGCAATTGACCAAAATATGCAGGAAAATAACCATTTTTAGTAACAATATAGCATTAAAATATTTTTATAATTGCTAATCCCACTCCTACCTATAAACATTTCCATACAGTATAAGAAAAGCATGACAGACAGTTAAATGCAATTACAATCATTTATTTATTGCAAAAATGTCAAAAGCACTACCAAAAGTAATCCAAATGATGATGCGTTGCAGCCGCAGTCCTCTCTGGCAGAATACAGTAGGTTTGTGTGAGGTGCAGAGCAGAATTTATGTTGTTAATCGCTGAAAATATTATCCAAATTATTTTCCCGATCTTCTCCGTGAACTCGTGAAGGCGCGCGCTCGCATCATTCAAACACACCTCACCAGAAACACGGCATGTTGCAATCTGTAACGAATGCAGGCGAGAGCCAATGAGCGTTCAATTATCCTGCCGTAAAACCTGTCGTTTGAAGCGGCAACATTTGAATTTGTAACGAGCGCGTCAGTCAGCATGGACTTTTCTGTTTATGGTTGCTGGACTCGCTGCTCTGGATGGAGATGAAGATCGCCGAATAAAGGCTTGGATTTGGGTCTGTTCCTCGCAGTCGCATGCGTTTTTGGTGTTTTTTATAATTCTATTGTCAGTCACAGCATGTCAGAGAAAACGCCTTTTGTGGCCCATGGCAAACAAAGTAAACATTACATGACAAGTAAACGATTAAACGATGTTATTTATTTTAACGTTTAAAGTGAAGTCTTGTTTAACATTATGTAGGCCTATTCTTGGAAACGAGCTGGCAGCAGAAATCACACAACAAAGCAAAATGTTATCATTTCATATTAAGTAAACGAGTAAACAATTGAATATCGCAATTGAAAACAAGGTAATTGATATGACAACTAAAAACAACTAATAAAATGAATGCCTCGATTTCAATATTCATTAGGATTCATTTTTAGATGTCGTCATACGTCAGTTTTGTATGTTTAAATGCTGAAAATACGTAAGTATTTGTAAGTTTAGATGCTGACAATACGTCAGTATTGTATGTTTTAGTGTCTGTAAAAAGTAAATGTACGTTTTATAGAACCACATTTTACGTAAAATACATACGAATTATCATGAGATCCCGTTGGTTATTCTGCCAGTAGGTGGCGACAAATTACTGTCTTCATGAGTGAGTTGTGGATTAATTCATACAAACATTTTGTTCAAAATAGTATGCGAACAGAGTAGTATGTCACAGTAACTCACAGTATTCATAAAACAGTAGGCAAAAAGTACCCAGATGGCCTATACTTAGGCAAAATTTGAAGTATGCATCCAATGGACACTTTACTATCCCACGATGCCACGAGAGAGGATTGGTGGCCACATGACAGTGACAACATGATGAATGCATTACCTCCAGACTACATACTACAAACATACATGCTATATTCTATACTTTTTTAATGGTTGTGAGGTAATTACTTCCGGAAGTAGTACCTATAGTACTCAAGAGGGCATGTAATTTTAGACACAGTAAATGACTATTCACTAGAGCTTTCATTCAACTGATTCATTCAAACCACTGATTCATTCAGGAACAAAAAAAAGACTGTCCTTGAAAGTGAGTCACCGAATCTTTCATTTAGGAACAAAACAAATTACCATAATTAATAGTGAGTCATGGAATCTTTCAAACCACTGAATGTCATTTTGAGTGAGTCAATGATCAATTTACTCAAGTGGATCTTTTTCCTGATTCATTCAATATCAAATCCCCTTATATAAAGTATACAACTTCTATATTTAGCACTAACAAAAATATAATTATTGTAAAAAACTGATTAAAACATTAAAAGATAAGATTAAAAATGCTTGCACAGCCATACACTGGAACATACAGTAGACTGACTGAACTTACTCCCTGACACATTTTTAGAACCGATAACCTTGAGTAAGAAATGGTTGGCTTGCTCAACCAAGAGTTCAAGGTTTATGTGACAGTATGTTAACCCTTAATTATGGAGTAACCCCTAGTTAATTCTGCTTTGGCGTTGTTTGGAACTATTTTCAAAGTAGCCAGCGGTATTGTGTCTAAAAATGTTAAGCAACGTCTTATTTATTTAACTGTTGTATAAAAGCAATATCACACTCACAATTGTGTTGTTTTTCCAAAAGTAATTATACAGCACTTTTGTTTGTGATATATATTGCTTAAATATTAGCATATTAAGAGAATGGCTACAATTGCAAAGGCTAAAAAACAAGACCATCACCTCTAAAATTGCCCCACCAGGAATATAAGTTAAGTTAAGTCGTGACGTATTGTCAAGTATGGTGACCTATACTCGAAATGGTGCTCTGCATTTAACCCATCCAAGTGCACACACACAGCAGTGAGTAGTGAACAAGTGCACACACACACACACACACACAGTGAACACACACCCGGAGCAGTGGGCAGCCTTGCTCCAGCGCCCGGGGAGCAATTAGGGGTTCGGTGTCTTGCTCAAGTCATGGTATCGAAGGTGGAGAGAGTGCTGTTCATTCACAATTCCCACCTTCAATTCCTGCCGGCGCGAGAATTGAACCAGCAACCTTCAGGTTAAAAGCCCGACTCCCTAACCAATAGGCCACGACTACCCCTATAACTAACTAAGCACACAATTTCCTTGAACTAAAACAGCCTGACATACTTCAGAACAAACCATCACTCTGTGATGCCTACATGATAGCTATGAGTCATCATCCTCATCCTCATGCAGACTACACAGTCAAAGAACTTCACAGGAGCTCTACAGCGATGGATGCACGCGTACACTCAAACCCATCGTGATTACAAGGAGTTTGCTCAATGATTTGGCTCTAAACAAACACATTTGTTCAGTATTTGGTCATGGTGTGGAAATCAGACACAGAAATCCTCAGTGGTCTCCTCTGTCCCAGTACAGCTGCTGTGAAACTTTGCTCTAAATTAACAGCTATAAAGAGCCACCGGTTATACGACTTTCCAGTTTTACTAGGCCATTTCTAAGGTTAAGTGACTCATAATGTTTACAAAAGCTTAATGTTACAGAATTTCATTGTTGGATGAAAATGTCCAGCAGCTTAGTAACAAAGTAAAAAATAAATAAATAAACAAATAAAAACAGCTGTTCCTTTCCTGTTTGGTTGGAGTCTCAAAATCTTGTTATGCTCCATTTTCATCATAATTTTATCTAGTTAACATTCGCTTTCAACTTAATGGCTGAAGCCACTTATCCATAGAAGAAGAGGCATGCATAATTAATGGTATAATAATCATTAAAAAGATTAGGTTATTGATGCCCCTCTATACATAATCTATAATTGCTTATACTTTCTCATAGAAAATGGCCTGAGAAGTTAACACCCTTTCTTGATTATCCCCTTTGATGAGTTCTCAAGACTAAGTGCCAGGTGCTGTACCATATCCAGACAAGCTGCAGTTTCCCTGCCAACAGTGGGCAAGAGAATAATTAACTCTGCATCCCAATTAGAAAGAGACAATCCTGGGAGAGCATTGAAAGACGTGAACCAAATAAGGTAGGGTATACTCAACAGGAGCGGCACGAAAGGCCCAGATAAATACATTAGACTGAGAAAGGAATCAGATAAAAGACACAGTAAAGAATAGAGGGCAAGAGGGACGCAAAACTAAGGCAAATGAAAAGAGGCTGATGGGATAACAGCTCTCCAGTAATGACCATTTCATTTATTTCTGCCCTCGGTTTCGCTTTCAAAGAGCTCTGCGGTTACGATACAAGCTTACTTACTAAACGCTGTGCAGTAGAATCTGTATTATGTACTATGTGGCCTACTAAAATATAGTAAGTAAAGAAGTAGGCATCATTATAAATTTTGTACATTTTGTTTTTAAAAAGTCACACTGCAGATTTGTTTTGCATATTTCATCCAATTTTGGCTTAAAATGTATTTAAATTGTATTAACTTTTGGCAAGTTAAAAAATTGTCACACTGAAAACTGAAGGTCAAGTTGAATGCATTGCATTGTGGGAAATAGCACAAGGTAACAAATATGCTTTTATACTGCTCATTTTGGCAAGTGCTGTAGGTCATCTATGCATTCACATCTAATTATACTGCACATATATTGCATCAATAAATAGTGGCTTGTTAGCCATCTATTCCAACATAGCCAGTGAATACATTTTCCTCCTGACAAATAATACATTAATCATTTGAAACACATCAGATCATTTTTAATAAAGAAATAGATAGTAAGACCAAAATAATACATAACAAAAGAGTTGAGGAAAACGTTATTTAGCCTGATTTACACAAACACCCAATTAATGCCTCTGAGAGGGAAGACAAAATCAATTATGTAGTAACTAATCATGAATTCTATTGGCAAAAATCTGCTTGTGAGTTATTTATTATAGTAGGCCTCTGGGGTGGCCTGTTTTAATAGGGTGAATTGTCTATCTTGATTTAGTAAGATACTTTCACTTTTTTTAAATGTATAAAGGTGATTCGAAATCCAATTAACACTAAATCTCATCCTCTTGAGATGTTTAATGGGTTAGAAAAACTGCATGGAACAGGACACAATTTATTATCATTTGAGTACAAAGGAATGATGGTTAATTGTACATTCAGTAATTTTTAAATATGCTGTAAGTGATTCCGGTGCTTGGAAGTATGCTAATGATTAATAGTAGCTTGCATATTAGTTAAACCTGCCACTGGTTTTTAAGAAAGAGGAATGAACTAATTTACCAAGTTAATTTGTCGCGTGTTCCTGCAGCATTGCCCTCCAAGGAAGTACTAAACCACAAAATACACTCAAAATAATGCATAAAAGTCTCTTTAAAATGCATAGAGTATGACAGCTAACAATATACTGGTTCAATCTATTATGTAGGTGCCCTCAAACACCTCTTTATTTAAACAATGTTTTATGAAAATGAGTTAATAAACCTGACTACACAATCAAATGATAGCAGGAGACTACAGGAGGCACAATATCACTGTGTTTGAACTTAACCTGACACCATTTGCAGGATTCAGGCTTGTTTTGACAGATCTCTAACATGTTCTGAAGGATTGAGGTGACAGACCTCGTTTTACCTTATATTATCTGGCTCGCACCTGCATGCAGCCCGAGTTTGGCCTTAACATCTCTGTTGTCAGCGTGTAATGTGATATAAGCTGGGCAGTTCGCAGCAGAACACGAGATTGGTAAGTCCATGGCAGACAGGAAGTCAATATCTAAACAGCAGTTAAGCTAGGACCAGCCAGAAAAGGACCAACTTGGAATAAGAAAAAAATTAGAAGGCAAAATGGAGGGCATAAGAAGGAAAAATAAAAATTCCAAAAGATTCAATGTTAATTGCAAATAATGCTATGTTAGGTCCTCAACAAATCATGCTGTTGTGTTCTATTCTTATTCAGCTCATCAGCCCATTGTGATGTAGAGGAGAGCAGCACATGCTCTGACTCATTTAGATCACCTCTCATCAATGCACTGAGGCAGAAGCTCACACAGCCACCATAAGTCATCAGTGAAATCAGTGGCATTTATTATTTTTTGGATTGCATCCCTGCTGATTTCCATGATAGCGCAGCTGTGCTGCTTTTTTGTTCTTTTTTATTCTGTTTTTGGGCTGGGCGAAATAAAAAACAATCGATTCAGACCACTGCTGGACCATTGGAAAGGCTGTTTCTCTTTAGACGGCCCTTATACCGAACAACCTGAAAACACTGAAAATTGACGAGCCAGTTAATCCAAATGACCCCAATTTAGCCAGCGCGTTGAAATGTTTTGTGTTTTCCAGATAGGCTGTCAATTTATTAGTGGTGGGGATTTTTCAGTGGTGGTGACAAGTGACCTTTATGAGTGAGTGATTGAGCTATGAATTTAACCAAATCCTTCAACATGACACTGAGTCATTAATTAACTAAACTAGAACAGTAGTCTTTATGAATGAGTCATTTAATCATTCACTCAACCAACCCGTTCTAAAACAATTCATTCAGATGCAAAACACTTACAACTTTTATCTAATTATATCATAATTTTGAGTTTTTATCTAATTATGACTTAGTACAGATGTCAAATCTGACTTGTGTCGAAGTCACTGACTAAATCATAATTATGTGTCAAAACAAATCAATCATGACAAAAAAATGTATATGCTAAGTCATAATTAAGTGTTCAAATCATGACGAAAATACACATAATTTGTATGTCAAATTATATTATTATGCCATAATTATGAATTTCTCATCGTTATGACTTTGTACGTCAAAACCACAGACTCTCACAGTGACAGTAAATTCTTAATTTGTAATATTAAGTGTGTGCATTAATTCTTTTCATGTCCCGCTAGTCTAAAGCTGATTTTTAATCTAAAAATATCAGTTTCCTTTATGGTTAGCTCTGAAACTAAAACAAATTTTCCAAAACAAGTACAAGCTTCACAGGCCTGATAGGACTGCGAAAGACGGTAAGAAAAAATACTGAATTAAACATACACCACCTAGAGTGCTGTAGACTAATGCAATTGAGAAAACGTCCTCTCCACCATCGACCCAGCTTGTCTAGAATTCACCTGCAGTGCATCCTCATCCTCTTCATTTAGTCAAGCCTTAGTCTATTGATATCATCATTTCTCTCACTTCACCAGAGGCTCTCCAGAATCATAATTATGACAGCACTCGGGCTCGGCCTCGGATTGCACTTCCGAACGCTGTCAGTAATAGGTCATTTAACGGGCCTCATTCACTGAGCTCCGCGCAGCCAATCAGATGCCAGAACCGTGTCAGTTACTGCCTCCAGGCTCAAGCTCACCTCTTCAGACTGACATTTATGGGTTTGAGACAGAGCCTGGAGGACCATCACAACTAAGACGAGTCTTAAAGATGGACTCTGTGTGAGTGGGTTTTATTTAGTTCTATCGAAGGGACCTAAAGGCTCGGAGGCAACAGATGTTGCCGCAGCTAACTGTGACTAATGTTGCAAAGCTGTGGATGTGGAAGCGAGGAATGCAAAGCCCTATACCTTCTGTTGTGATAATCCTACAGCAATGCTACAGTACAGCGAGCAATGATTTTTATGGAGTTGCTTTTTGTAAAGAAGCCAGTATGCAACGCATATTGACATCGATGAGCTCAAATGTACTGTAAATCCACCAAAAGAATGGCTAATATATTCCTAAAAAATTGCATTGTTTTACATTTTTATGGATCATGTCATGTTGGTGCCTTGGTCTGTGGGTTAGTATTTGACCAGATACGCCGATCTAGGTCAGTGAAGGAGTGGAGGAGTTCCCATGGCAATGTGGCCGTGTAAATTTAGTCATCGACCTGTGTGCGCCTTTCTCTCTGCCACTAGCGTTGAACTCTGGCTCTCATCCGTTTGTTTTGAGGACAAAGCGTGTGTCATCATTGATGAGGTGGTGAATGTTATCAACACAGGCGTGTCGGTAATATCACTGCTGATTATTCTAAACTCCGAGGTCGTATTTGTGGATGTTGTAATGGCTCGAATAATTCTCATCGCTCTGGACCCGTGGCCCTCAGATACTGTGACACACCGCTGCAGTTGTGTTTCTGACCCTGCACGTTTCCGGGTCAGCGTGCAGTTATCAGTTCTGTAGTTCTGGCATAAGCGAGAGTACAGAACAGCATCCTGCAGTGCCTCGGATAGTGTAGGCGGGACTTTTCTTGCTGTGGCTAAATATCCAAGTTGAATCATGACCTCCAAGTCTGACCCAAATGCAACAACCAACACATTAGTAAGATCTGAAGCCGTACACTCTTATGCAACCCCATCATTAGAAAGCGAGACTAAATTCAATGCGGTACAACTGTGAAAGATATTACTGAGGGAAAGCGGCTGAAATTAAATCTGATACCTGTAAGGCAAAGAATCCTTTTAGTCATTTGATTTGCCTCTCTTACTTAAACGGAAAGAAAATCATAGTTTCTGCAAGTGAAATGTCTTTTAAATCACATTAAAGTGGAAACAACAGAGAATGGTTCATTTTTGGAGACAACACTGGGTTTTTGTACAGGTTGTAACACCTGTATGGTTTCTCATAATGCAACAAAGTCTGATAATGTTTGGAAAAGGGCAGCCAAGATTGGTTTTCTTATAAAGAGATAACACCAAGACCTTGCTGAAGGCTATAGCATGTTAAATCCCATTTTCAAACTGGAGGAAGCTAATGGATTGTACGAAAAACAAAGGAAGACAATCATTTTGGGATTAGTGAGCCTCCTGTCAGATGCATAAATACATCTGTATAAATCATTCCATTCCACATCCATAAAACCAATCATGAAGAGATACAAAAAAGCTTATGAAAGCACAAACCATCAGTATAGACACTTTGTGCCAAGTTTCCACTGGCAGGTCGACAGCTAGCCGTGAGGTAACAAAGATCGGCAGGTTTTAGGATGGAAGCATACATAACACGCTGGGAGATTTGAGCGGGTGCCGTCGGAGGTTAAGCTGATTAAGACTGTCCTGCAATGCTGGTTCTGTCTCGGTCCAGCACAGGTAAAAACAAACAATCAGATTTGAGGAGCGTCTCGCTGCAGAACACAAGATCCAGGGGGCGTGGTTTGATCCAGATCCAACTCCTCCCACTTTACATATACTTAAACCTACCCGTCTCCACCCTCTGATCCCTAAACCCACCCATCTCCACCCCTAAACCTACCAATCTCCACCCCCTAGATGTGGATCCATCCACGCCCCCTGGATCTTGTGTTGTGCAGCGAGCCCTACTTGTCAGATTTTGACAATACAATGTCATGAAAAATTGTAACTTCATAATATTTTGGCAAATCTTTGGTGATGGAAAAATTTATATGAATTTTTTACGATTTGAGTCTTATTAAAAAATGAAAAAAAAAAAATGTAAGCATGAAGGTCCACCTCTACACCTAAGCTAAGCAAAAAAGTTGAAATCGTCAAAAAGTCTAAGTAGTTACGAATCACCGAGTGTGTTAAATTTTTAATTCATACTGTAAGTACAAAATGTTGTCTTGAAAACTTCAATTTCAGTCGACTTATACAGTCAATTCAGACTTCATAGGACGTCATAGGTGAGATGCGACTGTCAAATGATCACCCAAAGGAATGGGCTTTCACATCTGCCAGTCTTTCTTGACAAAATTGACGGAGACAGCAGCTTCCTGAAATATAAATATGTACTCTGAGTACCTTAAGGGTCGATCTAATCAATAAGCCTGTGGGAGCTCACTGTCACATTAAATATGAGGCCAGAATGCTCTCACTAAATAAATGGAAGGGAATGTCTCCAATTGGCTCAGCAGGAGTTCAGACTTCCCAGAATGGGAGGGTATTGACAGGCGGTTACACACTAATTCAGAGATCCTTGTCAACCACTGTTGGACAACAAATACATGACTCTAATTAGAACAGCACCAACAGAGTTTTTTTTTTTTTTCAAAGCAGTAAAGTTGATTTAATCTTGACCAGAGGCAGAGTTCACCTCAAATAAAGATTTTATTCTCATTCTGTCATTTAGTTTCAGGGTCATCAGATTCAAACTCATTTGTTTTTTTTCCCCACTGAACATAAAAGGAAAGTTCGAAGTGGCTCTTTTCAAAAAGCACCATGAAATAGTCAATATGACTTGTGCAATATACTGTATTGCAGGTTTTCTGAAGCCATATAATGGCTGTAGCTTGAAAACAGCTCTCAAATATGGGGCTTATGGTGCAGGCTGAATATCTATAACATCAAACATTCTCACATATTTCATGATCAAACACCATGACGTCCAGTCTGGTGAAGATTTTCAGTCAATAATGGATATATTTCAGCTTGCTCATCACACAAAGCTATTGTATGGAATATGCAGCCAAAGTCACATGGTCTACACTGGTCATTTTTGAGCTTGTCAGACCCTTTTATTTATTTATTTGATGAAAAAAAAAAAAAAAATTATTGCTTCATATTTCTCCTTCTCTTCAAAAGAGTTTAGAAAAACATTAGTAATGAGTGAGTATGACTGACATACAGTGGTGTGAAAACATTTTTGCCCCCTTCCTGTTTCTTTTTTTTTTTTTTTTGCATAACTGGTTGTGCCACACTTTGCAGCAACAACCGCAATCAAGCGTTTGCGATAACTGGCAATGAGTCTTTCACATCGCTGTGGAGGAATTTTGGCCCACTTTTCTTTGCAGAATTGTTTTAATTCAGCCGCATTGGAGGGTTTTCAAGCATGAAAGGACTGTTTAAGGTCATGCCACAGCATCTCAATCGGATTTCAGTCTGGATTTTGACTTGGCCACTCCAAAACCTTAATTTTGTTTTTCTTGAGCCAGTCAGAGGTGGACTTGCTGGTGTGTTTGGGATCATTGTCCTGCTGCATAAGCCAAGGGTGCTTGAGCTTGAGGTCACAAACTGACGGCCAGACATTCTCCTTCAGGAATTTCTGATAGAGTGCAGAATTCATGGTTCCATCAATTATGGCAAGTCATCCAGGTCCTGAAGCTGCAAAACAGCCCCAGACAATCACACTACCACCACTATGTTTGACTGTTGGTATGATGTTCTTTTTTATTAAATGCTGTGTTGGTTTTACGCCAGATGTAACGGGACACACACCTTCCAAAAAGTTTAACTTTTGTCGCATCAGTCCACAGAATATTTTCTCAAAAGTCTTGGGGATAATCACGATATTTTTTTGGCAAATGTGAGACGAGCCTTTGTGTTCTTTTTGGTCAGCAATGGCTTTTGCCTTGGAACTCTCCCATGGATGCTGTTTTTGCCCAGTCTCTTTCTTATTGTTGAATCATGAACACTGACCTTAATTGAGGCAAGTGAGGCCTGCAGTTCTTTAGATGTTGTTCTGGGTTCTTTCATGACCTCCTGGATGAGTCATTGTTACTCTCTTGGAGTAATTTTGGGAAGTTCAGCACTGTTACAAGTTTTCTCCATTTTTGGATAATGGCTCTGACCATGGTTTGCTGGAGTCCCAAAGCATTAGAAATTGCTTTATAACCCTTTCCAGACTGATACATGTCAACTATTTTGTTTCTCATCTGTTCTTGAATTTCTTTAGAACGCGGTATGATGTGTTGCTCTTTAGGCATGTTTCACTTTGTCAGACAGATTCTATTTAAGTGATTTCTTGATTCAACAGGTCTGGCAGTAATCAGGCCTGGGTGTGGCTAGTGAAATTTAACTCAGCTTTCTAAAATAATGTGACTCATACTCAAGTGACTTTTCTTATTAATATCAATGTTGTGCTGCATAATATATATATATTTTGATTTTCATTTGAATGTTAATTTATGTTCTGTAACATTGTAGATGTCTTTACTGTTACTTTTGATCAACTTGATGCATCCTTGCTGAATAAAATAATTTCTTCTTCCAAAAAAAAAAAAAAGACCTTTAAAAGTATACATAATCCTTATCAACTATAGTTTTACATCCACATCAGTGGTTGTTACAGAAATATTTTAGAGACATAATGCAAAAACACTGTGGCTTAAAAGAGGCATATGTGCAAGCTGCAAGTGGCAGGGAAAACAGGCACTCCTGTGGACAGTGCACATCAGTGCTGATTGCAGCTCACAGTACTTCCTGATTATGCTCCCATGGGCTGACAGTGGCATGACTTCTCCTGCAGCGTCCTTCTTTCTGTAGGGAACACCTGAGTACAGTCCCCTACTGGAACGGAAACTGGCGTGCGCCAACCTTTCCGAACCCCTGCCAAGGAACACATATGTCCGCCTGTTTGCTCGCTAGCCAGACCTTGAGGCAAAGGGATAGATATCAACATGGAGTTTTAGCTGTATTTCTTTCTCTATTTTTATAGGTCTCCTATGCAGCCCACAGAAAAGTGATTCACAGACAGAAGAAAACGTTCGGTCATACAGAACACATCTCACTGGAATTCTGCTGCAGAGTCTGGTCAAGAATGATAGGTCATGGTTGAATGAAGCTGGACATATTGTTATACTGTCCTCAAGACATGTCTGCATGGATATATTGAACTGTGTCTTTATAACTGAATCAAGGGATCTTTTCTAGGCCCTGGATCTGAACAATCTGAAATTGTAATATCACTTATTGCATATGCAATATTGACCTTAAGGAATCGAAAGTAAATAAACCCAAAACTCAGTGCTGTTGTAAGATGAAATTTTACTCTTAGAAACACACCTATCTATCTATCTATCTATCTATCTATCTATCTGTCTGTCTGTCTGTCTGTCTGTCTGTCTGTCTGTCTGTCTGTCTGTTAAAACACAAGAAAGCAAAACAAAAAACACAACAAACAGCAAACATTTGTTTTGTGTTTGTTGTGCTGTTTTGTTTTACAAACAACAAAACAACATGAAACAAAAACAAAATAAAAATTTTGTTTGTTTGTTTATTTTATTTTTATTTTTTTACAAACACACACACACAAAAATCAACAAAAACAACAACAACAACAACATGAACACATGAAACATAAAAATAACACAAAAAAAACAAAACACTTCATACTTTAGAAATTTAGAAATAGAAATGTAATTAATTTAATTAGACCTCCTGAGGTTGACAATCAACCACTGGATATGAGTTTCATTAAAAAAAAAAAAAATAATAATAATAATAATAATAATAATAATACAAAATAAACTATGGTAACACTTTATTTTAGGGTCTCTTAATTAGTTGCTTATTAGCATGCATATTACTAGAATATTAGCCATTTATTAGTAGTAATTAAGCATATATTAATGCCTTATTCTACAGCCCTAATCCTACCCAATACCTAAACTTAACAACTACCTTACTATTAATAAGTATAATATTAATAACTATTAATAAGCAGCAAATAAGGAATTTATTGAGGGAAAAGTCGTAGTTAATTGTGAATAAGTGTTCCCTATGCTAAAGTGTTACCTAAACTTTTAGGTTTTAACAATTTATTTTAATGGTTTTACGTCCTTTTTTTTTTGTACCATACTTGTGGAAAGTGTAAGAGACTAAACAGAGATAAACAGACATTACAATAGACCCACTTCGATCACAAAAAACTTTTCATTATGTTGTTTTATATTATGAATTCAGTGCAGTGCTGACAACATGGGTTCAATCACATAAGCAAGTGTTAGCTCAATGTACTAAGAGCATCTGGGGAATGCAGATAGATGGCTAAGCAGGATTGGAGTGGATGCTTGACATTTTGCAACTCCAGGGACAGCAGCCTGCAGCACGTCCGTACTGTAGCTCAGGATTATTCTCTTGATGTATTGATGCGACATAGTCATTGCTTTTCTTGTGTTCTTACATTAACATCATAAGTTATAGACCAATTAGAACACAGAGAAGCCACAGTGCAGCCATAAAGACACACATAGTCCTCCATAAATCTACTTTGGACCCAGAAAGACCTTTTGTTTTGATCAGGGTCTGTGTCCTGCAGGGTTGCAATGTGTCTGTAAATTGTCACTTAGAAGCTCGTAATTTCCATTCACCTTTAAAGCGCCTGCTATGCTAAACGATACAGCCACACAGTTCTGGGGTGGAAATAAAGAAGCTTATAGGCTTTACCTAGCAGGGGCCAACCATAGACAGCCAGTTTGGCAAATCCCTGCAAATACAACATCTGTGCTAATCAGGTTGCGTTGGAGGTTATGCTGCATTATTGGTCCTATCCATTAGGTTAATAGGATTTACACTGTTATGTTAGCAGACTCTGCGCTGTCTGCTTTAAACTGGGGTCTGTAAGGAACATTATGGACCGTATTTGCATTACACAAAGCCCAGAGTGACTTGTGAAATCAAAGTCTCTCAATACAAACACCTTCCACTAATCTCAGAAACTTTATTACTTTCATTAAACTTAATGAAAACATATAGATTACTGCATTTAAAGCCTCCAGGTACTGTATGAAACTCTAGCAGGATTGAATAAATCAAGACCATAAAATATTGAGAACGGGTTTATTTTCCACCACTTATGAGTTCCAGCCTAAGATTCATACATTATTGCACAGTTTATCAGCAAAAGGTCTCTTAAGTGATCAAATTACAATAAATGTCCAAATGTGATTTTGTTATCTTTTGTTAGACAGAAGTATCTTTCAATTTTAATCAGGAAAATCTCATTCAAAAGAAACTCATTTCATGAGGTCAGCGAGTAGATGAAGAAACCGGCTGTCTTTTTATCAATACTGGAGAAAGTATCAGGATAACGCTGGCTGTAGAATAGCTATTCTTTGCACATCATTTAATTTTTTTTTTTTTTTTTTCTAATTTCCAAGAGCCTCATTTCATTTTCAAAGCATCAATTTTCTCTACTTTGCCCTTATTTTAATTGCCGTTTTTGCCATCCCTTGTCTCCACTCAATTGCAATAATGAGATATTAAAATTATGGCATGAAACCAAACTTTTTGGCAGGCGCCAACAACCAAAATAGACCTTTTTACTAACATTCACTAGATAAAGAGCAATATTTGCAAAACAGAAACTGTGAGACCTTCCTGTGACACAGCTGACTATTCATTCTTGTCTGACCTTCCCGGAAATTTAATAAAGCCAATCCGAGAGGCAATTCATGGAAATGCTGTCAAACATCAACACGAGTACAGTCCAAGTGGGGAAGTAAAAGTTTTAGGTTACACTAAGAGAGACAACTTTCTCTACAAACAAGAGACTATTCCCTTCCTGTTGACTCTCAGTCTTAAATGTTGATCTTTTGAGCTTCCTCATCACTTGTCATTCAAATGTTCAAGAGGATGCAGTCGAAAACGTGGGTGGTTTTTGTCATCTCTGCATACAGAGAGAAAAGCCATACACAAGGGGCTGAGCTGGTGGATTGACAGGCGGCACTTAAGCATCCGTGCTGAGCCTGTTTCATGTGCTTTATTCCTACACGTTGAATATTAATAGAAAAAAAAAATTAACTACAACAACTCCCACAAACTTTCTCTTTTCATTTTTCTCTATATCTTCAGTTGCTGACATCCTCTACAGTACATGAGTAAGTTCAATGCATTGCTGAAGAACTGAACTTATGAAATGCCAGTATTTGCATTGGATATGAGATCACAGGATTCTTATTCCAAGGCACAGGACTGTCTTTTACCACATTTATATGCAAGGCCTCCTTTGTCCAAACCCCACAAGGCTTGCAAGTAGTTGAATCTAGATTCTACACAGCCCCCTGTGACAATGTCCTTGTTTTCAATGACATTTTAAATGGTGGAGCGCTTGTCTGATTGTCCAAGGTTAAGATAAGATTGCCAAGGCCAAGCAACCAGGCCTCTTCTGGACCAACCACCAATCGTTCACCTGCAACTAAGACTTGGACTAATCTTTCTGAAATACATGAGGGAGTAAACTTAAAATTATAAAAAGTTACATTAAAAGTAACATTTAAAAATGTATATTAAAAGTTACATTTTTAGGCTGGACTGCCTCGGCGGGCAATATCAAAATGATGGCCAATCAAATCAAAGAAGGCAGGGTTTACTGTTCACAGAAACCATCCATGAATTCATTTGAAAGAGTGCAAGGTATGTAAGTAGTAAAACATAATAATTGACAAATCTTCTAATGAAAGAAATTTAAAATCGCTTTAAATTTTTTGCCAATTATTTATTTTTTTAAATTGAAAAATAGGCTGTCATTTACAAAATTAATGTAATTGATAACTGAAAGTGACGAAACAAAAAGCATTTTACATTTTCAACATATTGCCCAAACAAATAAGATTGAATGGCTGCATATTTAAGTTAAAAATATTATTTGCAAACAGAAAAAATAGTATTCTTTTTATTTTTTTGTCCTTCTTTCTTTTCTTTCTTCCCCATTTCCCCAAATCATTTAATTATGTATTCATTTATGCATGTATTTATTTACTTAACTTTAACTTCCTTTAAAGGGGTGGTTGACTGTTTTTTTTCTAGGCTTGATTGTGTTTATGGGGTGCAGTCTAACATGTGTTCATGCTTCGTTTTTTTTAAAACGCATTATTTTTCATATAATTTACCTTTATTTCACACCGCTCTGTCCCTTCTCTGACAAACGCCTCGATTATTTCCTGTTTTTATGAAGCCCCTCCCTCAGAAATACGTGATGGGCTTTGATTGGTTAGCTGGCTCAGTGTGTTGAGATTCACTAAACCGCTAAACGTGCGTCTAAATGTCCCGGCATGTGCTCCGGTTGTATTGTAAACAATGGCGTCGTCTATATTGCTTATCAATTTGAGCCTGATTGAGACACAGAGAATATTAGTGAAGAGGATCGCGCAGAACCTGTGCAAGCATGGCTCTTAATGGTATGTTTGTTTGTTTGTTGTCTCATACTTTTAGATACGCTGTTATTATGCTACTGCTTATGTTAGCTTTTAATATCAAGTCAAGTCAAGTTGAGCTTTATTGTCATTCCGCTACATGCGGGGGCATACAGTGGAACGAAATGTCGTGCCTCACAGGACCACGGTGCTACATAAATACAGGCATACAACAATGGAGTAAAACAATATAAACCTATACACAACTATCCTACTGATAGATTTTGACTATAAATATACTATATATAAAAAGTACCTATACAAACTAAAAAATACAAACTATACGAATGCTTCAGATAAATACTGTACATGTGCAAGGAGAAACATTGAGTTCAAGCAGCTGGCTGGAGAACAGTGCAGGAGGATTTGTAGTGCATGAGCATGTAAACACATATTACTGAGTTCTTTTTGTGGGATTTGTGTACACACAGTAGTGTGTGTGAAAAGTGACTAGTGCGCATAGAGGAGGAGAGTGTGCTACTACAGGTGGTTTGTACAGGCCCACTCACCTGTGTGTAGCACACTTCGAATTGCACGTTACATGTTACAGGAGGTAGGGGGTTTGTATGGGGGTTCAGAGAGGGGCGGGGTGATTTGAGTTCAGGGCTCTCACAGCCTGGGGGAAAAAGCTGTTGAGCAGTCTGGCAGAGCGGGCTCTGATGCTCCGCACCGTCTCCTGATGGTAGGAGCTGGAAGAGACTGTGGGAGGGATGTGTTGAGTCCTTCACGATGCTATTGGCTTTGCTGGAGCATCGTGTGAGGAAAATGTCCAGGATGGAGGGGAGAGGAGCACCGATGATCCTTGCAGCTGTGTTCACTGTCCGCTGGAGGGTCTTGCGGTCTGCTGCAGTACAGTTCCCGTACCAGACAGTGATGCAGCTGGTCAGCACACTCTCAATGGTGCCCCTGTAGAAGGTGGTGAGGATGGGTGGAGGGAGACTTGCTCTTTTCAGCCGGCGGAGAAAGTGTAGGCGCTGTTGTGCCTTCTTGGAGAGTGACATGGTGTTGGTGGACCAGGTGAGATCCTCTGTGATGTGCACCCCCAGGAATTTAGTGCTGCTGACTCTCTCCACAGTCGAGCTGTCGATGGTCAGTGGGGGGGTGATCAACGGAGTTTCTCCTGAAGTCCATCACAACCTCCTTTGTCTTACTCACATTGAGGGACAGGTTGTTAGTGCCACACCATTCAGCCAGCTGTGCCACTTCCTCTCTGTAGTGAGTTTCATCATTGTTGCTGATGAGACCTACCACTGTTGTGTCATCAGCGAACTTGATGATGTGGTTGGAGCTGGACTTGGCAGTGCAGTCGTGGGTCAGCAGCGTGAAGAGCAGCGGGCTGAGCACACAGCCTTGTGGGGCACCTGTGTTCAGTGTGGTAGTGCTCGAGGTGTTAATATACGGTTTTATTCTGATTAAAGCTTTAATACAGTACGGCAACCGCACACGCGTCCATGTATAACGCTTCTCATTGCTATGTGAAAATTGGAACAGTTTGTTGGAGCTGATCTGACGATCTGAATGAGAGAGAGAGAGAGAGAGTTGCAAAGCAGGGGGACGCGAGGAACAGGATTGAGAACCGCTGTTTTAAAACATTGATTTTGAAACTTGTGAATCCATTAGAATCGTTAGAAGACAGAATCGCGATTCATATATGAATAGATTTTTACGTGCACCCCTAGTTTTCTCTTCCTCTTCTCTAAAGCAGCACAGCATGGCCTCGCCCCCTTCCTTACATGTTCCCGAGGGCGGGGTTTATCTTGGTCCGTGACGTATCAGACCCGGGAAGTAGTTTGTTGTAGTCCCTTACCAGCCGTTTTTGTAGGCATTAAACTTCCAGAATTTTAAAAGATGATATCTCTGTTTGCATTGAACTTTCAGCGCTGCAACATTGCATATATTGTTTATGCTCAAACAGCAACATTAAATACTAACTAACGTTACAAAAGTGAAATTGCAATCAACCACCCCTTTAATAATTTTACTTTACTTTAAATAAAAGGCATTTTCATGTTTAATGTGGGTTGCATAGGTTTTATAATAGTCATAGTTTATCATAGTCATATCATAGTTTTATAATATAAATATTATATATAATATAATTTATAATATAATATAAATATACAGTGTATAGTATAATATTCAGTATCTCACAGAAGTGAGTACACCCCTCACATGTTGGTAAATATTTTATTATATATTTTCATGTGACAACACTGAAGAAATTACACTTTGCTACAATGTAAAGTAGTGAGTGTACAGCTTGTATAACAGTGTAAATTTGCCCTCCCCTCAAAATAACTCAACACACAGCCATTAATGTCTAAACCGCTGGCCACAAAAGTGAGTACACCCCTAAGTGAAAATGTCCAAATTGGGCCCAATTAGCTATTTTCTCTAGCCGGTGTCATGTGACTCGTTAGTGTTACAAGGTCTCAGGTGTGAATGGGGAGCAGGTGTGTTAAATTTGGTGTTATCGCTCTCACTCTCTCATACTGGTCACTGGAAGTTCAACATGGCACCTCATGGCAAAGAACTCTCTGAGGATCTGAAAAAAATAAGTGTTGCTCTACATAAAGATGGCATAGGCTACAAGAAGATTGCCAAGACCCTGAAACTGAGCTGCAGCACGGTGGCCAAGACCATACAGTGGTTTAACAGGACAGGTTCCACTCAGAACAGGCCTCGCCATGGTCGACCAAAGAAGTTGAGTGCACGTGCTTAGCTTAATATCCAGAGGTTGTGTTTGGGAAATAGACGTATGAGTGCTGCCAGCATTGCTGCAGAGGTTGAAGGGGTGGGGGGGTCAGCCTGTCAGTGCTCAGACCATACGCCACACACTGCATCAAATTGGTCTGCATGGCTGTCGTCCCAGGAGGAAGCCTCTTCTAAAAATGATGCACAAGAAAGCCCGCAAACAGTTTGCTGAAGACAAGCAGACTAAGGACATGGATTACTGGAACCATGTCCTGTGGTCTGATGAGACCAAGATAAACTTATTTGGTTCAGATGGTGTCAAGCGTGTGTGGCGGCAACCAGGTGAGGAGTACAAAGACAAGTGTGTCTTGCCTATAGTCAAGCATGGTGGTGGGAGTGTCATGGTCTGGGGCTGAATGAGTGCTTCCGGCACTGGGGAGCTACAGTTCATTGAGGGAACCATGAATGTCAACATGTACTGTGACATAATGAAGCAGAGCATGATCCCCTCCCTTTGGAAACTGGGCCGCAGGGCAGTATTCCAACATGATAACAACCCCAAACACACCTCCAAGACGAACACTGCCTTGCTAAAGAAGCTGAGAGTAAAGGTAATGGACTGGCCAAACATGTCTCCAGACCTAAACCCTATTGAGCATCTGTGGGGCATCCTCAAACGGAAGGTGGAGGAGCGCAAGGTCTCTAACATCCATCAGCTCCGTGATGTTGTCATGGAGGAATGGAAGAGGACTCCAGTGGTAACCTGTGAAGCGCTGGTGAACTCCATGCCCAAAAGGGTTAAGGCAGTGCTGGAAAATAATGGTGGCCACACAAAATATTGACACTTTGGGCCCAATTTGGACATTTTCAAATTTACACTGTTATACAAGCTGTACTCTCACTACTTTACATTGTAGCAAAGTGTAATTTCTTCAGTGTTGTCACATGAAAAGGTATAATAAAATATTTACAAAAATGTGAGGGGTGTACTCGCTTCTGTACAGATACTGTGCCTATCAAAAAATCCTTTTTTTTTTTTTTTTTTTTTTTAAAAGAGTCATGCAAATGTTTTTCGGTTAAGTTCCAGTCTTTCCCAATAATGTTTTATTTTTATGTTTTAAGAGTAATTTGTTTACATCAAGACTACGTCCACATTACATTGTGCCCTGATGAAAATGTATTTATTTGGCATTTCTCTCTCTTTTTTTTTTCTTTCTTTTTTTTTCCATTACAAATGATCAGGATAACAATTTCAGTGAAAAGTTCACATGAATTTGTTAGTATTCTGCCTGTCTCCCTTTTGCCTTAATCACAGCATGCACAACACTCAGTTTCGACATGGATTACTGAACTCAACTACATGAACAGGTGTTGGCCTGCCATTATCTGTTAGCATGCGTGACAAGGTTACTCATTCCAGCATATAATAATGAAATTAGTTTTATAATAATTGTTATAAAACCTTACACTGAGAGATCTCTTATGCAAGTCTGGTAAGGTGATGTTAAGAATCATTTGTTGAGAGGATGTCTTCCTCGCCACAAATAATAGAGAATAGAGAAGAATAACATACAACCGGCTTGAGAGAGACCATAAACAAAGTGACTCTAGCCACAGTATGCATCTTTGACGGCTTTTATATCCATGATTTATGAGAGAGAATGTCTCATGAATGTCTCAATACTTCATGGTCAAATATGCACATAAAGCCAACCAAGCATTTGCTTTGGTTTTGCCAGCCTATTGCATTTTTATGAGTGTCCATATGAAAGTTTAGTCAGGTTCCTTGCAGAATGATATCCTGGAATTTCCCACACTCACGCAGGACAAACAAAATCAGAATTGAGGTGGGTATTGGAGGATTTCAAATATTGTAAGGACAAATACGGAATAAATATTGATTAGTTGCACATGGACATAGTCTGTAATCTGATGAGATTGTCTCTGTTGGACAGAGTATTGCTTCTTGTTTATTCAGTTTTGCAAGTTTTATAATTAGAATTTAACAAAGCCCTTAGAGAGTAATGCATTCTGTTACAGCACAGCAGAGGATTCAGGATAGGGCTGGAATTACTTCACAAAAGAAGAGTGTTAATTGTAAGGTTATTATTAGAACACCCCAATTAAATGTTTGAACATTCTGAAATGTTGTTAAACATTCTTCTGAGAGCCATTTAAGATTAGGAGTGTTATTTTTATGATAGTTAAAATACAAATTGTATTCAAAAGATTAATATAAATGAATACTGATGAAAACTAAAGCATGATTAACCCTACATGGTAGACATACGGTGTATTATTTTCTCCAATAGACTTTGTCATAAAATTGGCCCAATAACAAGAATAAATGGAGATTTCTGGAATATATATATATATATATATATATATATATATATAATTTTTATATAATTTAAAAGTTATCTGTTTTTGCAAATAAACTCTTCATATATATATATATGTATATTACACAGTGGGTACAGAAAGTATTCAGACCCCCTTAAATTTTTTACTCTTTGTTATATTGCAGCCATTTGCTATAATCATTTAAGTTCATTTTTTTTCCTCATTAATGTACACACAGCACCCCATATTGACAGAAAAACACAGAATTGTTGACATTTTTGCAGATTTATTAAAAAAGAAAAACTGAAATATCACATGGTCACAAGTATTCAGACCCAGGGGCGGACTTAACCAATAAGCGAGGTAAGCGGCCGCTCAGGGCCCCGGGGATCAGGGGGCCCCATCTGATATTGGCGAAACATATTTGCAGCGTTGAGCAATGTAGCCGTTCACAGACATGTGCGCTGATTTCTTGAACGCAGTGACCAGAAGTGTTTAAGTTAGAATCCACTTACCGATCAAAATGCCTAGTTTTTGTCAAGTGCTGAGTTCTGCAAGGTCGGGGATCATCTCATTATAACAAAGTGTAGATACGATGTAAATAAGAGATTCATTGTGCAGTGTAGAGCTTATTAACGGAACGTCGTGAGATCGCAATGAATTGAAGTGAGAGAGACAGCTATAGTGATTATGAGGGAGCGCTCTTTGCGCACATTCTAGGCTGACTGTCTCAGAACAGAGATATTCACCTCAGTAAAGAAAGTATTGTGTTTCAAGACACAATTTTATTTATCTTGATGTTTCAAAATGACTCTCTATGTATGCTTCTGTATGCTTCTCCTAGGCGCACCGGTGCGAACTGCCGCGTACTCGTATAAATGCACGAATGCAATCACTGATGATTTTCCCTTAATAATAGGTTTCATTTTCGATTTGTTTCTCGGCAAACCCTACAGTATGCCTTCAGAACACTTGGAATATATAATGAGTTGCCTGGGATAATTTTATGTTTGTAAAAAGATTGGAAAGGTTTACAATTTATTGAGTGGACAAGTGCAAGTTTTTTGTTGTTGTTGTTGTTGTTGTTTTGTTTGTTTTTTTGGATAATGTCTTCATTTGAAATCTCAAAAAATAAGGTAGCTAAATTTGGCTTTAGAACAGCATCAGGTTGACAAATTACTGGTTGTGACGGTACAAATAAACTATAAACTAGAGAGAGATAAGTAAAATAAGGGTTATAAACACTTTGAATATGGAATGAGTTGCATGGGAATTTTATGTTTGTAAAAAGGTTGAAAATGTTTACAATTTATTAAATGGACAAGTGCACGCATTTTTCTTTTCTTTATTTCTTTATTTCTTTTTTGATAATGTCTTCCTTTTGTGATCCGATAAAAAAAAATAAGGTAGCCTAATTTGGCTTTAGAACAGCAGCAAGTTGACTAATTACTGGTTGTGAAGGGATAAATAAACTAAAAACTAGAGCGAGCGAGCAAAATAGGGGTTAAGCATAAAAGGACACATAGTTATTGCATGGGGGCCCCATACCTGGAATTTGCTTAGGGCCCCCAAATCGCTAAGTCTGCCCCTGTTCAGACCCTTTGCTCAGTATTTAGTAGAAGCACCCTTTTGGTCTAAAACAGCCATGAGTCTTTTTGGGAAAGATGCAACAAGTTTTTCACACCTGGATTTGGGGATCCTCTGCCATTCTTCCTTGCAGATCCTCTCCAGTTCTGTCAGGTTGGATGGTAAACGTTGGTGGACAGCCATTTTTAGGTCTCTCCAGAGATGCTCAATTGGGTTTAAGTCAGGGCTCTGGCTGGGCCATTCAAGAACAGTCACGGAGTTGTTGTGAAGCCACTCTTTCGTTATTTTAGCTGTGTGCTTAGGGTCATTGTCTTGTTGGAAGGTAAACCTTCGGCCCAGTCTGAGGTCCTGAGCACTCTGGAGAAGGTTTTCGTCCAGGATATCCCTGTACTTGGCCGCATTCATCTTTCCCTCGATTGCAACCAGTTGTCCTGTCCCTGCAGCTGAAAAACACCCCCACAGCATGATGCTGCCACCACCATGCTTCACTGTTGGGACTGTATTGGACAGGTATAGTGCCTAGCAGTGCCTGGTTTTCTCCACACATACCACTTAGAATTAAGGCCAAAAAGTTCTATCTTGGTCTCATCAGACCAAAGAATCTTATTCAGGTGTTTTTTAGCAAACTCCATGCAGGCTTTCATGTGTCTTGCACTGAGGAGAGGCTTCCGTCGGTCCACTCTGCCATAAAGCCCCGACTGGTGGAGGGCTGCAGTGATGGTTGACTTTCTACAACTTTCTCCCATCTCCCGACTGCATCTCTGGAGCTCAGCCACAGTGATCTTTGGCTTCTTCTTTACCTCTCTCACCAAGGCTCTTCTCCCCCGATAGCTCAGTTTGGCCGGACGGCCAGCTCTAGGAAAGGTTCTGGTCGTCCCAAACGTCTTCCATTTAAGGATTATGGAGGCCACTGTGCTCTTAGGAACCTTAAGTGCAGCAGAAATTTTTTTGTAACCTTGGCCAGATCTGTGCCTTGCCACACTTCTGTCTCTGAGCTCTTCAGGCAGTTCCTTTGACCTCATGATTCTCATTTGCTCTGACATGCACTGTGAGCTGTAAGGTCTTATATAGACAGGTGTGTGGCTTTCCTAATCAAGTCCAATCAGTATAATCAAACACAGCTGGACTCAAATGAAGGTGCAGAACCATCTCAAGGATGATCAGAAGAAATGGACAGCACCTGAGTTAAATATATGAGTGTCACAGCAAAGGGTCTGAATACTTAGGACCATGAGATATTTCAGTTTTTCTTTTTTAATAAATCTGCAAAAATGTCAACAATTCTGTGTTTTTCTGTCAATATGGGGTGCTGTGTGTACATTAATGAGGAAAAAAATGAACTTAAATGATTTTAGCAAATGGCTGCAATATAACAAAGAGTGAAAGATTTTAGGGGGTCTGAATATTTTCCGTACCCACTGTATATGAGCAATATCACACGAGTAGAAGTGCAATATGGATGTATATCGCACGGCTATGATTCGGCCGTAGGTAATCACAGCCGTGCGATATACAGCCATATCTCATGTCTACGAGTGTGATATTGCCAACCTGGTCTCATAAATATACGTACCTCTGCACACTTTTTGTGTGACACCGTTTTACGTACCTTGCTGCACGTTTCGCCGCAGTTTCAAATAGAAATGTCCACTGAGTGGCGCTAAAACACCGGTTCAATATGTGAACCCTGGCACGTTTTTATTACGTAGATATTGGTACGTATTGCTGTTTTTTTATTACGTTGCTTCAGATACGTATTGTGGCAGTTCAGAATTCAAATATCCGGGGACTGTCGCTATAGGTTAATGCTCTATCGTGTTGGAAATATGCCCTACACCAAATCCAGCCCTAAACCTACCCAATAGTGTTAACAAATGCAAAACTGATATAAAAACATATTAGCTGATGCAACTGTGCCATTTGAACTTCCTTTTGCGCAGATTTTAACTGCTTTGTCAAACCGTAGTTACACGGGATTCGAACCGGTGCTTCTCGTCTTCTAAGTCCATCTCCGTACTCCGTGAGCTACCGAACAAACTTATCATCTATGAAAACACATAGATATGAAGCTGGATGTGTGCGATGCTAACGTTCAAAAGCATCAGTTTTCAAATCTCCCAGCATATTAATATGATATATTAATAAAACGAAAATTACGCATTACTAATCGCAACTCTGTAAATTTGTGTGAAAGTGTTCATTTATTTTGGAAACTGCAGCGATATGTACTTATTGGTACGTATTTCGTGTCAAAAAGGCTATTTTAATGTTTTGAAGAGAAAAATAAAATGTCATATGGCTTACAAAAAGCATATTGGTTTCTTTAAAGATTTCCTTTTTAATTCTGAGCATTTATTTTTTTCTCCCTGAATAGCAAGAAAATATGTTGGCATGTATGGCAACACTACTCCATAAAGTGTTAAAGAGAAAAACAATACCTGACTAAACAGTTACAGATTTCAAGTACAATCTTTTTGGACCACAAACAAAAATAAGACAGATGACTTTGTATTATCACATTCAAATTCAGAGGAGCTTTTCCCAAAGCTCAGAACCATTAGAATCTCAAGACAGCCACAAGAACAGCTGGTCTTCTTCTGTTGTGCATGTAAATTGCATTTCCATTATGGTTAATCAAGATGTTAACACTTCACTCCCAGCATCCAACATCATCTTATTAAGAAGAAAAGCACAGTAGTATTCTTCATTCAGCTCACATCACAGTGATTTATTTAGCGAACATATAGTCATATTTCAGATGGTCTGCTTTTTAGGATGACCCAGACCACAACAAAACATCTGCCAAGATGTACTGTATACTCAAGCTAGATCATGTAGAGTTCACATTGTAATATTACTATGCAGGATGTGCCAAAAAATGCTTTTAAATGTCTCACTCAGGGTTAGTCTGTAAATGAGGGTTAAAAATGAAGGCAACATTTTAAATGGCTTTTCTTGATCAGAATTCATCTGCTTAATTATTTAAACGTTTTTGCTGCACATAAAGTGGCCATGACTTAAAATGTGCCATCTTTGTAACAATTACCTATTTAGATTAATTTTGAAATAGTCTCTAGAGTTATAACAACTTAGAGTGCAAAGCACTAAACACAGCACTAAACTGTTTACATATTTCATCTCATGTGCATGGAGAAATGTGCACGTTTGCTGTCTTAAACTAACAACAAAAATCGTATTAACACACATCCTGACTTCGCAAGACAACAAGTTACGAACTGCGGCAACAAAATCAACAACAACAGTGTAAATAAAACTGGCAAACAGTCAAACAGCGCAACCATATTAATAATTCATGCCCCAGTGCGTACTGGGAAGTCCAGCTTCAGAGTAACCAGTATGCGTGCAGCTAGTAAAATAAACATTTGCACTACAGAGATGCAAGGCTGTGCATAGTGGTTTTGCTTCAGAAAAACTGATTTTAACTAACATAAAACCACTTATCATAAAGTAAATAAAAATGTCCTTACAATCAAACATTGAAATTGATTTTACGATGGACAGGCCAACAAAATCCAAACATTTCAGTAGCCAATAGATCACCAACAAGCCTAAACAATTTAATGGCAATAATAACTAAATCAACACAAAATGTTATAGAATAATATATATGCTATTCTATATATATATATATATATATATATATATATATATATATATATATGTGTGTGTGTGTGTGTGTGTGTGTGTGTGTGTTAATGAAATCTGTAGGCAGTTTGAATAGTAAGTAAACACAAAAATATTCTTCTGTATTATTTATTAGACCTAAGAATGATTTTTACAGTGTAAAAATGTTTTAGAGCGAGGGAGAAAAAATTATTTTAAACTCATGAGGGACGCCCTGCCTCATGACTGGCACAAATGGTAATTCAATGTGAACATCACAGCCTAGGAAAGTGTGATTATGGGCATGTGTTCAGCCTGCAGGTGTGTATGTGTGTGTGACACATCATTTCACCCATGTGGCAACAGACAGAATTGTAAGTGAATGAACGAACATGTGTTGTAAATGAGAAAAAGAGAGACAGACAGAAACTCTGGAGTACAGTATGTGTATCTCTCTGTGTGTGTGTGTGCTGGTTATGTTCACTGACGCGTTCATTGAAGCAGTGTGCACTCTGGGACTATGTCCGAAATCTTCAAAATACTGCCTTATCAGACAGCATACAGAGACGGGAAGGCATCAAGACAGGTGAAAAAAAAAAAGGTAGTAATCAAATGAAGGCATAAAACAGTAACAATGTAACAAATCTTTTAAAATATGATGAAAATATAACGGTTCATTTTCTTTTGGGGTAAACAAAGCTACTTAATTAATTGTTCAGCTCTTTTAATTTATTCATCCAAAATGTCCCAAATTCCATGACATACCATGTTATACTGTAAATTAAATTTTCTTTTTACTGGAATCCGTTGGTGTTTTGAAATCAAACATATCCCCAGATATCCCACAATCATTTGCATGTCATTTGGCGACTGACTGAAAGAATAAAATAGTCAATGTTATCAATGATTCTATTTCTACCGAGAAATAAAAACTGTTATTAAATATTCACTTACTAATCTCAAAATCTCATTTGAATTTGTTCTAGATCTTCCGATGTGATGGTACAGTGCCTGGAAGCCAGTGTGAAACCAGTCTTCACACAAGAGCGCCTGACTGACTGGGCAGCTGCCGTCTGTTTGGAGCTCTGGATCCGTGCAGCCCTAGGCCTAGGTTGAAGCGCACACCTGATTCATGGCATCTCTTCTCGCACCTGCAGGCAATCTTCTGACAGCCTAACTAGGCCACAGCAACAGATTGAGCCATACCCCACAACCTTTTGTCATTTCATAATAATAAGAGCTGCTCAGCCTGGCAGAGCTCAAAACAAATCTTCACACATTACTGTATCATATGAGCCCATACCGAATTTCTTTTCAGGCTACATATTTGTATGCAAGTCATAGACATACTTTGTATCCATGAGACAACTTGGTTTTTCAGTGCATGTGATGTGGTTCCACAGAACTCCAAAATATTATTGAAACAGTAATATACCCGAAGCTCAATTTGAATAAAAGCATGCAGGTTTCAGACATGTGACAAGCAAAGAATGGAGTACAGTAGTGACATGCTTTTCAGCAACCTTGAATAAGGAAGTATTTTTGTTTGTTTTTTAAAAAAAAATGAAAAAAACAGACAAAAAAGCACACACTAGGGTACAAGACTGTGTACTTATCAGCTTTAATAAGGGAAAAATGTAGCCTACAATCCCACGAATCATTGTGAGAGGCAAATAATGGAAAAATATAAAATTATAAAATATTAATCCATTTTTTGATTGATCTTTTGCTTATTTATACAGAAACAATATATTTTATGTTATTGCAAAATGTAACTACATACAAAGTTTGAGAGCAAAGGGACACTGACTACAGTACTATGTTATTTGCAATGCTTCATGGGAGTAGACAGATACTAAAAAGTTTTCTATTATCTGACTGGTGAAGATTTATTTGCAGAATCATGGGGTAATGTAGTTTTTCCACCAGGAATTCCACTGTTGGTGGAGTGATTATTTGGTGGAACATGACTATTTAATTTAAAAAAATTGCTTCAACAAAAGCATATACCTTCAATTAACAACCTTTCAACTATCAGTAGGTTTGTCTTCAATGTTTTATAAGTTGGTTACTATTATAAATCATTTCCCCATAATGAGAATTTTAACTGGAAAACAAATGCTGCACTTTATAACACAATTTCAATGTTGTTATTAGCCAGCTAGCCTAATTGTTAAGAACAGTTCACTATTTTATTTTATTTTTTAGTTTTATTTTTGCCTTTTATTACAACAGGACCATGTAGAGCGGACAGGAAGCGAAGTGGGAGAGAGGGGCAGGATCAGGAAAGGTCCTAGAGCCGGGATTCGAACTCGGGATGCCGAAGCTCAAAGGCACAATACGTCAGCGTACTGTCCACAAGGCTATCGGCACTGACAAAACAGTTCACTAATTTAATGTTGAAGTTGTCGGTTCATCATTCTCAGCTTTTAAATGCCTAAGGTCGCAAAACTGAAACCCTGCTGTTTCAATAAATACTGGAGATGTTACATCTGCATTCAGGAATTGTATTGTCTTTGTAATATTTCTCGAGTCCAACATACCTGCCTGCAGCCATACAGGTGCACGAGGGGTGTTTATATATTGTTTCAAGATCTATTAAAATGCTGGATATATTTGTCTCAAACTCTAACAACTCAATACCACATAATACCTTATTGATTCTGTGAAAAAGCCTTATGAATTCTTAATTAAAATTCCCAATTGAATTCTCTGTTAAAATGCGAGCATCAACGTGTCTTCTCACTATCTATCACCAGATGTTGCCGCACTCCTTTGAGAACCTTCAATACGTGCGTGAGGGTGTGTGTGTGTGTGTGTTTGAGAGTGTGTTTGTATGTGCTGCAGATCATGCGGAAACTGCTCTCGCCCACATTGACATTCACCCCTGTGCGCCCCTGCTGTCATCCTGTCAGCATCGTCACAGGCGCTGGCCCAGCCAGGAGAGCTCCCAGACAGACAGACCGGGCAAATGGGAGCTGTGGACTTCAGCAACATAACAACGGCCTTTCACCAAAAGCCCTGCTGACCAGCATCCAGCACCATGTCAACCCTCACCACAGAAACCAACAGTTCCCACCACCCCCAGGGCTCACACTGTCAAACAATGGCACAAAAGCCCATACAAACAGCTTTGTGGGCACACAAAGTGGCCCCAGAAAGTAGTTGGACACTTCAGTCACATTTAACAATGAATCTCTTTGCTTTACATAATAAAATCAAACCAAGAAACATTAATTTAAAGAAACAAATACATAGCATAAACAAACTTGGGCCAAAGATGTGAAAATCTGACCACTTATCCATTATCTATTAATTTATTCACAGAACACATTACAAATATAATTCAGGCATAAAACACCTCTTCTATATTTTTCATATTTATTTCATTTTCTTTATTTTAATATTTTTCAGAGAGCATAAAGTCAAAAATGTCAGGGTGACACAACTGATGTCACAAAAAAAAAAAAGACTCCATTAAAAGAATGAAATTATTTAAGCAGACTGGCATAATCTTTTTTTACTACTTATTAATATTTGAAAAACATTTATCTGCAAAAGTTAAAACATAAAACAAGAAATTATTGTGGGAACCATGCAGGCTCTGATGACTGTGTCTCAAGGTCAGTAAGTCTTTTAAAATATGTAAAATAATATAAGTAATTACATAGTAGTATATAATTATATACTGATTATAATGTATAAGTATTTAACCTACTTTTTAAGCAAAATATTTCACTTTTTGTGAGGGGGCTCAAATGATCAATCAAAGATAAAAAAAAAAATAACAGCTTGGATGTCAAATCTCGCTACTTTTTTTGACATTTTGCATCTACTGCAATGAAAGTCATACAATTTTAAGTGCGACATGGACACAATCTATTTGATGTTTTTGAAGGAAGTGTATTTATCAAAAATACAGTAAAAGTAGTAATATTGTGAGATATTATTACAATTTAAATTACATATTAAAACATATTAAAATAGAAAATATTTCTTTATTCCTTAATTCTCAGCAGCCATTACTCCAGTCTTCAGTTTCAGAAATCATTCTAATATGCTCATTTGGTGTTCAAGAAACATCTTATTATTTTCAGCGCTGAAACAGCTGTGCTACTTAATATTTTTTTGTGGAAACCATACAAATTTCTCAGGAAAAAATATAAGAAATACATAGAATTACAAATCTTTTGTAACATCATATAAATACCTTTATTGTAACTTTATCAATTAAATTCATCCTTGCTGAATAAAAACAACAACAATAAAAATCATACTGACTGCAAAAATTTTGAACAGCAAGTGTCCAAATACTTTTTGGGACCACTATATACACCACTGTGAAAAACATGTTGGCTCAAACATGGCTAGACAGATGCAAATACACAAACACATGCTGTGGCACTGGCAAATCCAATGATAAAGCCATTGCCAAAGCCAGACACACCTGAGTGCTTTTCCATTACCAAGCCCTGTAGTAATTTACTGTTTAAATTCAACACAAAATACAAAAATGAGTTGGTGGCACATCAGGGCACTGCCAATAACACGCCTTCAAAGAGCCACTCTTCACAGCAAAACTCCTGTTGAGCAGAACCGCAAAAACATCATTTCTCAGAAAAGTTTCGAACCAAATGAGGCATTTGATTTAACATTTCAGTTCATATCTTAACACTTAACACCAACTGAGCGCTGCTCTCACGCTGCGTGTGCGCGTACAATCCCATAAACAACTGCTTAGATTTGCTGCTCTGCTCAATGCAATTTCGTCGCTCGAACCAGCATTTTATTTACAGAGAATAAACAAAGGAAGTCACTCTGCACCACAGAGACTGGTGTGGCGGAAATAGACCTTACGAGTCTACCCTGAGAAAGAAAAAACAAACCCAGAGAAATGAAATATCGGCCCAACAGATAATGTACCACTGCGGCATTATTGGCTGGGTATTTTATCAGTTTTTGCTTGAGAGACATCGGTGGCAAAATACTCCCTCTTCACTGACGCACGCGCGGGGTGGGGTGGGAAGGAGGGTGCTTATCAGAGAGAGGTGTCAGGGCAAAACATTGCACCGCAGCGGCTAGATACAGCACTAATGCAAGCAGCTTTCCTGTCAGAGGAGATGGAGGCAGACACAGAATATGCTTGGTGAAGGAGATTAGATAAAAATAACGGGATCCATCCCCGTGTCGTCCGGGGTGTAGCGGGTATCCTGATAAGGGATTCAGATTTATGTAAGGAGGGAGCAAAAGGAGCAAATATGACATTTTGGAAACGAAATAAGGCAGAGAAAAGAGGCAGATTTAAAGGTTGAGGCATTGGGGGTTAAAGTAAGCCCGGGAACAAAAGATAGCCACGTAAGGGTGCTACACTGGCTGTTACACAATGTATGACATCAAAATCAATTTTCTGTCGCATTTCTTTGCAGCCATCATGAAAAGAGAAAGATCTCTGTGCCAGCTTCTGCTCAACATCTTCCAACTGGTTCTATGCGATCTAAACACATGCACTGTTACTAGGACTGTCAAAAATTGTATTTAAATTAATTACATGATTAATCAAATAAACTGCACATATTCATATTAAATCCAAATTATTGTGGCAGGCGAAAGCTTTAAATAGACACAAAGTGGATTTTCAAGCCAAAATACAGTGTTAGCTTCCCCCTGTACTGGAACACTGTACTAAAATACACTGACAGAGTTTCCTGCAATACTTATTTAGCAGCACCACAACACCACCACTGATTGTACAATGCCCAAAATGATGGACTCTTATGAGCCAGTACTTATTAGAAAATCAAAAACTTACAATAAAAAAGTGAATTCTAATTCCTAAAAGAATGACTCTAATGAGCTGGTTCTTTGTAGTGAACCTAACACATACAGTAAAACAACTGGACTCGTATGTGAATCAAAAACATACAGGGAAAAAAACAGCTGAAGTCAGATTCCTGAATAAATGATTCAAATAAACCACTTATTTTTAGTGAATCAAAAACATACAATGCACGCAGTGAAGTCCGATTCCTTAACAAAAAAAAATTTTGATTCAAACAGTAAAAGTCATATTCCTGAACTAATGTCTCTAATGAGCCAGTTCTTTTTACTGAATCAAACTAAAGTGAATAAAGCTCACATCTAACTGTGAGGGGTTTTAAGGCGAGACACTGCAGGTGAATAGGGTAAATTTTTTTACTAATAGTTATCACTTTACTTACCTAGTAGATTGATTACATTCATAATTGCAAACATTTTTTGTATTACAAGTTTTCTAAAATGTTAGGTTTAAATATGCAAATGAGGCATTATTTAATGAAATATGCACTAATTTGCATACATTTCTAGTACAAAAATCTAAACACTGGATTAAGTCAGTTTCAAAATTCTTGTTTAATTTTTTTGACATATTACAGTCAAAAGTTTTTACAGAGGGAATTTTGGGTATCTCATTTTGTCACTCCATAATTCAGAAAATACTGAGAACAGACAGAAAACACTATATTTTGACAATTTTGGGGGGATTAAAATGTTGTATATAATCAAGTAAATTATATATGAACAAATCCCTCTGTAAAAACCTTCAGGATATAGACAGGAATAAATATGTAAAGTTTGGTGTCTGTAAGTGCTACTGAAGTGGAGATTTATGGCTCAGTGTAGGAGAAAAAACTCATTTTGAGAAAACGGCCTTTAAAAATATGTATTGTAATTGAAATCTATTGACACAAATAGATAAAGTGCTATAAAAGAAACACTTAACAGTGTCTTTTGGATGTTTTCGTTCTACTAGTCTGAAAAAACACTTTATAAAAAACCAAAAAGCCCAAAATCTCAAAATTGACAGGTGCATGAAAAAACAGTGTTTTTGCCTGCAGTGTCTCCCCTTAAATAATACTTGAGTTTGTTGCGAGTTTACTATTATTTAATCTAAAGTTAAGACCAATTATTGGATTACAATTGTCACTTTTATTTTTTCAAAATATTTCTTACAATTTCTAAAGAAAAAAAAAGAATTACTAAGAACAATCAAAAGCAGAACTGTTCAGTTTTGTATGGTTCCCACACTAAGTTCTCTGTAAACTTTTTTTTTATTTTACCAAAACCCAGCGATTCTCTTCTCAAGTCAAGACGCCGGTTTGGCTCATCCAGTTGCAGGCCTCTCTATCATTCAACACAAACAGAACCTCCCAACGGCCCTGAGCCATCCTTCTTTCATGATCAGAGCCATAGATTTGTAGCATGTTTTATTCATGAAGTTCTCTTTTGTACATGCCTGACCAAGTCTTTCCTCACACACTTTAATCTGAGTAATCACTAGTGAGTTACGCATCTCTGCTATTTCTTTTCGGGTCCATGGGGGACCAATTACAGGCTATTAAGAGAGAGAGACAAGACAAAGGCACAGGGAGGCGGAGACAGAGATGCAATCGTGATTTATAAGAGGCTTTCATGGTGCGATGGCTGCTTGACATAAACACCCGGATATAGTTTGTTGTTGCTTCTACCATCTTTTCTCTCTTAAATTATTCATGCTGCTCCACTAAAAATTGGTAACATAAATAGAGGCATCAGAGCCGAGCCATTACACCACACCCTACGAGACCGTTCCTGAGAGACGGCAAACGAATTTCGGCTGTCTTCTTAGGAAAATAGCTCAGGGTGTGAAGATTCGAAAATCTCTCATTATTTCGCTCTTCGTTTGATCAGCCTAATGCTGGAACTAATGCAAGCGGAGAATTAACGTGCATTAGTTCTACTGAAGGCTAGATTCAAAAGCACAATGCTTTTTTATTTTTTATTTTACAGACATCATTTTTTTTCCAGAGTAATTTACCCCGAGAGCCTGTGGAAAACATCGGTGTGCTGCATGCTCAACGGAAACCTCTAATAAATTGAAGTCCATATATCTTTGACTTCACAGTTTGTCTTCTCAATCAGCTAATGCTTTCGAACATCTTGGTTTGATGGGCTGCAAACAAATGCACACAACTTTGCAGATGCTAGTGGACGTCATCTGAAAGGGAGCTAATGAGTTTTCAGCTTAAATAATTCAGAAGATCCTTTCAGCGTCAGTTAGTCAGTCATCCTGAATGTCCACTTTGTCCTTTTCAAGTCAAACCATGTGGCATCCTTGCAAACCGCTCATGTCATTGCCTTGCAGTGTTGTCACCCTCCATGTAGGGGAAAAAAGCCCCATCCGCTCCCTGGAATCTGCTCAACCTTGGTGACAAGATTGATGGCTGAATAAAACTCACAAACGACCGGACACTTTTGGACTCTCATCCACCCTCGATCCCCAAACGGCAATACATGCACATATATAAACACACACATACACACTCACTCACACTTTCCCCCCGGCCTTGTCCTGACACACCTCGGGTTGCAAAGCTGCTGGGAGATTCAAGTTTGACTGACAGGCAGCCATTTTTCTCTCGAGGGGGTGTCAAGGTTACTTTCCTTTTCCTCTGTATCATGGACAAAGTTCAAAATAAAGAGAAGTCCTACAGGGAAATGTGACTTTATAATCAGGACTTTATAATCAAAGCTTAGGATAAAAAAAGAACAAGGCAGGGAATATAATATGCTAAACTGCTTTATCTAAAAGCTTGATTTGTTTCTGAGAAACAGCAACTTTGGATTCACAGCACACTGATTTTCGAGTTCTGGGACAAAACAGGCAACAACAGTGGGAAAAAAAAAGGTTTATGTGTCAAGGATTATTATTATTTTTTCTGTTCAGCATGTTCTGAGGTATTCACCTGTGTTTAGGTGCAATCTCTGCTGTTTCCATTGTCTCATAAAATGTGATTTTCACTCTATATGGGTCAATGCTGCAAAAATATTGACAAAATCCCTTCAAAGATTGAATTAATTTAGACCACAGGATGGTTTCAAACTGATCTGTCACAACAGAAAATTGCCATATTTTGCACACCACACATGTAATAAATCCAATAGCCATTTTGTTTTGTTGTATTTGTTTCCAACTATAGAGGCTATTTAAAATGCAAAATCATTTCTTGACAATTTGTGTGACTGAATTGGCATATGGCTGTGATAAGCACAATTACTTATAATTGTAAAAAAATTATGCAACTCAACAGAGCCTGTATAATGTTATTCATTATTATTCACGATGAAGACTTACTATGATTTTGCCTAATTATAAATTAGTTTTTTGTAAATTTCAAAAGAGACATATCCATGAATGTTTTATAATAGTGGTAGATATTTAAATTCCTGTTTTTCTTAAGTTTTCTCTATATGTTTAAAACATCAGAAAAACAGGAATATAAATATCCATTTATCTATTATACACACATATTTAGAGTGGTTTGGCTCAATGTTTAACAATCAGTCAGCAACAATAATTCTAGATCATAGCTCATGTCCTAAACCTTAGAATCATGATCATTTATGCTACAGATACATTTTAGTGGATCGTTCATGTTACATGTGTTTGAGCAAAACATATGCAATATTCAAATCGAAGATCTTTTGAGATGATGACAAAAAATGTAGCAATTGTAAATGCCTTTTAGAAAAACAATATATCGTTTTAATGGTTCAAATATTGTTAAATAAATAATGTTATTCTGAAATAGATGACAAAAGCAATTATATCTCATGGTTTTTGCTAAATTATACAGTAACCAGTCCATTAGCAATTAAGGATCTTAAATATTCAGCATATTTCATGAAAAATCCATGAATTTAAAGCTTTAGAGGCAGAATGATTCATTCCTATATTGTGACCTTTATTTCTGCCTCTGGCAATGCATTTCCCACAAATCCCTAAACAAAAAGCAAACTTCTGAGAAACAGAACTGATATAAATGTAGCACCTGAGTGAGATGCATCTAGCCCAGGAAAAACTAAAAGCATTTTGTCTCAGGGTTATTCTACTATAGTTGCTGTCTCTCTGCCTCTATCTGTCCATGAACTTTCAGTTCATCTAAAAATCAAAATCATCTCAGTACCCAAAAATTACTGAGAAAAAAAAAAAACAATTACAAGGGGGGATGTGAGAAGATATGACCCTGAGAGGATAAGAAAGGAGACAGCAAGAATGAATTGCCGCACCATTCCTTCCATCTTTAATAACTCTCTTATTTTGAAAAAAAAAAGCAGCAGCCTGAACCAAGGCCAAGCTTTGCTGTGTGCCTTTTATGAGATCCAATGAATATACAGTTTTTGGAAATGGCCAATCATGCCATTCACCAGAATATCTACATGCCTAGCAACCAGCAGTTCCTTGGTGCTTTTGTTTTTACCTCAATTAGAAATGTCAGTGCTACAGGGAGAAACATTTTTGGTGGGGAATCTATATTCATTTAACCAAGGCATCCCGTTTTCAAATAAACCTCATTCCACTCTGCTTTGATTGGAATTGGAGGTATTTGGTAGCACTAGAAAATGTTTCTCAACAGGGATCAGAATCAAAGAATTTAACTGTTTCAGTACTAATTCAAGTTATTTTAATGAACAAATATTTGGAAAAGAAATGCAACTTCTAAATGATGCATAATATCAATAGCATTTTTAAACAATTCTTGTCAAATGGTGTGCATATGGTAAACAGACTTAAGAATTCAGTTATTTTAGAGGCTGCATAAATGCTATCCAATTACTGGCCTCATATATTAAACAACAATACTAAACAAACAACATTTTAACAGTTTTCACTCATTTATGTAACTTGAAAAGTCATTTGTTTGGAAGCCACCATTTTTGATTCACTACAAAGCATCTCTTAAGAGCCATTTGTTTTGAACTGACTAACAAAAAATGGTTCATAGGAGTTATTGCAATTGTGCAAAACTATTTTTTAGACTATAGATTCAATAGCGATTGATTGAGTCGACTGAGTATTCCATCTGGACTGGAAGATGCATCATCCAAACAAACAACATTTCAGTTCCAAAATGGAACTGCTTCTGAAAAACAGGTTCTTGGTTCCCACATTCTTTTCAGGGCAAGTTAGAGGTTTGTGTGCAGTGTTAAACTCTATGTTTTTGACAGTTCAATTTAGTCCTGTGGCGACAAGAACCAGACATGCTTCAATGTCTGCGTAACATAAACGCAGAGCACCCAATGCAATACTTCACACCACTCACTTCCTGTGGGCATTAATTTTAAGCAAAAGCACAGTGTGTGAAGCTCTCTGTCCCTTTAAACAGCTCAATCGCCAACCGCCCTCACTCACTCCATCAGTGGAAGCCCAGCCGATGCAGGGCTCCAAACTTCTCGAGCTGGGAAAGGCATACATCAAATCTCTTTGTCTGACAAATCCCTTGTGGGCCCTGCTCTCCCTCCTGTTCCGAAAGAGTTCCCGCTGCTTATTTTATTTATATGTCCCTTAAAATCCTACTAGAGCGTTCATAAGACATGGCTTTTTGATTCCTGCTATAATTCTGCAAGAGGTTTTGCATATTCATTCAAGACTCTTCATAGTGACACATAAGACATTATCATATTCAGAAGCTGACTGAAAAGCTCTGCAGGGTTATTATCGTTAACTAAAACTAAACTAAAACCATAAAAAACTGTTTTGTTACTTGAAATAAAATGAATGTTAACTGAAATGAAATTAAATATAACAAGAAACCTAAACTTATTTTATTTTTGATCAATTATTTTAACAACAGTGTTTTTTCTTTATGCAACTGACTTCAGCCGTCAAATGTAGCTCATTGGCATGAAAAAGTTGACTGCTACTTGCGAAAATGCGCTTTGATAGCTTGTCGAAGTCTGACGCTAAAACACCAAGAGTTCAAAAGCTGCAAATGCATTTATGCAGCAGCAGTACCCAAGGTTAAAAGCTCATTCTGGTTGCGTACCATCTGTAGTTGCCAAAGCACACATTTTTGATTTTCATTTAGTTTAAAGTATGATATATAAACATTAAAAAAACATTAAAAACATAAATAACTAAAGATTAAATATTTAAAAATTAACAAAACTAAAAATCATTGCAGCTTTAACCAGAAACTGGTTAAAAAATAATAATAATAATAATTTAGATTATTAATAAAAACTATAATAATATATTAACGATAACACTGCTGCTCTGTCTAACCACTGACTGGCTTAATTTGCATGCCTGAATGTATGCTGATCAATGAAAATGAGAAGGCAAAGTCCATATCTCCTTTTTCTATTTATGAAAGCCTTCCTGCTGAAAAGAGGAAAAATAGCCTCCTGCAGGGGAGTTTTCATGCTGTTAGCATGAGTTTGAATGTATTTCTGTGTTCGTGAGCTTGTGTTTATGTTCTCTCAAACCAGCACCGCTCCAAAGCCCCCGCTCCCTATGTCGATATACATTCACTGACATACTGTACTGTACTGTTACTTACAAAAATGTGTTATATATCAAACACGATTTTAACCTGGGACCCTTTCACTCAAAGCAAAAAGCTTACTTCAAATCCAACAAACCTTTATAGTGCAATAAATATAGATGATATTAGCAAATAAAACATGCCACAAGCTCACTTGAGCATTTGAGTTTATCAGAAAGAATGAACCACAACTGTAAAGGAAAAAAAACATTGAATATACTGCTGAAAGTAATTAAAACATTTTACACATTTATAATCATAACAGTAATAAATTGTTGACATTCCAATGTAAAATTGGAAATGAACAAAAGGCTAGAATAAATAAAACCCCATTACAATATAACATACTATTTATGTATCAAAAGAGTATAAAATTACAAACAAACATGCATAAAGCTGCTCTGTCTGTCTGCTATTTTTGAATGTTGAATGCCATAAAACTGAAGCCAGTTAGCACTGGATATGAAATTAAAATCCAACAGTTACATTATGTGTAACTGTCTCCATCACTATATAAAACAGGGTTTCTGTGTCCTTTTTTGTCTTTGTTCCAATGTACATTTGTTCCGCAAGATGTTTACAAGGAACACATTTACATTATGCTCAGGACTATCATACTATAATAGGCCTATGTTTGATAATACTTTACAATAAGTTTTTATTTGTTAACATTAGTTAACTATATTAACTAACAATAAAGAATACTTCTAAAGCATTTATTATTCTTAGTTCATTTTAATTTCAAAGTTTACTAATACATTATTCAATTCAAAAGTTATTTCTGTTCATATTAGTCAATGGAGCTAACATGAACTAACAACGAACAGCTGTATTTTAATTAAGGAGCTCACAATCACATTATTTTCAAAAGTCATTTTAAGATCATTTTGATTAGATGGACCAAAAACAGTGATATCCAGTAGGTGGTTTGTTAGCTAGTTTGTCATATTTGATTTGCGACCCAGCTTATGTACTGCCAAATATTTTCTCATCCAAATTCGAGAAGGCACTGCCTTGGGGAAAACACCCCTGACACAGACAGCCCAAACAGAGGATGGAAGCAGTTGTGATGTTGACATTTCTCATAAACGGTCCGGGTGGCAATCGTCCTTGTAGATCACCAGGTGCCTTAATTAGTTTTATATTTGTTGTGGCAAAGCAAGGTTCTGTTTATTGCTAATTTACTTTGTGACTATTTGACAGCCTGCTTGGTTGCCATGGCGTTCTGATTACAGTATGCCTCACGAATTTCAATTTTCATTCTCTGTCAGGGCAAGAGCACAGGACAACAGCCTCTCCCCACTAACCTCCAATCTACCCCTATCTGCATGCACATCCTCACACTTATGACATTGTCTGTGCATTCTGTGTCTCTGGAGAATCTTCCATTCTGATTGGCTTATCTCATCAAAGCCACAGTCCCACAAACATCACATTTGCATGAAGAATCCGGTTGATCCAACCGCAGAAAACAGTAAGGGCTAAAGCGCTACATTCTTTATTAATTCAAGATAAAATAATAATCACTTTTAAATGTCATTTTCTACTCTGCACATTGAAGGAATATTCTAAATATATATCCTTTCTTTAAAAATAGACAGACAGACAGACAGACAGATAGACAGATAGACAGATAGACAGATAGATAGATAGATAGATAGATAGATAGATAGACAGATAGACAGATAGATAGAGTCAGTTCTGACTTCTTTTCACAATTGCTAATTTACACCTCACAATTGTGAGTTATAAAGTCAGAATTGTGAAATATAAACTCACGACTAGAAAAAAAAAATTATAATTGTGAGCTGATGTTTTTCCTCAGAACTGAAGATTTTTTTGCAAGAGTTTATATCTTGCAATTCTGAATTTATTTCTTGCAATTGCAAATGTATATCCCACAATTCTGACTTTATAACTTGCAATTGCAAATTTATATCTTGTACTTCTGAGAAAAACTTTTTTTTTTGAATGTTGCCCATTTTTGGAAGATTTTAAACCAGAATAGTGAGCTGTATGTATTTGTACATTTTTACTTTCTGTTAAAACGCATGTATTAACATTTTTATATCTGCTTTAGTGTTTTAGTTCCTACAGCGTTACATTGGCATGGCGGAAAAGCTGGAAACTGGGTATAACTTTACACAGAAAGTTATTTAGGAATCTTTTGTTTTCCACACTAAAATTATATTAACACACATATTGTTTAAAGGGCACCTATTATGCAAAATCCACTTTTGCATGGTGTTTGGACATAAATCTGTGTTGGCAGTGTGTGAACACAACCACCCAACAATAATAAAAATCCACCCACTCCTCATTTTTTTATTCGCCTTTATACCAAGTCAGTCTCACTAGGTCTGCCGTTTTGACTCTCACCGCAGTGTGACGTCACATTTCGGAGGGCCAGGCCACAGCGGTTGATTGACAGCCCCGCGTTGCTATAGTTTCCGCCCTCAGCGGTTATGCTGTCCTTCATTTTCTCCGCGCTCGAGCAGCTGTAACGTCAACAATGTCAAGCAAGCAATCCCGGTGCTCTGTGTTAGCATGTAAGAATGAACATAAGAGTCTTCATTTTCTCCCAACATCTGAGCTGCTGAGGACGCTGTGGATTAATTTAATTTTTCAAGGTAATGCGCCTCAAAATCTACCTAAATACGTGTATCACTCCAGACTCCTTTGTGAATGTCATATCATTCGTGCTTAGCGTTTTAACCGTATTTGTGTGCGTACATTAAGTATTTTTTAACTGATCAGCACCGTGCTTGTGAGATTAGTTCGCACCGTTCGTAGCACGAGATTCGTTCGGTAGCGCAGTCGCACGGCTCAGTCCATCTGCACGCAAGCTCTGTAACATTGTGCTGTTTCGTCCACCTTTCAGTGCATTTGACATCCCACATGTACGGTTCGCTCGCTCTCAGTTACGTTGCTTCTACCGGCTGTGTTCATTGCTCCAGATATGCAATGCAGACACATATAAGCCATGCCCTTTTCTGAAGACGGGGCGGGAATATGCAACTCATTTGCATTAAAGCTATACACTCCAAATCAGCTGGACACACCCCAAAAATGACATTTTCCAGCTGTTATAATAAATGATCTGTAGGGAATTTTGGGCTGAAACTTCATAGACACATTCTGGGGACACACAAGGCCAATATTACGTCTTGTAAAAAAGGGGCATAATAGGTGCCCTTTAAGTCTTGTGGCTATACTGTTGGAATACTTTAGTATTTTAAAGGCCTTATTCACTTCCACTGTAAGCTGTGAGACAGATTTATTTAAAATTAAAAAAAAGAAGAGACAAGTTGAAATTCATTTTTATGCTAAGTACTGTAACATTATGCCAAAATGCTGTCGATCGAGTTTAACTTGTACTGAACTCAGAATTTTCCTTAATATACAATGAATCATGCTCTTTCAGCCGGGTAAAATGTGAATTAAAGGAATCTCAAATCATAAATAAAGCTAAAACGTAATCACAATTTCTAATAGAAATCTCCCAACGCAAATAACAGATGCGACCCAAGGAGAGAAAGACGTCTGTAAGGTGACTGCCATGCATCACGCAGGTGAGCACAGAATAATGTTGGACCTTTTCCACTTACTACTCACGATGCCAAGCACTCTGGGTGCGGTTACGCATGGGCACCTCTGGATCTGCCAACAAATCTGTTCTATTCTCCAGCCTGGCACGTGCTCCTCTCCACTCTCAACGCAAGCTTGAGATATAGCCACAGCAGTTCCTTATTCTTTAGAATCTATCAGTGACACATACAGCGAGAGGCTGTCAGATTAAAGCCATTGCGTCAGGTTGGATATTTTGAGAACATTTTCAGAGGTTTAACCCCCAGGATGCTGCTGGAAAACACAAGACGGGAAAGAAAAAACATTTCTCAAACCATTGTCTTTTGAAAAACTTTCAATTGCACGCAACTGGGTTAACCTGAATTGGAAACTATATTATCTTAGTTTGCCAAAGGAATGACGTGTCATTCGCACTGCTAAACAAAACACACAAAAGAAAGAAAGAAAGAAAAGAAAAGCAAAGCAAAGTGCACGACCCTCACTCATCAGTGTGTTCCCAGCAAATTCTGCTAGTACGCTTGCTGACTAGAGCGATTCCTATCAAGGGAACAATCACGGTTGCCATGGTAACCATAAAGCATCATTCAAGGTCATTATTCACACAAAGCAAGAATGGAATATTTTATCGCATCCGAGTAGCCAAAGCGCAAGGATATCAGCGCGAATGTTCGAGCCATTAAAACACGAGATTTATGGGTAATGATTGGGCCCATAGAGCACGGCTACGAGACATATGACCCCCTCCCACCAGCCACTGTGTCATCGATCCACACCGCAATGAGTTTGTCTTCCCAGTCATTTTCCGACATGACACCGCTGCCTCCGAGGCTTTGCCTGATAAAAACAAAAGACGCAGGCTTCTGCAGGGGGGGAAAAACGCACATGAGCAATTACATGACCAATCCGCCATTCTTGATCTAGGTTTAAAATGGGAGTTCCCCACCTTTCGTCTTACATTTATACCTTTGCAAATGCTCTTTTTTGACATTTCACTCACTTCACTGGAGGCAAAGTTTTGGCAGAAGAGGCTGCCACGATTCCCTACATCAAAGTTTGAGTCATCAGAGAGAGAGACTGCGATCCTGAGGGAGACGCTGCAGGCATGCGAGCGGAACTGAAAAGCACTGACAGTTGTAACAGTGAACTAAGCCACTTGAGCCGGGGAACCAAAACCCAGAGCCACAATATAGAGGATGTGATAAAGAGACGTTTAACAACTTAGTTTAATACTTAACAAGTTGAACAGATGTGAAAACTTTTTATGGAAGCACATTCTGGAAATGATCGCTCAAACAAAGCGTTCTTTTGAATGTGTAAAAGGGGTTGTTCATTACAAAATTACAATTCTGTCATCAAATATACTCATGTGTGGAACACAATAAACAGAATTAATTTTTTAAGGCCTTTTTTCTATAAAAATTAAAGTAAGTGGGGTTTTGGAACCTGAAACTTTAGGTGAACTAATCAAAAATGTTTGGCTGCATTTAGTTGAAAATACAGTTAAAGCAGTAATATTATGAAATATTATTAGAGTTTAAATTTACACTTATATGTATTAATAAATGATCATTATTTTTAATAAATTTTAATGTATTCCTGTGATGGCAAATATTAATTTTCAGCAGACATTACTCCAGTCATGATTCTTCAAAAATAAGTCTAATATGCTGATTTTGTGCACAAGAAACCTTTCTCATAAATGTAGACAGTTTTACTTAAAATCATTATTATTATTATTATTATTATTATTATTATTATTATTATTTATATTAGAAACCTTGATGCATTTTTGTCATTTATTTCATTTTTGTTAACATTAACATTTTAATTTTCTTTTAACATTTTTATAAAGAAATTAATATAGATAGCTGTTTTATTTAATATTGATTATATATATATAGAGAGAGAGAGAGAGAATCAACATTAAATAAAACTTTCAAAATTATATATAGCTTTAATTTTAAAAATGTTTATAAAGAAATTAATTAATAAAGCTGATTAAGAATATATAAAATCTTCCTTAACAAGAAAAAAAAAAAATACTCAGATTTGACACAATACTCCTAAGGCATGGGAATTCCATGAGAAGTGTATGTCCTTGTATGAAAGCATAAAATATTCTGAAACACACAATGATGCATTACCAAAGCAATGATGTATAGAGCGTAACACGCACACATCACAACACTTATGTAAACCTACAGGAGTGAAAATTTATACAGTAATGGTAATTTTCTTTTATTGTCCAAGATTTACTATGTTTTATGTGTGTGTGGCAAGGTCATGGTTGCCCTTTCAAATGAAGTTCCCAATTCATTCATCAGCCATGATAGCCTGACCTATTCATCACCAAGCGCACAGGCATGCCATGAACATGTGGCTGTGGAAGAATTCAATTACTCCAAATAAGCCACATTTCACCTCATCCAGCCATTTTTGCGCTACTCACGGGCTCTGATGAAATCGTTCAGTACAGTTCTGTTTGGAGTAAGTTTCCCCAAACATCAAATGCTTATGCAGCATAATGTAATCATCTCTCTGTATAAAACGCTGAATAGCACAGCTTGCTGATTTATACATGTGTAGTTCAATAGTAGTCTGTTGAGCTTTGCAGACCAGTAAGCAGAATTGATGAAATGTTGATGTAGATTGTAAGAAAGCGTTTTTGCTCTTGGCATGAGAGCGGTTTACTGCTGAGCTGGGATTCTAGATATCTAAATGAGAGCCACGCAAACATATTTTATGACCATGTTTTTAACCTACGAATCTGAAGGAAGTAATTTAAAAATTGAAAGAAATATCAAAAAGTAGTGCTGCACTCTTAAAATTTAAAAACAAAATTTCTATACTCATAAGAACTTGGAAAGTATGATTTCTGATATTATGAGCTCTATGCAACTGTCCCTGATGAACTGTAACATGCTATGTTTTATGCACTAGAAAACTTGCAATTATTGACAATTATCTTGCAATTATTGATTTTATAGACCATTTCTCTCAGCGTGCATGATCTTTAGAAAACTAAAACTGGCAAGATTGGTGGCCTCATCTTCATCTTATTGAAGCCATACCACTTACTATAAATATTGTGCTTCGCAACAGAACAAAATATGTTGTTCAAAAGATATAAACAAAAAAAAAAATCACAACAAAGAATAGTAGAAGAGCATCACCAAAGACAACAAAAGGTATGACTGTTGGGACGACCGTAACACAGAGCTGTAGTGATGCTCAGTCTGGAGAAAATCTAGAGAAATTAGGGCAAGTGCTGTTTTTTTACACCACTCGAGTCACTGTTGGTTGTGGATTTTATGCTCCACTGCACTGTATCTCAATGGTTCGGAGTATGACCTTGATCTTTGGTGACTGTACTAATAACAGACAAAAATAATAATAACTTTTCAAAAAGTTAACGTTTTAAAAAACTATTTATTTATTTATTTTTTCTTGTCAATAAGAACTAAAAGCAAATGATCTGTAGAATCAATTCAAGTCGCTTTGGATAAAAGCATCTACGAAATGCATGAACAATGCATGGTTTTTGTACCATTTCTCTGTACAGTAAAACATTACAGGCATCATCACCCAGTGGCAGTTTCAGTGCAGTAGCATCTAGGTTTGTATTGAAAAATGCATTGTATAATTTGAAAATTATAGTAGTTCAAATGTGTGTTTGACACTGGTTTTATGAGAATCTGGAGATGTGACTCAGAGAGACTGGCCTTGATAAATGTCTTGCATTAAGAAAAAGCAAGTGAGATTAAATTCTCTTCATGTTATAAGATGACCACATTAACATACTTTATTCAAGCCATGCCTTTGATTTGAGAATAGGCTGGTTAAGTCTTATTAATAAACATTGATATATGCTATAGATCTCTTTTAAAACTAATAAAAAAAATAAAAAAATGCCACCAGTTTTAACTGAGAAAAAGCTGTAAATATTAACTGTTAATTGTAAGATGCTTTTCAACTATAAGTGATATATCATAAAAACAAAACTTTATAAAAAATATTTAAATGTTTATACTATTTTATTATTATTTATAAGCCATAAAAAAACTTGGATTTTTGCTGTAAAAAAAGTGTTTAAAAAAAGTGTTAATATTTTAAGTATTAAGCATATGTTAGTTCTTGAAGAATCTCGGTATACAGTATTAACATTATATCAGTAAACAAAATATAAGATTACGATCTGTAAAATATACAGGCTCAAAAAGGCTGTACCACACTGCTGAATATCTGGCAACCAGAGCTGTCATTTATTTATTTATTTATTTTTAATGAAATTGATTTTTTCTTTCACTGATGGATTTGCAGTAACTGTTCCATACTAGTGGCACACAAATGTGTGTGTGTGTGTGTTTGCGCGCATGTTAACAATAAATGTATCGGTGTTTGTATTACAAGCATGTGTGCTCTAGGGCCACTCCCTGGACAAGCCTAAAGGGTAGAAGTATTCGCAGAACAAATTTGCTCTTAACAAGCTTTTTAATTTACCCAAAAAGAGCCTAAATAATACCCCATAGATGATAAAGTCAATGCTGAAATCTTGGCTGAGTGCTCACTGACCTTTCCCGTGCTCTGGGTTCAGAGAGGAAGAGGCACGGCTTTATCAGTAGTTAAATTAATGATCAATCCTTGAAAACTCCCTGACTCTGCAAGACTCCTCCTGGCTTAGCCGTTCTTCTCTCTTTATTCCTCATCTCAGATTCCTCCCGTCGCTGCATAATACACACACACACACACACACACACACACACAAAATCACGTTCTGCAATTGCACGGGCATCCCAAAGCTCTGATTGCTACAAAACTTGCTCCTTCCCATATAAGCCACAAACCCCTGCCACATTTCACTCACTCTGTGTGCCAGAAAGCGGACATCTCTGTTTTGTCTGCAGGCTAGCCAAGCCCAGAGCAGAAGCAGGAAAAAGTTGAGCTGTTAAGCATCTTTCACCTCGCTCTCGGTGCCATCTCAATCACTCTCTCCTTCTCTCTTCAGACATTTTTAAGCACAGACAGAGGCTTTAACAGTAGCCCACATCACAGATGAATATAATCAGCTATTGTGTCCACGACAGACAGATTGATGGGGTTGATGGATAAAGCCGGAGATGTAAATCTGCTCTTACCTGCTGTTGAAGCTTAAAGCTGGGAGGAGGAACAGGAGGTAAACGGCTCCGATGAATTTCATTGCTTTGTCTTGCTCTCATGCACTCGGCGTCTCTTTCCCCCTTTTTCTCTCGATCGCTAGCTTTTCCCTTCTCCCGTTCTCTCTCCCTCTCCTCGCTGGCTCGCTCACCCGTTCTCTCTCTCTCTCTCTCTCTCTCTCTTTCTTTCTTTTAGTGGTGCACACGCGCGTTAACGCAGGCACACACGCCGCGGCAGACAGATGCAACGCTGCGAGCGGTCTGTGTATCTGAAAGTGCGGGGCTCCTCAGCTTCAAATAGCAAGGACGGGGAGACGGACGGATTTATTAATGGCCAGGAACCAGGGTGCAGGGGCGGGGGGATCCAGGATCCGGGGAGGAAGACTGGAGAATGATTTGAGGTGGTGAGGTGATGTCAGCATCAATACAACCAGTGGCTCCCTGTCTTTCTCTTTTGCGTTCCACGGCGAGATGAATACCTGCTGGTGTGTCCCACATGATATCCATCTGTCTGCGTTATTACCAGCAGCCTTGGGACGGGGCAGGGCGATTATCTGGGCTCGAGGTGTGCAGGGTTACTCTACAAAGACTAAATTAATCAATTTTCGCGGAGATTACACTTTGATGGCAGGGTTCATTAGTTTGACATTTTGTTCTCTGTTGTCCGTCAAAGTAATTGATGAGACATTTCCCTGCTCACCGTCTCATATTGTGAGATTAAGAGGGTAAACCGATCATGATAAATCTAATAGTCGTGTAGTCGCTTCGCTTTATCTTTCCGCAGTTCCGCCGCATCTGATGTCTCCATCCGGCTTCTCAAACAGTGTTCAGTTTCTGGACAAAAGGTTACAAAACATCAAAGGTGTAATGAAAATATCAACATCAAACTAATTAATGAAATTTACTGTGGATTAATGAGATGGAAATATACACAATCTATTTTCTAAATGCATGTTATGAAACGATTCACTAATTTTTTTCGTCTACATTTTAAACTTCTCCAATCATTTCGCCCACTTAAACCCCACCCTTTTATTACAACCTACTGCAAGATTTTCAGATTGGCAATCCAATCAACAACTGATGGATAAAAATCTCACTTTACATTTTTTTTTCGAGAATCGATTTGACTCGGATGTATGTCACAAATATTCGAAAATATTCGAAGAATATATGTGCCGCTTACACTGTGACTTTATAATCGTTAATGTAAAAATAATAAAACTTAAAAATATTTTCTATAAAACTACAATAATTATGGTTGATATCACAAATAAAATAAAATAAAATAAAACAAAATAAAGTAAAATAAAATAAAATATTGTGGTTTGTTTTAGCATCCTGACCAGCATGACACAGCAATATTGTTACAACTCATCTAATGGCATGTTTTGAGTGGGACCATCTCTTTTAATCCAACCAATTGCAGACCAGAGATTGTTTGGAAAGTTATTTATAATTTTAGCAATGTTATCTCCTTTCTTTTGTGTAAAAGACTGCGCAATCGCATTAAAAAACATCGACCAGTAATGAATGTGAACTGAAGCATTCAAAATTCGCAAAAGGAGGCTAAAGTTCCATAAAAGTATCATAAAAGTAGTCCATATGACATGAGATTCATATGATGAAATTTAAATCATTATTTACTGATAATCTCCTTTTGTTAACTGCTTGATATGACCATCAAGCTAAAAGAACCAGATACAATTGTTTTAAAAATTAATCATACACTGTAAAAAAAAAAAAAAAAAAGTTGAGCGAATTTAAAAAAAACGTTTTTTTTTTACCAGCTTCAGCAGATTTTTGAGTTTGCTCAACTTATTTTTTGTGGGAGATTCTCAAATTTTTGTTGTATAAACTGTTGTCAAAAATCTGCTGAAGCTGGTTGCCTTACAATTTTAAGTTGACTCAACTTTTTTTTTTTACAGGTGTACAGACAATGTGTATGAACTAGATTAACTGATTCATTCAAAAGATATCACTCAAAAAAAAAAAAAAATCATTTGACGTTAAACTGGACACTCTAAAACTGAACTCTTATAATTGCACCAATGAGAGTTAGGGCGGATGTCAAGAAGTTTTGGTTCCTTTCATACACAAAGCTATGGCTTCACAACACTTGGAATATAACACATAACTCTTTAATGATGGTGCTTTTGCATCATTTTTAAGCTTGAAAGCTTCAGCACTCATTTATTGTAATTGCATGGAAAAAGAGCTTTCAAAACTTCTCCTTTTGTGTTCTGCAGAAGAAAGCAAGTCATGCGACATTTCCTTTTTTAAGGTGAACTGTGCCTTTAATATGAATACTTCATCATGTTTCTTCTGAAATGTTGTGAAATACTCGCAAAAAGGCAACTTTTTAAATGCTTTAATATGAGGGTCAGTGCATCATAAAAACAACCAAAGCTCATTAAGAAACTGAAAAACAGAGGGTCTGTTGATAGCACCCATTCCTCTTTTACCTGTCTCTCTCGCACTATTTTTGTCTTCAAAGGGAATAAAAGATTTAGGGATAGCCATTGCTTTTAGCCATGGAAGGCTGACTGATTCAAGTTCTATGATCAGAACAGTGGAAATAGAGGAAAGATGTGTCGGCGGTAGAGGTCGTGTTATAAAAGAATGATGAATGGTTTCCATTACACCACTAATGGAGTTTAGAGTCTATTGTCCCTTAGTTCTACTCCCTGCTCCTAATTCCGCACCTATTTGATTTGCGTCTAATTAGAGCGCCATGGGTTGCATAGCCACTCAGGGAGTGGTCACAGATGACTGGGGTCCAGGCCCTTGGGACTGCAATAAGTATTTTTAGTAATCTGGTCTTACTTGTCTTCGTCACACCTCCGGCAGTCTGTGTCACAGTAGACAAGGTGAAGGAAAACATGTCTCCTGTCAGATTTAAGAGAAATGAAGTGCGCTTTTAGATGAACAATGAGCAGGAAAAAGAAGGATGCTCTGAATTTTTGTTTTGTTTTCCAGTAAATTTTTAAATTACAAATAAGCATAAAAAATAATCAGTGGTAATACCTTTTTAGTACCTTTTATTTTTATATTTTTTGGTTTTGCTCATTTTGATTTTAGTTTTAGTTTGGGGGGGGGGTTGTTTGTTTTATTTTTATTAGATTTCTTTTTTATATTTTTTATTAGCTTCAATTTATTTACTTCAGTTTTAGTAATTTTAGTACTTCAGCTTAAACTTATTTATTTCACTCAGTTGCCAAGGGAACATTTCAAATTGTTTAACTTTAAGTTAATACTTTATTTTATTTTATTTTTATTATTTTATAAATATTTATTATATATTTAATTTTATTATATCATAAATAATTTCAAAATAAGGATATAATAGTTCCATATCTAATAATATGGAATTTAATCATTCCATATTATTTATTCTAAGAAACTTACACATCTGTAGTGGTTACCATGCATCAGAAGGTTAAATATTCACTTGAGAAAATACAATTGTATCACTGTTTGTCATGAATAAATATTGAATTAAATTAATTTCTTGTTTGGACATAAATCTTATTATTGACCCTTCCTCATCCATTATGCTCAAATCAAGAGTAAAATGGCAATTATGTCAAAAAAAAAAAAAAAAAAAGATATATTTTCTAAAAAAAACTTAATTACAGAATTCTTAAATGTATCTTGTTTTAAAGCTGTTTACATATTTTTACTAAAAAAAAAACTAAAATACAGATTAAGAAAATTGTTTTAGCAATGTGTGCAAGTAATGTTGTAGTGCATATTAACAAGGCTTTGAATGTTGATTACATGAAACAGAAACAAAGCAACTGTACAAAGTAAAGCACAAAATATTGTGAATATAGACCAAATCAAAGGGGATCATGATTCACACAATCTAATGCTGTTCGACAATAGAAGATGTTCTCTTGAGCTGCCTGCTGTGTTAGTGTTGAAAAATGGAGGAAAACAAATACGGTAATGACTAAATCCATTTTGTACACTACTGTATATTGAGCTTTCTCTCTTTCTCTATGTTTTCTGTAAAAAGCAATTCAGAAATATTTGGTCCGTTTCATTATTAAACATTTTGGATCAACTATGTGGAATAGTACTAATTCATTGTTTTCTTATTGACATATGCTTTATCTTTGTATGTTCGGTTTCTGGTTGCCAAAATATGTGAAAATGATGTGTATAATATGTCAGTGAATGTACAAATGGGAATGTGGAATACAGCTGCAGTGATTAAGTTTTTAAATCTACCTGTACATATTTTCTTAAGCCTTATGACTATATAGAAAGAAGCGTTTCTGTGATTGAGGGATTTGCTGCTCTTGCTAGCATCCAAATGAACAAATCTAGAAATGAATACAGGGAGGAAAAAATGACAATGACTATGTCTAATGCGTTTCTCACAAAAATGCACAAATTTATCACAAATACGGTGGAATTTCAAAACCTATTTCCACAAAGAGGCCCCAGCTAACAAAAATATGTTAGTTTTGCTAATGTTCCCATTTAGAATCTTCTCTGAACATTGAAAATGTCTAGTTTTTTAAAATTCTTGGTTATGAGTTAACTTTGAACGAACATTCAATTCATGTTAACAGAAGTTCCTAACTTTAAGAGAACCTTGCAAGAATGTTTGGCAAAGCTCTGAGAATGTTAGCCGGGGTCCTTCCAAACTCTGCGCTGAAAGGTTAAATCATCTGCACATCTCTTCTTATTCTCTTCTCACCTGGTTGCCTTTCGAATGTCAGCAACTCTCATAAACTCTAAAGGTGTCTAAAGTGGCTCTCTTACTGCATTTTCTGCAGGCAAAAATCACTGTGACTTCACACTGTTTCAGACCCATCTTCAGACCTCCAAGTGTCACAGATCATTAGACACGGGTCACCTCAATCAGACCCCCTAAAAAACTGGCACATGGCACATCCAAAACTGGACAAGCCCCGAGGGAGAGGAAAACAGCATGACTAAGACATGAGTAAGAGGACAGCTGAAAGCTGCTCGGCCACAAAAGCGTGTAACAGAGGAACTGTGAAGGCTGTCAAAACAAATCCAAGAAGGGAAAAATGCCAATATGTAGAAACAATCCAAAGAGATAAGCAGGAAATAAATAAACATATGTTGTTTAACTGTTCCAGATCCCCTTCATATTAATTACCAAGAACAAGCACCAATCACGGGCCAATTACTCCTCTAGCTGCTCAATTTCAAATTATATTTTTATTGCTCGCTATTAGGCAGTAAAATTGCATCCATCCTTGTCTACGGGAGAATTAATAATTCATTGGAAAGAAAGAGTCAATGATCCTTGCAGAGGGAATTCAAATGACCATTAAAGAATATGACTACCTCCACAGCTGCTGGCAGTAGTGTTACTACAGTGTTTGTTGAGAGTTATACTGCCTGAACGCTTCCCACATATCCCTTTCACAATAAAGATGATCAGTTAGTAAGTATGGGTATTGAAAACAACCATGATATTGGATCAATGGCAAGTAGGTGCGTCAATGATAAAGAATGAAAAGAAATCTAATCTAAATTTTAAAAGTTTTTTAGAAAAGTACTTTTTATGTTAGTTTCATTTGGTTTTGAAAAACTTCATAACATTTTCAAAATGGTATACTCTTGTTCCTTTTACCTTGAGTATGTGAATGTAAACATCTTAATAATAATTTAAAATGAATATATTTTTCAAGGTACGATTTTTTTTTTTTTTTTTTTACACGCACAGTATAATGAATGTATTCACTAAAATAATTACATTTTTGGTCAAATTATTATACATTTTGAAATACTTATGAACTTTGATACACCGTCAAGAGGTACTGCAGGGGAATGATTTTATCTGTTGAAAAATATAATGAAAAATACAATTATCAGTATAAGAAAGCAGGCATTAATGGGATTTTTACTGTTTTTTTTCTTTTTTCTTTTTTTTCAATTTTAAGTAATCAGGACAGTTATATCACCCTGATATTTTTCACTTTGTGTCCCCAAAATTGTTTATTTTAATTCAGATACTTTATGCAATTGTATTTACTGAAAAATAATAATAATAGTTTAAAACAAGCCGAACTTTATGTTGGTTTCAAGAAATCACGCTGGTATAATTGTATGTGCTCAGGCAGGGTGTGCTCACACACACACACACACACACACATATACACCATGAATAAAAAAAATCATTAAAAACAGTTTTAGGTCATAATATCAGGACAGTTATATCACCCTGATATTTTTCATTTTGTGCCCCCTCAAAAAAAAAAATATCCAAATGAATTTTAGAAATGAAAAATATTACATTTTGAATGTATTTTTGAAAGAAATAATAGCACATCATGTAACTGACCCTAATATACACAGCCACTTGTGGTTTAACTATCTATAGATTACAAGAACTTGTAATAAGCCGCAGGGTTGCAAACAGAGCCAATAGCACCTCATTCTTACGGGAAGCGTGCCCAACACGGGTCGGCCTCTTCGTACCGCAATTACTCATATTTCCCTCACAACCCTCAGAGACGGTAGAAGACAGCAGTCATCCATTCTACCTGCAGAAAACAAGTGCTGTGCATCTCTGCCACGCTCAGAAGCTCTGCTCACCCACTCCTTCTGGTGTAAGAGGTTTAAGAAGGGTATGACATACAGTGATTATGACAGCAATAGAAGATGATGGGTTGATTGTGTTAAATCTGGCATTATCAGACACAGTCCAATCAAAGAGGTTATCTGGCATTTAGGGAGATCCGTGCTACAAAATGACATCAGATGAAAAGAACTCTAATCCTTGCGAGAGAATTAAACAGCTCTGAAAAGGGTAACGTGTCATCGCATAGCTGACGAATGAAAGAATGTTCTCAAAATAAAACAAACAAAACTTCTGTGAAGAAGATGTCAGGGAAACAGGGTATCCCAGGATCTCTGTCAAACATAAGTGGGTCTGTCGCTCAGTAGGGGTTAGAGAAAAAAGGAATAGGCCTCCCTCTAATGCTTGAATAAGCTGGAATTTAAATTAAAAGTCGTGCTCGCAGTTTATTCCTTTGCCCTTTTCACTTGACTGCAACTTTCTGCAACTACATGACAAGAGCAGACAGAAAAAAAATCAAATGTTCTTTGTGAGATGGAGACTCTGAACTCGTGTGCAATTAAAACAACCGAGATATTAGGGTGCACAATGAATGGCACATTAAAAAATATAATGCAAATTAATTATGGATTTCATGTCAGTGAAAAGAGCATCTTGGGATGCAGCAAGCAAAACAGCTCAATAATCCTCTTTCCACACTAAAACCTTCCGACCTTCCATTTCTCCTTCCCAAACTCAGCGAGCCAATGGTGAAAGCCCCACAGAGCAATACATTAACCTGTGTATTTGCCCTGAGATATGTGACCTTGACTCATGAGGAAAAGGCTTGTGGCATAAAACTCAGTCCCTGACTGCCAATGCCATCTGTGCCCCCGAGGAGGAGGTCTCTCTGTGACTTCATTCAGTCTCACTTCATACAAAATGTGGTCCTGAGCTGTTTTGATCTATCTCACTTTCCCTGGGAGTGTTTTTTTTTTTTGTGAGCAAAAGGGTCACTTGATTATTTTTGAGGCATGTGGAATCTTCTGAAAAAGACGAACACTTCAGCATACTTTCAAAGAAAGTACTTGGAAATAATATACTTTCAAAGAATATAATTAAGTATAAACTGAATGTAATATTTTTTTACATTTAATTGCATGCTATTTATTAAATGAAAATGTATTATAGTTTAAATGTATGTTAAATGCAATTACAGTGGGGCAAAAAAGTATTTAGTCAGCCACCAATTGTGCAAGTTCTCCCACTTAAAAAGATGAGAGAGGCCTGTAATTTTCATCATATGTTTACCTCAACTATGAGAGACAAAATGAGGGGAAAAAATCCAGAAAATCACATTGTAGGATTTTTAAAGAATTAATTGGTAAATTCCTCGGTAAAATAAGTATTTGGTCACCTACAAACAAGCAAGATTTCTGGCTCTCACAGACCTGTAACTTCTTCTTTAAGAGGCTCCTCTGTCCTCCACTCGTTACCTGTATTAATGGCATCTGTTTGAACTCGTTATCAGTATAAAAGACACCTGTCCACAACCTCAAACAGTACAACTCCAAACTCCACCATGGCCAAGACCAAAGAGCTGTCAAAGGACACCAGAAACATAATTGTAGACCTGCACCAGGCTGGGAAGACTGAATCTGCAATAGGTAAGCAGCTTGGTGTGAAGAAATCAACTGTGGGAGCAATTATTAGAAAATGGAAGACATACAAGACCACTGATAATCTCCCTCGATCTGGGGCTCCATGCAAAATCTCACACCGTGGGGTTAAAATGATCACAAGAACTGTGAGCAAAAATCCCAGAACCACACGGGGGACCTAGTGAATGACCTGCAGAGAGCTGGGACCAAAGTAACAAAGGCCTCAAATCCTGCAGTGCCAGACGTGTGCCCCTGCTTAAGCCAGTACCCGTCTGAAGTTTGCTAGAGAGCATTTGGATGATCCAGAAGAGGATTGGGAGAATGTCATATGGTCAGATGAAACCAAAATATAACTTTTTGGTAAAAACTCAACTTGTCATGTTTGGAGGAGAAAGAATGCTGAGTTGCATCCAAAGAACACCATACCTACTGTGAAGCATGGGGGTGGAAACATGCTTTGGGGCTGTTTTTCTGCAAAGGGACCAGGACGACTGATCCGTATAAACGAAAGAATGAATGGGGCCATGTATCGTGAGATATTGAGTGAAAACCTCCTTCCATCAGCAAGGGCATTGAAGATGAAACGTGGCTGGGTATTTCAGCATGACAATGATCCCAAACACACCGCCCGGGCAACGAAGGAGTGGCTTTGTAAGAAGCATTTCAAGGTCCTGGAGTGGCCTAGCCAGTCTCCAGATCTCAACCCCATCGAAAATCTTTGTGAGTCCGTGTTGCCCAGCGACAGCCCCAAAACATTACTGCTCTAGAGATCTGCATGGAGGAATGGGCCAAAATACCAGCAACAGTGTGTGAAAACCTTGTGAAGACTTACAGAAAACGTTTGACCTCTGTCATTGCCAACAAAGGGTATATAACAAAGTATTGAGATGAAATTTTGTTATTGACCAAATACTTATTTTCCACCATAATTTGCAAATAAATTCTTTAAAAATCCTACAATGTGATTTTCTGGATTTTTTTTTTTCTCATTTTGTCTCTCATAGTTGAGGTATACCTATGATGAAAATTACAGGCCTCTCTCATCTTTTTAAGTGGGAGAACTTGCACAATTGGTGGCTGACTAAATACTTTTTTGCCCCACTGTAGCTGAACTTTAGAGTGCTTTTTTGACCCACTTGAGTACATTTTTATAAGAAATTTCATAATTACTTCTATTATCTTTGAAATATGGTTAAAGGGGTCATGACACAAGAAATAAATTTTTCCTTGATCTTAGACCTCTATAAGGGTCTTTGAACAATTAAAACATCCTGCAAGTTTTATAGCTTAAATGTCCTCCTCAGTACAAAAAGAGCATTTATTTAGCCACGCTCCAATTGCCCCTTCACAAAAAAACCTCACCAAAAATTCATTGTGGAGCAAAGACAACACTGACAACACGCCGACAGACAAGATAGAGCAGATTACTTTTGTTATGAAACAAAGCGTCAACTTTCAATTCTTGACATTTTGTAAGAAATTTAAACATGAATGAACATCAGAAGGTATCTTGTTTCAACTGCAGAAAGATGTCAATACACCGTTGTTCAAGTTCATGTCCACCAACGTTAATCTACTCTCCTGTCTGGTTTGTTTGTCAGATTGGTCAGATCGTCTGTGAATCAAACTCCCTGCGAAGGGTTGCAGAAAAATTGCATATGACCACCTCTAGAGCAAGACATTGACAAATCATTTTACATAATCTCACCACTGGCTACGCCCACCGATCGCTTGACAGCTGACACTGTCTACACCAGACACCAACATCACCTCGCCAAAGAAGCAAATAATTATATTTCTGCTGTACTCCATGCACTTTAGCTACGCCCGACAACAGGACAAATGGAAGAGTGAAAGAACAATCGCTTTGATGTGATAAGTTTAAACAGATTTCAAAAGGTCCACAGTGTCAGGAACAAGTGGATGGTTTATTAATGGCATCCTGGACCATGTCAGAAGATTATATGTTTGTTTCAAAGATTTTATGTTTGTTTCAAGCATCAAAAGTTTGTAAAGAAACTTTTGATGAAAGATGAAGCAGCCAAATATATCAGATTTGACAACAGCTACATTGAAAACATTTTCATAATGCTTTGTTTGTAAATTATGGTTTAATATGGATAATGCTGTTTCAAAACACTTACGTGCAATAGCTACTTGCAATTGATACTTTTTCACATGCTATTGCATTAACTAATCACAACAGGCTCCACTTTAATGAAAAGCTGTAAAGGACACGCCCCTAAAACTGTTCATTTCAGACAGAGGGCAAGAATGAGTGTTTAAAATAATCTTTTTTGTGACTTTTTTTGTGCTAAAAGCTTTATTAACATTAGAAGTGAACGTCAGGAACATATTAAAATAATAATAATAAAAAAACATACGTCATGACCCTTTTAACGTGTACTGTTAAATATAATACTGTTATATAATGTTAATGTACTGACAAGCATTTATGATCAACTAAAATATACTTTAATGTAATTTAATGTATTTAATGTAATTCTATTGAAACTTGTTTGTCATATATTTAAATAGCACATTTAAAACAATTATAATCAAGTACTTTACATATGCTTTAATATAAAAATAAGTGTACCACTTTAGCACATGACAAAATATTATTAAAACATATTGATTAAAAATGTATTTAATCTGACATTACAAAGTGCACTTAAGCTGGTTAAGAAACAATCATTAAAGTGTACTGTTTTAAATTACATTTAAATGGCACTTTATTTCATTAAAATTAATATCTGCAAGTCCAGTTTGCTAAAAACATGCTTGAGATTTGAAGTACACAAGTGCACATTCAATACAATTAAGCACTCTTCTTTTTCACAAGGGGAGATTCCTGTGAAGACAATTTATTGAGACAAAGGAGGATCATTTAAGTCAGTTCTGCACTGTCTGAGAACGATGAACGCTACTATTTGTGTGCTAAACAAGACAGCTCTGCCTTGTTGTAGGTTTTCTATTTCTGAAGCCATCTGCCGCAGCCTGATACTGAAGTATGCGACAGATTTCGCTCTAACAGATACATCAACACAACCAGGCAGCCATACAAATGAAAATAATCCATTCCATCAAAATCTACTGCAGCACACAAAGCAGACAAAGGAGATGTCATCCGTGTCAGAACAAAGTGTGAAATGTTTGTTTCATCATGCTGCAGGCCTTTCGCATAAAACAATAGACAAACATCAGGATGTGGCCGTCAGTCAGTCATGATACAGCCACAGAGAAAAAGAACAGAGAAATTACTGCTAATTGCAAGTTGAAAAATCAGGAAAGAGAGGGCGGCAATTTTGTGTTCCGAACCCAGTGCGTAAAAGGGCTGGCGGATGATCGCAACGAGCCCGTGTGCAACCCGAACGGTATCCCCAAAACCTTTTATGGCCACTTTATTAACAACACAGAGTGTACTCGTTTCCTAGCAGCAAAGCACACTTTAAAAGACATTTAATCACAGACAGCAGGGAGCTATTAAAACATGTTAAATGACAGGTCCGTTTCATACACATTCATTTCATTGTTAGAGAAATTCTCCCGTGAGTGACATTTGATTGACTATTTTTTATGTGGCTGGAAATACAGCGTTAAACAAACAGAAAAATACTCAATATTCAGTTGCCTCAAGTTATCACAAAATAAAGGTTGAAGGAAACTGAATGTTTATGACCGGTAATGTTGAATGAAAAAAAAGCCTAGGATATAGAGCTGGAAAGAGTATGAAATGAGTTAATGGTGCTTTTAAAAACAGGTCTAATTTACCAGAGATACGTTTTCACTTTGAAACCAAAATGTCATTAAATGTCCAGTGACAGCGGAATGTGAAATATATATAGGAATCTAAATAAAGCGAACTACTGAGGACTATAATCAGCTGTGACAAGAAGGCAGATGTCTGCATAAACAAATTACACTGTAGTGCAGGCTCTTAAATAGCAAAAATATCCTGATTTATGCATAAAGGCCCTTTCACACCAAATGCAAAACTAAAAAGTGAAACAAATCGCTGCCGAATGGTCTATTCACACCAAGAGCGGAACGGATATCTGTTGGTCTAAACAAAAAGCAAATGCACAAAGCTACAACACCATTCAGCTGGTTTGCCACCCGGCTCTCAAGACGATGATTATAACCCGCCTCCTCGAAGACGACAGTTTAACAGTCTCAGAGAACTATATGGCACAAGACAACTACGCAAGATCAAGACTAATGTCTAGTGACAGCGGGAAATATACAGTGGTGTGTTTTAAGGGCTGCCAATGTGATCACAGAAAAAATCTGACAGAAATCTACACTTAAAAAATTTTGTCATCTTTACAAGAAAAAAAGAAAAATGCTTAAACAAGTACAAAAAATAAATAAAAATACAAAAACATGTTGATTGGTTAACTGTTTAACCCTTACAGTATATTGTGAAAAATGTAACAGTTTAACATTGCATTATATGTACAGTATTATGAACACGCCATCTACAATGAACTCTTATTTATTATGTGGCTTTATATTTTACCACCTGTATTATTATGAATATCAGTAAATTGTAAAAGTAAAAATAATGAATTATTTAAAGAAATATATGGTTATGAGTTCTATAACATACAGGCACCAATATGTCACCCTGTAATATCTGAAAAACTGTCACTGTTTTTTTTGTTGTTGTTTTTTTAAAAACAAAAAAAAAGTTGGCACGGTGACAACAAAGGGCTGAAAAAGATTCAGCTGGGAGAACATCTAGCAACTAATTAAGTTAATTGACATCAGGCCTGTAACATAGGGATGTCTTAGAGAGGCAGAGTCTCTCAGAAGTAAAGATGGCAGAGGCTCTCCATTCTGTGAAAGTGTGTAAAAAGTTAACGCATTAACACATACGATTAATCTAACATTTTTAACGCGTTAATATTTTTTTACGCAAATTAATCGTTTGATAAGGTCTGACCCCAACTTCTTCCCGTCATCGCAGCGCGGAAGGTCATCTATCATTGTGTGATGAGGGTGCAGCGAACCAGTGTTGCCAGGGTAGCAGTACAAGTGGGCTATTTTGAAAATACAGTCGTGGCAAAAAACTTACAGAGCCGTGGGTTACAGTTTTTTTGAGCTACTTTTATAATGTACCGCGGCCGCCCAAAGTGTATATAGACAAATAAAAATTAAAATAGATCCTTTTACTAATGTGTATTGTACTTGGAATGTAAAACGTTACCTGGCAACTTAAGAACGGAGAGGCGGTTGTAACATCACAAACAAGTTTCAGCCAGAGCATACATGTTAAGGCTTTTACACAGCAGAAATAAACTCGACAACAGCCACTATAGATTATATAAGATAATAAACACACGATTATGATAGGATATGGTTTGTATATGATTTTCTGGAGAAGAATGTGTACATCTATGCTAATTTGTGCAGCGATATAAAAGGCTATAAATAGCATATTTTAACAACAGTAAACGACCAAATTCCACATGTGATCGCAAAAGGAAGTTATCACAAACAGTTGATGGTGGTTTGAAGTGAGTTTTGAGTAAAAGTGTACTATTAATCTCATAAATTGTCTTATGAAGCATGATGTTAATATTAGCTCAAATGCACCTGCAGAACAGGTCCAATTGTTCTTCATAATGCATTGTCATAATACTTCACGTAAGGTTGCAAGAAAATGTTTTGTTGTATTTATTTAGAAATACTTTTGATAATAGTTGTGTAAATGTATACTGGGATTAAAGCGATGTGGCTTGGTAAACGTTTTATTGCCAGTATAAAGGCTGATAATGGCTGAATAAAAACAAAAGAATAATGATAAAAGAATAATAAGGATTATGTCTCATACCTGGCGGAAGTGTGAAAGGTTCTGTTTCCTTAAACTAGATTGTCATGCATTTCTTTATTTCAACACATTTACAGGTAAATCCTAGTATTTTAAATTTGTGATTAATCATGATTAATCACAGTCCATGACTGTGATTAACGCGATTATATTTTTAATCGATTGACAGCACTAGTAAAAAGATTGTGGAATACTTTAAAAGCAACGTTCCTCAACGTCTAATTGCAAAAGTTTTGCAGATCTCATCATCTACAGTGCATAACATCATCAAAAGTTTCAGAGAAACTAGAGAAATCTCTGTGCGTAAGGGGTAGGGTCTTCAGGCCCTCAGACGACACTGCATCACTCATTGGCATGATTCTGTCATTGACATTACTAAATGGGCCCAGGAATACTTCCAGAAACCACTGTCGGTAAACACAATCCGCCGTGTCATCTGCAGATGCCAACTAAACATGGTCCAGAAGCACCGTCGTGTCCTGTGGGCCAAGGCTCATTTAAAATAGACTGTTTCAAAGTGGAAAAGTGTTCCATGGTCAGATAAGTCCAAATTTGACATTCTTGTTGGAAATCACGGATGCCCATGTCCTCTGGGCTAAAGAGAAGGGAGACCTTCCAGCGTGTTATCAGCGTTCAGTTCAACAACCAGCATCTCTGATGGTATGGGGGTGCATAAGTGCATACGGTATGGGCAGCTTGCATGTTTTGGAAGGAACTATGAATGCTTAAAGGTATATAAAAGTTTTAGAGCAACATATGCTCCCCTCCAGATGACGTGCATTTCAGCAGGACAATGCAAAACCACATACTGCAGCTATTACAACAGCATGGCTTCGCAGTATAAGAGTCCGGGTGCTGAATAGGCCTGCCTGCAGTCCAGATCTTTCACCTATAGAGAAAATTTGCCGCATCATTAAACGAAAAATATGTCAAAGACGACCACAAACTCTTCAGCAGCTGGAAACCTATATCAGGCAAGAATGGGACCAAATTCCAACACCAAAACTCCAGAAACTCATAACCTCGATGCCCAGACATCTTCAAACTGTTTTGAAAAGAAGAGGAGATGCTACACCATGGTAAACATGCCCCCGTCCCAACTATTTTGAGACCTGTAGCAGGCATCAAATTTTAAATGAGCTCATTTTGTGCATAAAATAGTAAAATTTCTCAGTTTAAACATTTATGTTATCTATGTCCTACGGTGAATAAAATATTGGCTCATGTGATTTGAAAGTCTTTTAGTTTTCATTTTATTCAAATTTTAAAAATGTCCCAACATTTCTGGATTTTGGGTTGTTGCTCATATTTTTACTAAAGTAATTAATTTTACTAAAAAAGTATTTAAAAAATGTACTGTAAAATGCTGTAAAATATAAACATTTATTGTAAAGTTCTATATAGGTTTAAACTCAGAACTATATGGTAATTTATATTTTTACTTCTAAAAACAGTGAAATAAAAAATACATATAAATCAACGTTAAATCATTTATAATTTTTCTCCCTATATGGTATAAGGTAACTTTCAGTTAACCAGTTACCAGGTTTTACTATTTTTTCTTTTTTTCACGACAAGCATTTTTTGTACTGTAAGAATCTACTGCCTAGAGCTATTCAAAATCATATTTGCAATGAATAATTGTGTTTGGTGTGAATAATCCATAAAGGTCTCTGAGCTCCACAAAAGTATTTAATCTCTAACTATGAGGTGAATCTTCCCTGGATTTCCTGAAGCATAGTACTAGTTTTCAGTCAGGTATCCAACCTTTGAGCACAACAAATAGAGATGCATTTTTCTTACAATGACCATTTTTCAACATGGCAGTCTTTTGATCGGTGGGGAAAGAACAGTTCTAGCTGAGTAGCAAAGGTTGTGGTAAGCAGAAAGGTCCCTAAAGAAAGCAAGCAAGAAGTGAGAGAGGTCCTGCACTCAGACTGGAGTACAGAGCACAATGCCAGTGTGTCTTTATTGTGGAAGACTGTTTCTGTCACAAAATAACAAAATTTAAAGGGTAACTGTGGTTTTTTTACCTCACAATTCTGAATTTATATTTTGCAACTTTTTTCCTCACAATTCTAATTTTTTTTCTTTTTTTTTTTTTTTTTTTGTGGCAGAAACAACAGAATTGTGAGATGCAAACTCAGAATTCAGATAAAACAAGTCAAACAAGTTTACAAGGTAAACTCAGAATTGTGAAATGTGAACACAGAATTGCAAAAAATAAAGTTGGCTTTCTTAGTTTCTCACAATTCTGGGTTTATATCTTGCAATTCTGACTTTCTTTCTCAGAATTGTAAATCCGAATATTGAGATAAAAAATTGCAATTACCTTTTTTTATTTATTTATTCCATGGCACAAATGGGCTTCCATAGCAAGCAACGGATGTCCCAAATACTGTAATGACTGAAATGATGACTAATGAATCATTAGGCAAATTTATAACCTTGCAGAAATCTTTCTTCTTCTGAACAGCACGAGAGTGTCAGGGATGCAGGGACAGCAGAGGCAGCAGAATGTTAAGTGTTGCGTGAGGGCATGCAGAGGAGGAGGTGAAGAACGTCCCTGAGAGGGAGACCAAACAGCTGGTGTTGCAGAATGAAGAGTGAAGCATTACAAGGTTTTGTTATGAAGGCAGTAAAATGCAGTTGAAGTGCTGCAGGAATTATGTGATATTAAAGAAAGAAAGCAATTCCTTCTAAATGTCCAATCAAATTTTGGATAAATATCTCAAAGGCGAATTCACTAAGCCAGTTGCACAAGATTTCAGTACAAAAACCAACGGCTTATTCACTAACCACATGCAATCCTGTTTAACCGAGTGCTAAATGGACTGAAATAGCATGGGACCGTGAACACTCAAATTCAATTAAAGTTCCATTAATTAATTTGATTAAATTGAATGTGTAATCTTTAAAAGTTGAACATATTATGAATTCAGAATAAATGTGAAGCATTTAATTTATATAATAATAACTCATTAAAATTAAATTAATTAAAAATCTGAATTTTTGACAAAATTCATAAGTTTTAAACAATAGAGTTTTGGTAAAATGACTACATTTGCTTTACCATCATTTAAACAAATTCTATAATTGGCAATCAGATAAGCATATTCGGATAAATAAAATTTAAATAATTCACATAACTTTTACTTTTCCCATTACTTTTCTAGATTGAACATGCTTCTTTTGCAAATTAGGATCATTATAAAATTCACTTTATTCACAAAACTCAAAAGGCTTTCATAAAATACAATTAATCCCATTTTAATCTTGGTATACACTACCATTCAAAACTTCACGGCCAGTAATAATTTTTTTTAGTTAATACTTTTATCCAGCAAGGATGCATTTAATTGTTCAAAAGTGACAGGACAGACATTTGTAATGTCACAGTTTCCACAAAAATATTAATGCAACAACACTGATAATGATAAGAAAGGATACTTCAGCATATAAGAATGATTTCTAAAGGATCCTGTCACACCAAAGACATTTTATCTATACCTTTAAATTTTACCTTAAAATGCATTAAAATAGTACTGGTAAGGAAATAAATGGGTTTGGAGAACAGTGTACTTTATGCTTAAAGGCACAGTACACCAAAAAAAATAAAATTCCATGTCATTATGAACCTGTATGTATGTGCAACTCAAAAGATATTTTGAAAATGGTCACAGTGTTTGTAGTGAAAGTCAATGTCAGTGGGTCTCATTCACTAATACTTAAGTATATTAGAATTATTTCTAAAGGATCATGTCACACTGAAGACATTTTAAATTCTATTAAAATGGAACCGTTATTTTAAATTGTAATAATATTCCACAAGATTACTGTTTTTACTGTATTTTGATCAAATAAATGCAGGCACGGTGAGCATAAAACTCTTATTTGAAAAATATTTAAAATAAAATCTTACAGACCCCAAACTTTTGAACTGTACTATGTATATTGTACCACGGTATTACCTTAATACAGTAATCACTGTGCCATGGTATCACCACAATACCTGGGCTTCAATGAATTTCTGCAGAACAACAGATAAAGACAGATACTGTAAGATTGTAAAAAATGAAGGTAGATTTAGTCAAATGTAGCTTACAATAAGTTCAACAATAACAAGTGTTAATAATGATCAAGAAAATACAACACCAAACAACACAGAATAAACCTACATGCTAGTCACTGAAATAAAAAAAAAATGATAATTTACAACCTGAATTCCGGAAATGTTGGGACATTTTTAAATTTGAATAATTCAGCCAATTCAGCACCCGAACTCTGCTAATACGAAGCCATGCTGTTTTATTAGCTGCAGTATATGTTTTTGCATTGTCCTGCTGAAATACACAAGGCCTTCCCTAAAATAGACATCATCTGGAGGGAAGCATATGTTGCTCTAAAACCTTTATTTACCTTTCAGCATTCATAGTGCCTTCCAAAACATGCAAGCTGCCCATACCGTATGCACTTATGCACTACCATACCATCAGAGATGCTGGCTTTTGAACTGAATGCTGATAACACGCTGGAAGGTCTCCCTCCTCTTTAGCCCGGAGGACATAGCGTCCGTGATTTCCAACAATAATGTCAAATTTGGACTCATCTGACCATAGAACACTTTTCCACTTTGAAACAGTCCATTTTAAATGAGCCTTGGCCCACAGGACATGATGGTGCTTCTGGACAATGTTCACTTAAGGCTTCCTTTTTGCATGATAGAGCTTTAGTTAGCATCTGCAGATGGCACGGCGGATTGTGTTTACCGAAAGTGGTTTCTGGAAGTATTCCTGGGCCCATTTAGTAATGTCAATGACAGAATCATGCCGATGAATGATGCAGTGTCGTCTGAGGGCCTGAAGACCACGGGCATCCAAAATCTTTTGATGATGTTATGCACTGTAGATTATGAGATTTTCAAAGCCTTTACAATTTGACGTTGAGCAATGTTGTTTTTAAAGTATTCAACAATCTTTTTACGCACTCTTTCACAGATTGGAGAGCCTCTGCCCATCTTTACTTCTGAGAGACTCTGCCTCTCTAAGACATCCCTTTTATAGCTAATCATGTTACAGACCTGATGTCAATTACATTTACATTTAGTCATTTTGCAGACGTTTTATCCAAAGCGACTTACAATTGGGGAATACATAAAGCGATTCATCTTGAAGAGGCAATCAGACAGACGAAGTGCTTGCAACACCAAGTCTCAGGCATTGTTCAAATAAATACAAACTACCAAAGGAAGGAATAAGTAAAGAGAATTTTTTTTTTTTTTTTTTTAAGTTTAGGATGAAGTCAAGTGCTGTCGAAAGAGATGAGTTTTCAGTTGTTGCTTGAAGATTGACAGGGATCCAGCATTCCGGATAGGGGTGGGAAGATCATTCCACCAGCCAGGAATGATGAACGAGAATGTTCTGGAGAGTGATTTTGAGCCTCTCTGTGATGGTACCACGAGGCGTCGCTCACTAGCAGATCTCAGATTTCTGGAGGGGATGTAGTTTGTTAATAGAGAGTTCAAGTAAACGGGTGCTGAGCCAGTGGTTGTTCTATATGCAAGCATCAGTGTCTTGAACTTGATGCGAGCCGCGACTGGTAGCCAGTGCAGGGAGATAAAGAGAGGTGTAACATGGGCTCTTTTGGGCTCGTTGAAGACCAGTCGTGCCGCTGCATTCTGAATCATTTGTAGAGGTTTGACTGTGTTTGACAGAAGTCCAGCCAGAAGAGCATTGCAATAGTCCAGCCTAGAAATGACAAGGGCCTGGACAAGAAGTTGTGCAGCATGCTCTGTCAGAAAGGGCCTGATCTTTCTGATGTTGTATAGTGCAAACCTGCAAGATCAAGCAGTCTTTGCAATGTGGTCTTTGAAGGTCAGCTGATCATCAAAGATTACACCAAGATTTCTGACCGAAGTTGATGGGGTTATTGTTGATGAACCTAACTGGATCGTGAAGTGGCAGGGAGGACAAGAAGCTCAGTCTTTGCCAGGTTGAGCTGCAGGTGATGTTCTTTCATCCATGCCGAGATGTCCGCCAGGCAGCCTGAGATCCGTGCAGCTACCGTTGGATCATCTGGTTGAAAAGAGAGACAGAGCTGTGTGTCATCAGCGTAGCAATGGTATGAGAATCCATGTGCCTGTATGATGGGACCCAGTGATGTAGTGTATGTGGAGAAGAGGAGGGGTCCAAGAACAGATCCCTGAGGAACCCCAGTGACCAGTTGATGTGCTTTGGATACCTCCCCTCCCCAGGCCACCCTGAAAGACCTACCAGTGAGATAAGATTCAAACCAGCGAAGTGGAATTCCAGCGATGCCCAGTGATGAGAGGGTGGACAGGAGTATCTGATGATTGACAGTGTCAAAAGCGGCAGATAGATCCAGCAGAATGAGGACTGATGATTTGGAATGGGCTTTTTCAATTCGCAGGGCTTCAGTGACCGAGAGAAGCGCAGTCTCAGTTGAATGGCCCCTCCTGAAACCTGACTGTTTAGCATCCAGTTTGTCGTTCTGTGAAAGAAACAGTGAGACTTGGTTGAAGACAACTCGCTCAAGTGTTTTCGCTATGAACGGAAGGAGTGAGACAGGTCTGTAGTTTTCTATAAGAGAAGTGTTTAATGTAGGTTTTTTGACCAGTGGGGTTACCCGAGCCTGCTTGAACGTAGTGGGGACGTTGCCTGTGAGGAGGGATGTGTTGATGATGTGTGTGAGTGCAGGTAAGAGTGTGGGTGAGATTGCTTGGAGAAGGTGTGAGGGGATTGGGTCAAGAGGACATGTTGTAGGATGGTTGGAGAGGAGAAGCTTGGATACTTCAGCTTCAGTGAGGGGACAGAAAGAGAAGATGGGAGTTTTGGCAGTGGATGTGGTAGGTTGAGGGTCCTGTGTGCGTGGAGGTGAAAACTGACCACTGATCGATCTAGTTTTGTATGTAAAGAAAGTGGCAAAGTCATCAGCTGTAATAGAGGTGGTGGGAGGAGGTGGAGGGGGACAGAGGAGGGAATTAAATGTTCTGAAGAGATTACGCATGTCTGGAGCGCTGTCGATCTTGTTGCGGAAATGTGAGGATTTGGCAGTGTGGACTTTAGCAGAGAAGGATGTGAGCAAAGACTGGTACCTACTGAGGTCCGACAGATCGTTTGATTTGCGCCATTTTCTCTCTGCCGCTCTGAGTGTAGTCCGAAGTTCACGAAGAACCTCGGATAACCAGGGGTTGGAAGGAGCAGCCCGTGCTGGCCTAGAGGAGAGAGGACAAATGTCGTCTAGACAATAGGTTAAGGTAGAGCATAAAGTCTCAGTAGCTGCGTTTACATCCAGAGATGAGAAATGGGTGGGTGATGGAAGAGAGGAGGATACTACAGAGGAGAGATGGGAAGGAGAAAGGTTTCAAGTAACTGGTAGGGGGGTTGGTGGCACAGGAGAAGCAAAGTGTAATGTAAATGTAATGAAGAAATGGTCCGAAGTATGTAGCGGTTGTACCAGAATGTTATCTGCAGTACAATTGCGTGTGTAAATTAAGTCAAGTTGGTTGCCTGATTTGTGCGTGCTAGTAGTGGTAAGGCGTTTGAGATCAAATGAAGCTAGGAGTGAATGGAAGTCTGTAGCATAAGGCTTGTCTAGGTGAATGTTGAAATCACCAAAGACTAAGAGCGGAGTGCTATCCTCCACGAAAGAGGACAGCAGCCCGTCCAGCTCCTCTAGGAAGGTGGCTAGAATTTGGCTAGGGGGACGGTAAATGACCACAATCTGGAGTTTTGTGGGAGCTGATACAGTAATGACATGAGATTCAAATGAGTTGTAGTTGCATAGGGGATAGCGGGTTGAGTATTTCCAATTGTTAGAAATGAGCAGACCAGTGCCTCCACCCCGGCCAACTTGACGCGGGGTATGAGAGAAAGAGAGATTAGTAGAGAGAGCAGCTGAAATTAACTTAATTAGTCACTCGATGTTCTCCCAGCTGAATCTTTTCAAAATTTCTTGCTTTTTCAGCCCTTTGTTGCCCCCGTGCCAACTTTTTTGAGACCTGTAGCAGGCATCAAATTTGAAATGAGCTCATTTAGAGGATAAAAGTGTAAAATTTCTCAGTTTAAACATTTGTTATGTCCTCTATGTTCTATTGTGAATAAAATATTGGCCCATGTGATTTGAAAGTCATTTAGTTTTCATTTTATTCAAATTTTTAAAAAAACATCCCAACATTTTCTGAATTTGGGTTGTAGTTTTCAGTGGGCAGTACATACAGTACATTCAGAAGCTGCACAGAATAACAGAAACACAACAGCTTCACTTTGAAATAATTATATCACAATTATAAATGCAGCTGCAGAGATGAGTCACATTAATTACTTTAGGTTCAATTGTATATGACAGCTATTTAAAAAAGTGTGTCAATTAGCACTTTGATATGCAAGTTTTCAAATCCTCATAAGGCAACTAAAAAAAAAAAATCTACAGAGGACAAACAATCTGTGCCTGAAATGCCAGTTATTTCAGTGATAAATAGAGCAGTTTCATAAATAATGACATCATATTCCAGCCAAATCCATTTTATTTGTATAGAGCCTTCCGTAATACATATTGTTTCAAAGCAGCTTTAGAGAAAATCATCCCTTAATGCCTCCAGTGAGAGAGCCAAACATGGAGAAACAGCAGTGGTGAAAGGCACCAGTAGTAGCAATCCAAAGCTCATCAATACAGACAGGCTGACACTTCACAGGTTGCTAAGTGCCACAAAAACGCAGCCTCAAAAATGACCACAGAAATAAATAAGGTCCTCTGTGACCCAATCACCACAAAAACTGTACATTGAGTTTCATAAAACTGACATTTATGGCAGGGCTACCATTCAGAAATCACTTGTATCCACAGCAACATACAAAGGCCCATAACTTGCTATAAGAAGTTCACAAGATGAAGCCCAGAGTAATAGTCTCATGGGTAATTTTTGCTACATCTAGATGGGGTTTTGTTTGAAGAAAGACCTAAAATATTTACTTTTTTTGACCTGAAATGTTTAATTTAACTACACATTTTAACGTTCACAGTTCCCCAATGTTTTTAATAGTCACATGACATGCAGGTAAACATAAAATTTCTACAACTATCCACCTACAGTTCTCTCACAAACCCCAATTTTTGTCTTATTTGTTGAATATATAATGGTAGACTATATGTGAAAGCATGCTGGATAGGTCAGGCTGCAATGGTAAAAGTCTTAGTTTGAGCACATAAAATGTAATCCACAACAATCTGTAGCACATCTTGATAAAAGCCTTGATTTTTACAAATAAACAGGGGTCTGGCTATATAGCAAATGGCATGTGACAGTTTCAAAGTGAGGCATTTTAGGCAATGAATAAATAATATATGAGAAATTAAATAAAATATGAGAAATGATATGATATAATAAATATAATATATATATATATATATATATATATATATATATATATATATATATATATATATATATATATATATATATGATATTAAATAATATATGAGAAAGTAAATGTGAATGTGAATGTAAATGTAAATGCGAGAACACTACACTCTAGCCATTAAGCATTATTTGTGTTATCTTTATTGTCTACTATACACATGTATATGTACACACATATTATATGTGACCCTGGACCACAAAACCAGTCTTAAGTCGCTGGGGTATATTTGTAGCAATAGCCAAAAATACTCTGTATGGGTCAAAATTATAGATTTTTCTTTTATGCCAAAAATCATAGGTATATTAAGTAAAGATCATATTCCACGAAGATATTTTGTAAATTTACTAATGTAAATATATCAAAACGTTATTTTTGATTAGTAATATGCATTGCTAAGAATTAATTTGGACAACTTTAAAGGCGATTTTCTCAATATTTAGATTTTTTTGCACCCTCAGATTCCAGATATTCAAATAGTTGTATCTCGGCCAAATATTGTCCGATCCTAACAACCCATACATCAATGGAAAAGCTTATTTATTCAGCTTTCAGATGATGTATAAATCTCAATTTTGAAAATTTGACACTCAAGACTGGTTTTGTGGTCCAGGGTCACATATGGATATATATATATATATATATGTTTGGGGGTCATGGTTCGATACGATTTCGGTACAACGGTACAAATTTTGAATCTTTCAAATTAAAAAAAATTCCATCGAGATGTGAAAATACTAAATATTATTACATGTGTACACAAATAAAAGCAGACCTTTATACAGTGATTATTAATAAGACAATAAGTGTTTAAAGTTGATTCTGCTGGAAACAGTTGAAGTGATCACACAACACATCAGTTCCAGCATTGCTAACTTGACAGTGCAGTTGGTACTTTATCAAAATAAAATACAGTGAGCCAAACATCAGCGCACCCGCCTCTGTGTCACCGTTGGAACGCGACTGAAGTACAAAGTCTATAATTTAATAAATAATAGTTTAGCATTCAGATACGTGAAATCGCAAATATGGAAATATTATGGAATATTTGGATTTGTGCCGAATGAGAGAGGTAGGATACACGAGCACAAAGCTCCATTTCGCAAACAGTTGAGTGCACAAGCCTTTAAAGCAGTGTTTCTCAACCCTGGTCCTGGGCGCCCCCCAACACTGCACATTTTGTGTGTCTCCCTAATCAAACACACCTAATTTAACTCATGAGCTCATTAGAAGAAACTCCAGGACCTGAAATGGGTGTGTCAGATAAGGGAGACATACAAAATGTGCAGTGTTGGGGGGCGCCCAGGACCAGGGTTGAGAAACACTGCTTTAAAGTATACTCCCTTGTCAGTCTATGTGAGAAACGCGTACAGAATCAGCACATGGTCACTGTTTAGGTGGCTTTGTTTTAAAGTGTGCAACTCATGGCATTCGCTGTTCTTCTGCTGCCGCTGGCGGTTATCAAACAGTGTTGTATTACTGCGGGCGCCCCCTTCTGGATTGGGGGTGAATTGCCTGTATTCATCGTAAGGCTTCATGTACCGAACCGAGATGTCCGTACCGTCACGGTTCGGTACGAATACATGTACCGTACCACCCCTAATATATATATATGCACCACATATATATACATACACATACATATACATACACACCAATAATTATAATACTGATATTATACCCAGGTGGAAAAGACGTAGTATTAAATGTATTAAAAATATACTTGAAATTCAAGTAGTATGTTTATAATACATTTGTATTCCCAACATGCTTATTTGAAGTGGATTAAAAATATATTTTAAATATTTATTTATTCATCATTTTAATATTTGGAAAAGTACTATATTTTGAAAAACATTTTTAACATTTAAAATGTACAAACGTTTGTCAACTATTATTAAGCATTGCAATACTTAAAATGTGTTGTTTAGTATGTTGTTCAGTTTTACTTGCTTTGGTTGATTAGGCTGTTGTCCATTACATGATACTGTTACGAATGGATTCGTATGTTTCTAGGGGAACGGGATCATTCGTTTATGTGTGTGCGTGCGTAGGTCTTTTCCTTTGTTTCTCTGTCTCTCCCTCTCTTGCTCTAATTGTTTACAGGTGAAGCTGATTAGGAGGACTGAGCTGGTTGGTGGCAGGAAGGATTGCCGCAGTATTTAAGTCATCTGGTGGAAGGAATTGTTGGCTCCCCGCTCTCCTCGTGGCTTTGTTGTTTCCACTGTTTAACATGTGTATGTGAAAGCATCGCTAAGTGAGACATTTGTTGTCAACCATTGACTAAAGTAATGTGTTAGTTGTAATTGTGCGTTTGGTTGCTTACGTCCTGGACCTTGTTTCAGTGGAGCTTGGTTGGGAGACGGGTGCCTGTTTTGTTTTGTTCGTTTTCTCCTGTTTATGTTAGCAGGGAGGTAAGAACTTGTATTTTATTTGTTATTTGATTTGTAGGTTAGTTTTTGGTATAGTAGTAGTTTTGTTTATTGTAATTTACTTTGGCAATTTGCCCCTCCCAAAGTTTATGATGTTCCTTTGTTTATTCTTATCTAATAAACTTATGTTTATTTGTATTTAAGTCTCCTGTGGTTGAGAAACTGAGGATGAGAGCGGGGACCCCAGGGATCTTTCTTAGATGGATCCCTGTTAATTGTTATGAACTAATTTATTTTCTCTTTGAGTAGGGGTTTAACTTGTAGTTTGTAACAATACATTAATTGTAATGAGCTCCCAGCTAACAGGGAACGTTCCCAGAACATTCACTAACGTTCTTTAAAAGTTGTGTTAATGTTAGTACAAAACGTTATTAAAATAATGTTTTTGGAACGTTCTTATAACATTGTTAACGTTCTTGTAACGTTGATAAAAAACGTTCTTAGAACAACGTTCTTGGAACGTCTTTAGGACGTAATTTGTACTTAATGAACGTTCTTATAACGTTGATAGAAAACGTTCTTAGAACAATGTTCTTGGAACGTCTTTAGGATGTGATTTGTACTTAATGAGCGTTCTCATAATGTTGATAGAAAAGCGTTCTTAAATCAACGTTCTTGGAACGTCTTTAGGGCGTGATTTGTACTTCATGGACGTTCTTATAATGTTGAGAGAAAATGTTCTTAGAATCAATGTTCTTGGAACGTCTTTAGGGCGTGATTTGTACTTCATGGACGTTCTTATAATGTTGAGAGAAAACGTTCTTAAATCAATGTTCTTGGAACGTCTTTAGGACGTCATTTTTACTTGATGAATGTTCTTATAATGTTGATAGAAAACGTTCTTAAATCAACGTTCTTGGAACGTCTTGAGGACGTGATTTGTACTTCATGAACATAATGTTGATAGAAAACGTTCTTAAATCAACGTTTTGGAACGTTCTTATAATGTTGAGAAAACGTTCTTAGAACAATGTTCTTGGAATGTCTTTAGGACGTGATTTGTACTTAATGAACGTTCTCATAATGTTGATAAACGTTCTTAAATCAACGTTCTTGGAACGTCTTTAGGACGTCATTTTTACTTGATGAATGTTCTTATAATGCTGATAGAAAACGTTCTTAAATCAACGTTTTGGAACGTTTTAGGACGCTATTTGTACTTCATGAACGTCCTTATAATGTTGAGAGAAAACGTTCTTAAATCAATGTTCTTGGAATGTCTTTAGGACGTCATTTTTACTTGATGAATGTTCTTATAATGTTGATAGAAAAGCGTTCTTAAATCAACGTTCTTGGAGCGTCTTTAGGACGTTATTTGTACTTCATGAACATTCTCATAATGCTGATAGAAAACGTTCTTAGAACAATGTTCTTGGAATGTCTTTAGGACGTGATTTGTACTTAATGAACGTTCTCATAATGTTGATAGAAAACGTTCTTAGAACAATGTTCTTGGAACGTCTTTAGGACGTGATTTGTACTTAATGAACGTTCTCATAATGTTGATAGAAAACGTTCTTAAATCAACGTTCTTGGAGCGTCTTTAGGGCGTGATTTGTACTTCATGGACGTTCTTATAATGTTGAGAGAAAACGTTCTTAGAACAATGTTCTTGGAGCGTCTTTAGGACGTGACTTGTACTTGATGAACGTTCTCATAATGTTGATAGAAAACGTTCTTAAATCAACGTTCTTGGAGCGTCTTTAGGGCGTCATTTTTACTTGATGAATGTTCTTATAATGCTGATAGAAAACGTTCTTAAATCAACGTTTTTGGAACGTTTTTAGGACGCTATTTGTACTTCATGAACGTCCTTATAATGTTGAGAGAAAACGTTCTTAAATCAACGTTCTTGGAACGTCTTTAGGACGTCATTTTTACTTGATGAATGTTCTTATAATGCTGATAGAAAATGTTCTTAAATCAACGTTCTTGGAACGCGTCTTTAGGACGTCATTTGTACTTGATGAACGTTCTCATAATGTTGATAGAAAAGCGTTCTTAGAACAATGTTCTTGGAATGTCTTTAGGACGTGATTTGTACTTAATGAACGTTCTCATAATGTTGATAGAAAATGTTCTTAAATCAACGTTCTTGGAACGTCTTTAGGACATGACTTGTACTTCATGAACGTTCTCATAATGTTGAGAGAAAACGTTCTTAAATCAACGTTCTTGGAACGTCTTTAGGACGTCATTTTTACTTGATGAATGTTCTTATAATGCTGATAGAAAACGTTCTTAAATCAACGTTCTTGGAACGTCTTTAGGACGTTATTTGTACTTAATGAACGTTCTCATAATGTTGAGAGAAAACATTTTTAGAACAACATTCTTAGAACGTTATTGTAATGTAATATAATTTCTAAATTAATAATTAAATGCTAAATATTATGTTATCAAAACATTCTGAGAACAGTATTCATGTCCTTATGATTGCAGGCTACTTTATGAACATTACCATAATGTTGGGAGAAACATCTTTAGAAAAAAAGAAAAAACAACTTATAGGCTATATAAAACATGAATAGAATGGAACCGAATATGATAGAAAAATAAAATGTATTTAAATATGAAACTACAACCTCGATTAGGATGTGGCAAATCACCTGAATGAGTCACTGAATCTTTTATAATTATATACTTTATCATTATTAATTATATATCTTTTATAACTTATTGAAGTCATAGGCCTATAGTGAAATGTCATACACTGTAAATCAGTGGCATTGCTAAATTAAATTAGTTAATTTAACAAATTTTTTTTTATTTCAACTCAATATATATTTGTGATGTGAACTCAAAATCTCATTAGGTTAAGGGGAACTCAATCTAAATAAGTATAAATTAATTTAATCTAAAAATTAGCTTAATTCATGATTTCTAACATTGTTTTTCGAGAAGTCACCTTTGATCTCTCTCAATATTAATTAAATAGCCTTCATAACTAAAGATAATATAATAAATACATCAATCTGCTTCATATTAAGCATAGATCAATCCTTTTAAAGAAATTAATTTTACTCGATACAAAATATTATTTTTCAAAAACCGCGCGCATTTTTCAGTCAGTCTCATCCGCCCATCCCCCACAGCTCACAGTCACGGACGGGATCACAGCCGGTCGGCTCGCGACGCGGTCACGGAAAATAATAGGTAAGCATTCACTTCTGTATTCTTATTTAAAGCACTTTTGAACGTTATTTTGTGTTTTGTCAACTTTATCTGAAGATTAACCAGCTCAGTTATCATTGTAATGTTAGCTAGCAAAGAAGCAAGGAGCTAACAACCAACCACATCAAAGTTATCAACGGCAAGTGTTAAATATGCAGTGTTATACACAACAGTTTGTCAGTGATAAATTAAGATTTGTGTGTGTGTGTGTGTGTGTCTCACAGCTGGACACAGACAAACTGGAGAGACAGCTGACAGGATGTCGTCATCTGTAACCGTCACTCGCCACAGTTCTCAAGTAAGGTAAAGCAAAGACATATTCTCTGTATTACAATACGTTTAAACTTTTAGTTAATCATTATTTATTATCCGCTTTGTCAGTTTCATCTAGAATATCCATGTGATGCTGATCAAGTTTACTAAATCCGCCGAACGCAGTGAACAAAGGGGCTGAGGAGCATTTATAATGGCTGTTTTGTTAACTTTAGTTAACATTTTACACAGTTATTTGCTCCTCACGTTGTCTTTCTTAAAATTCATACTAACAAATTGTTGTCATGCTTTTGAAATCAATCTTTTCAGTGCAAAGGCAGCGAGGGGTCATTTGCAACAAGACGGCTGATACTAATATGGGCCTAAAATAAATTAAGTAGTATTCACATTAAACAAATTGATGGGCTTTAGTGTTGTACAAGATGTAATTTGTCACCTTATAAACAGTTATTTAAATTCATCGTTCTTCAGTTTTAATGCAGATGTAATGATGACCAGAAATGACCAGCAGCACAAATGTTAAGTCTTCTGAAGCAATAGTATACTTTTGTTTTGTGAATATTAGATTGAAATTTAAACCTAAAGATTGATCAAATCGTGAATAACGTTACACAATACAGATGAAAAATAACAAACTAACATCCCACAAGAATGACATCTAAAGACCGGTCATGTTTGATGTAATGTAGTGTGCCACCAATTTGATGCAGACTGAATTGGCAGAGTGAATAACATCTTAAATTTCAGTTTGTCTGTCATTCCGTCAAAGTCTTTTGGTATTTTGTGTTGCTTCAGAAGAATACCAGTGAAGTCTTAAGTTCTGATTATAGTTATACATTTATATACTTAACTAATATAGTTAATAAAACTTCTACTTTCCCTTATCCTAAAGTTGCTTTGTTTTTTTTATAAAGATGTCAGGTAATTGCTAATGCTAAGTTTGTAGTGGTTAAAAATTGTCTTGTTATGATTCATAAAAATAAGCTGTCCATAAATGTTGCTTAATTGTGAGTTAAATTTCTCTAATTTTGTGTTTTGTCTTCAGGGACAATAATGGCATCAGCCATTCAAGTTATGATCCTGGCAGATCTACTACTATCTGAAAAGTAGTCTCTGCAGATTGTTTCAAGATGCACAAGGTAGGACACATGTCAGGACAACTTTATATTTACTTGGCAATATTTAAAAATTTTAGCTGAGATCAGCATAGTTAAAAAAAATTAAATTCTGTCATGGTTTACTCACCCTCATGTTTTTCCAAATTCATTTTGAATGAATTTCATTCATCTTCAAACGAATGTTTTTATTTTTGATATTCATTCATCATTTTTGTTTTTCCATTGGAAGTCTAGACAGTCTTTATTTTCAAGCTTCAAAAAGTTTATAGTTTAGGCTTTGAGACATAATAATAGCTACTTATACCTTCTGTTATTTATCTTGTTTCTGAATACCTGTAAAATTTAAAGGATTAACTAACAACTTACGTGTAACTTGTTTTTTTGCTCTCAATGCCATTTTGACAATGCCGTTTTTTTTTAATCCATGCAGCATTTTTTTTTTAAAGGAAAACATTACAAATTATTCTTTAACAATTTAACTGATGTATTAATAGCAAAAATTCTTACTGTCAGTTAATGGGTCAATGCTAGCATACCTACCCAGAAACACCTACTAGAACCTATTAATCTTACCTGTTTTATCTCTGAGTTTCCTTCCTTAACTGAGTTCATGTAACAGTTTATTAGCTAATAACATGTAACAAGGCAACTTTTGCCATTTAATAACTTTATTGATAACTTCTAAATGTTATCTATATTTGAAGGGATTTTTCCTGTTTCAAATTGGTATAAAATGGAAATTGCAGTTGACTTAACTACCCTATTATGACGTATTTCCAGTAGTGTGCATGTGTATACCTATCAAGATGAATAAATTAGGTCAATTTATGTTGACCTAAAAATTGTTTTTTGGAAATGACACGATGAAAATGTATTATTTGAATGTTTATATTTTTCTTAATCTAATGATGCTTCAGAAGACATTTTTCTTAATGCTGCTATGAAAGTAGCTTGTCAATGAAAGTAACATATGCCAAGTCAAATGAAACTACCTTTGACTCTTGAGTAATGTAATATTTGTAGAACTCACAGCACAGATCCTAATAATTTTTTTGGCATAGCCACACTAATTATTTTATAGGCATTTTGTAATATCACTTTGTAACCTCAGCCAATCTGTTTACTTTATAGATGGAGCGTGGAGAGGCAGGACATGGACCACAGTTTTCAGCACCCACACCCCACACTCAAATTCATATAGAAGTCCTCAATTATTAAATGTTAATATGATAGTTTATATTTAGCTGTGAAGTTATAGTTCATTGTCATAAATATTAAACTACATATTATTATTATTATTATTATTATTATTTTACATGATATGCAAATTTCACCAATTTGTTCAATGTGTTAATGAACTTTTTGAAAGTGACTATCTTTAATAATTCAGATACCTGTTGAAATGCACATGTAATTATATACTTGCTCGTATCTGGAAGGTTGTGTTAATAAAAATGATGTTGAAAGCAAATGTTGCAATACTGCTAATCTTAAAATAACATTTTATTAAACTAAACTTTGTAATGTTCCAAATAAATGTTTTTAGGATGTTGTATTTTTAAGAAAATGTAGGTGGAAATAAAGTTGTAGGAACATTATGCTAACCATAAAATAACGTTCTAGCTACGTTAAGCAAACTGGACATTTTAACGTTCTTGGAATGTTCCAAATAAACGTTCATAGAACGTTATATTTTTTTTAAATGAAATTTAGGTTGCAGGAACGTTATGCTAACCATAAAATAATGTTCTAGGAACGTTAAGCAAACTGGACATTTTAACGTTCTTGGAATGTTCCAAACAAACGTTCATATAACGTTATATTTTTAGTGAAATTTAGGTTGCAAGAACGTTGTAGGAACATTATGCTAACAAAAAATAACGTTCTAGGAACGTTAAGCAAACTGGACATTTTAACGTTCTTGGAATGTTCCAAACAAACGTTCATATAACGTTATATTTTTAGTGAAATTTAGGTTGCAAGAACATTGTAGGAACGTTATGCTAACAAAAAATAACGTTCTAGGAACGTTAAGCAAACTGGACATTTTAACGTTCTTGGAATGTTCCAAATAAACGTTCATAGAACATTATATTTTTAGTGAAATTTAGGTTGCAAGAACGTTGTAGGAACGTTATGCTAACAAAACAATAATGTTCTAGGAACGTTAAGCAAACTGGACATTTTAACGTTCTTGGAATGTTCCAAATAAACGTTCATAGAACATTATATTTTTAGTGAAATTTAGGTTGCAAGAACGTTGTAGGAACGTTATGCTAACCAAAAAATAACGTTCTAGGAACATTAAGCAAACTGGACATTTTAACGTTCTTGGAATGTTCCAAATAAACGTTCATAGAACGTTATATTTTTAGTGAAATGTAGGTTGCAAGAACGTTGTAGGAACGTTATGCTAACCATCAAATAACGTTCTAGCAACGTAACGCAAACTGGACATTTCCACATTTTTGGAACATTCCAAATAACGTTCCCACAACCAAAACAGAACGTTACAAAAACGTTCTCAGAACATAAATTTGTTAGCTGGGCTACTACTGAAATTCACACAAGGATTTCAACATAATATCTAAAAGGCTAAAAAAAATTCAGTTTACTTGTGTTTAAATTCAAACAACACACTGACTAAACCTGATTGTGGTTCATATGATAATGAGCTCGCACCAGAGAGGTTTGTATCTCAAATATGATGTGCGTGCAAATGTTCCTTGAATGTGAATATAAGTCTAAATTTAAATAGTTATATTATATAGAGCGATCGTGTCTCTTTAGAGCACTTGGAGAAAACCACACAATTCATATATGGCTTACTTTTGCAATGTTTTTTTTTTTTTTTGCGATGAACTTTTTTTAAACGTGAACAACTTTGGTGAATCGTCTTTCATCGGAAGGACATAAATCTCTCAGATTTCATTGAAATATCTCAGCTTTTCTTTCGAAGTACGGTACGGTGTGGTTCGGGACCGAACACCCTGATCCAGCTTGCGTTTCCACCACCAACAGTACCCTTACTTGATAGGCGTGGTGTATGCCGGAAGGTAGCGATTGACAATAAAGCGCGATGATAAGCACAACTCTCTTATGTCAGTTTTAATGAACAATAATAGCCATTACAAAAGTATAAGTATAAAGTATAAGAGGAAATAAAGACAAAAGCAGACAATTCAGTCAAACGGATGCTACAAAGTCAGCACTGTACGGTAAAGTTCAAAATAAATATAAAGTTAAACTTTGTGCTCAGTCAAAACGATATGACCAGGAACAATGAATAGATTCATGAGACCACGAATGCCTGTTAAATATACACAAAACAAATTGTATCTCATGATTAATCACTACAGAAACATCAAAGCCAGTGGCAAATGTCAGAAGGACTAGCCGAGCATAAGGCTGCTTTAGGCGGATAAATAAGCACTGAGCGCCCGGTGATCCCCTGGAGCTCCGAAATCAGCATAGCAAATTTTCAAATAGGTGCTATATCTTTATAAATAAACCACAGATTTGAGTTTTAAACAACTACATTCTCACCTGAAAAACTCTTAAAACTACATTTCATGACAGAATAACAGTAATATTTTGAAAATTACACGGGTTTTTGGGCAATGACGTTTCACAAGTCCACAAGAACAGACAAGAACGCATATTGAGAAATGGCTATTGTCTGTGTGAAAATATAAAATTATAAAGTGCAGTTATATTTTTTGTGCGTTTGCGCACTCTGAAGTAATAAGCCGAACACAGCAGAGTGGAACGAGTGAAGGAGAAGCTTTATCCCCTTGTATCACGCACAAGTGACAATCAACATTTGAAATACAAATTGGTTCGTCTGTTCCTAATTATTATTCTTCTGACATTTGATTATTCTAGTTAACTATTTACTTTATTACTCGTTCATTAGGAATCTGTGTCGCTCAGGGAGTATCATGCCGGCCGAAGAACATGTACCCCGCGGTCACAAACCCTCCAGTCTGATCATTAGTCAGAGGTTATGACTAACTATTTAATAGACCACTTCATGCTTGTCATTTTTAAATAGTGGTCCTGTTTAGCCCCCTACAGTCACCTATGTAACAACTTAGTTAAAGCTCAAACAATAATCAGAGGTTATGGCTAGCACTATGATACTTCAATAGTGTTTCTATCTAGCCCCCTATAACTAGTCTAACTATATAACAACTTGACTAAAACTGAGACAATAACCAGAGGTTATGGCTAGCACTATGAAATATGCCCGAACCATGCTAGTATCTCAATAGTATTTTATCTAGCCCCCCATAGTTAATGCAGCTGCATAACAACTTAACAAAAGTCGAGCAGTTAGTCAGAAATCTAGAAACTCACCTGATGTGCCCCATGCTCCATCTAATCTGAGATCTAGTCTGTACTAACCCTGGACGCATGTTTACATTTACATTTACATTTAATCATTTAGCAGACGCTTTTATCCAAAGCGACGTACAATATGAGAACAATAGAAGCAATGAGACCATCGAGAGTGCAGCAGTATACAAGTGCCATGACAAGTTTCAGTTAGCCCAGCACAGTACACGTAGCTAGGGTTTTTTTTTTTTTTTTGATAGAATAGGTAAGTGTTAGTATTAGTTGGTCAGGTGCTCGCGAAAAAGATGCGTCTTTAGATGTTTTTTGAAAATGGATAAAGATTCAGCTGTTCGAATTGTGATTGGGAGGTCATTCCACCAGCTGGGCACAGTTTGTTGCATGTTTGCGGTAACATACGCCTTCACTTAATCTACTTGAGAAAATAATTCAGAATAAATTCAAATTCAAATATAACTATTTATTATCAGTCAGGTAAATGTGTATTATACCAATTATACAGCCAATTCAAAAGTATCAATTCAATGCAAAACATCAAAATCTCAAAGATAAATCTAAGAGTAAGCATACCTGACTTGAGAAAAATACATAGTATGAAGTGTGCAAACACTTCATCCTATGGGCTCATTCCGGCTACAGAAGGCCCTGATCCTTTTGCAACATTTCCTTAAGTACCTCAGACCAAGACCAACATCCCCCGAGATGGAGACAGGAACTAACAGTTGGAATTTGCATTGTTAACACCTTTTGGGACAAAAGGTAATTTTGCCTGGAAACCACTGGAAACTGACCCGCCCTCTACAGTGTGCAAAATATCTCTAAACTCTTAGGATCTGTATTACCTTTTAGTTTACTTCTTATAAGAATGAGACCATTTTACCAGATGCCCTGAGACAATTCAAATGATACCAAACATGACTGTAAATATCACTTGCATTCATGTAGAACATTATATTCTACTATTGACCATTCTGAGCAGACTGAGTAGAAGGAAGGATGGGTGAAGGGATTTAAGAAACAAATGGATAGAAGGGAAGGAGGTTTCCTGCACCTCCACTCTGTGGGGTGTCTCGAAGATGCCTGTGCATGTTTGTATTGTCTGTTTCTCAGGAGATCAAAGTATCTCAGGTTATTTCATCCTTACAGTCCCCCATTTGACCCCAGTGGGTCACATTCAGATGAATCCGATGGGGTCACTGTTAGGTGATCGTTCATCCTTGAGATATTAACTCAAAATTGTCTTTGTAATGTTAGCAGCTGTAGAAGCCTTCAGAAAGGCCTTTGTGTACACCAGTCTTAGCAGGTGCATGTAGCTTGAATTCAGCAGGTGGATGAACAGGTTCAGGGTTTCATCTGTCTGGTTGAGAACAACCCGTGTGTGTAGTTCATTGAATCAATCCAGGCCTTTTATTGCTTGACGAGTCGTTCCATCATGGAGAAACTTCTGTCTCTAGTGACACCTTCCCTAGGACTTTCTTGCCTCTTTTGTTGAATCTTGTCACCTCCAATTGTGCAGATTTCGGGGCAGACTCCAACAGGTGAAGGGTTCTCGCTGGTTACACGCTGCTTTATGCAAGACACTTAAACAGCATCTTAATGGCTCAACGTTTGAACAATGATGAACTTGATGTCATTGAAAATGGGAAGAAAGCTGTGAGATTTGGCACAAGAACATATGACAAAGCAAAAAACATAAGGTAGGTTCATGTCAACAAGTGTGAATGGTACATTGGGTCTCAGGTGTCTTTTGAGGTCTCATTTCATAAGGTGGTCCCATTTTAAAACAGCCAATTCCTCACTACCACTCTGATGGATTTTAATGGTAGTGGAATTAAAGAATGCTTGGTCTGAGTGACTTAAATGAAAAGTAGCAAAAAGTCAGTGTAACTTACATATTTATGAAGATGGTATGCATCATTAAAACATATGACAATAAAAATATTAAATATTCAATTCCAATTACAAAGGTATAGACATATATATAATTCTCCAATGCAAGTCACCTAAGATTTCAAGGTAGTGACCTAAAGCGTGCTTAGGTTTTATACAAGAATGGAGATCCTGGATCCTTTGTAATAGTGTTTGTGTGTGTGTGATGCAAGCTACGTCACATTCGATGGCAAAGTCAAATTGCACATTTTGTAGCTGATCAACAGAAGTGCCCGCACTTCATATTTAATCATTTTGATAATGTTTCTGTTATTAGTGATCTGTTGGGAAACCAGCGGGCCCTCTGGTTTGCCAAAACATCCCAATAACAATCAGAAAGTTTCAATCTTTTGAATTTTCATGGCAGATTTGCCTCTGTGTTCATAATTTAACATCATCGATTTGTGACGGTAGCCATGCATATGTATATTATGTGCTTCCCATGAGTTGACAGATGGTTGTAAATAGCAATTATTATGTGTCTTTCTTTAGATTGTCATCATGGGATTTACTCTACTGTCTTATGTGTGTGAAGCGATGTGGTTCTGTTAGTTTGAAGATGGACAATAGATCTTTAGTGGAGTACCACATTTGGGATCTAAGCTATCATTGTCTTCTGTGATGTGTAGTGTTCAGACTGGTTAGTCTAGATGAGGTGATGATGCAATGGTGTGTGCTCTGTGCTCATGTCTGGGAGATGGACGGAGTCTAATCTGTAATAATCTGTGTTGCAAAAATTTAGTTCCTGTGCTAATCCGGGAGGCCATGTAGATATTTGTGTAGTTATGTTCTACTGTGAGGTGTGAATGGCCTCTTGAAGTGTTGTCGCACCCATCTCCCACAATTTCAGGTTATGTTCTAACAATTCCGCTGTCCTGGCTCGATGCAGATGGGACCAGGCGCCTTCCTGGTATCTGATCTCCAAGAAATTGCAGTGGTCAACCTGAGACAGAAACAAATAACCACAGTTATTTTTGAACTTCTCATCAGTTTCACGTTCAGACATGTGGAATTACTTTAACTGCATCATCATGTCTTGTAATTTTAATTCCAGATGTAAAATGAAACTGAGTTTTGTTGGTCAGATCTGAATTACTGCTGCTGTTCAGTGCAGTCTGAGTGTGTAACACCTGATGCTGCTCTTGCAGTTGAGCCTTCACAGTCTGCTGTATCATGAGCATTAGAGACCCCAATTCTGCTGGGGGAATTTTCTAGATTAATTGATGTTTTTTTTTCACCCATATTGTCATGAACTCCAATGGACCAATGTCCATGGCTTTAGTCGCAGTTGCTCTCATTACAGTCAGATCTGTGGGCAGAAACGTGTTCACCTGTTTCGGTGTTGCCTGTTTGGCAATTGTTGTTTTTGGTGTTGTTCGCACATTCAGATCTCTGTGGCACATAAATTCTTCTGGTATTTTGGTCTGATGATTTAGTGTTTTACACCTCCCTTTCATTATTTTTCTAGTAAATTTAGAAGATCAAATGGTGTTGTGTGGCTGCATTCAGCCATGGCTAACTGCAAATGCTATTATGCTCCAAACAAAGGTAAGGAAGTTGTGATGTAAATTTGATCCTGTGGCTGTAACAGGGACCCAGGATAGGAGTGTGGGTATGAGGTGTGATCTGGCTCAAAATACTTTCACATCAATGTTTTTTGTTAAGGAGCAAAATAATGTGCAGAATTCAGAGCTACTGAATCCTGCATTGAAGATTGAATGTTTAGATGTTAATGCTAACCACTCTTTCTGATCATATTCAATTTTTAGTTGGTGTTCCTCAGCGAAGGATGAATTGGTTCGCTATCACTTGTGTCACACTATTGAAATGAAAACACACCTCCTCCCTTTTGGCACTGAGTAGCGGAACAATTTATAATTCTAAGGGTTAGTCTATCACCTTTCTCCACATAATGCCATGCTTGGCGATTATAATATAATGTACATTATAATGTGATTTATAATATAATTATATTATATTAAAATGGTATAAATTAAAATAATATTATTTCTGGTCTCTGGAGAGTCTTTTGAATCATAGTTGTCAATGTGTTTGTTTTTGGATAAGATTTTATTGTGATTTGGCCCTGTAGTCGCAGCAGAGTACACACACGTACATTGTAAGTATAACAACAGATCAGACTTAAAGCCATTGAGGGATTCTGTAGTTGTTAACATCCAATGACTGCAGGCACATGCTGAGTACATGGTCAAATCATTACTCATGTGAGAAACTTACAATTTGCAATGAGGGCTAAGTTGTCACAAATTGCATTCTCATGTCAGTTAATTTGAATATGAAAAGGTGTTGAGGAGCTGGGCAAGCTCAGAGCTGATGTAATCACTGCTTATGTTTCAAAGGACTATTTATTTCATTTAGTCTATTTAAAGACTAGATGAGGGCACAGTGACCATTTTACTAATATATATGCTATTATATAAGTTTACTATTTTGCCAACTTCAATATTTACTTCAGAGCTCTACAGCACCAACTAGCCTCGTTTGGTGGACGACATTTTTGTATCTCTGTCCCTACATTATGGAACTAAACAAATCTGTGACCTCTCATCCCTACCTGACTTCAAAACCACCTTAAAACATATCTTTTAACTTCTTGTTTCTCTGATTTCTGGCTGTCTGATCTGTTCTGGCTGGTCTGATCATTATGTTTATCTGGATTATTTCTTTGTTGTCTTGTTTATTTATTTTTGTACTGCTTTGTAGCAGTAGTCTTCAAGAGCTGAGGTATAAATTTTGGCCTAAATGAAGCTTTCTTTTAAAGCACTTTTATCTGTGTTGTGATTACATCACTCTGGTTTGCCCAACTTGCTTTTCATATAAAAATTATATCAACTTAAATTGCCTTCTATTTTCCCAATTGTTTATGAATTTAGACTTTTATTCTAATTGTTCATTCTCATGAAAAAGTTGCTCATTTGTTACAATGAAGCACATAAAACAATAGAGAAGGCAGTTTGTAGATTAAAATGTTAGTTCTGTTGAGTACCAGAATATAATTTGGATGATGGTATTCCAATTTTAAATTCCATCACATGTTGCTTAGGCAAACAAAGAGATATGCACATTTCAGAACAAGGGATGTCATTCCTTGTCTACACTGCCGCTATCATGTCCCTGACAAATACGTGGTTTCGTCTGATTCTCAAACCCACCGGATCTGGTCTCCGGTCTAACAATATGAGCATTCCGGCTCATTCTACAAAAGTGTATATATGGGGTGCGTCTGTCTTTCCCTCAATATTTCTACAAGGCAAATAAGAATTGACTTACCACAGCAGCTGGAGAAAGAGAAGGAGATGATCAAACCTCTTCTTCGGTACAGTCCATATTGCGCCGAAAAGACGTCACTCGCTTTTTGGGAGATCACGGAGGATGGTCACCACTTTGTAAGGTCCACGAATTTGGTCCAAGGACGGTATCCAATCGTTTTAGGATTCAATTTAGGATAAATTCTAATCTGACTCCATTTTATTATCTAATCTGACTCCATTTTATTATGACCTCGAATTTAGGTTGAAATACAAATTGGTTCATCTGTTCCTAATTATTATTCTTCTGACATTTGATTATTCTAGTTAACTCTTTACTTTATTACTCGTTCATTAGGAATCTATGTCGCTCAGGGAGTATCATGCCGGCCGAAGAACATGTACCCCACGGTCACAAACCCTCCAGTCTGATCATTAGTCAGAGGTTATGACTAACTATTTAATAGACCACTTCATGCTTGTTATTTTTAAATAGTGGTCCTGTTTAGCCTACAGTCACCTATGTAACAACTTAGTTAAAGCTCAGACAATAATGAGAGGTTATGGCTAGCACTATGATACTTCAATAGTGTTTCTATCTAGCCCCCTATAGCTAGTCTAACTATATAACAACTTGACTAAAACTGAGACAATAACCAGAGGTTATGGCTAGTACTATGAAATATGCCCGAACCATGCTAGTATCTCAATAGTATTTTATCTAGCCCCCCATAGTTAATGCAGCTGCATAACAACTTAACAAAAGTCAAGCAGTTAGTCAGAAATCTAGAAACTCACCTGATGTGCCCCATGCTCCATCTAATCTGAGATCTAGTCTGTACTAACCCTGGACGCAAGTTTGCGGTAACATACGCCTTCACTTAATCTACTTGAGAAAATAATTTCAGAGTAAGTCAGAATAAATTCAAATATAACTATTTATTATCAGTCAGGTAAATGTGTATTATACCAATTATACAGCCAATTCAAAAGTATCAATTCAATGCAAAACATCAAAATCTCAAAGATGAATGTAAGAGTAAGCATACCTGACTTGAGAAAAATACATAATATGAAGTGTGCAAACACTTCATCCTATGGGCTCATTCCGGCTACAGAAGGCCCTGATCCTTTTGCAACATTTCCTTAAGTACCTCAGACCAAGACCAACATCCCCCGAGATGGAGACAGGAACTAACAATTGGAATTTGCATTGACCGAGTTAACACCTTTTGGGACAAAAGGTAATTTTGCCTGGAAACCATTGGAAACTGACCCGCCCTCTACAGTGTGCAAAATATCTCTAAACTCTTAGGATCTGTATTACCTTTTAGTTTACTTCTTATAAGAATGAGACCATTGTACCAGACGCCCTGGGACAATTCAAATGATACCAAACATGACTGTAAATATCACTTGCATTCATGTAGAACATTATATTCTACTATTGACCATTCTGAGCAGACTGAGTAGAAGGAAGGATGGGTGAAGGGATTTAAGAAACAAATGGATAGAAGGGAAGGAGGTTTCCTGCACCTCCACTCTGTGGGGTGTCTCGAAGATGCCGTGCATGTTTGTATTGTCTGTTTCTCAGGAGATCAAAGTATCTCAGGTTCTTTCATCCTTACACGTGAAAAGTAAGGGTCCAAGTACTGAGCCTTGAGGTACTCCATACTACACTTGTGATTGGTATGATACCTCTTCATTTACTGCCACAAATTGATGGCGGTCAGATAAGTACAAGCCAGTGCACTTCCTCTAATGCCAACATAACAACAGCTTTTCTAGTCTATTTAAAAGAATGTTGTGGTCGATAGTGTCAAATGCGGTGCTAAGATCCAGTAACACTAATAGAGAGATACAACCACGATCAGATGATAAAAGTAGGTCGTTTGTAACTCTAATGAGAGCAGTCTCAGTACTACGATATGGTCTAAAACCTGACTGGAAATCCTCACATAAATCATTTTTCTCTAAGAAGGAACATAGTTCTGATGATACTACATTTTCTAATATCTTTGACAGAAAAGGGAGATTCGAGATCGGTCGGTAATTAAATTCTTTGGAGTCAAGTTGTGGTTTTTTAATGAGAGGCTTAATAATAGCCAGTTTGAAGGTTTTTGGGACATATGACAATGATGAGTTAATAATATTCAGAAGAGGATCTATTACTTCTGGAAGCACTTCTTTTGGAAGCTTAGATGGAACAGGGTCTAACATACAGGTTGCTGGTTTAGATGATTTAACAAGTTTATACAATTCTTAATTTCCAGTAGAAGAGAATGAGTGGAATTGTTTCTCAGGGGATCTATAGTGATCTATCTGATGCGATACTGTGGCTGACAGCTGCATGGTTACAATTTTATCTCTAATAGTTTCGATCTTGAAAGTAAAATACAGGTGCATCTCAATAAATTAGAATGTCATGGAAAAGTTCATTTATTTCAGTAATTCAACTCAAATTGTGAAACTCGTGTATTAAATAAATTCAATGCACACAGACAGAAGTAGTTTAAGTTTTTGGTTCTTTTAATTGTGATGATTTTGGCTCACATTTAACAAAAACCCACCAATTCACTATCTCAACAAATTAGAATATGGAGACATGCCAATCAGCTAATCAACTCAAAACACCTGCAAAGGTTTCCTGAGCCTTCAAAATGGTCTCTCAGTTTGGTTCACTAGGTTACACAATCATGGGGAAGTCTGCTGATCTGACAGTTGTCCAGACGACAATCATTGACACCCTTCACAAGGAGGGTAAGCCACAAACATTCATTGCCAAAGAAGCTGGCTGTTCACAGTGTGCTGTATCCAAACCAACATGATCTCACAGAATTCCGTGTAATGTTCACGGACTTAATTAACCTCTGAATCTGTGGTGGCATCACGGAATCGCCGAAAATTCCGTGATGGGCTCACAGAAGTGATACCAATGTAAGTCAGTGACAGGCATCAGCCGTGCTCCACGCACGGAAACCCTTAGCATCAATATGCCGATGCGATACTGGGAAATTTATCATCATCATTATTGTTCAGAACTGGGTAGGTTTAGGGTAGGGGTGGGGTCAGGTACTCCAGTGAAAGTATAACTGCATCGGAGTCACTCTTTTTACGTGGTCCGATGCAACGCTGATGTTGAACCAGTGAATCCGCGCATGGACCATGGCTGATGCCTTCTGTGAGCCCATCACGGAATTTTCGGCGATTCCGTGATGCCACCACAGATTCGGGGTTAATTAAGTCCGTGAACATTACACGGAATTCTGTGAGATCAGGTTGATCCAAACATGTTAACAGAAAGTTGAGTGGAAGGAAAAAGTGTGGAAGAAAAAGATGCACAACCAACCAAGAGAACTGCAGCCTTATGAGGATTGTCAAGCAAAACTGATTCAAGAATTTGGGTGAACTTCACAAGGAATGGACTGAGGCTGGTGTCAAGGCATCAAGAGCCACCACACACAGATGTGTCAAGGAATTTGGCTACAGTTGTCCTCTCCTGAACCACAGACAACATCAGAGGTGTCTTACCTGGGCTAAGGAGAAGAAGAACTGGACTGTTGCCCAGTGGTCCAAAGTCCTCTTTTCAGATGAGAGCAAGTTTTGTATTTCACTTGGAAACCAAGGTCCTAGGGTCTGGAGGAAGGGTGGAGAAGCTCATAGCCCAAGTTGCTTGAAGTCCAGTGTTAAGTTTCCACAGTCTGTGATGATTTGGGGTGCAATGTCATCTGCTGGTGTTGGTCCATTGTGTTTTTTGAAAACCAAAATCACTGCACCCGTTTACCAAGAAATTTTGGAGCACTTCATGCTTCCTTCTGCTGACCAGCTTTTTAAAGATGCTGATTTCATTTTCCAGCAGGATTTGGCACCTGCCCACACTGCCAAAAGCACCACAAATTGGATAAATGACCATGGTGTTGGTGTGCTAGACTGGCCAGCAAACTCACCAGACCTGAACCCCATAGAGAATCTATGGGGTATTGTCTAGAGGAAAATGAGAAACAAGAGACCAAAAAATGCAGATGATCTGCAGGCCACTGTCAAAGAAACTTGGGCTTCCATACCACCTCAGCAGTGCCACAAACTGATCACCTCCATGCCACGCCGAATTGAGGCTGTAATTAAAGCAAAAGGAGCCCCTACCAAGTATTGAGTACAAATACCGTAAATGAACATACTTTCCAGAAGGCCAACAATTCACTAAAAATGTTTTTTTTTTTTTTTTATTGGTCTTATGAAGTATTCTAATTTGTTGAGATAGTGAATTGGTGGGTTTTTGTTAAATGTGAGCCAAAATCATCACAATTAAAAGAACCAAAGACTTAAACTACTTCAGTCTGTGTGCATTGCATTTAAATAATACACAAGTTTCACAATTTGAGTTGAATTACTGAAATAAATTAACTTTTCCACAACATTCTAATTTATTGAGATGCACCTGTAGTTCATAAAGTCATTACTACTGTGCTGCTGGGTAATGTCTGCACCTGCTGATGTTATATTTTGTTAATTTAATTTATACTTGGGGTTGTGTTTGTTTTCTTCTAAAAGAGATGTAAAGTAAGCAGATCTAGCAGTTTATAAGGCTTTCCTGTAGGAGAGAGTATTTTCCTGCCAGGCAATACGAAATACCTCTAATTTTGTTTTTCTCCAGCTGCGCTCCATTTTCCAGGCTGCTCTCTTTAGGGCCCGAGTGTGCTCATTATACCACGGTGTTGGACTCGTTTCTTTAATCTTCCTTAAGCGTAAAGGAGCTAGAAAAGAGCTTCTAAAGTGCTAGAAAAGAGAGAGTCCATAGTTTCTGTTACATCATCAAGCTGTTCTGAGCTATTGGATATGCTAAGGAACGGAGATAAGTCAGGAGGATTATTTATAAAGTAGTCTTTTGTGGTAGATGTAGCATTTGGACCAATCAGACACACAATTTTGCATTTGACTTAACAAATCAATTAGTTATTAGATTAACAAATGGTCACAGACCCCTCACCCAATACACATACCCGGAGCCAGTAGGACTGTCAAGGACTTCAGGCCCCTGGTCCCATGGCAACCCATCAGACACCCAATACACATACCCGGAGCCAGTAGGACTGTCAAGGACTTCAGGCCCCTGGTCCCATGGCAACCCATCAGATAACACTAGTTGTATTGCTCAAAAAAATGCAAATGGCCGAGCAACACTCACTTCATATCCCCTTTAGGAAAAAGACATTATGCCATAAAATGGACTCTTCTCTAATTAATTCATAGAAAAACCTTTCTTTGAATGAGCACACATATCATTAGGTCATTGTTTATATTATTACTGTTCTTGTATATGTTTTTGTGTATTGTATACTGTTCTATGCATGCTTATGATAGATCACTAGTTAATATCACTCTAATTGTAACATGTTTGGTCTCTATCAATTTGTCTTCGGATGATCTAAGTGAGAGTGAATATTACATGTTGATACATATGCAACGTATTAATGTCCTAAGAATCTTTAATAGTTTGTATAACAACTTCCAATCCAACCCCTTTGCAAATTAACATGCTCTCAGACAAAGAGTCATAAACCCCCCCAGTATTTCCAAACTCCCGCTTGGAAATTCAGCCTTTCTCATTGGTCAAGCCCATCCTGAGAGGTGTGACTCTTCGCAGACCTTAAAGAGCTCACGCACAGTTCCGCCCCGTCACTTCTGCAAAAACTCTACTGCCAAATCTCCGGACTGCTGCCCGTGTGGAGAGCCTGAGCCGGTACCGGCGTGCCCGGTGGGCTCCAACATATCTCAGTTTTGCAGTTCTGTTAGATCCTAGAAGGATATGAAGCTAGAACTCTTCTGAAACTAAGGTTTAGTTTTAAGGTTTAGAACCAGAATAACCTCTTTGGAATTCATCACTCTTCAACCCGGAAGAACGTGATTGCGAGTCCAAAACTTTGAAACCATCAAGACTTTTCATCCGAGACTGCATTCCAGACACACGTCAACAGCCGTGGAAGTGCAAGTATGGTACATCTAACTAAACTAAACAGAGATTTAGTATAAGTTATAGACCCCGTTATAAACGGCGCTGATGGTTTAACTCAGGTGGTTAACTGACTCTTTCCATAACTGCATTCTGTTTTCTCTAATGGCTTCATTCATCCACTTTAGCTCCCTTTTTGTATATACGCGTGAGTGTATGTATGTTTGTTTGTTTGTTTAGATTAGTTATGTGTGTTAGCGTTTAGTTAATAAAAGTTGTGTGCACAAATTACATGAGTTTCTGGTTCTGCCTTGCAAATTAAAGTCCCTTTACGATTTTGACCCTCGCTACATGCTCTAATGCATTAATACTTAAGAAAGTGTTTTCTGTGGCCACGAAAATATCCTTTCTTAGAGTTGATATGAACTTATACTGAATGGTCGCTGGACGACCAGATAAGTTGATGGCAATTTAATTCTGCTACAGTTATCACTGTCAGCCGCTATAAATAATTGTAATTAATCATAATTAATTGTAATTATTTATATACAATTCCCTTTTAAGCTAATTTGCAACATAGAAGTGATGGTTCTACCATATTTGTAACAAGGAGTTGGCTTTACAGCTTTAGCTATATGGAATATACACGAAACTAGATAATGATCTGAGATATCATCGCTCTGCTGCAAAATTTCAACGCCACTGACATCAATTCCATATGACAGTATTAAATCTAGAGTATGATTTCGACAATGAGTAGGTCCTGACACGTGTTGTTTAAAACCAATAGAGTTTAGAATGTCTATAAATGCTGATCCCAATGAACCTTTTTCATTATCAACATGGATGTCAACAAAATTCTAATGAATATCAATGCAAATTATAATACATATATTCAATCATGGATGCAAAACTGTTATTGGCTAATTTTATATAAATTCTTTTTCCCTTTCACAGATCCTGTGATAAAGCAGTCTTCAAATACTACAGTGTCTGATTTACAAGCCCTTAGTTGCAGAACATTCCAGTCGTACTCAAAGAAGTGACCTTGTCCCACCGGCTTCCTCTTGGTCAGTCGTCACTCTACTTCTGCCACAGACTTGCAGGCTGTCTGCTGCGCTCCAAGCCTCCAGCTCTTTGGCTGCGGTAGGTTTTTCCCATCGGGTACACTGCGGTCCTCAGTCACACCGGCATCGCCCCAGTCCTCGGTTCCTTGGCTCCACCAGCGATGCTCATCGCTGCGGCTGTGCCCAGGTCTCTGGAACCTGCGACGACGCTCAGCTCCATCGGCCCTCCGTCTGCGCCTTCGGATCCACCAGCTCTGTCTCCATCGGTCGGCTCCCAGATGTCGGCAGCCACACTATCTACATCTTGGCTCCTCCCTCCCTCGACTCCGCCTTGGGTTGTCAGCACTGGGATGCTCTGGGTCTGTGCCACGTGCCAAACACTATCTAAGCTGCCAGGGCATCATCGTCATCCTCCCATCACCATCCTTTCTCCACATCCTGCCATCATCCCCGCACATCATCCCTACGCCATCTTCTCGTCCACCTCCAAAACCCCCTCCATCCCTCCCTATTCTGTTGCTTGAACTTTATCATCTTCATCTTCAGTCTTTGCACACACACAGCTATTCACTTCTGCACTTTGTTTTTCAGTAAATCTTTATGTATATATATTTTTTTTTCAGAAAATTGCATTGTAATTTTTATTTATTCATTGATGTAAACTTCTGTACTTTAACATTTACAATTAATCATTTAGCAGATGCTTTTATCCAAAGTGACTTACAAATGAGGACAATAGAAGCAATCAAAACCAACAAAAGAGCAACAACATGCAAGTGCTATGACAACCATTACATGTAGCAAGGTTTTTTTTCAAAGAAAACAAGTAGATAGAATATAGAAAAAAGAAACCTAGTGTTAGAGAATAAATATGCAATTGATAGAGGGTCAAGTGTGTGTGATTTTTTTTAAATAAAAAAGAAGACAGATAGATCAAACAGAATTAGAATAGAGAATTAGAATGCTAGAGTTAGAGGGTCAAATAAAGATTGCTTATAATTTCAGGTATAACTGAAATATTCTACAAATGGATAAGACAGCTCTGCCATAGCATTTCACTCTTTTTTCATTTATTATAATGTTTTCAGTATAATCTATTAAAATGTATTTGAGTATGTTTGTAGTAAGACAAATATTCTATAAACATACTTGTATTTCAAGTGCATTTTTAATACATTTAATAGTATGTTTGTTTTTTCACCAGGGTATATATGCTGCTGTACTTTTTTAATTTACTCTAAGAATATCTGTAATGTACATAACAATATATAATACATTAAAATTTTCTAGATATCAAAGTGTGTACGTGTGTGTATATACTGAAAAAAGGCAACTTTATAATATACTATTAGTGTAATGCTAACGCATTTCTAATGAGCTGAAATACAATTGAAATGTACCTGAAGAACATTAAAACGATGCTTCAAATATACTCTAACTGTAGTTCATGAAGTATTAAAAGTACATTTTAAATGTATTTGAAGAAATACACTTAAATTGCACTAAATATACTTAAAGTGGTTCCAATTTAACACAATTTCAATATATTAAATATACTGCAAATAGATTAAAATCGAACTTAAACATATCTTGACATACACTTAATATACTTAAAGTTGTTTCAAAATAATACATTTAATATGCACTTAGTATAGTATAATTTAAATATATTACGCGTGTCTGAAAAAGCACAATTTAAATATATTTCTTTTTCACCTGGGTACAGTACTGTCATCTGCAGCTTGTCATATACTGTTGTCAGGGGCAACAATTCCAAGAGACTGAATTAACTCCTGTATTTATTTCACCTTGTTAATTAAATTTGCTAAATAAGATCTGCTGCAGATACATTTACATGAGTGATTCTGCAGGTGTCCCTTTCACCTTGTCGCTGAATGGCTTATATTCACAGCTGTCTTCCTTAAACCTTCTTATCCAGTTGGTTGGCAGAAAAATACAATTTGGGATTACTGGCTTTATTAGAGATGATAAAAAAAAACAACAACAACATTTAAGCATGTTTTAATTCTAAAAATACCCAAATCTACTGGAAATACAGAATAATAATGATCTATTAAATCCTGTTAAATGAAGAAAACAGAGTCAAATTCCTGAGTAATGATATAGGGACAGTTTACTGAGGGAGGAAAGTGGGGAAAAACACAAAAGTGTTGTTTTGGACCCCATTGACTTTCACTGTGTGTATAAAAACATTTAAAACATTCTTCAAAATATCTTCTTTTATGTTCCACATAAGAAAATAAGTCATTAAGGTTTGGAACAACATGATGATGAGTAAATAATGACAATTTTCATTTTTGGGTGAACTATGCCTTTATGATTTTATCTCAAAGAAATGCATTCTTCTTTCTGAAGAATAGTGCAGTCCCGCAACACACAAAGAAACTTTTCTGTCTCTTCAGCTGGTTGACTTTAATATATTGCTAGGTATATACTTTGTTTTCCTCTGTACATTGTTACTTCCAGTTCTATTATTGATTTTAAACACTTGGTATGTATGAGTCATTTAAAAACACTAAACAATTTTTTTTGTCCAGGGGCTCTTGACTGTTTGGGGGTCTAAGTTATGCCTTGTTAAGTTGAGGGTAATCACATATTGATCACTGGCTATGTAGCATTTCATTAAAATTGCACTTGACACTGCTATTAACCCTGGATCCCTCAGCAATCTGTGTAAATAGGCTGGTGTAGTGCTGTACTTCTGTTGAGTGGCATTGTGCCTAGATAACTACAGTATGTTGTCTGTTTTTTGTTTATGTAGGTGAATTGTAGGTCTGCTGCACTGGTAAGGAAATAAATGAGTTTGGATAACAGTGTACTTTGCGCTTAAAGGGACAGTACACCAAAAAAAATAAAAAAATTCCATTGTTTACTCACTCTCATGTCATTATGAATCTGAATGTATGTGCAACTCAAAAGATATTGTGAAAATGGTGGCAGTGTCAATGGGTTTCATTCTATAATAGGATAACTGTGTAGATTATTCGTATGCACAAGAGAACTTCTCACGAACAAAATTTCACTTAATTCACAACACATGCATATGCACATGAATTTGTTCTTAACCTCAGTCTAATGTTAATGAATTTGGATCACTCTTAATGAGTGCCTGAGTGCAGGAAGTTAGTCATTTGCATAAAACACGCCCAAACCATCTCCATATAAGGGCTTTCCACGCAACATTTCCTTTGCAACTTTTCATCTCTCAAAGCAAATATATGACACTCTTTCTTTCTCTCTCAGTGTGAGTTCTCAATAGAAATATTTTGTACCATACTGATATAAAATACACAATGAAAGAAAATATGTTTATTATCATCAACATAAACTGCACTAAATGTTAGGGTTTCCCAAAGTGGGGTTTGTGAAGGAACTGCAGGGGGTTCGTGAGTTGATGAAAAGTTAATTAATTCAATCATAAAAATTTGAAAATAAAAACAATACCTGAACAATACAACTATTTTATTTGTTTTCCTGCATGTCAGTTTGACATTAGAGAACTGTGAACATGCAAATGTCTCATGAAATTATATATTTAAAATTAAATATCAACTTAAAATTTTAGGTGGCCTTCAAGTAAAACTTTTAAGTCAAAATAATGTGACAATAATAATTCATAAAAAGTATCTGTAATCTGATTCTAAGCATTTTAAATGTAATAAAATCTAATTACAAATACTTTATTTTTTTTATTTTTTTCCACACATATGCAAAATATATTCAAGAAATGAATGTACAGTGTTTTTGCGTACGTGTGGTTTCATTATTTTACAATAAATTTCAGAATGAAAGTTATTGTTGATTCATGAATTGTTAATGAAAACATTTGTGCACAGATTTCCCACACAAATTTGTGCATATGTTCGGTTGGTGAATGAGACCATGTGTTCTTTTGTGTTTCAAGAAAGTATAAATTATCTCATTACACTTTGACTAAAACAAAGAGTACACAGTAAAACTACAAAAAAATTATTTCTTCAAGGACAAGGAAGAGCCAGCTCTGTCTTCAGTTGATTTTCTGCCGCTGAAACATGAACAATTTACAATTATATTATGTTTCATCTTGTAACTAATTACCCTAACTTGACCAGATTGGGTTATAAATACTGAGCTGTTTACGCAGGAGGGAGATAAAGTCCTAATGGTGGCAGTAAAAAAGGCAGGCAGAGTGGGCAGAAGAAACAGATGGTTAGTGCTTTGGAGAGTTGGAGAGGAAGGTTGGCATGTCTGAATCTAATGCCATGCAGTAGAGAGAGGAGGCGCTTCAATGATTTAATGAAGTCCTCTCCTCACCTCCTCTAGAGAGCCGCTTTAATCTAAAGCCATCGCTGCACAGCTCTTCCCTGACAGGTGCAGGAAATGCAATCAGCATTACATGCCGCCCCAGAGAGTGCTCCACTAGAGTAAAGCCATGAATTAAACGCCTTTTCCACTGTTCATGTCTGAGGCCGTTCTCTGTCTCTCAAACTCAACATACAATGAAGAGCGCAGTAAAAGAACATGACACCCTGAATAATTAAAAGAGTGAAAATAGCAATTATTTTGAGAGGTTTTCACGAACAGAACTGCTAGAGAAGGGTAGAATAATAATCTACAGAATATTCCAGCTGTGAGCACAAGCCAGTTAGCAGTGTTGATATTTTGGCATTTTGAATAAATATTTTTTCTTTCGCATGACTGTATGCATTGATTGAAACAAAGACGAATAATGTGCCATTATGTACAATGCACTGCTTGCAATTTACTAATGGGTGAGAATTTTAAGAGAATAAATGACTCTGTTAATCAGTAATTTGTTGTGAAACAGTCTGTAAAGAGGAAGTCAGATGCATTTTTTCCTCTTGCGTTCAGTGTTCATTTACTGATCAAAGCTATAAATAAAATCTTTGTGGCTGTAATTGGCCGAAGGCAAGATTTATGTGGCCGAAATCAATGGATGGTGTTATCTGTGTTGAAATATCTAGGACAGCAGGGTTTGTTGGCCAAATAAGGATATGTCCCCCAAAATAATGAGCCATTTTCTGTTGAGGTTTTAAAAAATATTAACGTTTTCTGTCCTCTTCAGTTACGGATTATGGATGTTTCCCTTTTGAGTTCTATCTCAGTATTATTTTATATTAATGTTACTTTATATTACCCGTTAATATAAATAATTCATGCATAAAATGTTATTTATTCATGTCTGTTCATGGGCTGCTGATCCTCTTTTGATTTTACAACTGATCTAAAAGTGAAACACATTTTCTTGAAGTAAAAAAGAGTTAGTATAACCATTTGTGAAATTTAAAAGCTACCTTCACACTTACAGGGAACGATCATCCTTCACACTAAACATCCTGAAGCACCTAAGGGAGCATGAAAATCACCCAGAATCTGGGGATTCACTGGCCCAATGTAAACCTATCTTTCATTGCTTTAAAGGCTCTGAAATGCATGAAATACAGATTGTATTGGAGTCAGAGATACACACGACGTAAGGCCATAACAGTCAGGGCTATTCAACTGAAAACTCAGAGGAAGATAGAGACAGGGATAAAGCAAATCACAGGAAGAGCTCGGTCCAAACAACGGCCCTGAAATCCCATTATCCAGTGTAGATGGTAACCAGTAGCAACACATTTACTTGGTTGAAAAACCTTATTTGCATAGGATACAGCGAGAATAACATTCCACGAAGGAGTTATTTATTAAATTATTTATTAAAGTTTCTTTTTTTATTTTTCGGCAAAATTATCGGTGCTTTTCAAACTAAATATGATATTAATCGTTTTATTTTATATTTATTTTCTAGCTGTTTCAATTTTGTCTATGACAATATTCACAGCCAAGGTAAACTGATAATAAAATTCAATGAATAATTAATAAAAAAAAAAAGATTTTAAACTTCTAAGGTAATAATGGTCACACTTTATTTTAAGGTCTAATTCTCACTATTAAACCATTATAACTACGACTTTTGCCTCAAACTCCTAATTTGCTGCTTATTACTAGTTAGTAAGGTAGTTGTTAAGTTTAGGTATTGGATAGGATTAGGGATGTAGAATATGGTTATGCAGAATAAGTGCTTTATACGTATAATAAACAGCCAATATGTTAATAATAGGCAAGCTAATAAGCAACTAGTTAATAGTGAGAATTGGTCCCTATACTAAAGTGTTACACCAATAATAAAAAAAATTTAAAAACACTGAAAATTAATTAAATAATAGTTAATGCCTAAATTATAACTTGAATCATTTTAATTTTGATTTAATATATATCGACTAGGTCTCAAAACACATACACAATGAGTAATGAATACAATAATTGTACTGTAAACATACCTTCTGATCTCTAGTACAGTGACCAGTACTTGGCCCGAACTGGATTTTAACACAATTACTGGTCAAGGCAATTCAAGAAAATCCCTCTTTATACTGAGCTCTGGACTGAGCCTGAAAGTTTCCATCAGTTTCAGTCAATAAATCAATGTCAGACTGAGATTTGTTTGCCCCAGGAGAATGGGACACTTCTGACATCCCGTGAATAGAATGAGGATAAATTCTTAGCATGTCAGAATGTTCTAGAATAACTGCACGGAAATTGCACGCCGGCACAATATGTGCTGTATTTTCAAACACACTTTCTAGCATGCTGACTGAGCAATCATACAAAGATAATTTAAACTGATTCATTTATGAATCATTGAGTTTGATAAATTATTCAACTATATTTCACATTTATAAAATATGTGACCCTTATTAGTCGCAATAATGCATTGCATGGAATTGTCTGCCAATTAGGGTGACCATAGTGGCCAAAAGTGATGCCCGGCGTAATAAAATTGACATCTTTACCTTTTATTCAAACATTTTATTATTAAGGATTTTGTAAACATATTGCATTGTTATGCTCTCAGCATAAAACTAATGCACACACTCAAGCGTTTCATTTGTAACAATATAATCAAACATGACAAATTGTATCATAGAAAGAAATTTCACAGAACACATTAGCAAAACTTATTGAATATTACCCTGGAAAATGACTGCTGTAATCAAAAACAAGAGAGAACCAACAAAATATTAATAACTAATTATATTCTTGTATACTATGTAAGACTTAATTCCTATGGGCGTTTCGTATTTCTATGCATTTTCTCCATAGTAAAATAAAACCCATATTCGTCTGCTTTTTTTGCCAAATAAATTTGTCAGTTAAATACCTTAACCAAGTCAGTGTTTTCTTTTTTCCCAATATATTTTGATCTTGTAAGGTCATTAAAAGCAAATATTGAGAAATAATCTATCTGTACATCACTTTATGCATTTAATACTTGCTGGGTAAAGGTAATGACAGAAAAATAGTTTGGCCAATAACATGCAAGCATTGTACATAACTGACCAATCGTGGCATGCAAGAATATCGGATCTACAGAGAATGCAAAAGCAATGCAAATACACATACATAATGTATGAGGACTGTAAAGAGCACATCAATGAGAAAACAAAGACATTTTAAGGACAATTTAGGAATCCTTGCCATAACATTGACTAATATTTGTGTTTGGGCCGAGGCTTGGTCACTGTACCAGAGGTTAGTTCTTAAATTTACCCACCCATTTAAATAACACAGATCACGCTATATGGTTGATTACAAACAGCTCAGCTCAGTGCAGGATTGTTTGTGCCATGTCAGCTTTGAAGAGGAAGTTTAATTATATCCCAGAGGAACACTCACAGTACCTCCAATACAGTGAGGAACTGCAGGTCAGTTCCTGCGTCCCGCTCTTCCTATTGTACTTGAAGTAAAAGATCATTAGCATTCAACTCAGTACAAAGCAGCAAAAGCACAGGCTTATTTGGCCAATCTGCCATATTCTTTTGAGCAGGAGTCAAGATAGTAAGATAGATTCATACCCATTTTTATTGTGCGAGTTCTGAGAAAACAATTGTGTGAGAGATCCATGGATGACTAACATCCTGCACTAGCACAGTTGCATTTTTTCAAATCACAGCGGGATACACCATACAAACATTAGATTTGGTATTTTATCCCAAAATGTCAGCACAAACATATTTATCCCATCAAAATTCTCTAGCAAGAGCTGACATGCTGCAATCAACTTTCTCTGAGAGTTTGATGTCATAGAGCAGCAGCTAAGACTGCTAAAGCGAGACATATTTCAAAGACATCTGAGTCACTTCTGTAGCGCTGGAACTTGCAGTATTCGTTCGGCTTGGGTCAATTGGAAAATCGTGTTAGGTTTACATCTAGATCTGAATGGCACTGCTTACCGCGTCCTTGCAGCACCTTCGCTTTATTCATCTGTAGTATATCTTCCCACAACGTCGGCTTCCTCCCCCACAGTAGTTAAAGAACTTTTGTTTATGTGAAGTCAGAGGATCTAAGGGAACATCTTGCAAGTGCTAATCAAACCGTCTGAGAGCCAGAGAGCTTGTGATACCTAGATATGAAACCGTATCAAAGCATGAGGCCGTGGCTCTGTTCTTCAAAAAAGATCACTGACTACCAACTGCACCTCATCAGCCAACACATAGAAGCAAACCTTGGCAGGAGTTGTACACTTCAGTGCACATTTAGGTATTTTAATTAACAGCATTGCTGTCAATTAATATTTAATTCTCCAATTAGCACAAAGGAACTGCGCTTCAGTCAGACAACCTGCACAGGATTCATCACATTTGACATATTTGTCAAACAACCTGTAATACATGACCTATGAGGTTGTGGGTTTATCTGTGGCGTAAAAAGACAATGTCTACATTTTGCACGACTTTACTGTGTATCAGCGCTGTAATGAGAGCCTGTTGGAGATGATGAAAAATGTAACTGATTAGGCCCACACAGAGACCTACGCAAATTTCAGCAGAATTCCAGGCATTCATAAATTTTTACACATCCCCCACATGCATCTTGAATGTTTGTTTATGGCATATTTTTAGCCAATTTGTATTATGTTTTCAACAATCAATAAGAATGTAGACCTCTCTAGGGATGCACAATATATCAGTACCATGCTGTATAAACCAATATTAGCTTCTTTTTAATTTAAAGATATTGGATATTTTATTGTTTTCACCTGTTTTAAGATTTAGATAGCTTTTTCCATTATCTAGCACTAAATTAAAATCATAGTGATATATTACACCAAAGAATTGTCCAAAGACATTGTCCACAAAATTATTCAAAGGTCCCGTGTATTTAATTGTTTATGATTCTCTGGATAATGATGAAATATATCCAGTATAAGGACATAAAATGCTAGAATGTAAATTTGAGTTTTTATTCAGTTACATGACCTTTCCAGGTCTAGAAATCGTCTCGGTTACGTATGTAACCCTTGTTCCCTGAAGGAGGGAACAGAGACGTCACATCGGTGACCGACGAATTGGGATGTTGCTTCGAGAGGCCAATCTACTTCCAGTGTAAACTAAACGAGCCAATGCATATTGGCATGTGATAATTGCATCCAGCTGCTGCTCATCACGGCACGAATATAAGTAGGCAGCAGGTGCATATTCAGGTTTTCGCTGAGGAGCCGAGCTGGGGACCTGGTCGCTCAGCGGTGGTACAGTGGCCGTGACAACGGGACGTGACGTCTCCGTTCCCTCCTTCAGGGAACGAGATTTACATACATAACTGAGACGTTCCCTTTCATTCGGTCACTCTGAGTCACGTCGGTGACTGACGAATTGAGATCCCTACCAAGGCACCACGGATGCTGCCCCTTCCAGCGCCCCTAGTCAGCCACCTGATTCCCGCCGCGGCTACTGGGGTGGAAGATCGGACAGGGCTCACGCGGAAAGAGTCTACTACTGTTTTTCCTCTTTACCCATACAGTAAGACTATTGGATAACACTGGGAAAGCGTGTCCTTTCCAGGGACGCTGCGGAATCCACATCCTGCCCGCAGGGAGGCATCATGTGGAGATTACACTTATGGACTGGCGTCAAGGGCAGTATAATATATGGAATGTCTCTGAGGTGGCTTCGGCCCAGCTAGGAAGGAGTCAACACCAGCAGGGACGGCAGAGAGGAGTCTGCCAAGGGAAAGACACGGGCTCAACGAGGTGGAACCGTATTGTGGAAGATATGGCACCTAACCTAGCACAGGGGTTAACTCCCTGGGGTCGACGGTATCGCCGGCGTGACTAGCTTACTTTTTTTAAGATCAGTGCGAAAGACACTAAAAATACTCTGTCGAATTTCTGTCACACAAATAAATGTTATACATCATTCGAAACTGTTAGATGTCTATTTTTATTTGTGCACACTCACAATAACAACAAAACTTTATGCTTTTGTGAAATAAAGAAAATAAACAGGGTGCGCATTCAGTCTTCTCTGTCTCCGTGAACTGCTTTTAGAAATGCGCCAATAAAATGAACTGAAACTCAGCAAATACAAGACACATAGATATGAGAAATATATCTATAGAATACTTGAAGTAGACACTTCAAGCTATGTTGAAAACAAATATTCTGTGATAAAGTAATCCATATGAAACCAATGCGATGTCCAGTTTCTCCGTCTGATCTAATTATTTTTAATGTGACCACGCCCCCACGAGCTACTTTCGCTTTTGTTATAACAATAGTCCATGTGAGACGTGCGACATGTAAACGCCCATATCAGCTCCATGCACAAAGAGTGAGGATTCATCTAGTTCATCTCGGCTACTGTTCGTTCCTGGAAGATGACGCACTGAGAGGAATAACCCAGAATTTACCTCAGAAAAAGGTACCTGAGAGGAATAAGCCAGAATTTAACAAGATGTGGCGCGACTTGACCCAGCCGAGGAGATCATTCTAGAACTCCTGCCCGAAGAAATGCAGGGCCTGACCACGGGCTGAAAGATTGGCGACAGGCCGGAGTGATCATCACTCGGTGCGTGCCGTGTTGCCATGCCTGAACCAAAATGAGTCAGTCGTCGAGATAGTTGAGAATGCGAATGCACTGTTCTCTCATGGGAACAACGGCCGCCTCCGCCACCTTCGTAAAGACGCAGGGAGACAGGGACAGCCCGAAGGGCAGGACTTTGTACTGATATGTACAAACGGCCTATGTCGAGGGAGAATCAAGACATGAAAGTACGCGTCCTTCAGGTCGACCGCTGCAAACCAATCTTGGGTTTCTGCATCAACATTTTGAACGGCAGCTTGTGAAGGGCCCAGTTCGAAACTCGTAGGTCCAAGATTGGTCATAACCCACCGCCTTTCTTGGGTACAATGAAGTATGGGCTGTAAAACCCGACCTCATATCGGCTGGAGGGACCGGCTCTATCGTGTCCTTTGCCAGCAGGGCTGCGATTTCTGCCCGTAAGACAGGAGCATTGCTGCTCCGCACAGAGGTGAACTGGATGTCCCTGAACTTGGGGGGAAACCGGGCGAACTGAATCACATAGCCGAGTCTGATGGTCCAAATGAGCCAGCGAGACGGACTGGGGAGCGCTAGCCAGGCTCCCAGAAACCACACAAGCAGGACCAGAGGAACCACAGACGTACCCACGGTAGGGCAGCGTGGTGGAGGACAGGGAGCCGACTTGGAAGGCATTGCGTCCCGAAGCGGGGTCTGGGTGTGCAGTGCAATACCTACCTGGCTCTACGGTTGGGCAGGGAGCGCGGGAGAAGGCATGGTGTCCTCGAACCGGGCCCTGATGCCCGCTGGCGATAGAAGAGGGGGATGAGACTAGCCATAGCGTGACACAGCGTCATCCATGCCCTCTTGGAACCCAGAGATGTTGGAAACTGCTCTTTTTTTTTGATGGTTTGGGTAAAGTTGACTGAAAGGCCAGTGGCAGGAAAAAAAGAAAAGGAAAAAAAAAGATTCTCTTCCGGGGGAGAGAGTGGTGCGGTCACCATCTCCCAAAGAGCTGTCCCTTCCACCTCTGGGTTGCACGTTTCAGGGCCTCTTGCCGCCTGGTTTGGAGAGGGCCTGGACGGGTGACTTCACACACCTGCGACCAGCTCCCCGCAGTGGCCTCAGTGGACACTGCTGCTGAGGCTGAGAAGGGATGGAGGAAGCTGCAGGGGGCACCTTCGGTGATGAGCAGGTGGAGCAGCTGCAGCCAGTGGCAGGGTGAAGGCAGCAGCAGGCCGCCAGGGCAGGATATGTTTAATTGCACCTCTCAACTGCATCGCCAAAAAGGCCGGCCTGGGAGATAGGGGAGTTGAGAAAACTATATTTATCGGTCTCCCGCATATCCGCCAGGTTCAGCCAGAGATGGCGTTCCTGGACCACCAATGTGGCCATCGTCTGACCCAGAGAGCACGCAGTGACTTTCGTCTGGCGAGGTCCGTCGTGTGCGCAGCTCCTGCATCAGCCCTGGGTCAGAACTACCCTCATGCAATGATAATGATAACTCAGCGTTTTGCATTCGTGCATAACAATGAATAAAAGTTCATGTCTTGAAAAAAAAAAAAAAAATGTACAACAGCCTAATTAATGTTACTTTGACCTGTACAGTTCACACACTCACACACACACACACACACACACACACAAGCACAAACATTCTTGCATAATACCCTAGTATAATAGTATAAACTATTCAAATTCTATGTGCTCTATTCTCTATCAAGGGCTAACTAACCAACATTCCAGAGCTCCTTTCTTTATACACACTTAATTTTTTTCTTATTCAAACAGAATACTACAGCAAAAGGAAAATTCATCCATCTTACTATATATTATAATGCTGTTTAGAATTTTCAGTTTAAGTAGTATACGTTTATAATAACAACTAGCTATTTTTCAAGTATGAAATAGAATGAAAATAATTATCTGCTTATTGGTATATCAGCAAGAATTTCAATAGTGCATGACTAGTACTCTCAAATCCAGATTTTCACTAAAATCAGCACATCATGTGGTGGAAATGACATTTGTTCATTGCAGGTCGGAAAAAATTTCTTAGATTACAATTTCTCTTGTAATCTAAGTTTGCCCTCTTACAGACTTTAAAACTAGACAAATTATTTAAACTTATGAGACTACGTTACGTGACTTTTGAACAAGTTTTTTTTATTCAACTTCACAAGGTCAAAAGTGCCCCTAGTTGAAGAAACGCCCATATATTCAAACTACAACGTATATTAATTTAGTTTTAAACAACATGCAGTGAAGTGTCAGAAATCATTCAAGTCAAGTCACCTTTATTTATATAGCGCTTTTAACAATACAGATTGTGTCAAAGCACTTAACAGTATCAAATTGGAGGATAGAGTGTCAGCAATGTATAATGATAAGATTAAACACTAAATTTTCAATTAAAGGCATTTCGTTATTGAATTGCATTGCATTGAATCATTGCATTCAGTTCTCACTTAAGTGTATTGCTTTAAAGTATAATTTCAAAAAGTACTCTTCTTAAAAGTATGCTAGAGTGCACTGATGATTATCTGCAGACTTTATGAACAAAACTACTTTGGATAAACTGATCCACTGAGTTGCCGATGTCACAAATGTCCTAAATCACACTTGCGAGGCATCTGCACCTTGACTATGATAGACTACATCCCTTGAGAGTTCCACAAAGACACAATGTAATTTTTACACATCATTAGGCTACCCAAAGCAAACCTCCTCAACAATAAACTGTTGCCCCACTGTCATTACTATTCTCAATTTCGTCCCCCTCTGTGCAGGAGAGTGCACCCATTCCCTGTGCATTTCAAAACAGATGGTGAGAGACAGATATTGATACAGTCATGCGAACTGACTCATCATGGAAGTAATTTATCTTAATTGAGAACGGAACCTTCCCGGGGTGAAAAATGACATTAATTTACTATATGATTAAGTGAACAACCGACTAAGGTAGAATGAAGATCAAGAGCCACAAATATGAGCCGTGAATATAATTTTTTTAAGAACCTTCTGTAATGTAGGCCACAGGGCCTGTTACAAATTTGCTTTCTACAATCACTCTTTTATAAGTTCCTCTAAAGTTCTTCCAACCGTGTCGTTCTCAGCAAAGTTCTCTGATAGAGCATCATAAAATTACATGTAGATAAAAAAAGAAAACTTAATTAATTACAGTGCCTGCCAAGCTACATTCCCCATATGCTAGAATCACTCTGGTGTTTTATTAAATGTTGCAACTCAAAGCCTGTGCAAACGGTCAGTTGGACAGCCAGAAAAGTGCACAAGCAAATTGCACTGGGGCAATACTGGCAATGCAGGAGAGAGTCTAGAATATGGCCTTCCATTTACGAAGCCTGACCTTATTTTGTGTTTATTTTTACATAATTCTTTGATTTAGTCATAATTTCCATATGATTAGTTTGATTAGTTATAATCTTTGTCTCTTTACGAAATCTTTATTGTCTGTTCATTTATTATACTTTTTTCTTGTCAAATTAATTAATTTTAGTTAGGTCTACTCTGACTAAAATAGCAACTTTAGTCAACAAAATGCTAAATTAAACCATTTCACATATACACATTTTAACATTTTATATACCCTACAATTCAAATATTAGGGGTTGGAAAGATTTTTAAATACATTGAAGCCTCTTGACTTTGAAAATATAAATATCCGCTGAAAGTTTACACACCCTCGGGCCATCCCAGATGTAGATTAGTTGGTTTCTTTGTCAGAAAAGATCTGGAGAAATTTAGCATTACATCACTTGCTCACCAATGGATCATCTGCAGTGAATAAGTGCCCATTGGTGAGAAAGTGAAGTATTGCTAAATTCCTCCAAATCTGTTCTGATGAAGAATGAACTCATCTACATCTTAAATGGCCTGCGGTGAGCAAATTTTCATTTTTGGGTGAACTATTCCTGTAATAATTTAATATAATTATGGTGCCTTGCCATATGCTATAGAATAACTCTGGTGTTTTATTATATTAGAAGTTGCAACTCAAAGCCTGTGCAAACGGTCAGTTGGACAACCAGAAAAGTGCAAAGGCAAATTGCACTGGGGAAATACTGGCAGTGCAGGAGAGACTCTATAACATGGCCTTCATTTTATGAAACTTGACACAATTTTGTGTTTATTTTTTACATAATTCTTTAATTTAGTCAAAATCTTTGTTTTTTTACAAAAAATATCCTGTTCATTTAGGCCCAATCCAAATTCTATTTTATACCCCTTCCCCTTGTCCCTTGAAACAGAGTGTCAAGGGGTAAGGGTTGAAATAATCCCCTAAGAAATGGGACACCGCTACTACACTGTTACCGCCATATTTGAGAAAAAGGTTTAGCGATTTCTAATTATTGGGGTGAATAGCCCCCTCAATGTCTATGGTGGTTATCGCCCTGATCATACATGAAAATATGTTGTGGCACTATCATGCAGTCAGTAATGGTTAAACGTTAGCAAATTTTAGCGATTTTTTTGTTGTTGTTGTTGCAAAATTCCTTTGAATAACATGACCATAAATATGAACACATGATTGAATGTAACATAAAACAAATGATTACTTTTCATTAAAATCTTTATTAATGCCAAAACTTTTTACATTTATGGGTGTTTTTGTTCGCTCAGCCAGCCATGTTGCCGCTGTAGCCAGTTTATGCTGAGATAATTCTCATACCCCTTCGTTTGAAGTGTGGTCCCGAAAAATCTTAGTTTGAATCCCCCTACCTCTATCCCTCTAACCAAAAGAGAATCGAAACACCCCTACCCCTTCACATGAACACCCAAAACGGAGGGGTAGGGGTAAGGGGTAAGGGGTAGAAATGGGATTGGGCCTTAGTAAATGTTTTGTTTGTTTGTTTTCATATCAAATTAATTAATTTTAGCTATAGGCCTACTCCGAATAAAACAGCAACTTTAGTAAATAGAATGCAAAATTAAACCAATTTTAAAACATTTTATAAACCCTACTGTTTAAATATTAGGAGTTGATTAGATGTTTTAAAGGGGTCATCGGATGCAAAATTCACTTTTACATGTTGTTTGAACTGAAATGTGTGTTGGCAATGTGTGTACACAACCAGTGATAAAAATCCACCCAGTGTTTTTTTTTAAATCCCCATAAATCATTACCCCTTTCTAAAATCAAGCCATTCTCAGATTCTTGTACGTGTGATTTCATAATACCCAGGCCCCTCCCATGATTGTTGACTGACACTTTTACCTTAGAGCTGCCCTGAGTGATCTGTCAACAGTCCGCCATTGTTTTGACGCCGGAGCAGGGGTAGACAAGAATGTCTCCTAAGCGATTGAGGTGTGTTGTTGTTGGATGTAATAATGAACATAGGAGTCGTCATTTACTCCCGACATCTAAGCCTCTGAAGACAGTGGATAACCTTTGTTTTTGAAGGGAATGCGCCCCCGATCTACCTAAATGTGTCTATGTTCGCGCGAATCATCCATGATCCTGTATTCACATACAGAAGAAGTGAGTATAAGGTTTTTTTTTTTTTTATGAATCTTTATGAGTCGCCTTTCTTAATAATGTGCTAGTTACCAAATTCCCCGGCTAAATGTTCTCATGAGAACTGCTCATCACATCCACGGAAGAGGGGCGGGGGGAGCACAGCTCATTAGCATTTAAAGGGACATGCACTGAAATGGCTTGCTGTGAACAGAGCTGTTTTTGACAACGTGAAAAGGGTGTTGTTTTGCACTACCATTGAGAAATTTTAACCAAAGTATGTTATAGACTTCATTAAGACCCTAAATAATCATATCAACTTGTGGAAAATGGGCATCCGATGACCCCTTTAATATTTGAAGGTATCTTGACTTAAAAATATGAAACTCTGCTGAAAATTTACACACGCTCAGGCCATCCCAGGTGTAGGTGAGTTGATTTCTTCATCAGAAAATATTTGGAGGAATTTAGCATTGCATCACTTGCTCACCAATGGGCATTCATTCAGTGCAGAGGATCAATTGGTGAGCAAGTGATGTAATGCTAATTTTTTCCATATCTGTTCCAATGAAGAAACAAACTGCCCTGAGGGTGAATTTTCAGCTAATTCTCATTTTCGGGTGAACTATTCCTTAATAATTTAATATAATTATCTGCCTGCCAAGCTACATTCCCCATATGCTAGAATCACTCTGGTGTTTTATTAGATGTTGCAACTCAAAGCCTGTGCAAACGGTCAATTGGATAGGCAGAAAAGTGCAAAAGCAAATTGCACTGGGGCAATACTGGCAGTGCAGGAGAAAATCTAGAACATGGCCTTCCATTTACGAAGCCTGACCCTATTTTATAAGCTGACTGGCTGTGTATGAAGGGAACAATGTGAGGTCGGTGTTGTTTTTGTATGGAATAATAATGAGCGGAGTTGTGACCACTACTGCTGATCCTGCATATGCTTCCAGCATTTGGGAGGAACAATAATGAATAGAACACAGGTGTGTGTTTGTGTATGTATGTGGCCATGTCCGCCGCCCTTTACCTTGGCAAACGGTTTGAAATTGTTTTATTGTCCGGAATAATCAAGATTCACACCGTGACACCGCAGGTCTGAAATCTAGCAGCTATCAAATAACTAACATGGAATAAAGCACAGCCAGACTGTTTAAGAGGCCTGACCCATTTTGAGAGGACTTAACAATGCACATGCTCCCTCCGTCTCACTCTTTCTCCTCCCACTGCTAACACTGCAGGTCTAATGTACCATGAGTCAAACGTTACAGTCAGTGCTCTAGGGCAGAAGAGCACCAGCCCATTAAGTTAACAGAGAGCCACGCATCAAGATGAGGGGTGATCGAAAGCATAAAACACTGGGCAATTTGTCGAAAGAACCAGACAATGTATACACCAAGATAATGCTATGAGATTTCTCATCAGAAACAAAAGCAATTGCTTTATTGGTGTTAAATGGTGCTGAAATACTCATACAAACACAATACAACGTTGCAGCATGAGCAGAAAGGCAAAATTACACTTGTCTCTTGTCTGACAAAGCCAACTGCCATTTGTCAAAAGGGTCCGACTATTTTCCTACCAATTTCCAAGTGAAATCACTCTTCAGCGGAGTGTCAAGGCGTATATTTGAAATGCACTGCGGTCCTTTCCTAGAGAGCAGCATTCCAAGTCACTTGAATTTTATTTGAAAGCCAAGTGCCATATTTGAACAGTCACACTTCAAAAGCTTCTCTGTTTTATTGTGAGACACCAGAGCTTTTGGGAGAGTCTTTGATATTCTCATTGAAGCTGTAGAGACACCCCTCTTGGCTCCAGATGGTGAATTCTAAGGTAACTTGGAGGCAATGACATGTGAGTGAGACTTGAATTCTTTTCCTTCATCCAATTATGTCAAGTTCATGAAGAGTAAAGCTTAATTTAAAAGGTTGAATTAAAAAAAAATAAAAAATCAAGTACATCTAAATGTACTTTTGTAGGTTTTTTCCATATTGAGGTTTTCCAGTTCATTCAACATGATAAGGCCTTTTATCATTGCAAATCAAACACAAGATCATGAGTTCAATTCCCAGTGAATGAATTAACTGATCAAAGCACACCTTAATGCAATTATATAAAACATTTATATAAAATGAACCAGGTGAACCAATGACTCAATGGCCTATAGAGCCATTTACTTCATTCCTGAATGAATCAGCTGTTTGAAAGAATTGAATGAATGAATGACTCAATGACTCACTCATCAAGACATTGACTGCCACCTGCTGGATGTTTAATTTTCTTATTTAGAGTATCATTTCATTAAAAAAAGAATTCAACATTTCCATATTAGTAAAAAATATGAAAATATAAGTCTATATTTAAAAAAAAAAAAAATTTAAAGGCATAGTTCACCAAAAAAATTTAAAACGAAACATTTCTTTCTAAAGCTAATTTTGTAAAGTCTGTTTGATGCTTTTCTCATTTAACACAATAATGACTTAAAACTATTTTGTGGGGCTAAATTCTGAGCCAGATTTGCTGTGATATTAATTTGTGATTAATTAGATTAATCTCAATTAATCTCCTCATTGTGTAAGTAATTAGATTAAAAATGTTAATTCAATTGACAGCCCTACTTATTACAAATCAAAACAACTCTTCTCTATTTGAATATATTTTAAAATAATTTATTCCTGTGATGGCGAAGCTCAATTTTCAACAGCCATTACAGACTTCAGTGTCACATGATTATTCAGATTTCAGTTAGATGAATAGAAAGTTTAAAAGAACAACATTTATTTAAAATTAAAATCTTTTGTAACATTATAAATTTATAATAATAATTGTCACTTGTGATCAATTGCACTAAAGTATTAAAAAAAAGACCCCAAACTTTTAATAACATTTAACAAGAACATGTGAAATTTTGTAAAATCTTAATGCTATAGCTCGTCATTGTCCATATTTTAGTGCTTTTTTTACGCACATTCTCAACAGAACTTAGACGTTCTAACACATTCAGTTCACTTGTGTATTTGTGTCTTTTTGAACTAATGCAAGCTGTAATGTTACTTTTATGTTGTGTAAATGCTAGAAAAGCATTTCAGGCTGCCCATTTCCATGGTATGTTTACTATTTATTGACAGATTTTTCTACCTCATGCTGATCAAGCAGTCCAGATGAGAGAGGATACACAGTAGCCTACAATCAATTACCTCAAATAGTCAATCATGGGTTGGCACAAACTGAAGCAGCAGCATCCACTGTGGCTCTTTGTATATCGAGTTTGACTTGTTTGAGGTATTGCTTGGGAAAGCAGAAGTGGTTTACTTTAAAGGAACACCAAACAGAACGGCAAATGCATGATGGGAAAACAGACCTGTTGGCACACAGAATAAGTCCATTAAAGACAGAGACACCATTTAGCAGGAAGAGCTCTGCAGTGGTGAAATCTAGATGCTGAAAATGAGCATCCTTAATTCTGTAAACATGCATAAAACAATAATAGACTTCCGACGCCTGTACTAATATAACACAGGCATTAAACAACACTATACAGACCAGCATTCATAAATCAAACAGTACTGAAAAATAAATCTCTCTCCTCCTTCAAAAACATACAAATATAAATACATAATGGGTGTAACAATACATCGATGAATCAATGCATTGATCATATATATATATATTTATATTTAAACTCATGTTATTTCAATATAGTCACCATTCTACTATTTTATTATTATTTGATTTGAAAATGTAAAATCAAATTTTTATTTTCCTGTTGTGCATGTCCTAATTGAGATTACAGATTTGCACATTTTAGAATGGGTTAGGGTTAGGAATACTTTACAACAGTACTGTTTTTACTGTATATTTTTGTAATGTATTTTAATTAATTTAGCCTTGAGCATAAGAGACTTCATTCCAAACGTTTTTGTTTTTTTTAAATCATAACTATAACAAACTTTTAGCTAGCAGACTACCTTATACACCCCTTCTATATCTCTTAGAGAAGCCTGTAGGGAAAAGCAACGTTTGTCACATCAACACTACATGGAAATCAAGTCAGAATTCATAAATCTTGCTCATAACAACACAGGATACACACAAACACACACACACACACACACACACACACATAAAGATGCACAGTCTCCTCTCAGGGCCTATAAATCATAGCCGAGCTGAAGCAGAACTCCTCCTCTATCCATCTGCATTGTGGAGTTCTTGCCGGCCGTTTGGCCCCACAGCCTTGTCAGCACTTCACACAGAGGTACTTCTGTGACTCCTCAGACCCACATGTATATATTCATTCCAATCACAAAGGCTTATGCCTTATTTATACGCCTGCACAGACAGCAACTTTAGCATCTGTGTGGGGTGTTTAGTGGTAAATTGCTACAGCCATGCAACATCACAGCGGGCGTCTAGTTATGGAAATATAGGTTGATTCCTGCACCTTGAAGCACTGGAGCGGTACTGCAGGGATACGCCACACTTTTTGATCTTCGGTGTATTAGTAAAGTGTGTCAGTAGAGAAACTTAGAACTTCCCACCAAACTCCCACTATTTTTGCTCTTTGGTTCAAAATGTTTTACAGCCCTTATTCTATTCATTCATAATACTGTATATATCTGAATTGCTGAATTGTCACTACTGAACAATAAATACGATAGGGCTCAAAAATATGAGGCCACACAAAAAACCTGTAAAGCATAATCTAATTTAAAACTGGAAGTAAACAAAGTTTTAGGATTTTGAACATTTATTATGATAGGAAAATATTTCAGATTCTGCATTTAGCTTTTCACTCAAAATTGTTATACTAAAAAATAACAAAATTGTTATACTTTTTGAAATTTGTATTTCTCAGCTCACCAATACATTTTTTTGATCATATTTATTAATGATCAGTTTATCTGAACAAAATAGTAACAATGTAAAAAATTATTACAATTTAAAATGATTGTTTTCTATTTTTAATATATTTTAAAATGCACTTCATAGCTGTGATGGCAAAGCTAAATTTTTAGCAGCCATTACTCCAGTCTTCAGTGTCACATAAATCATTTTGAAAATGCAGATTTTCTGCTCAACATTTCTTTTTATCATCAGTTTTAAAAAAGGTTGTGCTGCTTAATGTTTTGTGCAAACCATAATACATTTTTTCAATATTTGTTGATGAATAGAAAGAACAGCATTCATTTTTTATAACAATGTAACTTTCTTCACTGTATACATGCCAAAAAAGGTATTAATTTAAAAGCAGCCATTAATTAATTAAAAATGACCTCAACACAAACTTTTGAAAAGTACTGTGTGTGTGTATGTATATATATATATATATATATATACACACACACACACACATATATGCATATACAGAGCTGGGTAGTAACTGATTACATGTAATCTGGATTACGTAATCAGATTCCAAAAATTACGTACTTGTAATTAGAGTAAATTACATTTTAAAATACTCGTAACCAGACTACAGTTACTTTTTTATGGATTACATGATTACATATTATTCACACAATAGCAATAAATTATTCATAATTCATTGATTCTCCCTAATTTCTCTTTTTCATCTATTACATTTTCCTTTCTAAAATAGCCTACCGATTATATACATATTATATATGTATATTTAGTCCATTTTTGTGGACATTCACACAAAGATCAGTCATTAGTCAGGTGGCAATACAGCATCTGACCGCTGGATTTACAAAAATCATTTCAGGTTTAAGAAGCGTTTCAACATTGCATCAACTACTGATGAACACATTCCGTTTTAATTGAATTATTACTCTGTAGGTTTTTTAACCATGTATTATTAATTATAGGCTAACTAATTAAAATATACATATTCACATTATTTCTTAGTTATATGTAATGCGGGCATTACAAAACTTTAAGTCATCTAAACCTAATTCACCAAATATATTTGCTTTAAGTACCCCTGAGATTTTAAAATAAATATTTCAATAATTAAGTATCACATTTGCATGTTCACGGTTTCTTTGATGTTGATTAATGATCACATGGCATGCAGGTAAATAAAAATATTTCATCTTTTTTAGTAAGTGTTTTATTTAAAAGAAAGACTATAGAAATACAATGACGATTCACTCCTATACTTATGAATGGGAGAAACTGCAACACGCAATATGGAGGAATAGTCCCACCTTCTAAATGAAAGAGCCAAATTTCCCATAGAAACCTGACTAGACCAGCCAATGCACATGTGCAGTATAAGCATGTTATTACTCTGCATGTGCATTGCCTGGTCTAGCCTAAAAATAAGCTTTTTAAACGCTATTTGAGCATAAGAAACAATATTCATGGGGCAATTAATTTCAGATTTTTGATGCTGATTTGACATATGTAATTTAATTGTGAGTTCAGCGAACAGTTTTTGAGATTTCAGGATTCCCCCATTCATTAAAATTGGTCTTGTATGAGCTGCCCGGAGGCATTGCAAATATGGCTGCCAAGTGAAGAGACTTTCCTTGAAATGTAGTTTGTTTTAAAATGATTAATTTTCATTTTAATTTTTTATGATTTAATTAATTGTCAGCTTTTCACAACCCCCCTGCAGTTCCTTTACGAACCCTAGTTTGGGAAACCTTGATGTAATATAATGTGTCATGCACTTCATGTTGTAAATTACAATGAATGGAACAAGTTTTCTACTCTTTGCATTTTTTACATCATTATGGTACAAGATAATGCTATTTAAATCAATGTGATAAATGAGTTAAATCAAAAGTAATCTAAAAGTAATCTGATTATATTACCTACAATGTGCAATGTAATGGATTACTTTACTGACTACAATTTTTATTCATGTAATCTGGAATCCGTAATGGATTACAATGTGTAAGTAATCTACCCAGCTCTGTGTGTATGTATATACTGTATGTGTATATATATATATATATATATATATACACACACACACACACACACATAAGTATTTAGTCAGCCACCGGTTGTGCAAGTTCTCCCACTTAAAAAGATGAGAGAGGCCTGTAATTTTCATCATAGGTATACCTCAACTATGAGAGACAAAATGAGAAAAAAAAAAATCCAGAAAATCACATTGTAGGATTTTTAAAGAATTAATTGGTAAATTCCTCGGTAAAATAAGTATTTGGTCACCTACAAACAAGCAAGATTTCTGGCTCTCACAGACCTGTAACTTCTTCTTTAAGAGGCTCCTCTGTCCTCCACTCGTTACCTGTATTAATGGCATCTGTTTGAACTTGTTATCAGTATAAAAGATACCTGTCCACAACCTCAAACAGTCCAACTCCAAACTCCACCATGGCCAAGACCAAAGAGCTGTCAAAGGACACCAGAAACAAAATTGTAGACCTGCACCAGGCTGGGAAGACTGAATCTGCAATAGGTAAGCAGCTTGGTGTGAAGAAATCAACTGTGGGAGCAATTATTAGAAAATGAAAGACATACAAGACCACTGATAATCTCCCTCGATCTGGGGCTCCACGCAAGATCTCACCCCGTGGGGTCAAAATGATCACAAGAACTGTGATCAAAAATCCCAGAACCACACGGGGGGGACCTAGTGAATAACCTGCAGAGAGCTGGGACCAAAGTAACAAAGGCCTCAAATCCTGCAGTGCCAGACGTGTGCCCCTGCTTAAGCCAGTACATGTCTGGGCCCATCTGAAGTTTGCTAGAGAGCATTTGGATGATCCAGAAGAGGATTGGGAGAATGTCATATGGTCAGATGAAACCAAAATAGAATTCTTGGTAAAAACTCAACTTGTCGTGTTTGGAGGAGAAAGAATGCTGAGTTACATCCAAAGATGCAACTCACAATTGGTGGCTGACTAAATACTTTTTTGCCCCACTGTATATATACACAGGTGCATCTCAATAAATTAGAATGTCGTGGAAAAGTTAATTTATTTCAGTAATTCAACTCAAATTTTGAAAATCGTGTATTAAATAAATTCAATGCACACAGAATGAAGTAGTTTAAGTCTTTGGTTCTTTTAATTGTGATGATTTTGGCTCACATTTAACAAAAACCCACCAATTCACTATCTCTACAAATTAGAATACTTCATAAGACCGATAAAAAAAAAAAACATTTTTAGTGAATTGTTGGCCTTCTGGAAAGTATGTTCATATGTACTCAATACTTGGTAGGGGCTCCTTTTGCTTTAATTACTGCCTCAATTCGGCGTGGCATGGAGGTGATCAGTTTGTGGCACTGCTGAGGTGGTATGGAAGCCCAGGTTTCTTTGACAGTGGCCTTCAGCTCATCTGCATTTTTTGGTCTCTTGTTTCTCATTTTCCTTTTGACAATACTCCATAGATTCTCTATGAGGTTCAGGTCTGGTGAGTTTGCTGGCCAGTCAAGCACACCGACACCATGGTCATTTAACCAACTTTTGGTGCTTTTGGCAGTGTGGGCAGGTGCCAAATCCTGCTGGAAAATGAAATCAGCATCTTTAAAAAGCTGGTCAGCAGAAGGAAGCAAGAAGTACTCCAAAATTTCTTGGTAAACGGGTGCAGTGACTTTGGTTTTCAAAAAAACACAATGGACCAACACCAGCAGATGACATTGCACCCCAAATTATCACAGACTGTGGAAACTTAACACTGGACTTCAAGCAACTTGGGCTATGAGCTTCTCCACCCTTCCTCCAGACTCTAGGACCTTGGTTTCCAAATGAAATGCAAAACTTGCTCTCATCTGAAAAGAGGACTTTGGACCACTGGGCAACAGTCCAGTTCTTCTTCTCCTTAGCCCAGGTAAGACGCCTCTGATGTTGTCTGTGGTTCAGGAGTGGCTTAACAAGAGGAATACGACAACTGTAGCCAAATTCCTTGACACGTCTGTGTGTGGTGGCTCTTGATGCCTTGACCCCAGCCTCAGTCCATTCCTTGTGAAGTTCACCCAAATTCTTGAATCGATTTTGCTTGACAATCCTCATAAGGCTGCGGTTCTCTCGGTTGGTTGTGCATCCTTTTCTTCCACACTTTTTCCTTCCACTCAACTTTCTGTTAACATGCTTGGATACAGCACTCTGTGAACAGCCAGCTTCTTTGGCAATGAATGTTTGTGGCTTACCCTCCTTGTGAAGGGTGTCAATGATTATCTTCTGGACAACTGTCAGATCAGCAGTCTTCCCCATGATTGTGTAGCCTAGTGAACCAAACTGAGAGACCATTTTGAAGGCTCAGGAAACCTTTGCAGGTGTTTTGAGTTGATTAGCTGATTGGCATGTCACCATATTCTAATTTGTTGAGATAGTGAATTGTTGGGATTTTGTTAAATGTGAGCCAAAATCATCACAATTAAAAGAACCAAAGACTTAAACTACTTCAGTCTGTGTGCATTGAATTTATTTAATACACGAGTTTCACAATTTGAGTTGAATTACTGAAATAAATGAACTTTTCCACAACATTCTAATTAATTGAGATGCACCTGTATATTACATATATTTGTATTAGATACTATTTATTTTTATATTATATACATTTATAATATAACAGAAGAATTGCAATAAGAATAAAATGTATATTATTTTTATTATTATTATATATATATATATATATATATATATATATATATATATATATATATATATATAAAATTAGAAATATGCAAAACAGAAGGATTTTCACTAGTGGACTTTATATTCTAGTATTTATTTTATTCATGTATTTCCAAACACACAAACAGCCAGTTTAATTATATTGCTCAAATGTCTTTGTTGTTTTGTAGATTAAATCTACGAAAAACCACCAGATGGCTCTATTGACTTTATCTGTAGATAAGATTCTTTAAACAGCAGCTGTTTTCAGGAGGTTATGAGAACAACATATGCTCAGGGTTAGTCAAGGTGGGAACAAATAAGGATGGTGACACTGTGATACAGAAGCAGGACCTGACATAATCTTTTGAAAATAATCGGACTTTTCTAAATGCACTTAATAAAGCTGATTTTCCTGACTATATTACATTGGAAGTAGCACATTTAAAATAAATAAATTAATTAAATAACAACAAAAAGATCAGCAAAAGTCAAACGCATTATAAATAAATGAACAATATTACCCTAAATATGCAAAAAAAAAAAAAAAAAAAAGCCTGCTTTTTCAACTAACCTACCAGGTCTTCTTCTTCTTTAGCTGCTGGAAAGTTAGAAATTCTTAAATTACTTTTTGCAAAAAAACAGGCAAACACAAAACTACTAGTCAAACAGAGTTTAAGACAAAAAATAAGAACAACTGCCAAACAATCAGCAAAGTCAAACAAAACAGAGGTGTAAGGGAGGGGGGAAGCAATAACAACAAAACAAACAGCAACCAATGGAAAACAACATTAGACTGTAAGCAAACTCAACCTTAGAGAAATAGTGGAAGTTGTCGTTCCTACGACGGAATATCCAATGCTATTTTGAGTATGCACACAGATATAAAGATATCAAAATTAAGTGATTACCTTAAAAAGAAAGAATGTAAACTTGTACATGCCTTTGCTTTGTTACATAAACATTGGCAAGCACTTGATACTGTATCTGCTCATGTTTAAAAGGGGACTGCAGTATTTCATTGGTAGACTTTAAGTGCCATCTAATGGCTAGATGTACACATTGCAAATCATAAGAATATAATTTATGGCAAACCCCTCTATTATTAGGCTATATATACTACAAGGATACAGCATCAAACTACAATGTATCACTGTAAAAGCCACATTTAACTTATGTTGATTTGGTCTAGAATTGAGTGTAATATTGAGCTGCGTTTCAGTTTTTTAACACCCAGAGCTGTAGTCAGTTGTCTAATCTAGCTGTAGCCTACTTCACATACAAATACACAACTTAAAAAAAAACCTTGGTGGACTTCATTCCTTACTTCAAATGTTTACATTTCAAGTCATTTAACATTATGCTCTTTTAATCCTAAATTCTGAGGGATACAAACATTTAATAGACTGGGAGGAGAGGCAGTGAGTGAATTATCAAAATATGCGAGGAAAATATTGAAAACAGGGACGGAAACAGCACCAATGCACCATTTACTTGATACAAAGACTTATTTAGAAGAAATAGCCTATGTGAAATTGTCTTATTTGGGCCCTAAATTGCTAGAAAAAAAAAATTGAGGTAGCCTACATTATGTTCCTACCACTGATCTATATTCTTCTTTTTTTTTTGCTAAACCAAACATTTAGTTTCAACATTCTGGAATGTAGCGTCATGAGTCATGACCCACCTTACAAGCAACACAGCCGAGATTGAGTGATAACAGCTGCTGTGATAGTTGTGTCGTTCGCTTTCTGTGGAGCATTGAAGAAGCGTGAATGACAGTGACACTCATTTAACGGTGGACTCGTGAACGCCACGTACCTCTTCTGACAAGCTTACTTACCAAGTTACCATGGGAACCTTTGACAGACAGATAGCATGTTCAATGACAGAGCAACGCGAAAAAAATCAAAGGCGGAAGCGCGATGGTTTCTCCAATCACCAGAGCGAGGGGCGTGGCTACACGTCTCAGCAGGCGGGGTTTACGTTAAGGAACTGTGTTTAGCACACATCAGATAAAACAAGTTGCAAATGAACTGTCAGAGCGGTTATATTTGTGACGCTTGATCGAGGCGAAAACAGCAACATCGAGTTTATATACACAACTCTCAGGGGATCTTTTAGGGTAGGTGTTCACCTGTTGCTCCTTATAAAGTCAGCTGCTGTCTTCTGTTTTACCACTGATGATGCTTAAAGACACGAATGGTGGAGTAATACAGTTTTGTGTTCATAGAAAAATAGAAATTCAGAAAATAACGTCATTTAGTAGCTAATGTGTTGTACATTGTCGATATGATTTCAGTCTGAACACGTAATTTGGATTTATTTACTCGTAATTTTTTTAAGTCTTTCTTGTGACAGACAGGGATTGACCAGGTTTATCTTACACACGTGCTAGTGACGTCACGCTTTGGTTGTAAGAAGTTCCCTTTAAAAACAAATACCAGTAATTTGTAATTCGTTTTTTAGTTTAATGTTATCTAGGACTATATAGCCTAAGTAACGAACGAACGATAGATAGATAGATAGATAGATAGATAGATAGATAGATAGATAGATAGATAATTTGATTCTAATAGCAATAATAATAATTAAAATATTAATTAATTAAGTCATATTAACAAATAATAAATTACATATTTTATTAAAGAGATAACTATATAGTTCTGGATCATTTAAGATACAATTCTATTATAAAATAATATATAAATAATTAATAATAATACTTAATAGATCAATTACACATCTTCATATCTCAAACATGCAGTAATTCCATCTAGATAGTCATCTATGTCAGAAATGGTGATGTTCTTGTCCTCTCACAGATGTGGGGACCATCACACTTCTGCTTGATATTCTTTCTCTGGGCTTGTTTGGATGCACTGCCAGTTGCTGTGGATAAGACCAAAGTGAGCCCTCCAGTAGAGGAACTGGAGTCACCTAAAAGTGTAGTAAGTAATATGATTTAATAATGTTTTTTTCAACAACTTATGAAAACGTCTTTTTACTAATAGTGTTCAAATCTACAGTTATGGGTGTGACGCTTCTCTTTAATATGCAGTGTGAAAACTTCAGACAGGTTTGCTAAGCAGGCATTTCATATGTGATGCTTATAATAAGCTGTGCCAGAAAAGGAGAAAGGAGTGTTCAGCTTACATAGACTAACTCTGATTGCTTAGTCATTTTGCAAATGTTCACATAGGTTTAAAAATATTTCATCTCCCTAGTGTTTTTTCCTTACTCCGCTCTGTACATCTAATTTAAATTCATTTAGGACACTGGATTGCACTATGATCGATATCTCAGAGAGGTTATTGATTTCCTGGAAAAGGACCCACATTTCAGAGAGAAACTTCATAACACAGACATGGAAGACATCAAGGTATTGCACTGCTTTATTTCCCAATTCTACTTTGCAGACTGGCTTAATCGGATTATCTAAACACACCATTGCTAACCTCTTATTCTCTGTGTGGTGAAAACAGCAAGGGAACTTGGCTAAAGAGTTGGACTTTGTCAGCCATCATGTGCGAACTAAACTTGATGAGCTAAAGAGGCAAGAAGTAAACAGACTGCGCACCCTAATCAAAGTCAAACAAGACATAAATGGAGAAAAAGGTACCACAGGGAGCACTTTACTTTTGTTATTGTTTTGTGGCTCACATTTGCCCTGGTGCATATTGTGAAATGTCCTCCACCATCTTTGTTTCATTTATGGTTGCCAGGCTCACAGAGCACATATTTGCAAGGATACAGAATGTTGTATCTGAGAGTGTCATATATCAAACTCTCCATATCACAGTTTACTTTATAAACCTGTAACTCAGACAAGAAACGTATATGAAAAATGACATGCTCTTAATTTCCCTAAAGGTATGACAGTGGACCACCAGGCACTTTTGAAACAGTTTGAACATCTGAATCACATGAATCCGCATACATTCGAAGTGGAAGATTTGGATCGCCTCATTAAATCGGTAGGCTCCATATCTGACTTCCTGTTGGTTTTATTCTACACTCACAGTTTTCACACATTTTCGTTCAGGGCAACTTTTTTTTTTTTTTTTTGGTAGGTGAAATAAGAAAATGTACTGGCCATAAATATTTATTGCCTTATTATATATTAAATATTTTTTATATAAATAGATTGTGTGTGTGTGTGTATGTATATGTATATATATATTTGCACTATGACTATGGGACGTTATTGATTTAGCTGTTTCTCCTAGCGTATTTATGATTAAAATGCAGGTAATTTTGTCTCTGTTAATAAATGAAAGGTTGTGAATAAAAACCTCATGATTGTATCACTGTAGCTCAGTGTAGAGCGTGGTGCTAGCAACACCAATGTCATGGGTTCCATTCCTAGGGAATGAAGGAAATGATAATATGTACACCCTGAATGCAGTGTCGCTTTGGATAAAATGCATAAATGTAAATATGTGACATATTGAAATGTACAAATGTAAATTAAAAAAATCTACATATTTGTCACAACATAGATGAAACAAATACTTTTTGTACACAGTTTTGTGTACTTTTGCAACTTCGGAGCTATATCACTGTCATAATTGCAGAAGAAGTCAGAATGATTTTGAAACTGATAGGTAAACAACTTAAAAACAGTTGTTTAAGTGCCCACAATTAAATTCAAAGCAAAAACTTATTTTCATGTTTGATTTGCACACATCACTGTCATCAGTGAGGGTCAACAGTCTTAGCTCGAATTATTCACCAAGTGCAATTCAATATTATTTTCCAATGTTGGATGGGGATCTATATAATGATCTACTGTTCTCCACACATTTACATTTTCATCTCTGTTTCCTTATTTTGTCAAATTGAGGCCACTAATGATCTGGAAAACTTCGACAAGGAACGACATGAAGATTTCAAGAGGTACGAGATGGCGAAGGAACACGAGCGGAAGGAACATCTTAAAACACTGGATGAGGAAGCACGCAAAAAAGAGGAGGAACACTATGAAGAGATGAAGAAGAAACATGCAGACCATCCCAAAATCAATCACCCTGTAAGCTAAAACTAAATTTTTTGAACTATTATAAAATCAAAAAAGCTAAATTGTGATATTGAGCAATTAATTCTTTTTTTGCTAGTTTTTTTAATTGACCATATTTCTGACTTCTCCAATCATTTCGTCCACATAAACCCTGCCCCTTTCTTCCAATCGACTGCAAGCTCACATTCATATCCTTCTCCATCCAATCAACAACCAATGCATAGATTTGGTCTGTATGTGTGTAAATAGGGCAGTCAAGACCAATTGAAAGAGGTCTGGGAGGAAGCTGATGGTTTGGATCCCAACGATTTTGACCCAAAGACATTCTTCAACCTACATGGTGAGATCAGTGAGCCACTGTTCTGAACACTTAGATTATATCACAGCACGACTGTGACATCTGTTTGCTTTTACAGACACTAATGGAGATGGCTACTTTGATGAGCAAGAGCTCGAGGCACTGTTTACCAAAGAGGTTCCCCTTAATAACCTTTCCATTCAGAGCTATCATAATAGAGTACTTTGATTATTTTTATGGGGTGCTAAATCTGATGCTTGTGTTCACCATGTTCAGCTAGAGAAAGTCTATGATCCCACACATGAAGAGGATGACATGTTGGAAATGGAGGAGGAGAGACTTCGCATGAGAGAACATGTGATGAATGAGGTGGGAGTGTCATAGCAGGGGACTGAATTCTTCTTTCTGCTAATGATATTATTTCAAAGATGGTTCACTAGTAATCATGTTTTTGTTTTGTCCATAGGTCGACACTAACAGAGACAGGCTTGTTTCACTAGATGAATTCATTACGGCCACAAATAGAAAAGAATTTCTAGAGCCAGATGGATGGGAGGTAATGTTTTTTACTTTTGGGGTCAACATGAAACAAAGTCTTCCCTATCTGTCATCTGCTTTTCATTAAGAATAAAGGTTTGCTGCTGTTCAAAAGTTTGGGAACAGTAAATATTTTTTTATTATGAATACTTTTATTTAGCAAGAACACATTAAATTCATTGGGTGACAGTAAAGACTTTTCATTTCAAATAAATGCTGTTCTATTCATCAAAGAATCATGAAAAAAAATGTATCATGTTTTTTCACAAAAATATCGAGCAGCACAACTGTTTTCAATGTGGATAATAATAAGAAATGTTTCTTGAGTAGCAAATCAGCATATTCGAATGATTTCTGAAAGATCATGTGAAAATTCAGCTTTACCATCACAGGAATAAATTACATTTTCAAATATATTAAAATAGAAAACAGTTATTTTAAATTGTAATAATATTTCACAACATTACTGTTTTAACTATAATTTTGACCAAATGAATGCAGAATTGGTAAGCATAAGAGACTTCTTTCAAAAACACTAAAAAAATACTTGCAGACCCCAAACATTTAAACAGTAGTGTACATTTCATAAAATTGTTTTCATTATGTAAAAATGTTTTTTGTCTGCTTCCTCTTGAGACTCTGGAACAGAATCCAGTCTACACTGATGAAGAGTTGAGAGAGTTTGAGGAGCATCTAGCTCGAGAAGAGCAAGACCTGAACCTGAGGACAAATGACCTGATGAAACAGCGGGAGGAGCTGGATAGACAACAGGAACAACTTAATGCCCAGAAAATGGAGCTACAGCGGGTAGGAGAGTGGGAGATTAAGAGAAACAAATACATTTTTAAAAAATTAGATGGGCCTAATTTTGGAGCCAGATACTGAGTGAGAGATACACAGGTTCCCACAGTCCTGGAAAACCTCCAAACATGAACGAATTTCATAAGTGTAATTTGCAGACCTGGAAAAGTCATGGAAATTAATAAGATCCTAAAAGGTCAAGGAAATGTCATGGATATTTCTTTGTTTGATATATATATATATATGTATGTGTGTCAGAAAATATAACAACCACTAAGAGATGTTGTTTTTATCTGACAAGAGTTCATGGGTAAATCTCATAAAACCTGTCAAGAACATGTCCATCATTTTTTTTAATCCCAAATAAAAAGGAACAAAATGATATTATGCTTAAAGTAGATGAAGCTTATTTTTGTGCCATTATGATTTTTTTGTGACTGAATATTTTCATATCAATTAAGCACCTCCCCCCATTCACATTACCATTATTCAAATCTCATTATCATTACTGTAATGGGACATAAAATTTAAAGATTTTTTAAAGACAATATTTTTTATGAAGCAAGGATTCATTACATTACATTCTTACAAATAATATAAATTTTAAATAAATGCCTTTCTTTCAAACTTATATTCATCAAAGAATGTATAATGAATGAAAGAATGAAAAATGTATAATGGTTTCACATAACATATATCATATCACACACACACACATATATATATATGTATAAATAAACCTAACCGAGACCTGTCATAGCACTTGCATATTATTGTTGTTTTGATTGTTTCTGTTGTCCTCATTTGGATAAAAGTGTCTGCTAAATGTAAATGTAATATTGCCAAACCCACACTTTTAAATGAGTATATATGATTAAGTTTTGGTCCACTGCTTTTATCTTATGCTGATAATGTTGTCACTAAAATATTCCCTTTTTAAAACATCATGGAAATGTCTGAAGCTAGTTGTCTCTCACCTCAACACTTTCTAACATACTGATCTTCTCTTTTAGGCAGTAGAGCACATGGAGCACTTGAAAACACAGAAAACAGAGCCTCCAGTGCAGGCCAAAGGTCAGTGTAAATGTTTTGCGTTTTTCTGGTCAAAGCCATTTTGCCCCATCTTAAGAAACAAAATATTGATTTTCAATCATCATATTTTCTTGTTTTTTTACGAATGCAGTACCTTCTGCTGTGGAAATACTACCTGGGGACAGTCAGCCTATGTCACAAGGTCACCAGCAAGACCTCCCCTCACATTCTTAGCAGCTAAAGCTCTTCTCGGTGTCTGTAATGTGTTTGTCTGTTGTATGTAGTGTCAAATATTTCCATCCTCACATACAAAAGGACCATTAACTGTCTCTTAGCAAAGACCTTGGCATTCCTTTAAATAATTAAACAAATCACTGTGGTGGTATTATCAAACATAAAACAATATTGAGTTATGATATCCTAAAACAGGCTGCTGATGTAATTAGTTAACAGAATGATCTGTGGACATCACACTTCTCTTATCAAAAGTGCAGATAGTGAGGAAAGGTACTGTACTTGAAACTTGTGTTTAGAGAAATTAACTGTACATTTATTGTTCTTGTGTCTTTTTGTTCTTTTGTGTCTGATTTGCAGTCTTTGCACAAACATGGCCAAACCTCATAGGATAGATCACTATTCACATTTAGGCATTTGATATTATACCTGGGCAACAAATAGTTCAAGTCATGTTACATGCCCCACAATTCAGCATTCTTCATATTTTTATTGAAAAATACATGGAAGGTAACATGAAAATATAATTCAGCATTCTTATTGTACGGCACTTCCAACGAAAATAATAAATGTGTAAAATAAAAATCTAGAGAATAAAAAACAAATACACAGGATAGCACTAATGATTCCATTACTGTTTTAAGTAAATAGTGTTTTTTTTTCTTTTTATTTGTCAATTTCATGCAAATAATTACAAGACAATGCTAATCTTGCCTATATTTAATTCAATGATAGTATTTCCTTTTTTTTTTTTTAGTTTAAAGTCTATCCTAAACTGATTCACAAGGGTCTGAAATTTTAAAATAATTACTACTGCAACACCAGTGAATTATTTCAAGCTGTTTCATTTTAATTCATTATGGTTTCATGGTTTTCAACCAGTGTTCTACTGTAAACTATGTATAAATTTATAAAATATATAGAAATCCAGTTAAGCGTAAAATAGGTATGGATTGTATGGGGGGGGGGGTTGCCTTGTTTGAGTATCCTTTCTGATTTCTGGAGTAAATGACTGTGCTTTACATTTCTCTACAATGTATTAAATTATGTCAGCAATTATGTGCTCTGATGATTATTACAGAGGTTTTTTTTTTAAACATGCAAGATCATATAATTTCACTTAAACCAGGATCTAATTTTTGCCGTAAGAATCTTTGAACCTTGATAGAAGGTAATCAATTGACTTAACAGGAGGATATTTATCTGATCCATAGCAGCATGAAATGATGGCCTCATCATCAGGTTGTACAAAGAAGGCCAAAGACTGACGTGTGCTGGAATCACATGCAGGGGGCAGCAAAACCCTATGAACCTGAGGGTCAGAACAATAGAAAAGAATTAAATAACCATTGCCTGCATGGCACAATTAAATGAAGCATTAGTAAAGAAACTTACGGCAGACACATAGACATCGCTGGTCCACCTTTGCATCAGGTCTGCTATGTTAATCAGAACTGTTCCAGGAATGCTGGGGGCTGAAATTAACTCTCCAGCCCGGTTCAGAACCTGAAGGAGAACACACTCAGTGACATGCAGGGCCAAAATACTGTCACATGCATCTTAAATGACAGAGAAGCATATTAAACTTGATAATGAATCTTTTTCCTTCTTGTCCTATACTGGTACTCACCTGCAGTCCACCCGCTGAGCTTTGGAAGAGCAAAGTGATACTACCATAATCAGAGTGTTCACCACAGCGCAGCTGATTTTCCTTCACACATGTGCTGTTCACTGGAGGGTAGTACAGAGTCCGTAGAGTCGTTCCATTCACATCACCTTAAAACAACCATCATTAGGGTCTTGCAGATCTCCCTTCCATTGACTCCCTGGCAGAAAGTAGTAATGCATATATCATTTACTTACTTCCAATATGCTTATGTGCGCTGAGAAAGACCTCTGCTTCCAGGCCCAAACCAAGAGCCATCACTCGGAGCACTCTGAGAGAGAGATCCTTACAGCGCAGGTAAAATGATACGTGGACATCTCGAAAATTGTCAACTCCTTCTGAAGGCCAATTCTGAACACATTGAGAGTGGAGTAATGTAAATTTTGGGAAATTCCATATACATTCCATTACAACCTGGTTTCATGGCATAAACGTACCTGGGGGCACTTTTTAGCGAGACCGTTTTTACGTACCTTACTTTACGTTTCGCCGCAGTTTCAACTGAGTAGCGCTAAACCACGGGCTGTATCCGAAATCGCCCCCTATACCCTCATTCTCTATTCCCTACATTAGTCCACTCATACAGTTCACTTGAAGGACTGAATGAAAGCGAGTGAGTGAATTCGGACACTGAGTGCACCGGTAGGACTGCCGCTTTTGCATATTTGCTTGCTGTTTAATAATCATTTGAAACGGGCAGCTCCAGTAGTAAGATTGAAGGATTTATCTTTGAACTCTGTTACGGAAATTATGTATAAACCCTAATAGTCAATTTACAATTAGTTTGTACCTGTGTTGTATTACGCCGTGGACTAGCGCTTCTAAAATGAATGAATGGATGATTCAGCTGCGGGCGCCATCTTCAGGCGAGACGCGGGACTCTCACAGTGCATTATGGGGATTCTCTAGCCGTTGAGTGTACATCGGTTGTACACTCGTTTTTGCGGTGCATTGTGGGATTGAATGAGTGCACTCGAGAACGTCCACTATGGTTTCGAACACCACTTAAAATGGCTGTCCCCTCAAATAGTGCACTATTTGAGGGTATAGGGGGCGATTTCGGATAAGGGTTCAAGTAAACCCTGGCACGTTTTTATGACGTTGTTAAAGGTACGTATTGCTGTGTTTATATTACGTTTCTTCAGGTGCTTATAGAGTGGGGGAACTATGATGTCACTTTGTAGGCGAAAACCCGGAAGCGAGTTAGCATTTTAGCACTTCCGGTTCCAACGTCCCAGAGTCAATGGGTTTTTTGAATGGGATTTTGGTTAAATCCCTAAAATAAGGTCCGTGGTTCACACAGGCTCAAGATACTTTCACGTTTTATTCTACGACATAAAACACACCAGTTACACCCCACTCGTGATTTTTTTAAGCTGTTATGTTTCTTAAAAAAGACGGTTGCTAACAAGTTGCTAAATGGGACTAACGTTACAGGCGCTGTCGGAGACATTAAACGTCATCACGCCGAACAGTTTGTCAATATACAGTATTTTCCAGTTGTAGTATAATTTGTAATTCAATTAATTTTAGGATAACCAATGAATAGTTTACAGCATTTTATATTGTTGTTCGATGTTGTTTTTTTTGCTTTGCCCTGAAATGCGACACATGTTTTCAGAGGGAAGATGCTTGTTTTATCGCTTTACTGACACGGACTCTCCGCACCATAAGGTAGACGCTTATTACGATTATTACATGTAAACACCACATTTGCCGGCTTAACGTGGTGAAAGTTAAACTTTAATGATGCATATTGCTTAAAGGCACTTAAAAATTCAATGTTTGCGGCCACATGAAGCGGTTAGAAAACATAGGATTTCCTTGAAGCACGGATAAAATAACATTTTGTGTACCAATCCTAACAAAATGATAGCTGAAATGTGGTACTTTGTTCACTAAATAAGTTTAATCTTACCATATCCAAAAACTCGCTCACTCTGCTGTTATTTAAATACGCGGGGATAAGTTTTTAATTAAAATATTCATATTAATCAAGGATTTATTGACTTTTAATGCGCCTTATTTCGAAATGTACAGAAATACGTGCTTTATATGTCCTTTAGTTATGATTATTTAATTTATTCGCTATACTATTTATTACTAATGTCTCATTTCAGTTTTAGTTTGTCTCTAGTTTTGTATTTATTCATGAAATGGTTCCTGTAGCCTGGATTAAAATTCATACACAGAGTAAATCCTTCACTGAACGTGTTAAAAATAAGTTTGAAACAGTTGTCGGGAGCGCGCTGGTGGTGACGTTGAAGGCGAGCGACCGTGGTGCTGTAGTTCGTTTATAGCCTAAGTTTAGCTTTTTAGTTCTTGCGCTTTTATTTCGGCTTCAAAATTCGTAAAAGTTATATTATCTTGTCAAGATTATCTTGATGGACAAAACGTGTAAATTTCATGAACTATGGTTGAACACAGAGCTTATTTTTTGCGATAATCCAAAAGCCTATGGGAAAATCCTATTGGTTTTTTGTCGAAGGAACCAGTTTCATGCTAACCGCCGATCCGCCTACAAAGTGACGTCATAGTTCCCCCACTCTATTGAGGCTGTTCAGAAATCAAATATCCAGGGACTGTCGCTAAAAATGAATGCTCTATCGTGTTGGAAATGTGCCCTACACCAAACCCAACCCTAAACCTACCCGATATTGTTGACAAATGCAAAACGCATTTGTTGATGCAACCATGCTATTCCTCTAGTGTTCATTTCTTTTGGAAACTGCGGTGATATGTAGGCTACTCATTGGTAGGTATTTCGCGTCTCGCTAAAAAGTGCCTCAGATGAACAATAACACATGACACACCGTGTCATTATTTATTTAGCAAAAATAAAGCCAATATGGAAAAACCATGAGTGACAAACTAAGGACACCCTATGATTCAGTTGTTTGTAGATCCACTTTTAGCAGCAATAACTTGGAAGTAATCATTTTCTGTAGCCTATGACTTTATCAGTCTCTCACATCGTTCTGGAGGAATTTTGCCACAGCATTTCAATCAGGATGAGGTCTGGACTTTGACTGGGCAATTGCAACACCTTGATTCTTTTCTTTTTCAGCCATTCTATTGTAGATTTGCTGGTGTGCTAGGGATCATTGCCCTGTTGCATGACCCAATTTTGACCAAGGTTTGGCTGTTGGACAAATGGCCTCACATTTGACTCTAGAATACTTTGATACACAGAGGAGTTCATGGTTGACTCAGTGACTGTGAGGTGTCCAGGTCCCTTGGCTACAAAACAAGCCCAAAATCATCACCCCTCCACCAGAATGCTTGACTTTTGGTCTGAGCTGTTTGTACTGATTAACTTTTATGATAGCTATTAAAGTTTATTAAATTATTGTTTAATAAATTATATTGTATATAAATAATAGTAGTATTTAGTAAGAGTATTGGTATTGAGAAACAGTCTCTGTGTTAGTGATGGTGCTTTTGGTTACATTGTTACGACATTAGATGGCTACAAGTGACTGTTTTTATGAGTGAGTCAATAGCAAAGACTTTTATTTTGAGGGGCTAAAACAAGGACATTATATTTTACTTTGAACAATACCTTGTTAGAAGCAACCAACAAATGCATGGACCAGCGTTGTCAGATGAATGATGTTACTAGGACAGTTTAAAACAGCTGAAAGGATAATACGACAAAGACATCACTTTATTTGGGGGACATTAATTCAAACTAATGTTTTATTATGAATATGAGATTGAGATGAAAAGTGAATGCTGTATCAGATGTGTGTAAACACACTCGTTCAGTCCATCTATCTCTCGTAATCCTCAACATAATATAATAAGAGTAAGCTAATTTAACCTTATCATCCTTTCTTGCTATGAAATTATTGCGAACAAATGAATTGTAGTAGACCTATAAATTTAATAATAGAAGTTCAATAATAGCAACAATGATGATGAAGAAAATAATTTAATACAGTAATGCCAATTCCTCTCGACATCAAAGCTGATGCATTGTCCATACAAGGTGTCATCGCATGTCTTCATTGTAAATTATTTAAACATTTAGATCTATTATACAATGAATACGCCTATATTAAAATTATTGACAGTCTATAATAGCCTATGTCAGAACACTGTAATCAGTCATCAATGAAAATAAGAGCAGAATTTCAGTGGCTGAAAATGACAAGGATAGACAGAATACTAAATAAGGAAAAATAATAATGTTTTCTTGTTGTTTAATACACTTGGCCAAAATCTCAAATGAAACGCTTATGCACAGGATATTTAAAACGTACAAAAGTAGCCTATAGGCTATTGGCTTGAAATAACCTAATTCTTCTCCGCTCTTCAAACACACAAAAACATTAGCCTTTGCAGACAGGTAAAGAAAACGCTGTACTATTCAAACATCAATTATTTATTTACTCTTTCATTGCGAAAAAGCAGAGATCTGTCTCCTCCAGGCTGTGCGCGGTGCGTCAGTCTGAATGGAGGCGGGGTGAAGTTACGAGGTTTCGCTGAGAGCTTGATGATCCAATGGCGTTACGAAGTTGTACTGACAAGCTCTTTTTAATGCTTATCATTGGTTAACTATTTTTAAAACCCTCTGATTTAAAATAATAATAGGCTTGTTTGAGATGCGCCTCGCCTCGCCTGAAATGTAGGCGAGAGTAGGCGGCTGCAGTGAGGGGAGGAGTGAAATGAGAGCAGTCAAGACGGACAGTTCTGACCTCTCGAAGTGGAACAGATACCAACGAGATCAAAGGCGGATATCGCGTTATTCTCACTCATATGCTGTGCTGCTGATAAACATGATATAATTTCAGTTCTGTTGCTTTTATATGAATATCAATATGATGAACAAGACACTCAAAGTGCTTGCTATTTAATTCCATACGAAATGCGTATTTGTCATCCATTTCTACTTCAACACAAACATGTATTTTAGATTTTTATTGAAATAGGGCAACAATCACATATCTCACCCAGAGATCGCACTGTCCTAGTGTTTGGAAATATTCATGCATAATTTAGATACATAATCGCATGAAATCAGATTTAAAAAATAAAACATGGCCTTACATGGAGTATTTGTATAAATCTGTAATTCGTGTTTTGTATGATATTGTCATGAACCGGATGAAAACAATAAAAACTTGAATTATAACCCGTTGTAACCCAGTCTTTTCCCTTATTTAAAATGAATGCTAGTTTGTTGTTCATTTTAATGAATTATATTTAACCCTAACCCAGGAACAATAAAAACACATACAATAAAACACATATTAAATGAAGAAATGAAAGTTTTATTAACAAAAGTTGCACTTTTGGATCCGCCATCATCATATAGTGTCTTGATGCATTCCAAATCGCATAGGCTACTATCCATCCTAAATAGTATTCGAAAATAGATTATGTCCCAAATCATAGTTTGTTGAAAATAGTATGCCAAAGATTCCCGGATGGTCTACTTGAGATCAAAATTCGAAGTGCAGATCGACGCACACTGTAATGGCTAATATTGCCCACAGCACATTGCGCAGTGGCCGAGGATTCCATTATAACTACAAACACGCATGAAAAGTGTTTAAAAATTACAAACATGGCGGATATGAAAGACCAACGGACAGGCAGAGAAAGGGAGTGAAAAATATGTCTAACCTGATTAAAAATATTTATGTAATGTTATGCATGTTATATTTCATCTGCAGCAACATTGTGAACTTTTATAATGATAGGCTACATTTAGTCATTAACTTTTCAAATGAATCAAGTGTGAAAAATTTTAAGAGAATTTAGTGCCGTCAAATGATTAATCGCATCCAAAATAAGTTTTTGTTTACATAATGAGTGTACTGTGTATATTTATTATGTATATATAAATACAAACACATGCATGAATATATTTAAGAAAAATTTTATGTTTATATATTAAATATATTTACATAGAATATAAAATATTATAAATGTATATACATGTATATATTATCTAAATACTTAATGTGTGTGTATTTATATACGTAATAAATAAACACAGTAGCCTACACATACATATGTAAACTTTTATTTTGGATGCGATGAATCGTTTGACAGCACTAAGATCAATATATTGGTAATGAATCTATCAGAATTTATATTTCATGTTTTGACTGCGAATGTCACGTCCGTAACGCTGAAATTGCTATATTTCTGTCATGAGTCAAACCCAAGTGGCAACCTCCCGCTCTCTCCTGTGAAGCCAACACGGAAGTGACTAAAACTGCAATTCATCGACTGGCCGCTGGAGGCTGGCTCCAAAAAGGAGTCAATCCCTAGCTCCAGAGTGCACCCTGGACGATGGGGCGGGGCGACACATTAAGGTGGGGCTACACGTGTCGCTCCGCCCACCTTCAATTTCATTGGTTTATAATACAGCAGAGCTTATTGGTGTATAGACATTTGCTCATTAGCATTCTTTTATATACGTTTTTATGAATGATATGCTGTTTGGCTGTACTACAGAAATATTAAGTGCTAACAACAGCGATTTTAGTTGGAATCAATTAGCAAATGTGTTTTTATTTGTATTTTTTTATGACGAATTAGTTAGATTAAGTTCCTATCAAAGGCTTGGTGGCGGGATCTCCGAGTACTTCGGGCAGAACAGAGCTGTGTAATATGTGCGGCTCACGAATTCAGTCTGGGGAACAAATTCTTAATTCGTGGCCATGATATAGTCCTACCTATGCTACAAATAGCCTCACCTACGAGAAATATTAATTATGTTTCTGTGTGATGAACGTAAATAGTGGTCTTCTCAACAGGTGGGTTGCACGTTAAATGAAGTCATATTATTGCACTTTTCACTGTACACGAAGCAGACATACTTAAACATTGAGCAGTTTTAGCTGGCGATGTTGATAAAAATTATCCACTGTTTGAGATTTAGTTGTTTTGTATAATGTAGGCTATATTTATATGTATATATTTATTCTAGGATCGGTGGATAAGCAATAACTTAGGATATGATGATAATTCACTGTAGTTCAGTAAGACATAGGACAAACCCGCAAATGGTTTTATTTTAAAGAACAACTGCGGTGACAAATAAGGCAATAATACCAAATAGTCCATCAGCGTGAACTGGGGTTTTATGTGTGGATAATGGGAATAAAAATCTTCCTGAAAGAAACCCCTTTCTTTTTTTTCTTTTTTTTGCATATAGGCCTATTTTAAATGTTTTTATTTACCAAAACAGCTGTTATTAAATCTGACCTACAGCAAATATTATTATTAATGTGCTTTAGTGCGTATTTAAGCAATAAATGTTCATTTTCTCTGCAACATTTATATTTATACTTTTATATAGGCTATATGCACAAAATGACTGGTTTTGTTGCTCAATCCTTTAAAAAGAACCAGGAATCACTGTGCTACATTAGGCATACTGATTTTAGATAGTTATTATAGTCTTTAATAAATAAAAAAATTATAATCACAGAGAAGGTCTCTTTTACTCATTAAAAGTGCTCACGTACCTATTGCACAGATTTACAGCTCTGAGTGATTTAATATTCGATAGTTATGCAGATCTATATGGCAACAACGATCGAGTGTTAATAACTGAATATAAATTCATCCCGTACACAGATTAGAGCACGCACACACAATGAGGGTGTGGATACATAAATAATTGGATTTTTAATATCTGATGTCACGGACACTTATTTACTAGTACCTTTAAAAACTGTAAGAGAATCAATATAGGCTCAAATATTTTATTAAGATATAAACAAGGAAACATTGAGCTTGCCATGAAAACATTTTATTAGCACTTTTAACCTACAAGTTTGTGACGAATTGAGCAACGTAGACTATAACTCATCTCTTTAAACAACAAAAAACGGTTGTGCTTTAAAACGTAAAATCAGCTGCTTATGTTCGTGCTTGTCCATCTCTAAAATACAGTAAATTATCATCATTTGCGTATAAAATCCCAACTTAGTGCTGATCCGCGGCTTGCCGATCCTCAAGGAAATATATGAATGAAGCGCTGCAGCCTGAAGAACCCGGAGGTGCCCTCAAGTGTTTATTTGTAAACAACTTCATCTGACTAGAATTACCATGGTTACTAAACAGATAATAATTAAGATAGGCCTATGATTCTATAGTTAGCACATACTATTTCTGTAATATGGCCAAATCAATTACAAAATCGTACACAAAGGAATACGCATGCTCGGGTCTACACCAATAAGATTTGCCGTGTTATAAACTAATGGAATTGGGGGTGGGCGGAGCGACACGTGTCGCCCCGCCCCATCGTCCAGATCGAAACTTAGAAAACTGGCTTTAAAGTTTTGCAACCAATTTATTTGCAATGTTCGCTAACATTAAAGGATGCAAGACATACTTAGCCTATTGTTTTTACATCGAACTGAATTAAAATAGCTTAACCTATAAGAACGACTTGTGGATTAATGTGAATGCCAGCAGGAATAATGCTCCGAATGATTGTGAATTAAACATCTCCGATGGCGTTCATTAATGGATTTTGTCGACTTACAAGAAAAGGAAGGAAAAGTATTTAATTGCGAACAGTTATTGATTTTGTGTGTGATACGCTGTCAGGGCATTTGAGTCCTCACGTGCAGAAGTGTGCAGCCCCAGACTGACAGCTGGCACTGAGTGAATAATCTGCATTATAAAAAGAAAACATTTTAAAGATTATTTACGATTAATTATTGTTGCCAAATTATCGAATCCTTATTGCTTAGTGCTTTGTTATATGGAGCAGTTTGTTAGATCGCGATCTCTCTCATTTGTTTGTCTAATGAAGTGCCAACAGATATAGAAGTACACTATAAACGCGGTAGACTTTAATGGACAGTAAAACAAAGGCAGAATACCGTATAACTCCAGGCTGGCACAGTATTGATGAACGAATGCAAACAAACACAGAGCAACGTAACTTAATTGAGCTTTCAAAAACAAAATCAAAGAGCGGTAACTGATGTTCCCCTTCAATTTGGTAACTCTACATTGCTATGGGAAATACCTTTTCCTCGAATACTACTGAAGCCTTATTGAATCACACCAGTAAAACTGGCCAATGACGTTCAAGCGCGAAATATGAGCGGGATCCCACTCTATATAAGGCAGTGCTTGTACGTCATCCATTCAGAATTTTTTCCTTCAGCAAGGAGCCTATCAAGAAATCCACTACTCACCTTGATCTACATTCTGCAGCGGACACGCCTTTTCTTCCCCTGCTGTGTTCCGGTGAGCTTCGGACGGACAAAGATGACCTCGCGATTGCCTCTCCTGCGTAGAGCCAATCGAACCCTCTGATGGCCACGAATCGTCGTCTTCTGCCAGGGTCGCACCCACGCAGAGGCGGCGTTTGGAGGGACTGCCCCACTGCGGAGATATGAGTCTCCGGACTCTCAGGCTCCGTGTGGCCATCGTCCAAGGCGATGAACTCGCCCATCTAGCTCTGCCGCACTCTTCCTCTGCAGCCTCTTTTGAGCCAAGGAGTAAGGTGCCGCGAGTTACTGACACGGATCTGTCCGGGTCGGGTGACGAGGCCGTGCCGGCTCAGTGCCCACGCGCTCCTCACCCCCCTGCTGCAGGTCCCCTTCCAGTGCGCTTCATGGCCGCTAATCTCCGCCCCTCCCCCAGCGCGCAAGATGTGGTGTCTTTCGGAGCCACGGAGGAGGATGAGGATGATGCCATCTCGGTGGCAGCGTCTGCGAGAGAGGAGTGGTCCAACTGCCCACTGGATTACGCTGCGCCCATCAGTGACGCTGGGGACCTCCATCAGAGTGATGTTGAGCTCCTCCGCGTCCTGACCAAGGCAGTTGATGAGCTCGGTCTGGAGTGGGCACCTCCTACTGAGCCGGCCAGAAGCCGTCTGGACGAGTGGTTCCTCCAGTCGGATCGCGGCCGAAAGGACCCCCCGCAGAGGCCCGGCCCCTTTTTCCCGGAGGTGCACGACGAGATAGCGAAGTCGTGGAATGCGCCACTCACTAGTCGAGTGCACAATCCGGGATCCTCCCTTCTGTCGTCTGTGGACGGCGCTGACCGAGCGGGGTATGTTAAACTCCCCCCTGTGGAGGAAGCCGTCGCTGCCCACCTCTGTCCTGCAGCCGTGGCAAACTGGAGGGTGCGAAACAACGCGTCTCTCCCATCTAAACCTTGCTTCAACACTGCATGTGATGGTGATACTTCAGGTGTATCAGGCCAAGCTCCTTTAGTCCCTGGATGAAGGTGGCCCGGACCCTGAAGTCTTCAAACAGCTCAGACATTTACATTTACATTTACATTTACATTTACATTTACATTTACATTTACATTTACATTCATCCCGTACACAGATTAGAGCACGCACACACAATGAGGGTGTGGATACATAAATAATTGGATTTTTAATATCTGATGTCACGGACACTTATTTACTAGATAGTACCTTTAAAAACTGTAAGAGAATCAATATAGGCTCAAATATTTTATTAAGATATAAACAAGGAAACATTGAGCTTGCCATGAAAACATTTTATTAGCACTTTTAACCTACAAGTTTGTGACGAATTGAGCAACGTAGACTATAACTCATCTCTTTAAACAACAAAAAACGGTTGTGCTTTAAAACGTAAAATCAGCTGCTTATGTTCGTGCTTGTCCATCTCTAAAATACAGTAAATTATCATCATTTGCGTATAAAATCCCAATTTAGTGCTGATCCGCGGCTTGCCGATCCTCAAGGAAATATATGAATGAAGCGCTGCAGCCTGAAGAACCCGGAGGTGCCCTCAAGAGTTTATTTGTAAACGACTTCATCTGACTAGAATTACCATGGTTACTAAACAGATAATAATTAAGATAGGCCTATGATTCTATAGTTAGCACATATTATTTCTGTAATATGGCCAAATCAATTACAAAATCGTACACAAAGGAATACGCATGCTCGGGTCTACACCAATAAGATTTGCCGTGTTATGAACTAATGGAATTGGGGTGTCGCCCGCCCCATCGTCCAGATCGAAACTTAGAAAACTGGCTTTAAAGTTTTGCAACCAATTTATTTGCAATGTTCGCTAACATTAAAGGATGCAAGACATACTTGCCTATTGTTTTACATCGAACTGAATTAAAATAGCTTAACCTATAAGAACGACTTGTGGATTAATGTGAATGCCAGCAGGAATAATGCTCCGAATGATTGTGAATTAAACATCTCCGATGGCGTTCATTAATGGATTTTGTCGATTTACAAGAAAAGGAAGGAAAAGGATTTAATTGCGAACAGTTATTGATTTTGTGTGTGATACGCTGTCAGGGCATTTGAGTCCTCACGTGCAGAAGTGTGCAGCCCCAGACTGACAGCTGGCACTGAGTGAATAATCTGCATTATAAAAAGAAAACATTTTAAAGATTATTTACGATTAATTATTGTTGGCAAGTTATCGAATCCTTATTGCTTAGTGCTTTGTTATATGGAGCAGTTTGTTAGATCGCGATCTCTCTCATTTGTTTGTCTAATGAAGTGCCAACAGATATAGAAGTACACTATAAACGCGGTAGACTTTAATGGACAGTAAAACAAAGGCAGAATACCGTATAACTCCAGGCTGGCACAGTATTGATGAACGAATGCAAACAAACACAGAGCAACGTAACTTAATTGAGCTTTCAAAAACAAAATCAAAGAGCGGTAACTGATGTTCCCCTTCAATTTGGTAACTCTACATTGCTATGGGAAATACCTTTTCCTCGAATACTACTGAAGCCTTATTGAATCACACCAGTAAAACTGGCCAATGACGTTCAAGCGCGCGAAATATGAGCGGGATCCCACTCTATATAAGGCAGTGCTTGTACGTCATCCATTCAGAATTTTTTCCTTCAGCAAGAAGCCTATCAAGAAATCCACTACTCACCGTGATCTACACTCTGCAGCGGACACGCCTTTTCTTCCCCTGCTGTGTTCCGGTGAGCTTCGGACGGACAAAAGATGACCTCTCGCGATTGCCTCTCCTGCGTAGAGCCAATCGAACCCTCTGATGGCCACGAATCGTACGTCTTCTGCCAGGGTCGCACCCACGCAGAGGCGGCGTTTGGAGGGTCGGACTGCCCCCACTGCGGAGATATGAGTCTCCGGACTCTCAGGCTCCGTGTGGCCATCGTCCAAGGCGATGAACTCGCCCATCTAGCTCTGCCGCACTCTTCCTCTGCAGCCTCTTTTGAGCCAAGGAGTAAGGTGCCGCGAGTTACTGACACGGATCTGTCCGGGTCGGGTGACGAGGCCGTGCCGGCTCAGTGCCCACGCGCTCCTCACCCCCCTGCTGCAGGTCCCCTTCCAGTGCGCTTCATGGCCGCTAATCTCCGCCCCTCCCCCAGCGCGCAAGATGTGGTGTCTTTCGGAGCCACGGAGGAGGATGAGGATGATGCCATCTCGGTGGCAGCGTCTGCGAGAGGAGTGGTCCAACAGCCCACTGGATTACGCTGCGCCCATCAGTGACGCTGGGGACCTCCATCAGAGTGATGTTGAGCTCCTCCTCAGCGCAGCGGCGGGAAGACCGTTCGCCCCTCCTACTGCTGTTCGGCGCGAGCATGAGCCGGCGGTGAGACCAAGACAGCCGTGGCCGAAGCACCGCCAGGGCTCGAAGGGCCAGAAACCCCGCCCTGACAGAGACGGCAGGCCACCGGCTCCGGGATCAAAGCCGCGTTCCTGATGCTGTCTCGGAGGAAAGCTGCACTCAGCGCAAGACGAGCCACTGAGAAAGTCTGCTCGCTCCGCTGTGTGTGTTCACCACGTCCCCTGCCTGTTGCGGGCGACAAGAACGATTGTCATGTTTGTGTTTTGACTGTTCCACAGTGCAGTGCAATAAAGTAAAAAAAAATACAAAATCACCTCAATATCAGGGCAATTTTCCTCCTCTCACTCCCTCTCCCACATCACTCACTCTCACACTCGTGTGGTATTAAACTCCCCAACCCCCAATGGCGAGTTATCCCTCACGGTGTGCAGTCCGCCTCGCCCGCTGTCACAGTTCACAGAAGCGTGGCAGGGACTGCCAGGGGTATCAGAGTGGGTTATGAAATCAATAAAGAATGGCTACACGCCTTCAGTTCTTTCGCAGACCGCCCGTTTCAACGGTGTGTTAATGTCCACTGTGCGGGAGCAGAATGTCTCAGTTCTGCGAGAGGAAATACACAAACTTCTCAAAGCGCGCTGTAGAGGCAGTGCCTCTCACAGACCGCGAGCGGCTTCTACAGTCGTTATTTTCTGGTGCCAAAGAAAGACGGCAGACTCCGCCCAATCTTGGACCTGAGGCCGCTGAATCGCGGCGGCTTTCAAAGCAGTCGTTCAAAATGATTACGCTGAGACAAATCCTCTCACATATCAGACTGGGAGATTGGTTTATCTCAGTGGATTTAAAGGATGCTTATTTTCACATTCAGGTAGCCCCGCCACAGGCGCTTCCTGAGATTTGCATTCGAAGGGATAGCGTACCAATTCACGGTCCTGCCCTTGACTTATGTCTGGCCCCTCGCGTTTACGAAATGCATGGATGCTGCTCTCTCCTCTGAAGCAGGCGGAATGCGCATCCTGAACTATCTCGACGACTGGCTAGTGTTAGCCCAATCAGAGAGCGCTGCTCAGCGACAAACTCAGACTCCTAGACAGCCATCGGGACATGACCACAGGAACCAGATGAGTCCTCTACACAATCTGACTCTGCTGCAGCATGGAACAACCTGCTGCTTCGTCTGGCCAGAGGAGAATGACACACTATCTCGACACACTATTTCCCTGTTTAATACCGTAAAGCTGCTTTGACACAATCTGCATTGTAAAAGCACTATATAAAGTAATGGTCACTTGACTTGACTTTGATCTACTGTTTGATCTACAGGAATGCATTATAAGGAATGGATTATAAATGTAATGATTTGTGATGGATTATCAACTAATTATGCACCTTCCCTGTAGGTATATAGTGTTTTTATTCATCTCAAAATGCATACAGCACAAAATCTGGCAGTTAGGGAAAATTCTGTAAACACTTGTTTGAAATATATTTTTTTCTTGTGCTTGCAGGTTCATTCCGAGTATCAACCCTGGTGGCATACCATTCAGAGTCACAGATCAGATGGAGTTCTGGGAAGAGGGTGCAAAGACAAAGCATCAGCCTGAATCCCCTCATGGTGTTTCTCATCAGAGAGCTTGTCAACTTTGCCAAAATTACTGAAATTTAACACAATACAAACTAATTTTTACTGTATTTTTATTTCTGTGAAGTCTGTTTTGCCATGCTGCAGACACAAAGTCCCCAGGGGACTGTGGTGATGCCCTTTTTCAGCTAGCACATGCTGGAGATGAAGATTTGTAATTTGTATTTTTAAAAAGAACATGTTCAACAATTAAAAGAATATTATAAAGACACATGCTAATGAGTTAGTGATCTTTATGGGGTTGGGGTTGTAAAATAATATGGTATACAGTGTTGTACTGCAATTAGATTGTTTTGTACAAGGAAAAATTTTAAATGAACTAAACAGTACTAATATTGACAGTACAGGAACTTTAAATGAGAATACAGTAATAATACATCCAGCTACTGTAAAATTTACAGCAATCTCTTTACAGTGTAGTTTAGGTGCCTATCTGTTGGCACCTGAAAGAGCAGGGGTAATAATAAAATAATAATAAAAGCTACGAGCATCTTCCGGAGTGGACAGCAGCAAATACCAATGAAGATACATTTTCTTTCTTTTTCTGAAATCACTCACTGTTATACTGTACATTTGTTCATAATTTTAAAAAAATATATTAACAAATATATTTAATCGTCTTGTATATGACACTCTCATAGTAATCTATTTAATTAATGGGTTTATCTTTTATGAAGCCTCTTTGTGAGTTGAAGCAGGGATGGGCAAACTATAAAATATGCTATTAGTAACATTCTAAAATAACTGTATGTGGAAGATATACAGTTACAACTTCTGTGGGGCATGAAGAAAAAGTAATGTAACGAGTGTAACTAATTACTGTTGCCAGAAAGTAATAAGTAAAGTAACAATGTTACTTTTTTAAAGGAATAACTAGTAATGAGTAATATATTGCATTATTTGCGTAACAAGCCCAACACTAATTGTTACTTTACTTTGCAACGGTAATTAGTTACTAGTTGCATTACTTTTTCTTCACGCCCCACAGAAGTTGTATCTGTGTATCTTCCACATAAAATTATTCTAGAATGTTAATAACATATTTCTGCCTCATCATTTGACCAAAATCCACATTGGATCGCAGTCAGAAGTTATTACAAACACTCAATATTGATTGATAGTGACAGTAGAAGTATTGTATTAATCTCATTAATTGTCATGTGCAGCTTGAAGCTAATTGTAATTTCTATACATTTCATTATGTATTTTATCAAATCACATAAGTTTGTAAGAAACGGTTTAATTTTTCAAAAAGATTTTAAATAATAGTAATATAATGTAGCACATGCTGATCAGAGGGATGTGATGCCAGAGTAAATTACAGCCACAACTTACACAACAATGTTCAAATCATCTTTTTTCCTGACAAAATCAATATAATGCAATATTTCTATCTGCTAAATGTAAGCTTTTCCATATTCCAAGCTTGCCTGCTGCACTGGGGACATCACATGCATGTGTGAGTCATGAAAATTATGGAAATAAATCTAGGAATTATTTGATTGTTGGATTTTAAATAAGCGGTGTTGAGCCATAAAAGTAACTTAGCTGTTATATGGATGGCACCTGTAATATTATTACTGTCTTAACTTATTAGTAATTAGTTACACTACTAGTTACTGCAAAAAGTAATATTATTACAGTAACTAAAAGTTACTACTGCCCAACACTGATTAGGACTACTAGAAGGCTACAGGTAGGTGAGTTTTATCAGGGTTGGAGCTAAACTCATTTAATATTTAAACTATAAACAAATATACTGTACAGTATAACAGTGAGTGATTTCAGAAAAAGTAAGAAAAAAAAACATACCTTGATTAGTTTCCGCTCTCCGCTCCGGAAGATGCTCACAGCTGGCGAAAGTTTTTTTTTTTCTTTTTCCTCCCCGCTGATAGGCGCCCAAACTAGCTCTTCTGATTGGCCAAACTTCTGATCTCTGCAGAGGGCCGCCGCTGCCTCTACAGATGCACAAATCACTTTTGCACCATTTGTCACACAGATATGTGGTGCGAAAGGGAGAGTGCGCGAAACTTGTCATTTGCAAGTGAAAAACAGCATCTGAGACTCGTAGCAGCAGATTCAAGCCGTTGTCGTTATGTACTTGTGTTTGTGCTCGAAAAAGCATCCAAGAAAAAAATATATATGTAAGAAAACATTCTACAAGTGTGCAAATCTCATTGCAAGGATTCAAATACTGATTTGCGGATGTACAAAATTCGTCCGCGACTTCACATTTTTGATGCAGGTGTGCGAATGTGTTTTGCACCATATTCGCTGCAGCAATAGTAGCAAAACATGTGAGAGTATGAGTTTCTTGATTTGTGATTCGTAGAATAGGATTTGTGTATCTGCAATGAAGGATTCGAGACGGTGTAACTGTTGTGTTGTGTTTGTGGGAGAGAGAAAAAAATCTACAAGTTTGCAACTTTTGTCTGTGACTTCAAATTTACTGATACACATGTGTGACTCTTCTCTACAACTACAAATTCCGCTGTCACAGACGCTCAGTTGTTTTGCACCAAATTTACCTTCATAGTTTTCGATTATCCGGGAGTGACGCGCGGTGATGCGCTTCCAAGATGGCGGCTGTCGGCTCCGCCCACTTTAGGCTTCAAAAAAGCTCTTCAGAAACCTATGAGTTTTTTTTACAGTCTATGGTTAAACCAAACCTATTTTGACAGGTTGTCCTGAAGATCTTTTAGTTTCATTTTCAGTTTGCATTTGGCGGTAGTATTGAGATGGAGCCCCTGCTTTATGAAACACTCCATATGAAACACGAAGAAAGAGGGAAGGAGAAAGAACGAAAGAGATTGATAAGAAATAGATATTTACAATATCCGCGCGCAAAGATGTTGTATTGAATGCCTCCTTCAGATCACCTGGACGTCGAGGATTTAAACTGTGAATTAAATGACAGGATATAAAAGCATTAAAATCTTTAGCCATCGTTCGCAAGCGATATTTAGTAGTAGGCCTAATACTTAATCTAGCTATATAAGAGACTGGCGTGCCTTTCCGTCCCCAGCGAAACCCAGCCGTGGTTTACATCACATGAGAAATTGCCCCTGCTAAAAGGCTTTTTCATGTTTTCTGGAAAACAGAAGAACTTTTTTGAAAAACCCATGACCTTTTCCACCTAAAACAGAAATAAACATTAGCCAGTCAGCTACAAACAATAGAATTTTTTGTAAGAAACAAGCATGTTTAAACAAATCACAAACCTCGTCCTGATTTATGCCCGTGTTTTTCAGATAAACGAATCCCACCTCGGTAAAGGCCCTTCTCAGTTCGTGACTTAACTTTTCCAAGCTATCATCTGACACATTGGTCTTTCCCAGTTCGTAGACATTGAAATCCACGACAGGTATCTCCATATTTATTTATTTTACCTTGAGACAGCAAACGTCAAAAATTACTTTAAAATTATTTCCGAAATCGGAAAGAAAATAAGCAAGAATATTCGTTTCGTTTATCAGTACAGCACAGCCCGTTATAAGGGTTATGGCAAATGTTTATTTTTCTTCTTCGTCTTCTTCTTTGATGGTTGTTGGCAAACCCGCTTTTGGTGCATATTCCGCCGCCAGCTGTGATGGAGTAGTGTTGAGGGGGGAAAAACTTAAATATTAAAGTGTCATGAACAAGTGTTCAGCACTGGTCTTTCACACCTTAGATCTGAAAATACTCCAGAAATGTACTTGTAAAGCTGTAGAAATGTGGGAGTGTAGAAGGTGAGAAGAGGGGAGAAAACAATAAAACGCAGACCTACAACACACTCATTATCCAGACAAAATAATATTAAAATATCTTTAACACAGAAAGAATAAAGGCAGTTACTTTTTGTTTACTCTTCTTTGAATTTTCTGTGATACTTGTACTTTTTAAATTGTTTTTGCCGTGAAAATAGCCTAAGATGCTGATGGCATTAAATAAATATATAGGCTTACTAAGTTTTCCGTGTATTACAATAATCCGTTGTGACATTGCGTTAATGATCAGGGCTGCGTTTCCCGACACCTTCTTAACGATACGTCGTTCTTCTATACCTTACCTTAAGCTGTACCTTATAGTTAATACGTGTTTCCCGAAACGTTCTTAGTTGAGCAGGCTATACCTTCTGTAAGTCATACTTTCGTAAGGTTGATCCGGATCACTCTTAGCTATACCTTCGCTGTTTACAGTTCACAGTTCATCACATCTCAGTCTATACGAATATAATTCAGAAGTGTTAATACACCCAGTGCTGAATTAGGCTAAATGAAGTGTTTTCATGCAAATAATTAAACTGTCGTTAATGGTTGTTATTTATTATATATTATCAATGGTTTTGCTAAATCAAAGACCCCTGCTAAAAAAAAACAAACAAACAAAAAAACAAAAGAATAGAACTTTAGAATAGAACAATAGAACTTTAATAGTTTCCATTAAAATACCATTATAAACCATTAGCCTTTTCCAGTAAAACCATTACAAAATTCCTTTTTGTAGTGTGTTTTGGGCATTTTTCCAATAGGATTTAACATCCCACCAATAGAATCCATCACATACCAGTAGACACCATTATAGTTTCCATTAAAGCCAATACAATTCCCATTATAACCATTAAAACCATTATATTTTCTGTTGTGTTTTGGGCAGGGATCTATTGTTTGTTTTTTTTCAGCAGAGACGGCACCGTCCGCGGAACCATTTTGTGTATGTGCTCTAACATTGTCAAAAGCTGCAATTAAAAAAATAATAATAATAATAAAATACTAATAATAATTACAATCTTGGCCACGGCAGCAAATATGTTTTGGATCGTTTAGATCTTGTTGGTCCGAGTTTGTCAAGACAAACTCAAATTCAGCTGCTGGCAGCTCTCCCCTTTCTTTCCTTTTTTTTTTTTTTTTTTTTCTCTGCCATAGAAGCTGTTGATTATATGGTTCGCGTGTTGCGCTTTTATTCAAGTAATCCAATAACAGTGATGCGGAAGCTGGGCACTCAACCCTGGTTGTAGAGTAAATTAAGACACTGTGGAAAATATATTTTGATAATATAATTGACCCGTAAAAATGCCAGTGAAGACATAGCCAGTTAGTGATACGCATGTGATACGTTTGGGCGTGAGGTTGCCGGTTCTCGCACTCATTTCGAAATTATTGCGTTCTAACCGCAGAGAGTTCCGTGTCTTTATTTAAAATCAACAATTCTTTTTATAAAGAACACCACTTTTTCACATATAGCACTGAAGCAGCCCCAGTATGGAGTGAATAATCCATTCTCGAGCCATAGATATCAACCAATTCAGCACCACCGCCATGGACAGCACCTGGTAACGTCGCACGTAAGGTATATCTTAAGCAGCCTCCTGAGGTATAGTTCGGGGAACACGCTTAGAACAGGTACACCTTTAGTTAAGGCATACCTTTAGAGTCTTCGTAGCGCGCTAAAACACAGCGTTATCGGGAAACGCAGCCCAGATCATGTACCGCTGCGCCGTATCAGCGCTCTTAATTGCGCATATCTCATTTGAAGAAGAGGTGATGTACGCATACGGTGCTGGTTCATGTTTGGAGCAAGAGACAATATGAAATATATTCACAAAACTTGAAACAAGCTTGCTTCAGTCCGGATAACTATGATCCGCGCAGCGAGTGTTGTTAACATCAGGGCCTCACGGTTCCGCGCAGAACCCGCTCCACGCTTTGTCATATTAAATTTAGCAATATTTATTGTTATGGTCGTGTTTACAGAGATGAACAGAGAAGCTCTTTCATGAGATTTGAATTCTCCGCTGTAATATATTTACATTAGTCGTTACATTAGCAGACGCTTTTAGCCAAAGCGACTCACAAATGAGGACATAGAAGCAATCAAAACCAACAAAGTAAAAAAAAAAAATCGCTCCCTGGAAACTACTGCAGTCAGTAGCATGTTTAGGCACCACGCAACCCACGCAATTGCGTGGGGCCCCGCGGTTCAGGGGGGCCCCCGCGGAACGCGATTTCTTCCGATGGGAATCGAGAACCGGCATTTTTTTGGACCGGTGCGTAATTAGGTCAATACCGGACTACCGATAAGTTTGAGGACAAACAATACTGTTAACGATGCGTGCGTTGTTTTTTCTCCGTACTTCTGTGTTAATGGCGAATTAGAAGCTGTTCGCATAAACCGATCTCAAGCTGTCTGCCGTCAGAGGTTTGACACGACATGCAGCGGCACCGTCTCAGTCTCTGTCCGGCGCGGGTAAAATAATTATAATCCTTAAGGTGAGGTACAATTCATATTTCTTTATTAAATAACTTATAAAATAATTTGAAAACTTTCTGCGAGGCGTAATTTTACAAACTGCATGAGTTCTCAGCGAGCTCTCTGCCTTTCCCTCTCAAAATGCGCAAATGGCTTCATATCACCACATCGCGTCTGCACTATAAACGGGCTGCACACTGCACGATTGACACAGGAATTGTCACAGTTTACATGCATCATCACTAAAGTTTATAATTTGCATTTCTTTTTTAAGTTTGGCCAGTATTTAAACTATTCAGCACTCGTGCGCTCTCCAGTGTGCACTCTCAACAATTGCCCCATTGTAAAAACAAAAATACACAGCATGATCAAACATTTAATTAGGCCTACATACTTTTGAGAGAAAAAAAAAAGCCAAAAAAAATCCTCCCTCCCACAAGAGTCACCTAGGAGGGGAATTCACCCCATTTTCAAAAATGAAACTCAGGACCTGAATGAATGTCTGTAAAAATCCTGATTGGAGTATCGCTATAAACAAGTCTGCATGTTAAAAAGAAGCCTTTTTTATCATGTAGATAAAAACAGAGATAAAAAAAGTCAGTATAAAACATAACATAACACTCTCTGTTAGGATAAATCACGCCGGCTCCCTGAGAGAGTCAATATTTTAATTTTCTTTAATAAAAATAGCTAGAGACCCCAGAATTCTCTATTACATTCTGTTGTGCTCCTATGCACATGATGTTCAAATATGTTGTGCTATGGTATACTGAGGAAATCTCTCTCTCTCTCTTTGAAGGGCCTTTTTATTTTAAAAATGTGCTTTATGTGCCTTTTTCTGTTTGCTTGGAGGCATTTGTAAACTGCAGTAATAAAATAACTTGAAATTTTCAACATCTTTTACATCATTTATTTTTGCACCAAATTATAGAGAGTAGTATGGATAACTGTATTGATAAGTATCGTATCAGTATGGATAAAATGTAAACAGTACCCTACCCCAGAATCGATCGCAAAATCCACCGAGGGGGGCCCCTCTGGGAACACTTGCTGAGGGCCCCCAAAACACTAAACACGCCCCTGACTGCAGTAAATAATGGGCAGGAGAACAAACTGGCGCTAAAATCAGAAGAAAGATGCAGACGGACAAGACAGGCGTTAATGGTGCAAACCCAGCTGAAAACCAAACCCCGTCGTATTCGGCTGAAGTTGAACTCGAAGGAAATGAAGTGAACCCCTGGCCATGTTTATGCTCTATTAAACTGTGTTTGCCTAGGGAGACCAAACTAGCAGCTTATAAAATCTCCACATCAACCCTTCGCAAGCATGTAGAGGTAAAGTAAATACTTGCATCATTGGTGGTTAAAATGAAGCTTTGGCAGTTTAGCAAAAAGGTTTTGCACAAATTAGCCAAAAAGACAGTGGTGCAGGGTGTGCCTCCAGTGTGTTTATTTCCTGTTCTAATAAAATTTAGTCAACAGGACTTTTACTATAATTTTAGCATGGATGTCATGTGATTGAAATCACATGACTTCATGGGGGTGATTCCACAGAAAGGGGCAGGGCACTGTCTTGTCAATCAAGAAGCTCCGCTGGGAATTGCATGACAAGGTCAATGACATAGGATTCTGAATAGATTCATGTTAAGGACATAAATCTGTCATAAATAAGACAATGTTCCTAATTGTTGTCAAATTATGTTTGTGATCTATTCAAGCAACAAAAATATGTATTAAAGTGTTGAAAATGTGTTTTAGTTTTGTTTTTTTTTGTCCCGCATTATCAAATATGATTGACAATGTGGGACAGCATGCTTTGGGTAATCTGGGACAGTCTTCAAATGGGGGAAATATGCATTTAGGAACATTATAAATCTAATGACAAGGGCTAATATATGCCATAATGAGAAATGGGTGTTAATGTTGGAGGTTATAACATTAGCACAAGTTCACAGTAGCTAGCAGCTAGCTAGAGAGATGCTACGGAGACGGAATCTGGGAAACGTATTCCAATAGCAAGCAAAGGTGTCAGGATGAAGTAAACCGTTAATTTCATTTCCCAAATTCCCAGTTAGTTTAGTATATACAATGGTTCAAATCACTGAGCAGGAGGGGGATCATTAGTCAGCTAAAATATGAAAATATCCATGGCCTTTAACTCAATGAAATGTTTTACAAAATACAATGGCACCACAGCATCAGGAAAAGAGATGGCAACAGAAAGAGCGAGGAAGAGAGAGAGAGGGAAATAAGAGAAATACGAAGAAGCTAAACCAGTGGAATGAGAGTAGAATGAAGGCAGCTATTGGTGATATTGTGTTTGGCGTGCATAAAGTATGGTGAATATAGTCCATATGTCCCAGGTCTCCTCATCCACCACCAGTGTGCAGCATCCACCTGGTTTAATGACCATTGAAAAGACGTCCATCCGACACGTCCCGTCAAAATTGAACCTTAATTCTGGCCGTGAATTACATGTCTTTTCTGCACGTCCCTAGACATCTAAATGTGTCATCTTCTGGATGTCTGTTTTGTGTTAATTTAATGTATTAATTTAAGTATAAGGCTAGATATAAAATAATCACACACCCATTCTGTAACGTCGTTAAAGGCAATCACTTATGTCTTTAGGTTCACACATCTTACATATCCATTTACACAGGCTCAAAGGTTCTAAAAGATCCAAAATCGGTCCAGTCAGACCTGAACGTCTATATAACGTTTTAACCACGTGTGCATTACAAACAACACATTATTTGTAAACTTAAACAAAAAGAAGAATGCTGTAATTTACCACAACATATTTTAATGTGAATATTACATTTTTAAAAAATGTCTTCCATTTGTTAAACAGCTACTATTCAAAACAAGAAAACAAAAATAGTATGTGGTTAATTCTAAATCTGTGGCAATGGCATTTTCTCTAACAGTTTTACATTAGCAGACATTATTTAAACAAGAAAACAAAAGTACAGGATCATAGTGAACACATATGGAACAATTTTTTTTAGAGTCTTTACATTTTTATTTTCCCAAATGTTTACTCTCATTTTCTTGGTCCACAAACAACCAGCTCTTCCAGGAGCGTGATTCATGTGTTCCACCATTGCTGCATCAATGTCTGAGTCTGTAGTATTGGGCCTCCACCTCTTCAAAGCATCTGAGGGAAGAGAATATGAATATTTAAAAAAAAAAAATAATAAAAAAAAATAATAATCAAGAGGCAAAATTAAAACAAACAAAAACATTTTTTTGAAAATGTCTTTATGGTCCTACAACTAAATTTAAAATACAATGGAACAGGATTTTGCATCTGTTTCATGAATGAAGCATTAGAAAAAGGTAAATCAACATGTATTATATGTTATTTTACTCTACAACAATCTTATATCAGTAAAAGATTTTCTGCATTAAATGTGTGTTAGATTTTAGCTGTGTTTTTAGCCGTTTCTCCACTCCCTCTTCAATCCCACTGTGGTGCCCTTGAGAAAGTCCCTTAACTAGGTGTGAACAGGACATTTCTGATAAAGACAGGTAGTCTTTTAGAGAATGTCCTTTGAATAGATAAAGGGTACCAATAAAAAGTACACAAATAATAAACAAGGAACAAGAGATTTTTCTGAATGTCATAAAGGCCAAAATGACCTTGAATTACATAGTATAAAAGGTGTAGCTTTGAATGGCTTCTTTTCAAGTTGGCCACCATCCCTCATATTGAATTTCACCATTAAGGCATTTGACATGATTCTGTGAAAGAAATTACTCAAGTTTACTTCACCTCAGAAAAATGTACACATAAGGTCAATATTACAATTAACAGTAATGTGCAGCGTGGCAATTGCATGCAATGTTAAAACATACACTTTCACAACCACTCATCTATCATGTAAAAAGTGTTCTGAACTATGTCCCTATCCATATCCACAGTTTTTGTGACAAGTAATGACTATCATTCATGGCTTACACTGAAATTATATTTTGATCTCGTTTTCAGTCTGGCTGACTGTCCGAGTTAGTCCGGACATCTTAAAACTTCTGAGCAAGAAAACAGGCAGGTATATAAGGAGATATAATGGTGTGTGACCGATTAAATCCTGAATTCAAGTAATATCAAAGGCTGGGTTTTTTATTGTGGCAATCATATATATAATTTACTGAAATATTATGCAGCAATACACACAAACAATACATACCCGATCGTTACTTTGTTCATAAAGTCTCTGACAGAAGATCCACCAACTCTAGACAGATCAATCACAAAACCACACCACCTTGATACTGATATTCACTGTCATGAAGCCCGTTATTCACCTCTGGAAAAAACACAAGAAAACAAAATTTATATGAATTTTGGAATTCATATCTCAAAATATATAAATGGCTTTATAATTGTTGTTAGACTTGCACAATCAAACCTTGCAACAATCAGACCTTATTCCAGAAGATAGAGATTATTTTCATTACACTAGAGATGGATTTCAACTTTGAAAGTAAATGTTAACATTTGTGCTTATTGAATTTGTGGAGGAAAACTGCATTATATTCTGAATTACACCATCGGGTGTGCCCCTGTTGTTGTACTACCAAGTGTTTGTAGCTTCCTCTACAACAGGGGTGCCAAAACTTGGTCCTGGAGGGCTGGTGTCCTGCAGAGTTTAGATCCAACCCCAATTAGACACACCTGAACTAGCTAATCAAGCTCTTACTAAGCATACTAGAAACTTCCTGGCAGGTGTGTTGAGGCAAGTTGGAGCTAAACTCTGCAGGACACCGGCCCTCCAGGACCGAGTTTGGGCATGCCTGCTCTACAATGACAAGGGTAATGATCATCTGAAAGCTTACTTAAGCTCTGATGAATTACTTACAATGACAATGTATCAATACAGTGTCATTAAGCATTTAACCTATTGATAACTACTACGACATTTTAAAAGTGTCACTTGGACATTCAAAATCAGAACATATTCTTCACATATTTCCAGATGCTGGAGCTGGTATTTCAGGGCAACATATAGTTCTTCTAACATTTTTTCTGTAATTGACAGGACTGTGTTTGTCTTCTCAACTCAACTTTCTAGTTGTACACATTCAGATATAAAAAGTTTTCAAAACATTAGCACCTACGTCTCAACATATGTCCACAGGTCTGTGAAGATTCAGGGCTTCTGTGTTGTTGATGTTGACCTACAAAGGTTTTATGTTGTGCATCCTGTTGAAAAGAGTAAAACAAGTAATTTTGAAGATGTTTATAAAGAGCTTTGCTATCACTTCTGTTAAACTTTATATATTAGGACACTGTGAAAATGAAAAAACACAGGGACATACTTGAGGTAGCTGTCATTGTTTCATGAGATGTGGGCCTTTGCCTCCGTCTTACTTGGAGATCCAGCAGGCTCTGAGTAAATTGTCCTTTTTGGAAATATTACATAGAACGTGTTAGTTTTGGAGCATTTCACTGTCCAGTTTTACTATTAAATGCTATAACAATAACATGTATTTGTCCTATGCATCTACATAATGGAGCGAGGACTCTGTTATCTGAAATCAAAGCTAACAAACAATACCTTGCATCCAAAACTTGCATGCCTGCTGAATGAAGTGTTTAAAGTACTTGCGTTTCCATGGAAGGTGACATTACTTCCATAACCCATTAATGATCATATAAAAACCAAATGAGAATTGTACTACATTCACAGTAAATTTGGCATACCTGTTCTTTCCTCCTGTAAGTATGACAGCCCAGCTGATTATTAAAACTTTCAAGTGATGCTGTTCGACTGTTGTAGTATGGGTTGTAATTTGTTACATTACATAGGATTGCCCTCACCCACCAAAGCTGGCTCCACTGACCCCTCGAACTCAGAGCTGCTATCACGTTCCACTAAGGCACCAACCCTTGCCCATCTTGCCCAATACTTCTCATTTTAAATTCCAATTCCAGCAGTTACAATAGCACCTAGAAAATAAATTATAAGATAGAAGATAATTCATTTTGCCCTCCCCCACTCCAACCTCATCTGAAATGGTATCTTCCAGCTTCTGATTAATTGAACAAACCTGATCCAGGTAACCAGCACGGGGGTAGGGCAGGGATAGTTTGAAAATAATTAAGCCAGGCCTGCGTCCCAATGTGCATACTATCTATCCTAAATTCTGTGTGGTATTAGTAATTTTTAATACTATATAGGGTAGATAGGGTGGATAGTATGCACATTGGGACGCAGGGCCAGGTGTCCTTGAGGACCAGGGTTGCGAACCCCTGATCTACCATGTTCTTTTGCTATTAATTTCCCACCAAGAAATTTGCTTAACTGCATAAAACAACAACTCAAGTGTAGAGACCCCATGGTGGTTTATACTGGCGAACTCACGCCAGCAGAGTTTCTTTTCAGGGTAAAGCCTAACATTACACCAACTAACTTTTAGCCTACTTGCTAATTTTAGCCAAACTCAAAATACATTTCAGCTGACAATGTGCGCAACATTTCTTTCGGTTCCCTCATGTCAAACAAGTAAAACTCAACCACATTAATGCAAAATGTTTTAATAATTCTTCTTCTTCTGGTGGGTAGCGTCAACGTTAAGGTGCATTATCGCCACCTACTGTATTGGAGTGTGGACCAGAGTTTACCCATTTCATGAGAGAGAGGAGGAAACAGTATTATGTTTTTGGTTTGCAGTTCTTGTTTTCAGTCTGTTTTATACATTTATAAATGTGTATATATAAATAAATGTATTGCAATGTCCGGAAAACGGGTCGAATAATGACTAAAATCATGCAGTGGCTTCACAATCACTTAACCACACAGGGCACTTTGTGAATATAATTTGACATTCAACAAGATGTAAATACAAACTGTCGTGGTTTTTTAATATAAAGATTTCCGTGGGTTTTTTTGGGAGGTTTTTTTGTATGGGTGCTTGACTAGACGTGTAAAGGACGTCAGTGGACGTCTATTCACAACCTCTTAAAAACTACTTGGGGCACTTAAATACATTTTTGCAGTATTAACCAAGGTCTAAGCACAATTGCTTTTGCATATTTCATAAGAATTTCATAGAGGGTCATGATGGACTATAAATGCACGTGTAAAAGTCGTCACCAACTGGACGTCGTCTCACAACTGAAATGCAACAGGGTATATATTGAACTACACGTAGCTAAAAGTCAAAGTAACAATTATACATGCAACCCCAGACAACTATAGACATGTACAAACGTATCTGAATGCATTTTTAGGAAATTTTCTGTGTTACATATTTTTACATATTTGTGTCATCCTACCGCGACTATTTTTGGCCAGGCCCAGCAGGCACCAGACGTCTATGTAACGTCAGGTTGACGTTCGACATGACGTCGGACAGTTGCATTTTGGTTGAAAATGAAAATCGGGTTGACGTCAATATTTCACATTGCTGTCGTACCAATGTTTGCTGGGGTGCTGCGATATTTTTTTTTGGCCTGGTCTAAAGTCTGGTGTTGTTGTTGTTCACTGCTGGTCGTGCCAAATCAAAACATTCCTCTCGCTCCTCTACACCCGATCCCCGTAATAGGTGAGCCTTTTGAGCGCATCATCATTGATTGTGTGGGAACATTTCCAAAGTCTAAATCGGGTTATCAATATACACTCTGATGTGTGCTGCCACGTGTTTCCCAGAGGCCATCCCAATGCGTAGTATAAAGGCTAAAGCAGTGGTAAAAGAGGTAATTAAATTCTGCTCTACATTTGGTCTACCAAAAACTATTCAAACTGACCAAGGTTCTAATTTTACCTCCACACTGTTCTCCCAGGTTCTCCGCAAACTGGCTGTTAAGCATCAAATTTCAAGTGCCTATCATCCCGAGTCTCAGGGCGCTCGAACATTTCCACCAGACTCTCAAGTTCATGCTGCGCACATTCTGCATGGAAACGGGGAAGAACTGGGATGAAAGTCTGCCGATGTCTATGTTTGCTGTCCGTGAGACAGTGCAAGAATCTCTGGGATTCAGTCCGGCCGAATTAGTGTTCGGGCATCTGTCTTTCGGATGAGCCGTTAAACCGAGGTCCTGACTCTTTGTGGTCATTAAAAATCCCAAGACACTCATTGTAAAGAGTAGGGGTGTAACCCAGTGTCCTGGCCAAAGTTCCCTCCTCTGGCCCTTGTCAATCATGGCCTCCTAATAATCCCCATCCACTGAATTGACTCTATCACTCTCTCTCCTCTCCACCTGTAGCTGGTGTGTGGTGAGTGCACTGGCGAGGTTGTCCTGTGGCTGCCGTCGCATCATCCAAGTGGATGCTGCACACTGGTGGTGGTTGAGGAGAGACCCCCCCCCTACATAATTGTAAAGCGCTTTGGGTGTACAGCAATACACAATAAAGCCTCTGTGTGTGGGCCTCTGAAACTGTTAAAAGAACAGTTGTTATTGGAAAAAGAGTTACCTGTGACCGTATGTGATTATGTGGCTCAAATGCGTCAGCACTTACATCAGGTGTGGGATATCGCGAAATCAAATTTGGATACAAAACAAGTTCACATGAAAGAACGTTTTGACAAGAACTGTAGCGCAAAGTTTTCAACCTGGAGATTTGGTGTTAGTCCTTCCACTTCTAGGTTCTGCACTGCAGGCTAGGTTTTCAGGGCCCTATGTGGTGGAAAAGAAATGGAAAAAAAGTTGTGTTTGTCATGTTAACATGCTCAAATCTTGCGTACACTGTTAGGCATTTCAAAGGGTTTTTACAGTAAATTGTTGCCAGTACGTTACTGTAATTAAGATGTACAGTAGCTAACTGTATTTGATTTACAGTTGCAAACTGTACTTTTTACAGTAAATTACTACAGTAAAAAACAAATTCATCAGTATACTACTGTAATTCATTCATGTTAATATAGATTTCATTATATTTTATAATTTTTATATAGAATTCATTTTAGAGTAGGTACTACTGGCATTCAATTAAAACAGACACAATTATTACAAATGATCAAATTCTTTATTTAAAACACTGCATGTACAACCAGGCATGTGATCAGCTAGAGACAAAAAAGAAGGAAAATCTGATCACGCCCACAAGCCATGCCCCCAGCACTTATTACAAATATATATTTTAGCACATTAACGGTGCTTACTTGCAAAGTACATTTTCTGTATTAAAATTGTGTCGTAATCCTATGGAAATGTAAAATGTAAATTTTTCTCTCTTGTTTCTTTTTTTTTTCTTGCTGATGCATGTTCTTGATCATGCAAATGTTCTTTGTTATACAGTACAGTGGGATACGGCTTTGATGTGGATAGACGTGACAAAAGAACGAACTAATTAATAATTTTTTGTTTCTCATAATTTGGCCTTGGTTGCATTATTGTTTTTTTTGTGTGTTTTTTCTTCTTTTTTTGTTATTCGAAACATTGTGTAAGTAGATGTCCAGATGTCTGAGTCTGGCTTATATTCGGCACTTCTGGCTTAATTCTGGCTGTTTATTTATTTATTTATTTTTCTGGGGGGGGGGGTTTCAAAGTCTGGTGTTAAACAGCATTTGGCTGAGCTCTGGCTGGAATCTGGCCAACCAAAAGAAACAAAAAGGAAAGTGTATATATTTGGCTGAGCTGTGGCTGGAGTTTGGTTTGCCAGAAAAAAGAAAACATTCGGCTGAGATCCGAGTTGGTTTTGGTCATAGCCGAAGAGTAAATAAAAGATCTCTGGCATGAATGTGCTTTACAGTAAAACAGCCTCGTGTAAGATGTGTCTGGTGTTAAGCAGTTATTTTATACATCATTATAAAAAAATTGTCAAAAAGAATAAAACAATATTAAAGAGTAATAAAAGTGTTTTTAAAACGTCTTGATTATTCTGTAAAAAATGAAATGTCAGTGTTATAATGTACTTTGACAGACTTTACCTTTTAATTTACTCCCAAATTCTACAGTAAAACCCAGTGAAACGAGTCATGGTCATCCTAAAGAGAAATTTATTGAAAATTTCATGTCAACTCTGAAGGAATGTTAATAATGCCTGTATACAGCAAAATCTCTAGTGTTAAAATTCTAGTGTTAAGGACTTTTAGAGTAAAGAGTTAACATCAGGAAATGGTCAGTGTTCTAATGTACTTTGACAGACTTTGCCTTCAATTTTCTCCCAAATTCTACAGTAAAACCCAGTAAAACTTGACATGGACAGAGTCGAAGTCATCTTTAAGAAGAGTTTATTGATAATTTCATGTACATTTACGAAAACCGGATTAATGAAGAAAATTCTGCTTTGCATCACAGGAATAACTTTACATTTTATAATATATTAAAATTGAAGACTTTTTTATTTTTATTTGTAGTAATATCTCACAATATTGCTGTTTTTTGTTTACTTTATTTTAATCAAATAAATTCAGCCTTGATGAGCAGAAGATATTTATTTCAGAATCATTAATAATTGTAATGTTTCCAAACTTTTGGCAGGTACTTTAATAATAATAACAATTTTATATACTATATTATAGAACTTTATTAAAATGGCTTGTGGGCGTGATTTGGGGCGTGGTCAGCTTTTCCTTCTTTTTTGTCTCTAGCTGATCACGTGCCTGATTATTCTTTATGGTGTCATGGTTTTCAACCTGTAAACAATGTATAAATTTATAAAATATACAGAAATCCAATTAAGCATCATAAAATTGGTATGGATTGTTTTTTGTTTGTTTTTTGCTTGATTGAGTATCCTTTGTGACTTTAAAAGTAAATGACTGTGCAATATGTTTCTCTACAATGTATTAAATTATCTAAGCTGATGATTAGCACTTAATTTTCATTTTCAAACATACAAAAATCATAAAATTTCACTTAAACCAGGATCTATTTTTTGCCGTAAGAATCTTTGAACCTTGATAGAAGGTAATCAATTGACTTAACAGGAGGATATTTATCTGATCCATAGCAGCATGAAATGATGGCCTCATCATCAGGTTGTACAAAGAAGGCCAAAGACTGACGTGTGCTGGAGTCACATGCAGGGGGCAGCAAAACCCTATGAACCTGAGGGTCAGAACAATAGAAAATAATTAAATAAGCATTGCCTGCATGGCACAATTAAATGAAGCATTGGTAAAGAAACGTACGGCAGACACGTAGACAACGCTGTTCCACCTTTGCATCAGGTCTGCTATGTTAATCAGAACTGTTCCAGGAATGCTGGGGGCTGAAACTAACTCTCCAGCCCGGTTCAGAACCTGAAGGAGAAGAATGCATCCGGATCCAAAATTACTATCCTAAATGATAAAGGACCACATGAATCTTTTCTCCTCTTGTCCTATATTGGTACTCACCTGCAGTCCACCCTCTGGGCTTTGGAACACCATAGTGATACTACCATAATCAGAGTGTTCACCACAGCGCAGCTGATTTTCCTTCACACATGTGCTGTTCACTGGAGGGTATACAGAGTCCGTAGAGTCAGAGTCAGGTAACAGTTTTTGCTGCTTGATATTTTTGTGGAAACTGTGATACACTACCATTCAAAAATTGTGGGTAAAGTGACAGTAAAGACATTTATCATTTAAAAAAAAAAAGATTTCTATTTCAAATAAATGCTGTTCTTTTGAACTTTCCGGTTATCAAATATTCCTTAAAAAAAAATTCTCGGTTTCCACAAAATATTGTGAACTACTGTCTATGTCATGCTATGTTCACACATAGCAATAAAGGGAAGAAGACAAGAAATAGATATTTACTATATCAGAGCACAAAGATGCTGTATTAAACGCCTCCTTCAGATCATCGGGACGTCGAGGATTCAAACTGTGATATGACAGGATATAAAACAATTAAAATGTTTCTCCATCATTCGTGAATTTTTAGCAGTAATGCTTCCGAAGCGAGAAGAATCTGACATGCCTTTCTGTTTCTACAGAAATCCAGCCGTGGTTTACATTACATGAGAAACTGCCCCTGCTGAAAGGTTTCTTCATGCTTTCTAGCAAACAGAAGAACTTCTTTGAAACACCCATGCGTTTGTCCACCTGAAACAATTGACACAGAATAATAATAATAATAGCCAGCCACCTACAAACTGCTAGTAAACTTCTCGTAACAAACGAGTAAAAAATTACAAACCTCGTCCTGATTTATTCCTGTGTTTTTCAGATAAACAAATCCCACCTCGGTAAACGTGTATCAACTGATACACTGGTCTTTTCCAATTCATATGCGCTGAAATATACGACAGGTATCTTCATACTGAGTTATTTTTCCTCGAGACTGCAAAATGACAAAGAATACGTTTTAAAATTCTTTCAGGAATTCTGAAGAAAATATGCCAAGAATCTTCGCTTCTCTTATCAATGCAGCACAGTCCGTTATTGAACAGCTCTTGAGCAATGCAGAGTCATAAAGTTCCACCAATGAATAACCAAACCTATTCAATGCTCTCAGAGTTTACATGTCCCTATAATAATCCTCATATACTACTTTGTAGTATGCACTGCAAGTTCCCTATCGAAATTTATGTCCCGTTGAGTCGTCATTTGACGACAGCTTTGGGGGAAGCTCTTGTTTACTCTGTTACTGAAGCCTGATTTATTAACGTTTGTGTAGCTGCACAAACCAATGGAGCTCTAGCCCGCCAGAGCACCATTTCATGACTATCTCTTCGCTGACTCTGAAGCCGAAGCCGAAGCAAGAAGCTCAGCCTGCTCTCTCCCACCGTTGAACAAGCCACCTGCAGTGGAAGGAGTTCCCCTGCAAGCCATCCAGTGCTGGAGAAAAGAAAATTTTCTGAGCAAATTTCAAGCGTGTTTCAAATGTCACTTCTTACTTACTTTACTTTATTGTCATTTGTACATGTACAATGAAGCTCTGGTGGAGCCATGCGTCCCCATGCGCACAATCTGTGGTCTGCCGGTGAGGAAATCTTGCACCCAGCTGCACAGGTGTGTGTTGAGGCCAAGATGATTCAGTTTGATAACCAGGTTATGGGGGAGGATGGTATTGAAAGCGGAGCTATAATCTATAAATAGCATTTATTGCCAGTGACACTGTGTCCTCAGTTGACCTGTTTGTCCTGTAGGCAAACTGGTGTTGATCCAAGAAGGGTGAAATATTGTTCTTGATGTGTGGCAAAATGAGTCGCTCAAAACACTTCATCACCACTGGTGTCCGGGCTAATGGCCGGTAGTCATTCAGTATCTTGATTGCTGCCTGTTTTGGTACCGGGATTATTGTGTCAGCCCTAGCCAACAGGGCTTATGCAGCAGCTGGCAAGACCGGCTCAGTCCTGCATACGATGTCTGTGCTACAGGTGTTTCAGGCTAAACTTCTCCGGGACATGGACGAGTCTGGCCGGGATCCTGGCACCTTCACAGAGCTGTGTACGGCGACAGATCTTGCCCTGTGCCCTTCATTCTCTCGAGGCTGGCCGGACAATTGGCAGGAACGACTTGGTCGTTAAGTTCCTTAGAGGTGCTCGGCAGTTAAACCCTCCTCGCCCTACGACGGTGCCAGTATGGGACTTGTCTATAGTCCTGAGAGCTCTCGAGAGCTCTCAAGAGCTCCCCCTTTGAGCTGCTTCAAACAGCTGGCTTAAGGGTCAAGACAATTAAAAACGCTCTGCTTTTGGCCCCAGTGTCAGTCAAGCGAGTAGGGGACTTGCAAGCCCTGTCTGTTAGTGCTTCCTGTCTTGAGTTTGGACCCAACGACTCTAAGGTCATTCTTCAAGCGCGCAGCGGTTATGTACCGAAGGTGCTCTCAACTCCGTTTAGAGCCCAGGTCATTTCCCTTTTAGCCCTCCCTGGAACAGATGGCGAACAAGGTCCCAACTCGTTGTGCCCTGTCCGGGGCACTGCGAGTTTACATTAAGTGCTTGGATTCTTTTAGACAATCAGAGCAGCTTTTTGTGTACTTTGGAGGCCGCTCTAAAGGGCTGCCTGTCACGAAGCAAAGACTATCTCATTGGATAGTAGATGCTATAGCTCTGGCTTATGCCTCAGCTGGCTTGCAATGCCCTTTAGGTGTGAGGGCCCATTCCACCAGAGGAATGGCCTCCTCTTGGGCCTGGTCCAGTGGAATCTCTATTGGGGAGATTTGTGAGGCCGCCGGCTGGTCGTCCCAGCTGCAAATCTTTTTTTCTTACGCTTGAAACGCGATTTACACTTTTACAACTCTTTTCTTGCGCATGCAAAATTAATTTATGCTTGCTATCATGTACACTTTCACAAATCTTACCCTGCGCATGCAAATCTTTTTGACGTCATTTTACCTTCATACTAATACAGCTTTAGAACCATAGCAAATCAGAGCAACATGAAAAGCCAACAAGGTAGGCTAGCATTAGCTACATGATAATAACTGTAACAGCATACATAAACAAACCAACTAAAGTACCGTATCCAGATACGTCCTTCTGCAGCCGCTGAGTTGCAACTTCTTCATCTGGTGCTTCTCCATCAGGATCAGATTCTGGGTCAAACTGAAAATCTTGAACGACTGCGTGTCTGCGAGCCATTGCGATACATCCACTGTCAACATTAGCGCATGGTACCGTGGCAGCAAGCTGGTTAAGGCCACACACCCACCCTCCACCTTGCCCCGCCTCTCTCCTCCTCATTAGCATTTAAAGCTACAGACACAGAAATGGCAAGTCTAAGGAAAGCTCATTGTGGGACTGGCTCGTAGTGGCTGAAATTCTACACACCTAGGCTGAATTTCGGGAAAGAGACTTCAGATACAGTACTAGGGACCACTTAGGCCTATATAAAAGCATCCAAAAAGCAGCATGTCATGGGACCTTTAAGGTTAAACCACTGAAGTCACATGGAGTACTTTAACAATGTCTTTCCTACCTTTCTGGGCGTTGAATGTATAAGTTTCATTGCTGTCTATGGAGGGAGAGCTCTCGAATTTCATCGATCTCCATTGTGTTCGGAAGAGGAACAAAAGTCTTGTGAAACGACACGGGTGAGTAATTAATGACAGAGTTTTTATTTTTGGGTGAAATAAACCTTTAATTCGTCCATGGTTCCATCTTCCAGCTGGAATAAAATTAAAGACTTTTTTTGTAGACAAACTGGAAATTTTAACATATTAAATTCAAATAAATTGCCAATGTCTAAGCATGTAATGAAACTTTAAAAATGAAAGCCTGTAGACTAATTATTTTATGAATGACTAATTATTTTATGAAAGTTACTGACCACAGCTCACTTAAGGGCCACCGGTGTCGCTAATAACAAAGAGTTTCTGTATTCTACTACATAGAGCCCTTTAACAGCTAATCAACAGCTTCAGGAGTTACGTCTTTACTGTTGACAGTGAAATAGCTAGAGCCATTCTCTTGATTAGAAGTAGATGACAATTAATATGTTTCGCAGGACTGCTTAATTTTTGACATGTTTATAAAGAAACGATAAAGAAACATGAAAAAAAAAAGTGTAGAAATACTTGATGGTTTTCAAGTAAACAGAAATGAGAAGAACTACTGATCAATAAATTTGATATATTGTCTAGTGGTAGGGTTAAAGATAATAAATATGTTGTTTATAAGTTGTTCAAGGAGGGGAAATCACTTATCTTTCTCTTATATGTGTATCTAAATGGCATGTCTCTTGCTCTTGGTTGCTTGTATTTTCATATGACAAATTACTTGTATTTTAATTAAATACATTTCTCACAGCAGTATTTTGTATTTTAAATTAAATACATTTGATGAGCAAGTATTTGTAATTTGTAACTAAATACTTTTTGATGTAATTGTGCCCATCTCTGCCGGAGCGTTATATCATTTCCAATGGGTAAAAGATTCAAGTATGCTTTCTGAAAGCAATACAAAAAAGTATTTGCATTTTTGAAACATATTCGTTGCATATGCATGGCAATCTCTTGAGTATTTGTTTGAAAACTGTGTGTAAAAAAAAATAATTAAATATTATGTACAGTGTGTGCACATCTCTCTCAAATTCAGCATTTTTACAAAATTTACCAAACATTCAGATGTTAATGAGTATATTTTGTACACAAATAATGCACCTTAAGATTATCATTTATTTTACCGATGGCTTCTGATATTAGCTTTCACAGAAAAACATGAGATCTACATCATGGGAATATTAATATTGAAATGTGGTTAAAAGAAAAAAACAACAATGTACAACTTTATTTTGTTTGTTCACTGAAAATACCTGCAGAGGCAGAGTCTTGCCAAAAAAAATGTTAAAACAATTTGGTCTCGTCTCTAAAATTCTTAATGAAAATTATATTTTCATTTGGACTCATGTCTTGAATAAATCTACTGTCCAGAGAAACAAGACGACACAAATACATTTCAAAAATTTCATTTTAAAGTCCATTTCCTTTATGGGTTCTTTCCAAATTTGCTCTTTTTGTCCTTATTTTTCTTCATTTTCTTGCTTTGCCATTGTTCTTTCTGATTCACGACTTCCGGTTTTCTTTTCTTGTCACTAAGGGGAAAAAAAGATTATAGTTCATAGCAGTTCATGATTCCAGACAAAAATCCAGACAAAACCCTCCACTACCCAAGCTGCTTATAACTCGGCTTACCTTTTTATGCTAACAATAGCTGTATGTCCTGCTTTCTTCAACACTTGGTCCCATTCCTCATCATCTCCTTGAATCATGTACCTTTATAAAAAATTCAGAATGGAAAGAGGGGGTCAACAACACAACATTTTACATCTACCTAAAGTGGTCATCACCTCTAAAGCTCAGAGAAAGGGTGGAAACGGTAATGCAAAACTAAAACATTATAGTTATAAAATCGAGAAAAAAAAAAAAGACCTTGTTAAATAAATGCAGTTTGGACTATTACTCAGGGAATACTCACTCTGAAAGATTCATGTCTTTAATCTTCTCCATGTCCTTTTTTTGTTTCTCTTGGAACTCTTTGGCTGCATCATTCTAGGGGACAAAATACAATATTAATATACCTTGTTACAAAAATGTGTTACTTCAAATAAATGCTGTTCTTTTGAACCTTCTATTCAATTCATCAAAGAATCCTGAATAAAAAAAAAAAAAAAAAAAGAGCACAAAAGAGCAGCACTTTAAACATTGATAATAAGAAAGAAATGTTTCTTGAGCTCCAAATCAGCATATTTATGTAAAAGCATATTTGCTTTTTTTAATATATTAAAAAAAAAAAAAAAAAAAAGTAAAATAGTTAAAGTTGTAAAAATATTTTGCAGTACCACCGTTTAATGTCTTTTTCATCATATAAATGCAGATTTGTTAGCATTAACAAAACCAATTTTCCGACACTGATACACATCATCTGAAAGCTGAATAAATAAGCTTTCCACTGATGTATGGCTTGTTAGGATCGGACAATATTTGGCTGAGATACAACTATTTGCAAATCTGGAATCTGAGGGTCCAAAAAAATCTAAATATTGAGAAAATCACCTTTAAAGCTGTCCAAATTAAGTCCTTAGTAATGCATATTACTAATCAAAAATTTAATTTTAATATATTTACGGAAGGAAATTTACAAAATATCTTTACTTTATTTTTGGCATAAAAGAAAAATCTATAATTTTGACCCATACAATGTATGTTTGGCTATTGCTACAAATATACCTGTGCTACTTGTGACTGGTTTTGTGGTCCAGGGTGACACATTTCAAAAAAATAATAATCTAGTCTCATACCAGATCTTCATTTAGTGTCTGCACAGTTGGTTCCATGCTTATATCTTTGGTGGCCACCATCTCTGCTTCAACCGCATTCTCCTGAAGAATGTTGAAGAACTGCAGAAGAGATAAAAATGAACAGTAGCTAGTAGCTACACACTGAGACAACAATACAGACTAGAAGAGGTAGAGGAGTAGATCTACACAGTATATTTCTCACTCCTTCAAGTGGCAGTGGTCTGATAAGAATGTTCAGTGCTAATCCTTGTGTTGCTTTAATCAGTGTGTGTATAAGAGACAAAGACAGAGGGCTTGGACTCACTTGCACCACTTTACGGATGACACGGTTGAACAGGCCCATAAGCTGAGAACCAGGCAGCTCAATCTCCTTCTCCAGCTCATCTACACTCTTGTGTTGAAGCCCAATTCCCAACAGAAGAGCCTGAAAAAAGAATTGATCATTTTATACACATGCCTGAACACACACCAAAGATGGAAATTCAGTCAGCTTAAACTAATTAAATAAGTATGCTTTTAAGTGTTATAAGTATAAGTTAAGCAGACTTACACACTGGGCAACAGAAAGTGTGATGTTTCCAAGTTGTTTGAGGAAGTACATGTGTGCAATAACAGGGATCATGTCCATGACGAGGTGATAGTCCACCATGTTTCTTGAATACATTTCCAAACGTTTCAGGTCATATGGAGTGAATGTGGCCGCTAACTCTGCACTAGTGAGTGCTGAAGATACACAAACATGAAAAATCATCTTAAAACCAACAGAACACACATACAACATTTACTTTATTGAGGTGCAAATGTGGGCCTGTACCTGCTGGGCTGTCATCCTTAGCGTTCTTGTTCTGCAGTATGTTGAGGGCCAGGGTTGGGCCAAATTTGCTGAACTGGAAGGATAGTAGAGAGAGGAACCTCCGCCGGAAATCTGTCCAACACAATAAAAGTTAGTCTTTTGAAAGCATTATATCCATTATTACATGGCTTTCCGGAATACTTGATTCTGATAGGTCAATTGCTGCATTAATACTATATTATGAGAGACTGGGAATACTCACCCTTCCAAAAAGCCGAGAGCCACTGATCCTGCTCTGTTGACTCCTCAGCATTGAGCTCCTTCAGCATAATGCAGGAGTGCTCTCCCGTCAGGTCATTCTACAGGTCACAATATAAGAATACACGCTCATTACAAAGTTACAAAACTTGACAATGCTAAATAAATGTTGCATGCTTACCGGAGTCTGTCTTAAATAAACAGGCACAAATCCAGCCTTTTTCCAGAATCTGAATGGGAAAGAAAGCAAGAGGAGTTCCTAACATGTTTTGTGATGGTGCTGCAGTATAAATATCAGTGTAAAACTTGCTTGCATGAAGCAACTCACTTGAGTAGTTGAGGAGTGAGTCCGTAAGACACCCCGAGGTAGTCCAGCCTCTCGGCTCTCCTCTCATTCAGCTTCAACAGCAGCGGTGGCAGGTCTTTCCTGGGAGACACCACCTCCTCCAGGAGACTGACAGCCTGTACAAGAATGAAAAATAAACGAAAAATATATTGTTCATAAGACATACTTAAATGATTGTTATTTATTATTACTTTTGGTCCAGATATTATCAGGTGGCATTTATTACCACTACAATTCAAGAAGGAAAGATGTAAAATCTTGAATTGCAAAACTTACTGTACACAATGCTACCACAGAGGGCTAATTTTATTCTGGTTTTCAACAAGAGAGTAAAATAAAGGTAGCATATCAATTTGAATCAGTTCTGCATAAAATAAATCATCGCTGAAAAAGACAGTAAAGTTGTTTTTCAAAGAAATTTAAACTTTTCTTTGGCAAGGATGAATTAAATTGATCAAAGGCGACAGTAATGACAATGTTACAAAATATATTTCAAACATATGCTATAATTGAAATCAGCATATTGGAATGATTTTCTAAATATTATATGACACTGAAGACTGGAGTAATGGATTCAATAATTTATTCCTGTGATCAGCTTTGCCATCACAGAAATAAATTACATTTTAAAATATACTTTAAACTAAACAGTAATATTGTGAAATACTACTGTATTTTTGATAAACTAAATGCAGCTTCCATGAACATAAGAGACGCATTCTGAAATGGCTTCAAAATGTTTAAAGGGATCATCGGATGACCAAGTTGATATGATTCTTTAGGGACTTAGTGAAAAGTCTATAACAGGGGTGGTGAACGTCGGTCCTGGAGAGTCGCAGCCCTGCAGAGTTTTGCTTCAACCCTAATCAAACACACCTGAACAAGCTAATCAAGGTCTGAAGGGTTACTAGAAACTAGGGTTGGAGCTGAACTCTGCAGAGCTGCGGCTCTCAAGACCGGAGTTCACCACCCCTGGTCTATAACATACTTTGGTTAAAATTTTTCAATGGTAGTGTAAAACAACACCCTTTTGACAGCTCTGCACACAGTAATTTGTTTTAGTGCATGTTTCTTTAAATGCTAATGAGCTCTGCTCACCCCGCCCCTCTCTTCTGTGGGGTGACACGCAGTTCTCATGAGACTGTTTACTTTAGCCGCAGAACTTGCTAACTAGCACGTTATTAGGAAAGGCAATTTGCAAAGAGTCATAAAATAACCTTATACTCATTTCTTCTGTAGGTAAAGCTGGATCACAAATGATTCACGCAAACATAAACACATTTAGGTAGATCGGGTACACATTCCCTTCAAAAAGAAAAGTAATCCACTGCGTCTTCAGCAGCTCAGATGTCGGGAGTAAATGACAACTGCTATGTTCATTATTACATCCAACAACAGTCAATCGTTTAGGAGTCATTCTTGTCTACTTCTGCTCCGGTGTCAAAACAATGGCAGACTGATGACGGCTCACTCAGGGCGGGTCTAAGCTAAAACGCCAGTGTCAATCAACAATCGTGGGAGGGGCCTGGGTCTGTGTGACGTCACACAGCCAAGAAGTGGATTTTTATTATTATAGGGTGGATGTGTGCAAACACTGCCAACACACATTTATGTTCAAACAACATGTAAAAGTGAATTTTGCATCCGATGACCCCTTTAAATCAACCAATATAGCAATACAGATATATTTACCTACATAAAGTATATACACTTCCCACAGAAATACTCAAACATTTTAATATATGAAAAATGCCACAGAATTCCATGAACATTACCTCACTGCTCACAGATGTGATTGTGCTTGTCGTTGTCTGTTCTTGCTCATCCAGAAGAGGAAACTGACCTTCATAATATTGCTGTAGCAGTTGCAATGTGCGGCTGCCGTAACCCATCTAAAGAGAAGCACAATAAATCACAGATGGGCAGACGTAACTGGTCAAACAAGGCAATGATGCAGCAACTTGTATATGTAAGCTTTTCACTGGTTATATACAAACTGAGGAGTAGGAGAAGTCATTTACCCCCTGATAATCAGGATTCACTGCAATACGGACGACCCGGCCCCCAGAGAGGCTTCCAAACTCAGGGTCTTGAAACTAAATGCAAAACACAAGAGCATCAGAATAATTTCAGATTCACTCTTTGTAACATTTATTTGACAGTATGGCGTAAATAATCTACATACACTACTGTTCAAAAGGAAGTTTTGAGCAGTTGTGCTGCTTAATATTTTTGTGGTAACCGTCATACAATTTTTCAGGATTCTATGATGAATAGAAAGTTCATAATAACAGCATTTATTGCAAATTAAAACTTTTGTAATATTATACAAGATATTATCTTTACTGTCAGTTTTTATCAATTTCATAAATATTATGAAGAAAAGTATTAGTTTCTTTAAAAAAAAAAAATACTGCCCCCAAACTGTAGTTTAACGTAGTATAGTTTCATTTTAAATTAGGATTTGTTACCTGTTCGGAAACGGTCCACGGAATGAGGTCACCTGAAGCTTTCTTCCCTCTGGACAAGCTGTTAAGGACGGATTGGCGGGAGATCTCTCCTTCCAGACACACCTGTAACAGAAAACACAGGCTTCACTACACAGTTCTTTCATTACAACAACTTCAATTTAGATTCAAGAGTATTGGAATTAAGCAAATTTGGGCACACCTGGACAACTGCTAAGACCTCTGGGAGTGAATTCTGTGTGGGTGGAACAGGGGGCAGCAGGCAAAAGAGATGGTGGGCAGGAGCATCCGAGAGCATCTGAAGGTCATTGGGTGAATTCTGAGGAGGAAGAGGAGATTGAATCAATATCAGTCTGATGTTTAGAGTTTGTGACACAATTAATGCTCTGATACAGTGGTTCTCAAACAGGCATCCAGGTCCCACTAGAGAGCCTCGGCAAACTTTCAAGGGGGTCACAAGATGACTAAAAAGTATTTGAATTAAATACCAAATAAAATACCCCCCAAATAACTGTTGTTTTTAATTGAAGGACATAGTTATTTAAACCACTGAAATTATAATAATTTGGGGTTAATTAAATGTATCAGTTCTCTTAGTTTGTTAAAAAAAAAAAAAAAGTAAAAAAAAGTCTGAGAACCACTGCTCTAATACTCGAGATATTTATTTACCTTGTAATGCGATGCTACGTAAAGTGCCATAAGACGTTGGAGGAAAGCCTCAGAAGCTTTATGATAACAAAACAATGTGTCTCGATTCACATAATAACTGGAATTAGGGATTAAAGAAATTGTATGTCTAGAAGGTAGATGAGAGAGATTGTTTTGTGTTATTTTGAGATATTAGGTATGTGTTTATATGCATAGTGGTGGTGATGATAGTAGACAAAATCATGTGCAAGACAAGCTAGAATATGGAAGCCAATTTCTGCCACATGCCTTGGTAATATTTATAAGAAATTAGAATTCTGTAATTCTGCAAGTTAAAATATAAATCATTATAACATAAAACATTGAAATTCTGCCAAAAAAACTAAACTGAGATAAGTCATAATTATTATGAGATTAAGTCATAATTACGAAAGTCATAATTATGAAAAGGCAACTGAATTATGAGTCATTTGAAACTTCTAAAAAAAGAATGCTTTTTAGTCTCATAATTCCAATTTTGTAAACTTATAATGACTTAGTATATCATCGTTTTGACTTTATCTCATAACTATGACTGTCACAATTTTGACTTAATCTTATAATTACAACTTTTCGTCTCATAATTATGGTTTACCAGAGTATGATGTTTTTCTTTCTTATGTGGCATAAATTGTCTTCCATTCTGTTGAATCAGCATGTTGTTAAAATGAACATAAAAATTAATTGCTGAATGTAGAGGTCTTGTTTGACTTTTAGAGGATACAGGTCACATGTCTGGGGTAAAGGGCAGCCGGAAATGATGCGTGGTACACTCAGGCAGTCCAAACACAGCAGATCATTCAGCCATTTCTCCACAGAGTCACCCTGGCCATAGCGGATAGACTCGTGGAGGGTCACCTCATGAAGGGTTCGTGCTGCAGAGCAGGTAAGGTGTGGTTTACAAATTATACACATATCAGCAGTCAGAAAAAAGAAATTCTTCTTTTTTCATATTTCTGATTCTGTTTCTGTTGTGGCAAGTCAAGAGGTATTATATTTCACCTGCTGCCAGTCTGGCTGTGCTGGTGTTTCTGTTCTCAGCCGAGAGGTTCAGCTGGCTGTCTGCACTCTGCTGCCTTAACTGCTGAATCAGCTTAAGAGACAGAGAGCGACCGGTGCCCTCGTACCTGCATGGTGACACGAGGATTACTGCATTGTTATTATACCATTGTAAAAAGACCTAAAAGCTCTTTAAATACAGACCCGTTGATCGTAGATGCCATAAACACAAGGTAAGGCCCCAGCAGTTTCTTCACTAAAGGCAGTGGGATCGCAGCAGCCTCGTCGATGACTAGCAGCTCTGCCTGGCCTAACTTCACTGCATCAGCAGGGTGAATGTACTGCAGATCAAAACAGATCAGCAAGACATGAGAAACATTATGAACAATTATTATAATTATGAATGATGCAGAATGCACTATATGAACATGTTGTTTCTACACTTCCACATATTTTATATATACCAAAGTTGAATAAACCAACTCTAAGCAAAGAAAGTATTTGAGATTCCACAATTTAACAAATATTTACAAGAAAAAAAGAAAGGAAAATTATGGAAAAGAAATGCAGAGATGGAGGTCAGCATACCTGAATGGTCTGGCGATGTTCCTTGAAGATGTTAACGCGAATCACGGCTTTGTTAAACTCTGGGTTCAAGGACTGGATTATTTCATAGTCCAGATGTTCCTAGAATTTACATAAAAATCTGGTTTAAAGTATGTTCCTTAAATATATGCATAAATCTCCTGACAGATAACATTTTTGCCTATAGTATTTTTTGAAAAATTACATAATTGATGAAAAATTAAAAGGAATGATCTGGGTTTCACTATTAAACTATTAAAAACATTTGTGTTAGCTGAAATAAAATAAATATAAACAAGTTAACGGAATTAAAATAAAAGATCAAAAATTAAAGGTGACATTTTTTTATTTTCATGTAGTTTAAGTTGAAGTACTAAAATTAATAAAACTGAAATAATAAATGCCAGACTAAAACTTTATCTAAAAACAAAAATCAAAATCTATAATAATAAAAACTGCAATAGTATATTATTGACACAAAAATAACACTGGTTTTGACTCATTGTATAAAAGCAACACACTCTTTTTGAAGACAATAAGGTCCAGTTGTGAATACATCATATCTACGATTATGTCCAGTGATGATTACCTGATACAGGAGAGCATCAAAACCTTTAAATATGAACTCAAACAGCGTGTGCAGATTGTCTGGGCTGGGTGATGTGACAAAAATATTTGAATAGCTGAGAACAAACACAATAAGTTATTTATTAGTATAAATTGCAGTCAGGAGGCAAACATAAGAAAAATGATCTTATTCATAACACCCTACTACATACCCAAATGCGACAGCTCCGGCTACAGCCAATCCCAGTGCAGCAGATTTGCCTCGACCGCGGGCAGCAGTAAGAGCTACAGTGCTCCGCAAGGTCTTCTCTGAAATAGCCTCGATGAATTTCAGCACTGCTTTGGCCTAAAGACATAAACACAGACAAAACTAAATATTAAGCTGGGCCACATGAAACAAATTTACATCAAGATTTCTGAGTTATTTTGATTATACCTGGTCCATAGTTTTACAGTTGTCCACTAGAACACCAACTGGCTGTGTGTCCTGTAAAGACTCCTTTAGGTCCTTCAGCTCTTGTTCCCTTGGAGACAGACCATCATCCTATTGGCAAATACAAATTATGATTATGGAATTCATATGAGCTAATTATCAAACAAAACACTGTTGAATTATAAACAAGGCTCACCTGTGTCTTTGGAGGGACAGGTTTGATGTTGGTAGTGTGAGTGGAGATTGGCAGAATGTTAAGCTGGTCATCAATCACAACGCATGTCTTACAGGAGGAGAGAGACAGGATGAATCTGGGGAAAATAAGACTAGTGTCATTTTTATATAGATTTTTTCTTACAGGACAGATTAGGGCTGAAGGATCTAAATAAAATCACAATCATGTGGATCGTGTGTAACAGAATATGCTTGGAGTTTAGGTCACTTATGCATTTGAGAATGCAACCTGTTGTTAACAAATAAGCTTTAAAGGCTCCCTGTGGTTGTCTATGAAAATCAAAGTTTGGAATTTAAAAGAAATTAAGCATGAAATGTTAGTATTGTAATTTTACAGTTGTACTTTAAAATAAAATTGTTATTTTTCATAAATACTTTTTTTTTTTTTTTTTTGACTGTGAAATAGCATTGCAATAGTAAAATATTTGTTTAATGTTTACTTTTTGAAAATTATAATCAAAATAAAAAAACAATAAAATGAAATTATTATATTGATATATAAATCACAAAATATTTGGCCAAACTGTGCAGTCACACAAAAATTAAAAAAAAAAAACACAGCAAACCTGCAGCTCTTAAAAAGGCATTTTAGAACACAATAACAATTTTAATCAGAAAACAAATTATATACCGCAAATAATTTTTTTCTACAAAATGCACATATATATATATATATACATATACATATATATATATATATATATATATATGTGTCGAAAGACTGACCTTTCATTGAACCTCCCAACAACATCCTGGTGAGCCTCTGTCCTGTATCGAGAATGAACATCCTGAAAGAAAGCATGCATTGATCATTTAATATAATAATTTTTATATGCACACAAATAACCAGATTAATATTTGTACACAAACACTTCAGAGGCCATATACCATTGCCATTGTGTACAGCTGCTTCAGTGAGTTCATAGTCCTCAGAAGAATGACCACAATGCCTCCACCTTCCACAGTCTCAATGGTCCGAGCCAAGAGGTTGGGAGTAAGAGCTTCAAAGTCCTATAACAGAAAGTGAGAACTTAAACCTATAAAGCCTACTGTATCATATCTGATACAGACATTTGCAAAGCCTTTAAACTATCAACATGATCAAAACAAATTGCTGCAAACCCCACAATACTACATACCTCCCATCAATTTTTACAAGTAAAAGTAAAAGGCCTTTTCCTACAAATCTAAAAACACTTTTCCTTCAGGTTGTGGTACATGTGTCTTTTTGCTATGAAATCTTTACTGACTTTTATGAATCTATGAATTTCATATGTCAGCTTCACATTTGTCTGAGCAGTTTGGTATTACCTGCAAAACACACATGCCATAGGTGTTTCCCAAGATCTTGTGCGTTTCATTGTAGTAGCAGTATCGGATGTTGGTTGCAGCAACGAAAAGCTCAAAAGGATCATCCTGGTTTAGGTTCAGCGTGCCTGTTTTGATCTTCTTCTGCAGCTGTCGCATCCTCTTCTTTCGATTACTATAAAACAACAGAATCACTTCTATCAGCGTTCCCACAATTATACATACAGTACACAATTTGAACCAAGTGAATAAAAATAGAAAGTCTAATTAGAGGAATAAGGGTCTGTCATCAAAGCTGTCTGTAAACAGTTAGCATTGTTTGGGGAGCTACTATAAAATGTTCATAGTACCTGCTGAAGCTAAGCTCCTTTTTGTAGCACCATAACACTGATGGCCGGGCTCTGACTGATGTTTTAGACAGCATGTGATGCAAAACGACAACCTGGAAGCAAAATACACATACGAGTAAGATTTAGCCAATGAAGTTACAGTATTGCAATACTGTTAAAAACAGTTATGCTTTACCTGATCTCTGCCACGATCACCAACTATAACGAACATAGATCGATGGTGTTGCGCGACACCGTTTTCTATCTGGACACGAATGCGATTGTCCACCTTCTTCCGAAACGTTGCCATTGCTTCCCAACTGCACCCTGTCACCACAAACATAACAAAGTCAGCTTTACAAATAAAATGCATGAAGTGAAATGAAGTAAACACTGTAACGTTAGTGCGTGTTAACATACTTTAAACACATTTTACATAGCGTTCAGACAAAACTAGGTTTATTTTAAACATGTTTATTCATATCACAAGACATACCTCAAATCTTCTACCGATAAAGAAAAACACGCTGTTGAAGTCTTAATTACAACGTTTGGGCAATAAAAGTACGCCTCATTTACAGTAGACCATCATGCTCATACATTCACGTGGGAATCCTCTGCGGAAGGACCCCGGCGTGATGGACCCCAAAACAGACATAATAGCAGTCAGTGACAGCGCCTGTTCAGAATGACCAAATAATAACGCGCTTATTATTTTTATTTAATAAATTAGGATTACGGTTGACATGACCTAAAAAGATTTTAAGTTTGCATTTATCAGACGTAAACCACGTTTTTTATATATACAGTAAGTTGCTATATAGAGTTGTCAGATTAGTCAAGGCGGTAAGATTGTATTATTGTGGGAGTTGTAGTCTTTCTGTAAAAACGTAATTGCGTCACATTTGGACCTCTATGAAACAAATTCAAACTTTTAAAACTTATATTTGTATATAGATTTGTGCCGTGTTGTCCTCATAGTGTACATACCGTGTTACATTCATGATTTTTGATTGTAATTGTTGCATTCAAAATTTAGGCGCACAAGTTTCGTGAAAATACGTTTCCTTTTAGTCTCTTTTTCTTTAGCCTTTAACTCCAATATCTACATATTAATTTTTGTTCAGTAGATCACCAACTGTACCTACATTAGTAGTGACAGCTTATATAGAAGCAGCATAGAAAGGGAAATCCAATTATACAGCAGAGATTTTGTATTTTGTAATAAGTTTAAGACCGCTTCTTATGTAAGACTTGTATATGCAAATAAAACATCTCGAATAGAGCATTTACTTAACACGTTAACAGCAGTGTATTAGCATACGATTCAAATGTATTTTCTAAAAAAAAAAAAAAAAAAAAGTAACCAAATAGCAGTACTTATAAGGTCCTTTAGGTTTATGGGCATAAGGATGCAAAGTATATTTACATCCAAATAAAACCAAATATGTCCGACTTGATACTGTAATCATGACTTGGGGCATTCATTTGATCAAAACCCAAACAGCAGCACAGCATTTAATGCAACACATCTTTATTGAAACTCTTGAAGCAATATCACTTTACAAACTGAGACTCTTAATGTACCAAAAGAAACATTTTAGAACCAAAATTAATTGTGAACAGAACAGTGGGGCAGCAAGAAAACTTCCAATCTTGGACCATTTGTGGCAGGTATGAGTTTTTATTTATTTTTATTTTTTTATTTCCAACAAAACAAAATAAATTATGTCTTTCAAGTTCACAGATATCTGTTAGAAACACAGGGTAGGTTTAAAATCTTGACACTGGGTTTTCAGCTTGCTTTCTGAATCATAGAACCATTTTCTCCATTTTAACATATCAGGGTAGATGTTGTCCGATCAATTCCATGAAGGTGAGAGAAGGGGGGAAAAAAACAGCCAGGACATATGCACTTCAGTTTTTCAATGTTCACTGTGGTCCAGATGTAAGCTCAGTTCACAAGGTTTAAGACCGCATAGCTGGAGCACTTCCTCGAGAGATGCCTCGAGCCCCTTGGCCAGCACCACGTTTATAGTTCTGTTGGTAACCATCCTATGGAGAGACAAATAAAAGGATTAAAGAGAAGACAAATGTCAATGTCTCAGCAGTATCTTAAGGATGTGTTGAGACTAATGCTCAAACGATAAAGAGAGAAACCTATTACAGTATCAAAATCTGAACTCACCCGCTGATAGCCGCAGTTGGAATAGTCCCGCGGCGTACTGAATTGGGTTTGTCCATATCCAGAGTTTGCAGAGTTGGAGAACGGTGGGCGATAACCGTCATATCCCCCTGAAATAAACAACACCTTTAATGATTCATCCATCAATGACTTTAATGATCTTCTAATGAAAATCGCTGTATATGACTGCTACAAACACAATATTGTTCTGTACCTCTGAAACCGTTGGATGGTCCTCTGTAGCCATTGATCATACCACGTGAGTTACGAGGACCTCCACGAGAAATCCCTCTGCTGTTGTAGAAGGACTGAGCCTGACGGCTGAACCCGTTGCCTTGGCCACCTGACTGCTGGGACATGGGCTGGGGGCCAGTGGAGTTAGGGAGTGACTGGTCTTGAGAATGGAAGGCACCAACTACTGTTAAGACAGGGATAAAACAGCTGAATTAAACACGTCAAAGTCAAACATGATTATGTATGTATGAATATGTATTTTAAGGGGATAACTAAAAAAGAACTAATATTACTTCAATAGCTTACAAATGGCATTATGCAGAACACAGGAAGTAGTCAAAGTTTATATTATTGGCTCCACAGCTGCTTGCTTCCATGAGTCACATGTTGAGAAGTGCTGACTATGTACAGGATTATATTGTGGGTGTTAAAATATAATTGAGGGATTCTGTAGATTTTCCTCACCAGATTGGAGCTGCTCTGGCGGCATGTCTATTTGCTCCACGGGGTGCTGTGTCTGGTTATTAAAACCCTGGCTGTAGCTATTCTGGTATTGGCTGGCCTGCTTCATTGAGTCCGTATCATTAGCTGGTGGGACAGGCGCATTAAGGTTGAACACCTGTCAGGAAGAACAGAATGAGAATAAGCGAACATGTAATATTAGGCGATAGAGTATACAACACACAAAGTTTGGTATCTAACAGGAATACTTCACCATAATACGAGGATTCTCTTCTTTTACACACCCTCATGCCATCCCAGACAAATGACTTTCTTCAGACAAAATAAAATAATCCATCTGGTACCTCAAGTTGATGCTTCAAAAAGTGAACACCATGGTAAATCATACGATTCCAGTTGATGAATCAATGATCTTATTGAAGCGAAATGATAGGTGTAAGAAAAACAAAACTTTAATCTTAAAACGATAAACCATTGATACCATACAACTGTAATATGAGCTCATGTTTGACGTGCGAGACACAAACAAAAAGTGACACAGAAGCACAGATGGCTGTCAGTTCTCGATCGAGTTTCACAACGTGCGGACGTTTATGTCAAGCACAAATGTGTTGTGCCAAGAGTTGAAGCTAAACTCCGCAGGGCCGGTCACCCTCCAGGAAGTTTGACACCCCACTTATACACGCATATAGTTTTACGGATTACAGTCATGTTCAACACTGAAGTTACTGTATGCTTGCTTTAAATGGGCAAAAAGAGATTATTTTTCTAAACATCATGTGTGTTTATCTAAAGAAAGTCATTCATTCAGGGTGGCACGAGGTTACGTAGATGAGAGAACTTAAATTTTTTGATGGAGTATCCTTTTAAAGAAGGGTCTTCCTGAATGTACCAGTTTAAAACATTAACAATTAGTAATTTTCATTCAGGCATGTTACCGTTTGCATGGACTGGAATGGGGCTGCGTTGACATTGATGCCACTGCTGTGCAAGGGTTTGGATCCGGGCTGAATCACCTGGGTCTGGGCAGGAGGGAGCACCGTAGGCGGCTGCTCTGTCAAGGGAATGGAGGCCTACAGAGGACAAGCAATTATATTATTTGCTGAAAATTACTTCATGCACATTGTGTAGCAAACTTTTGTTTACATTAGAAAGCTCATTCTAGTTACATCATAATAAATAATTTGGAGAAGAGCAATGGGTGCTTGATAACTTGCCTGAATAGGATCAATGGAGTCTGTCTGTGGTCGGGGATCAGCTGCGTGAGAAGACTGGTATATTGGAGGCGGTGTGGAGAAGGTTTCTGGTGATGGAGAGACCATGGGGATCTGCAGACAAAGTAAACTCACACACTTATCTTTACACAGATATAAAGTCAATACTCTCATCTTTCTTTTCCAGACAGTTCAGCAAACTCATTTCCATCCAGAAGAACTTGGCTACACTCACTTGTGTGGGTTCAGGCTGAACGCCAACAGCAGGAGGCTGGGCGAGACGAGACTCTGGGTGAGCTGCAGGTTGAGAAACCAAAGCCCAGCAAAGTTAGGTTGATTTAAAATGCTTAAAGCTAACGGAACTACCATGTGGTGGAACTATAAACATACCTGGTTGACACAGCATTGGTGGCATCTCCATACTAGGGACCGGCTTCATAGGTTGCGCCGATACAATAGCCGGATCAAGAGACTGTCCATCAAAATCAAGCATGGAGTCCTGGGAACGAAAAGAGCATTTAGTATGCATACAAACATATGCCAAATAAGACAAACCTGTAAAAAGAACCCACCTGCATGAAGTTGTATGGTCCCTGCATCTGTGCCATGAGATCCTGAACCACCTGCTGTCTAACCACAGGGTCTGAAGGGGGTGTTGGAGTTACTGTGGTCAGTGGATGGGGCTCTGGGACGACAGGGCTGGGGGCAGTTTGAACCGGCTGTATGGCGTTAACCACCTGTAACAGATCCAATTGGCTTTAGACATTTAGAGTCAAAAAGGCTGAGAACCACTGATGTACTAAACTATACACAAAATACGAAACAAGGTCTACAAACAATGCAGTTTCTAGAGCAGCTTACCTCCGTCTCCGCACTCCATTCCTCTCTTTGTTCCTTATCGCCAGTACTGTATGTGCTCTCCAAAACAAACTGCCTATTTACAAACTGGAGAGAAAAATAACAAAAGGTTAAGAAAATGATTGGTAATCGAGAGGAAATTCAGCTTAAACTTTTTTGGCCTGGCTTCACAGACAGGGCTTAGACTAAGCCAGAACTAGGCAATAGTTCAATTAGAACATTCAAGTAATTTTTTTCTTAACATGCCTTTAGAAAAAAAACATTACTGGTGTGCATCTTGAGACAAAACAGAGGCACTGATATATTTTAAGATCAGTCAGTGCAAGTTTTTTTCAGTTAAAACAGCTTAGACTTACACTTTAGTCTGGGACTAGGCTTAAGCCTTGTCTGTGAAACCGGGGGTTTAACTTCAACCCTGAGAAAGTTCATACAATTATAGGGTTCACACACACTGGTTTATTCTTGCCAAATCCACGAGAGTATGCTGCATTTTCAAAACAGTATTTAGAATCACTACATATATATATATATATATATATATATATATATAAATACTATTCCACTGCATAGTTATTAATATTCTGAATTTGTCTTTATATTTTCAGTTCTCATTTTAATTGTAGTCGAGGTTTTCATATTTGTTGTGAATGATTTTTATTAGTTTGTTTTTAATATTTAAATCAAACGTTTTTATTTCAGTTTTAGTTTCCAGTGCATTAAATTGAACTAAATGAAAGTGAGAAATGCTGCCTTGGAAATTAGCTGAATAAAATAATTTCTTCTATTTTATTTGAATTAATGCAAATAGTTTGATTTCCTTTCTTCTCTGTGAAAGGAAACAAAGTTGTGCAGCACTTTGTGTATCATGCAAACAGTGGCATTTCTGCTTTTTTATACTATCAGAGGGTGAATTTTCATTTTCATTTAGCTAGTCAGTTTTTTTGTTTTTTGCATTGATCCGAACAGACAAATCGTATGTAAAAATTTGATTGAATTTTTGCATTTTGTTTAGTTTAAGTAAATGCTTTTTTTGGGGGGAGGAAAAATATTGCATATTTTCATAGTGCAGTGCACAATGTCAAAAGTCACTCAAATGTGACCCCTTAAGCTTGCATCTAACAAAGTGCATTTAACTAACTTGCCTTACCTCTGTCACCTCAATTGGAATGGGTTCTGCATATGCTTCTGTCATTTCACCCTCTGTTAGGAGGCAAATTCAGTTTTCAGAAACCAGTCTGTATTGCAGCAGTTTCAGAATGACAGTCACTCGATTGAGCAACATGAAATGAGGAGGTTTTTTTTACCCGTCTCAGGAGGGTGCTCCTCTGCTTCAGACACTTCCACTACAGCCGTCTGCTCCTCTTCCTCCGTGCAAACTCCGTTCTGGTGAGACTGCACTCTGTCAAAGTAGCCGCTCTGCAAAACCCGCTCCAATGTCTCATTCAGCGCTTTATCTGAAAGACAAGCATTTACACTCCTATTCAAATGTTTAGGATCAGAAAGATTTGTGTTTTTAAAAAGTCTCGTGCTCACCAATGATGCATTCATTTGATCAAAAATGCATCAAAACAGCAAGTTAAGTATTAGAATTTACAATGACTTTTCAATATTAATATTTTAAGTAATTAATTAAATTAATTTATTCCTGTGTTGCAAAACTGAATTTTCAGCAGCCAGTCTTCAGTGTTGCATGATCCTTCAAAAAATCTTTCTAATATGTTGGTGGTGCTCAAGAAAGACTTATTAAATGTTAAAAACAGTCATGTTGCTTAAATGTTTCTTTTTTTTTTTTCTTTGGAAACATGATACCTTTTTTTTAGGATTGTCTGAAGAACTTCCAAAAAAAAAGAAAAAAAGAAAAGAAATAAATTATATTTTCTCACTAAATATATTTCTAAAGGTGCTGTTGACATGAAATTTTCACCAGACGTCGGTAACAACCCAAGTAATCCATACGTACAAAGAAAACAATACAAATACGTTCAGAAATTAAGTTCCGTGTAATCAAATGGAATGACCCATGGAAAAAGTATTGAACACGCTTACTGAAATTGATTTAATACTTCGTACAAAAGCCTTTGTTGGTAATAACAGCTTCAAGACGCCTCCTGGATGGAGAAACTAGTCGTATGCATTGCTCAGGTGTGATTTTGGCCCATTCTTGTACACAAACAGTCTTCAAATCTTGAAGGTTCCATGGGCCTCTATGAACTCTGATCTTTAGTTCTTTCCATAAATTTTCTATTGGATTCAAGTCAGGTGATTGGCTGGCCATTCTAGCAGCTTTAATTTCTTTCTCTGAAACCAATTGAGAGTTTTCTTGGCTGTGTTTAGGATCATTGTCTTGCTGAAATGTCCACCCTCATTTCATCTTCATCATCCTGGTAGATGGCAGCAGATTTTTTTATCAAGAAAGTCTCGGTACATTTTTCCATTCATCCTTCCTTCAACTATATGAATTTTTTCCAGTGCTACACCATGATGTTTTTGGGTGATGTGCAGTGCCATTTGACCTCCAAACATGGTGTGTATTATGGCTTCCAAAGAGTAAAATTTTTTTCGTCTCATCTGACCAGACTATATTCTGCCAGTATTTCATAGGCTTGTCTAAATGTTGTGCAGCAAACTTTAAACGAGCTTCAACATGCTTTTTCTTTAGCAATAGAGCCTTGCGTGGCGAGCGTGCATTCAGGCCACGGCGGTTGAGTGCATTACTTATTTTCTTTGAAACAATTATACACGCTAATTCCAGGTCTTTCTGAAGCTCTCCACAAGTGATCCTTGGCTCTTGGACAACTCCTCTGATAATTCTTTTCACTCCTCTGTCAGAAATCTTGCGAGGAGCACCTGGTCGTTGCCAGTTTATGGTGAAATGATGTTCTTTCCACTTACAGATTATGGCCCCAACAGTGCTCACTGGAACATTCAGAAGTATAAAAATCCTTCTGTAACTAATGCCATCAGTCTTGTTTTGCAACAATAGTGTTGCGAAGGTCTTGAGAAAGCTCTTTGCTTTTACCAATCATGAAATGTTTCTTGTGTGACACGGTCATGAGACACCTTTTTATAGGCCATCAGTTGGGACTGAACCAACTAATATTAATTTCCACTGACAAGAGGCAGGATTGTTTTCTAATTACTGATAGATTTCAGCTGGTGTCTTCGCTTTCCATGCCTTTTTGAACCTCCCTTTCTTCATGTGTTCAATACTTTTTCCCTGTGTCATTCCACTTTATTACACAGAACATAATTTCTGAACTTATTTGTTTTGCTTTCTTTGTATGTATGGATTACTTGGATTGTTACCGACATCTGGTGAATATATACACACACATACACATATATCTCTTATGTTACACACAGAAAAGCTTAAACGACTGTAGAGGACCATCATACTGCCAGCAAAGCTAGTGCATAGCAAATGGATTTATTTATATGCCATGAGCCACATGATCTGCCAAGGAATACCAGTGAAGAAAAGTGCAAGAGGCTGGAAGCTTTCTAAGGCAGGACTACTGTAGGTGATAGATTGGTAATATTTTTACACTAGTTAAAATTAAGCAATCCTGTGAATATATTAGCAGTATTTTAAATGCACTTTTTAACTGACCATTAACATTAAGACTACGTGTCTCAAACTTGGGCATAATTGAAAATTTGAACTATGGTTTCCCCTCATTGATCAAGTGATCTTTTAAAGTCAGTGTCCTTGGAGAGTTTCCCCAAGCACATAGCTACAGGATCACAGTCTGATACAGTAGACATGGATCATGCCACTGCACCTACTGCTGAGTCAGCACATGCATCATAGCTGAATACTGCAGCATGCGCCACCTTTGCCCATATCCATGTCTTGCTTTAGTAAACCTTTGGTAAAAACTCAAAAATGATGCTGACCAATGTGTGCAACTTTCTATAAATCACCATAAAGGTTTTGTTTTTTTAATTAAAAGTGCATGTGAAAGCTTAATATTGTTAACCATTTATTTATATAATTATTTATTTGGTTGTTTGGATGGTTATTTATTATTTTTCCACTTTGTTAAATTTAAGGTTGTGGAACGGGGTGGGGAAAGAAAACACATAGTTATGTAATCGTTTTGAGCTTTTTTGTCTAAACATGTTTGAAAAATTAATTTAAAAAAAAACTCATGTGAAAGCTTTCAAAACATATTTCAAGATTTTTCCTGAAAATTCAAATAGAAATCTCCTTGTGCCAACATGCACAAAAAATATAATTGGATCAAGAGGAAATAATTTCCAGTACAGCTGGATACTTGTTTATATTTAGAAATTAAAGAAAAAGAATGAAAACGGCTGAACAATTTCACCCTTTAAAAACCACAAAAAGCTGACGTCACAGAATCATAATAAACATTACTAATTTCATTTTTAACTTCCTTTGCCTGAATGTTATGAGTTATCAGACCGTAAAAAGAGATTAAAAAGTCCATTTGACATACATGTTGTTCCTGCTATGGGCTTGTCCTTCCCTTCTAAAAGTTCCCATAAGTGCTGTGATGCTTCTTGATACTGGTCAGTTAACCTGTGAGAGATAAAAGCATCCCATTATAAATACACAATCCAAAAAGATAAGCAGAGAGAGAGAGAGAGACAGAATTTCACACAAACTGCACTCAATTCATATGGATCTCTTTTATAATGTCTATGAACTTCAAGCATCAAGCTTTTGGAGAGACAGACTTTCAATGGATGAACAGAAATCCCTCGTGTTTCATAAAAAACCTTAATTCAATGCAATATAAACTAAAATCCTTTGTGTTTAACAGCGTTTGGGTGAGTAATTGACTTTTTTTTTTTTGAGTGAAGTAACCCTTTAAGCTTTTTTAAAAAAAATCTTCCTGGACACACACTGGCAAATCGACAACAATTAAAAATGCAGTAACAGTTACAAAGACACTGTCAAACTTAACATGCTCTGCCAATGCGGAAACCTCGAGCTGTCTGAAATTTATTCTGTGAGATCCAAATGTATCTAAAACTCTCAATTCAAGTTACAGTTGAAAGAACACCAATTTTTCTGTTTGTTTACAGAATAGTTTTCATTTGCAAGCAATTTCGAAATGGAGAAAAGTAGTGTGGACTGGGATGTCACAGTCGACTTCACCTGATGTTTTGGTCACGTTCAGGCCCCACAAGCTTGTAAAACTCATCCAGGGAAGTAAGGTCACTCTCGGTAAGCAGCGAAGGTCCCCCGGCTCCTTGAAGTAGCTCTTGCCGCACACTTTCATCCCCAAGTCGGTCCAGAAGGAACTGCAGCTCCAGAACCCGTTTCAGCCTTTTCTGTTCCACCTCTTCACGCTGGAGTTGCTCACGACGTGCTGTTTTCTTAACACTCTTCTGGATCTATCCAAAGCAACAGATTGCGGGAGACATACTCACTTATGTATAAACCTTTCAGTGAATTTCAGTAGTAGATCTACACACATTCACAAACAAATAAACTGTAGGTCCTCAGGCTATGGAAGAGAGCAAATTAAATTTTCATGTACTCACTTCTTGACCCAATGCCAAAAAGCTCTTGTGCAGTTCCCGTGCAAACTCAAGGTTATGGATTATCTCCTGGTACTTAGACAGGGCTTCCTAGATCGATTTAGAAAAAGGACAGATTTCAGGAATCTGAAACAATTAACAAGCAACAAAAACAGAGTTTTTACCCACCAGCTGGTCCTGGTTGAGACGTTCCCCTTTGATGTTTCTGTCCTGATAGTCATCAAGCTTGCTCTGCAAGAAGACGAGTGACAAAAAATTTGTAAATTTGAAAAATAAATAAGGCGAATAATAAAATGACAGTACAATGTAGAAGTCATCTCACAGGTTTATGCATTCATTTCCCCATCTCAAAATCCAGCTGAATTGGTCATCGCAAGAACATGACATAGAATATGACAGAGATAAAGCATACGATCAGGCCATTCAAAATAAATGTTTGCCTCTCAGAAAAGCAAGAATACAAATGAGTGTGCATAGATCTTTAAAGAAATTCTAGGGTCAGTAAGGTTGTGTTTTTGAGAGCCTTCAGCGTCACCTGATCCTTCAGAAACAATTGTAAAAATCAAGATGTTCTGCTTAATATTTTTTAGAAAACAGTTATAAACGCTTCATGATTCTTTTAATAGAAAGTTCAAAATGGCAGAATTTATTTGATATAGATTTTCTTGTAACATTATTCATGTTTTTCAATGTCACAATTTTATGCATCCCTGACTGACCTGAAAGACAAAAACCTTTGAAGAACATTGTACATAATTGTGCAATTATGAAACTAATTTCCCATTCAATGTGGATCAAGAGTGAGGACTTTGTTCCAGAAAGCTCCAGCATGTGGTTGAGTTGTGGAGATTATCCCATTTCAGTTGGTGAGAGATGGGGCAAGTCCACTTTCCACAATCGCATAATGTCAAAACATGACATAACCAATTTTTTGTAAGTCATACAAGGCATGATGCCATAACTGTTCTCTAAATAAATTCCTTGAAATAATGGACAGCCGCTAACCACTTTACAGAAAACAAATCTTTGTTTTGAAACAACATGAGGGGGGAGTCGATCACAATTATTTTTTCCCCCCAGTGAATTACCCCATTAACGAAATATAACCTTAGTTTTCGACACAATCATTAAGCCAATAAATGAACCAATATAAAAGCAATGTGCTGCATTCTCACCAAGTTAAAAGTCTCTCCTGCGGAGAGGATCCAAAGGCGCTTACCGTGTGTCCTGAGGACACATTTACCTCGGCAAGACAAGCCGGAGACAATCCAAAACATTAACAACTCATTTAAAGGCATTTTTGCACCGGCAGTTTCCCCATTTTTAGCATGCTGTACCCGTTTTAGGACGCCATGTTAGCTTTATCTCCATGTGCGTGCGAAACAAACAGTGATCGTAGAAACTGACAAAAATGTCAAGAAATAACTTTGCGTCATATCGCGGATTATATAAAGAAGGTAAACAAGTAACTACGTAATACATTTGTCAAGAGAAACGGAATAGCGTCAAAAGTTGACCGGCTAGCATGTGCTAAAACTACAAACGCTAGCCGGTTAGCATTTGTGGTTGACGATACAAAGAACAGTTAAAAGGGCACAAAACGATAAGCGATTTGCCTTTACATTTAAGATGTTGGTTCATACACCATGACATAAATGCATATAAATAGAGCAATGGTGTCATAAACGTTTAACAGGCCTGGTTAGATTTCCCTATATTCGATCAAACTTTACACGCTTTTGACATTAAAATATGACATTTAACCCATTTACCAACAAGTCACACCATTGAGATCCAAGGATGATGTGTGTTTACTTACATAGTCAAAAGAAGCTTCATCAGAAGTATATAAAGAAGTATATAAACTTAATCAGAATGTGTGAAATAAATAACGGAGTACAAAAGGCACGAGGTTAGTTAGGAGAATGAACTCTGAGGATGCGGGACAACAAAAACGCAGTTTATCCACCCATTAGTTATGCTTAAGTTGACATGTTACAGAGAGAAACTAGTACCTTTTTCTTCTCCATATTGCGCACTTTCTTTTCAAGAACCACCAGCACCTGCTTCAGGGCCTCTGACTGGGTTCCAGTCAGCGGGTTGCTGGCTGTGATTTGGTTCATTGATCCGGGAGCAGATACCAAGTCTGGGCTGGCAGACTTCACAGTCCTGGTGCCATTTGTTGCCGAGGGCATCTGATCAAGGATAAAGAATAAGTTTTAATATCAGAATAGAACAACAAAAAAAAAAAAAAAAAAAAAGGATGAAGGAATAAAATACTAAAATGCAGAAAACATTGAATAGCAGTGACATGATCATAAACTGAAGCGGAACACGATGTAAGTTGCTGTGATCGATGATGGTTTCATTTTCGATCATATCACTATCACCTTTCAATCAGAACCAAATCTTTCAGTCATGATACCAAGATATTAATCATACATGTTCAAATAATTAAGTAATCAAATAATTCTATTACATAACGAAATCATACAGACGAGATTTTGTCTGATAATAGCAAGTTCTCAGCTGGGCGCGACAGGTAAGCATTATGAATAAAATCCTATCCAAGTCCATATTTTTTAATAATTCAAACTCTAAAAATTATAAAGGTATTTCACAAACGCTAGAAGTAGACTGCAAAATTCCAAAACACTGTCATAGTAACCCATTGTCCGCATATTAGACTGAAACTGGGTCCAAATCATCACAAGATCCAGACTGTACAACGTTCACGTCTGTGATTTGGATTCAAATATGTGCCCACCTTTATGCGCAATATATCCACAAGGGAGAAAAGTAATCGTCTGGAGGCAAATAAGCCGAAGCGTTGATTGTGTTGCTTTTAGTTTATTTTCCAATTTACTATGGGATCCGCCCCGCCGGCCTCACCGACAACTGAGAGCGAGTGAAAGGCGAGGAAAAGGTTTATAATGAGGAAGGGCCCCGTTTAGAGTCGACCAGGATTATGCCTGTGGCTTACTGACATTTATATGCCGGTTATTATTATGTTTACATCTTGTCCGATGAATATACAACTAAAAAATAAAGATAATTAATGAAACGCATAGGAAAGAGTCACGAGGATGGCAGAAAATACTAAGATTTTATTCCGTTGCAAAGCAGGCATACAATGACTCCCTCATTTGGATTTGTCACTGAGCGCGTGCGAAAACGAACAGGCTGGCTTTATATAAATATGAAGATAAAGGGAAATGAACAAAGGATTAAAAATGTTAGATTTAGTATTTTGTTTTGGGACTGTGTTTTATTTTTTTTTTCGCTGATAAGGCTTTCTTTTTTTCAATATCATGCCAAATGACGATTATATCATGTTAAACTACCCCTTTCCCGATTCAGCAATTCTTAACTTTCTTCTTATTATTGTTTATTTCTCGGCTAAATATAAGGTATCTAGTTTTAAACGACCAAACAAGTCATTACAACGTTACATCGTCAGATTTAATGTAGTTATTTAATCAAACTATGGTCCAGCAGATGGCACCAGATAGATGGAAGTGAATGCAGTCAGCTCGAACTTCCTTTCCACCCGCCTTCTTAAAAGAGAAATAATGGAAGAAAAAAACCTGCAAAAATAAAATATGCACAAGCAAAAATGAATAAGTTCATGCAATAAATGAGAATTTTCTAATTTATTTGTATTAGGTTGAGTACATTATGTAAATTATGTAAACATAATGCATTTTAAGGCTATTTATTTGTGCAAAATAAATTCTATTCTCCTGTTGCATATGTGTATCTTTTCAAGCTTATGAAGCATGTATCCCTTACAAGAGGTATTTATATTGCAAAAGTATTTTCAATATAAAAATAAAGCTTCTTTTTGCTTTCTCCTTTCTATAACTCATAACTATAAACTCATAAACTATTCAAAAACCATGTGAATGCAGTTGCATGAGGTTTTGTTTGGCAAATACAGGAAGCAGTTAACATGGTTGCTCTGCTCTTTGATAGCACTGTTCTATTGAAAGGGTGTTTTCTTTCAGGAATAATACTGATTAGAGGAAGATCTCATGGGAGAGTGAAGCTCTCTTTCAACGAGTGACTCATTTCCGCTCTCTATTGTGTTTAGTAACAGCAGCAGTAGCGGTCCTCAACTTAAACATTTAAAGTCCATTAATATACCAGTGTCACAAACAAATAGGCTTCTACTTTAATCACTGGCCACTTGAAGTTTACAATCAACAAATCACAAACTTGTAGTCACAAATATGTTTTTTACTTAGTCCAAATAATGGTGTTCGCACAAGCTTTTCAAAATTTAGCCAAGAATAGTTAAAGCTGAGATTAGGCAGGAAGCATAGCCTGGCTATTGCTGTTTCAGAGTATATGCTATCAGAGAGTCAACAACACATCCAGGCTCTCTCCTTACAGGAAATACGCCTTAGCCTGTGATGGATCTCTTCTCCAGTATGCTAAAGGCAGCCTGGGCTGTAATTAAAACAGAGCATGACAAACACATCCAGTAAGAGGATCCAGTGAGACGAGGCATGTTTCATTGTAAATGATCAGTCATTCCAATGGCATTTCCTATTAGGGCTGGACTTCCAATAAATCATAGCCTACAGAGCCAACATAAAAAGGGACTGATCACCCTTAGATTATTCAGATTTCTTGTTAAATCTGTATGCAGTTTGTATGTACACTAAACATGTACTCTATGCAACAACCATTTACTGTAAACTTTTGCGTTCGTTCTGATATGAATGTTACGGTTAAACTGTTGACAGTAATCATTGACTTCCATAGTATTTCCCCCCATACTATGGAAATATTGGCTACCTACTAACATTCTTTAAAATATCGGTAACAATTTACTTTATGTTTAATGCATTATAAAAGTAGTTTTAATGCATTTATTATTCCTTGTAATGCACCTTATAATGTATTGTACAATCTCTTGAATAATTGTAACACAGTTAATACATTATAACATTTATCAATTCATTGTTATGCATTTTAAATCCGGTTATAATTATTTCCGACATGATATAATGTATTACAACGCACATTATGAATAATTATAATGCATTATACCCTTTAATAGCCCTTTATAATGCGTTATACATAAAGACTTTAAGTACAGTGTTACCAAAATATCTTCTTTTGTGAAACACACACAGGTTTGGAACAACATGAGGGTGAGTAAATGACAGAATTTGCATTTTGGGTGAACTACCCCTTTAAGGCCTTTATTAGCCATTTTTGACTTTTGACCTTTATCCCTGTAACATTCAACCATTAATAAAATTACTGCAACAGGTGTACAGTAAAACATGTTTTACAAGTTATTCCTTTTTAAAATGCTGAGTAAAATAATTTTTTCCATATCACAGTTGAAATTTACACTATTATGCTATTTTGATGTCAGTGAAAAATACACTTAGGCCATTAGATTTCATGCCAAAAAAACATACAATTTGGGGCAAATTGGCTGATATGAAAAACAAACAAAAAAAACAAAATTGCTTTTTGTTTACTTTTTGGATTTTGGATAGAACAGTTTAGCTTGTGTTAAATTTATTTCAGTTCCGTGCTAAATTTATTTCAGTTTCTACAGAAACTATAGCAGAATTCAATTTTGCTGAAATCCATTTCTTAGACAAAGAATATTTTTACTTTGAACAATATTTTGTCTTGCTGTGGCTCTCAGATTTTCATTCAATGTTTTTTTTTTTTGCACAAAATAAATATTGCATACAGTGGTGTGAAAAGGTGTTGGCCCCCTTCCTGATTTTTAATTTTTTTGCATGTTTGTCACACTTTAATGTTTTAGATCATCAAACAAATTTATATTTGCAATGAGTCTGTTACAGCGCTGTGGAGGAATTTTGGCCCACTCTTCTTTGCAGAATTGTTGTAATTCAGCCAAATTGTAGGGTTTTCGAGCATGAACCGCCTTTTTAAGGTCATGCCACAGCATCTCAATAGGATTCAGGTCTGGACTTTGACTTGGCCACTCCAAAGTCTTCATTTTGTTTTTATTCAGCCATTCAGAGGTGGACTTGCTGGTGTGTTTTGGATCATTGTCCTGCTGCATAACCCAAGTTTGCTTCAGCTTGAGGTCACGAACAGATGGCCGGACATTCTTCTTCAGGATTTTCTGATAGAGTACAGAATTCATGGTTCCATCAATTATGGCAAGTCGTCCAGGTCCTGAAGCTGCAAAACAGCCTCAATCCATCACACTACCACCACCATGCTTGACTGTCGGTATGATGTTCTTTTTATGAAATGCTGTGTTGGTTTTACGCCAGATGTAACGGGACACACACCTTCCAAAAAGTTCAACTTTTGTCGCATCAGTCCACAGAATATTTTCTCAAAAGTCTTGGGGATAATCAAGATATTTTTTGGCAAATGTGAGACGAGCCTTTGTGTTCTTTTTGGTCAGCAATGCCTTTTGCCTTGGAACTCTCCCATGGATGCTGTTTTTGCCCAGTCTCTTTCTTATTGTTGAATCATGAACACTGACCTTAATTGAGGCAAGTGAGGCCTGCAGTTCTTTAGATGTTGTTCTGGGTTCTTTTATGATCTCCTGGATGAGTCGTCTTTGTGCTCTTGGAGTAATTTTGGTAGGCCGGCCACTCCTGGGAAGGTTCACCACTGTTCCAAGTTTTCTACATTAGTGGATAATGGCTCTGACCATGGTTTGCTGGAGTCCCAAAGCATTAGAAATTGCTTTATAACCATTTCCAGACTGATACATGTCAACTACTTTGTTTCTCATCTGTTTATGAATTTCTTAAGATCGTGCAATGATGTGTTGCTCTTTAAATATGTTTCACTTTGTCAGATAGGTTCTATTTAAGTGATTTCTTGATTCAACAGGTCTGGCAGTAATCAGGCCTGGGTTTGGCTAATGAAATTTAACTCAGCTTTCTAAAATAATGTGGTTAATCACAGTTCTTTCATGATTTAATAGGAGGGGGCAATTAACAGCTTGGACAGCTTTTTTCCCTTAATAAATGAAATCATCATTTAAAAACTGCATTTTGTATTTACTTGCATTATCTTTCTGTAATATTAAAATTTGTTTGATGATCTGAATCTTTTAAGTGTGACAAATATGCAAAAAATTAAAAATCAGGAAGGGGGCCAACACTTTTTCACACCACTGTACATGAAACACAGCATTTTATAAAATATTCAATAACTTTTCTACCATACAGAGATATCGCAAGCCATGTTGATATGTTTACTACATCCCTAACCATTTATCATTTATGAAGGAAGCCCACCCTGAGTTAAGAAAGCTTTTCCTGCCAAGTAGATGAGTTGACAGTCAGTGGTTTCCGAGGCATCGTCTCAAAAGCCATTCTCCTATCAAGGGAGGCCATCTGGAGTTATCCAACCAATCAGAGTCCAGCAGGGTGATCAAGTGAAACGAGTAGGAAGTCAGCATGGCTCATACCACCCCCTGCCAAGGTTCATCTGTGCTTATTTCCTGTACATCCTCTGGGTTTGCTGTGTCCAATCCACAGGAAACAGTGGACGCCTTATGCACACAGTTTAACAGCTATTAAAAAACAAACTGTTGAAGCAAACAAGTAACTGTTTTAGTTATGTTATCATCTGCATTCTTGGAAAACCAGTTTTGCTAAAGATTGTACATTATAATTGCATATATAAATAAGAACTCACATACACACACACTTAAGATTTTTGAATGTTTTTGAAAGAAGTCTCTTGTGCTCACCAAGGTTGCATTTTTTTTCTTCAAAAAATACAGTATGTTGTTTCTATAATATTGTGAAATATTACTACAATTTAAAAGCACTGCAGGTTTTTTTTTATTTTATGTAATTTACTTCCGTGATGGCATCTCTTGAATTGTCACATCCTCAAGAAATCATTCTAATTCCTATTTTGGTTCTCAGTTATCAATTATTATTGGTGTTCAAATATAAATAATGGTTCTTATTATTAGCAATGTTGAAAACAATTTTTGCTGCTAAATATTTTTGTGGAAACTGATCACATTTTTAAAAAATTTGGGATTATTTGATAAATAGAAAGTTCAATGAAGGGCATTTATTTGAAACAGAAACCTTTTGTAACATTATAAATGTCTTAACTGTCACATTTGACCAATTTGATACATCCTTGCTAAATAAAATTGATATATTTTTTTCTGGCATTCATTTTAAAATATTTTGAATAGTTGTGTATCATGGTTTTCGTAAAAATATTTGAAAATAATTAAACATAATAAAAATCAAACAAACAAACAAACAAAAAAACCCTCAATACTCTCAATTGAACTTTACATTTGTTAGGATGAAATGTAGTTTTTTGGGTCAGAATAGTAAAATTATAGCTGATCATTGACCTCGCAGGGTTAGGGCCAGATTTGCACAGCCAACATTTGGCTGAGATGCTGCCACTGAAGACCCCTAAGCGTTGATGATGTTTGGGACCCATTCAGTGTTGTGCAGAGTGTTTTATCTCCTGGCCCAGTACTGCTGCTGACACTACCCGAGCTGCTCTGGCAGGAGATAAGAGGAGTTTTCCCCAACGACATCAAGCCGAGATGAGTGTGAGGAGATAGATCAGGAGAAAACGGTTCGAAAAAGCCATTTGCTGTGTTTGTTTGCTGCATTGCAATTACAGATGAATGTGTTTTCATATAAACATTGTGAATTAGGGCACAGGTTTTTGATCTTCTAGATGACACTGACTCCCATGATTATCCTCATGCGAGGGGCCCCATCATAAAATTTTAAAGATTTTAAAATTATTTTTTATTTATTTTTATTTTTTTGTTTGAAGGCCCAATTTAGACACAAAACCAGTCATAAGTAGCATGGGTATATTTGTAGCAGTATAGTCATTTTTATGCCAAAAATCATTAGGATATTAAGTAAAGATTATGTTCCATGAAGATATTTTTTATAAATTTCCTACAGTAAATATATCAAAACTTTTGATTAGTAATATGCATTGCTTCATTTGGACAACTTCAAAGGCGATTTTCTCAATATTTAGATTTTTTGCACCCTCAGATTCCAGATTTTTACAAATAGTTGTATCTCGGCCAAATATTGTCCTATATAATGTATAAATGTATAAATCTCAAATAAAAAAAAAATAATAAAAAAAAGGACACTAATGACTGGTTTTGTGGTCAAGGGTTACATATGTGTTAAATATTATTTGGAAAAGATTTAGGTTACATAAGTTTTTTTGTTTTAAAGTAATTGTATTTATTTATTTATTTATTATCTTTTATAATTAATTCATTCATAATCTATTTTGTTATTATTTCTTTCATCCATTTATTTATAACAAATTTTTATTTTAACTATTTTATTTGTATAAAATGTTTATTTTAATCACATTTTATTTGTTTCTTTTAATTAAATTTTTTATTGGTTATTTATTTATTTATTTAAAAAAATTAACACTATTTTCTCTAAACATTCACGGACCCCCAGCACTCTCTTGTGGCCCCCAGTTTGAAACCTCTGTATTGGGGTATTTTTGAAAGGCAGTTGTTGTATAGGGGCTCATACTCATAATCTTTTGAAGGTTTACATCACTATTGCCTAGGACAAAAACATGTTTTTAACAGTCTAAATTTAATCAAATATATAAAATAAATTATAGAATTTATTATAAAATCATATAAGAAATTAATAATAGGGCCTACATTATATAAATTATAGAATTTATTATAAAAATTTGAATACTACTTAGTTTACATCTGACTTACATAATTACTGAAGGGCTGCCTACAACCCTTAGGAGCCCAGGTCCCCCTTGCAATGTTGCAGCTGTGTCCTTGGATTTTCCCAGTGTTTTCATAAACATTCACGCACTGTTAATTATATGTGTTTGCAGCTTTTTCCTCAATCTCTTTCATGTTTGGATGACAGGTATGTGATAATGAGCCTGTCTGTTTGAGCTCGTGACCTCTCCAGTCACGAGCCGACGGCTTTATAATTGACTGGTGACTAGCGGCATGTTGGAGCGCTATTTCCTCTCATTGTCGAGCGGTCGTGAGCAGGAAGTCGGAAAAGAAAGCAGAAACTGCGGGGGCAGGGCCATTTAAAAATACCTGCTGCCCTACAATAACGGGACCACAGACAGCAGCCCTACGGGACAGTGCTTGCAGCACAAAATGCAGCACAGAGGACAAACCACGCTTGACGCAAACGCAGTTGCGCTGGAGTAATTAAACAACGCGGCTGGAGGACATCTGCCTGTCACCACTTATTACTCAGAAACATAGGCTAGGATGAGGATTGAATGCGTGGACACATAAATCTAATGCAAAGAAGCTGCGTTGCATGCACTTGGGATTTAGCGTGCATAATGCGTGCTATAGGTTGTAGATCTTTAGTGCACTAAGAACGCAGCAAAGCAGGTGCATCTCTGAAGACAGTTCATTTAGCAGGACGCTGATGGTCTTTCATCACCGCAGAAGGCGAGTCTGGGACATATTTGACTGGAAGTGCGCATATCAAATGTGCTACTGAATTATCCCTGAACAATATTTAATATGGCATCTACAATTGAACGGAAAACACTGGAAACGAATGAGTAAGTAATACATCTAGCCTATATATTGTTTGGGTTTCCATTTGTTTATGGTTTTTGTTTGAAGGACAGACAAGTAGGCTACAACCATAGTGCGATAGCCTGTATTATGTAGCCTATTGGTTTAACAGCGTTTGCGCTTAGTTTAATCGATAGTTAAGTCACAGTACAATTTTGCAAATATTAGTGATCACATTTGGACTAATATAAAGTCGCATTAACTAGTATGATCGCGTTTTCACGAGTTAAGCGCATGAAGGATACTATTTACGCATTAATAATCCAATGAAACGCTACATTTAAAAAAAAAAATGCAAAAAAAAAAAAAAATGTATCAAGTTAAGTTAGGCTATGTTTTATTCCTAGCTCCACAGTTGTAGCTGATATAGGAAACGTTTTAGGAAAAACTTGGTAAGACTTGGCACACTTCCTATATAAAGTTGCAATAAAGTAACACAATTTTGTATATTGTTACCTATTTTTATTGGGGGTAAAGGAATGATGTTCCAAGCAAAATGGGGACACTGACATGTACATATTATGATGATTTAAATGACTAATAATCTTAATAATAGGCCACGTTCATAATAGACCCTTTAAATAGCCTATTATATGTACCAAATATGGCAATTCTATCGTGAGATGTTTTACATGCTTCCTTTATTGAAGTTTTGACACAGACATTATTCAGAGTGGATTAAACAGCTCTGGTCATGTGACTATGTAAAAAATGTGAATTCAAAACACTCTGCACTTTTGCTTATACGTAACAACGCTGTATAAAATAATAACAAAAAAAGAAAAAAAAGGCCACAAATATTAACCAGTGGGTATAAATGGGCTAATTTGAGTATGTGTGCAATGACCCAAAGCGCCTCATTTGCCTACTGCACTTAATATTTTCTCCCTTGGGATCACGTGGCAGTAGTTACATCTTAAGCAAACATTTATTTATAAATCAAATGTAGGTACATCTAGAAAAAAAAAGTAACGCATCTAATTGCCAATTTTATCAGTATGGAACACACGTAACCAATAAAGTCTTACGCTAGTGTTTTCAATAGAATATGCACTGGTGCCATCTGGTGTTTGTAATGGCGTACCGCATGTTTGAATGTAAACGCTAATCCGCAGGGAACCCGTCGACGAGGTGCTTCAGATGCCGCCGTCGCTGCTGACCTGTGGCGGCTGTCAGCAGAGCATCGGGGACCGCTTCTTCCTCAAGGCCATCGAGCAGTACTGGCACGAGGACTGCCTGAGCTGTGACCTCTGCGGCTGCCGCTTAGGGGAGGTGGGCCGCAGGCTTTACTACAAACTTGGCAGGAAGCTGTGCCGGAGAGACTACCTCAGGTAAAACTGTCAGGCCTGGATTGAATTTTTCATTCTTTATTAACCCTGTGAAGTTTGGCATATGTAACAATAATCTTTAAAAAAAGAAATGGAACCGTTTATTAACCCTTTACACAAAGTCTAGTATGTGTTTCAAATATGTGTTTTATTAAGTGTCATATTAAATACTTGCATGCTTTTATGGCTCATATAGTATGATATTGGAACCTACAGCCTACTCTAGGAGAAGAAAAAAAAAACACCTCAGTATCATTCAGAGATGCAAACTGAGCAAAAATATGTAATTTAATGCAGATGCTGATATTCATATGGCCAAAATGAAGACATTCTGATAGCTTGTCATGAAAATCAGTGAGATCTTTATAAGATTATAGCAGATTTTTTACATTAAATGCAAACAATTTTATTGTGGAAGGCAAATATAATACAGTGGTATACAATGATGATTTAGGTATTGATATTCAGATTTGTGACCCTAGACCACAAAACTAGTCATAAGGGTCAATCATATGAAAGCTGAATAAACAAACTTTCCATCAATGTATGGTTTGTTAGGATAGGACAATATTTGGCCGAGATACGACTATTTGAAAGTCTGGAATCTGAGGGTGCAAAAAAATCTAAATATTGAGAAAATTGTCTTTAAAGGTGTACAAATGAAGTCCTTAGTTTTGATATATTTACGGTACGAAATTTACAAAAAGTCTTCATGGAACATGATCTTTACTTAATATCCTAATGATTTTTGGCATAAAAGAAAAACCGATAATTTTGACCCATACAATGTATTGTTGGCTATTGCTACAAATATACCCCAGCGACTTAAGACTGGTTTTGTGGTCCAGGGTCACATTTTAACATGACTTTTCTAAAAAAAAAAAATAATAAAATAAAAAGAATGAATAGATAAACAAGTACACCTAAGTTGCTTCATTCAAGTTAAGGGTTCAACCTGAAATATTATTAACAGAAAATTTACTCTTATGTTTACTTTATAAAAAATCTGTAAAGATATCACAGCAAAAAGACAAGATTACCACGACCTGAAGGAGAGGCATTTTTAGAATGATAATAAAAAAGGCCTTTTACTTGCTAAAAAGTCATGAAGTAGCCAAGTTTTGATCATAATTTAGAGGTCTTCGAAATGTATCAAATATGATACAGTAGGCTTTATAGGGTTAAAGTGCATTTTTGGCAAATCATAATTTATAAGTAAATGAACAAACATGCATTGCATGTATATGTCTGTATTGCCTCACATTAAAACAAATATTCTTGTGCTTTTGCACATTACTGTAAAATCAGATATTAAAATCAGGTGGTTGTCTATCAAAACCTTCTTTCGGGTGCAAATATATTTATGTTTCCTTCTCTGCAGACTGTTTGGTCAGGACGGGCTCTGCGCTTCCTGTGAAAAGAGGATCCGGGCTTTTGAAATGACCATGCGTGTCCGTGACAAAGTCTATCACCTCGAGTGCTTCAAATGCGCTGCCTGTCAGAAACACTTCTGCGTTGGAGACCGCTACCTGCTCATCAATTCGGACATTGTGTGTGAGCAGGACATTTTTGAGTGGACCAAAATGAATGGCAGCATAGTATAGTGTTCTGCTAAAGTCCTAAGTGAAACGTAACATCCTGTCAACATTTGCAACAAACCCTTTACTAAAAAAGAATAATTATCTTTCTGGCTCCAGGAGCCATCGCCATGGACATGTTATAAACTTTCATCTCATATATTTGAGAAAAATTGCCACCAGCAACATACACTTGATTTTCTATTGGTGTATTTTAATAACAGCGTAAATACAGTTTGTAATGCATTGCAATAAAAGCAGATTCCCTTTGCTACTTTCACAGAAAGATAGATTTGGTCTGTAGTGTTATTTGTTTTGAAGTAACACAATTGCCATAAAATGTGAAAACATCTTTTTTAGAGCCTGAATAAAGAAAATGACTTGTATACTCTGGGTTTTCTTCCTTACATGAGAGAGACTCACTTACCAGTAACAACATATTATAAGAATATAAATTGCTTATAACAAATGCAGTTGTAAGAATTACAGAACCTAAGACACTTTGAACTTCTGAGATGGACAACACACACACACACACACACACACACACACACAGTGTATTAACATACAGACATCTGTCTCCACATTCCACTCAGAGAAAATGCGGGAAAATGCCTTTCTCACAAATGCATCAGTTCCTTTTCATCCCCTTCCTTCCCTTCACCTACCCTTCCCTTCACTCAGCTCGCTCAGAATGGTCAATAGTAGAATATAATGTTCTGCATGAATGCAAGTGATATTTACAGTCATGTGTTTGGTATCATTTGAATTGTCTCAGGGCGTCTGGTACAATGGTCTCATTCTTACAAGAAGTGAACTAAAAGGTAATACAGATCCTAAGAGTTTAGAGATGTTTTGCACACTGCAGATGGCGAGTCAGTTCCCAGTGCCTTTAATGCAAATTACCTTCTGTCCCAAAAGGTGATAACTCTACTTGATCAATGCAAATTCCAATTGTTAGTCCCTGTCTCCATTTAGGGGGATGTTTATCTTGGTCAGAGTACTTAAGGAAATCTTGCAAGAAGATCAGGGCATTCTGTAGCTGGAATGAGCCCATAGGATGAAGCTTGTTCACACACTTCATACTATGTATTTTTCTCAAGTCAGGTGTGCATGTTACTCTTAGATTTATCTTTTTAAAATTAGAATTTGATGTTTTGTATTGATATGATTTGATATCTTTGAATTGGCTACGTAATTGACATAATACATATTTACCTGACTGATAATAAATTGTTGCATTTGATTTTATTCTGTTTTACTCTGTAATTATTTTCTCAAGTAGATTAAGTGAAGGCGTATGTTACCGCAAACACATGATCAGTGTCACATGATCTGCTTAGTATTTTTGTGGAAACCATTATACTTTTTAAAATGATTCTTTGTTTAATATAATGTTCAGCAGAACAGTATTTTTAAACTGATTTTAAACAGTAAAAGTCTTTACTGTCACTTTTGATCAATGTAATGCATTTGATTAATTTTCTTAAAAATCTTAAAGAACCCAAACTTTTTAACCATAATCTACATCAAAATCAGACTAGATGTAGTATGCTATTTCATGTAATTTTGGGCATTTCTAGGAAAATGCTTAGGTTATGCAGCTCACTTAAGTAAACACCACTATCATATACACTAGTAGGCCTACAAACTGAGAAATGAGAACAACTGTCAGATACAGTCTAATCACAGCCAGGTTAAGGTCTGATGCTATAGAGAGAAAGTTCTCATTGATCCAGTCATGTAGCTTAATTCAAAAGACTTGAAGGATACAGTGACAAATCCATAAACAAAAACAAGCAACTGAAAAAAAAAATGTGTCCTTTATATTCATAGCCTTCTGAGGTTCACAGAGTTCAGGAGACCTGCGTGAGGGGGAAAGCCCTGTCATGGCAAAGGAACACATCTGAAAGCCACAGGTTCTAAACAGAGTTAGAATGCTATTATGTGTTTTCCATCCCACTGCCCAGCTTTGAAGGAGTTTTGGTTCTGAGCTTTACCAGAAGCCAGTGCTGAGACAGAAGTGAATGCTGCCCTTCACTAACCTGGCTTGGATGGACTGACTGACCACATTCACTCGACACAGTCGCAGACATTTTTGTTAGTTGTACCACCTTTGCTGGCTGCCTCCAGTAATTCATGATTCAAAACAGGCCACCATACCACGAGGGGAAATTGTGAGGGAAACTTTGTGAAAAGTTGTTTGCGGAGCTCTTGATCATTGGCATTGGTGTTCTCGCTCTAAACAGAGGGGGGCGCCAAATATCCAAACAAATGGTCATTAACAAAAATAATAATAATAATAAATAAATAAATAAAATAAACACAAAAAAAGACAACGTGTGAACTATTGACATGCAAATATACTGCATGTATGATTCGCTTAAAATGTCAAATAATTTAATATCTGAGTTTACTAGAAACTACATAAACTTTGATATAATAATTGAAAATGTACACATTCAGTTTTTATTGAAAAATATTTTTATTTTAGGGAACTTTTATATTCATAAATATTTTCATAAATGCCTTATTGTTTTCTGTTTTGCAAAAAATAATTCTGAAATTACTGTAAATCTCTGAGTTTTACAAAAATAAAAAGAGGAATAAGAATATTTAGTTTATGAAATATAATATCAATACATTTTAAGAATAAAAGACTTTCATACAGAAGCTGTTGTTTTCACATTATTTTTTATTAATAATTTTTGTACTTTCTTATTATATTTGTTGCCTTTTTGTTTTCATAAATAAAAGACATGTTATGTATATATATATATATTTTTATTTTATCTTATTTCAACATCTTTATGTATCCTGCAGTATTTTACATATATATCTGGATAGATTTACATAAAAAAAAAAAATATATATATATATATATATATATATATATATATATATATATATATATATATATATAGGGATAGTGGGGCTCATTGTCACATTTCTCAGGCTATATTAATTTCCTGTGAAGACAGAATAGTTCACCCAAACATGAAAAGTTGCTTTAAATTTACTCACCCTCAGGCTATCCAAGATATAGATGTGTTTGTTTTTAACTGGAAAAATTCAATCACTTTCTCAATAATGGAGTTTTCACTTCACAAGACATTAATGATTATTTGTGGATCATTGCAGTAGATCCATTGGTGAGTAAATGATGTAATGCTAAATTTCACCAAATCCAAAAACAAACTCATCCACTCCTTTGATGGCCTAAAGGTGAGTACATTTTCAACAAATTTTCATTTTTGGGTGTACCTAGTTCATTCAACAACCTGATCTTTTGCCCAATGTTTGGAAATAGATATGCAGGCCAGCTTCCCAGTGTGAGAACCATCCCTGTTCGGTCCTATATGTCCGTACTGTTGTGGGATATAAACCATGATTGAGCCTTTTTTTTTCTAAGACATCCCTGATTACAGATATTGTTCAATTCATCCTAAATGTTTTGAATCACCTCTCTTTTTCTCATTTGTGTTCTATGATATCTGAGCTCAGGGTCTGCTTGGCAGACTTTCCAGACTGACAAAAAGCATTAATATAGAAACCAATAAAAAAAAATACAAATAAATTCATGTAACAATTACACAGCATAATAGTCTTCATTACTCTAAACCCTCATCAAAATTTCCATACCCACAGATTAGCCTATTTCTGATATGAAACTACAGTACAAGAAAATATTAGGAGAGATGCTGATGCAGCTCTATTGTGGAACATAAATCATCTTCCATTCCATCAATGGCTTTTACACATGTTTCTGGAGATGTAAGTTATTCCGAAATGCTCCCCATATGTAAGTGTTTCTGTATTGGACTGACTCACAACTGGAGCTTCTTCTGTAAGGCCCTCTCTGATGGTTAAGATTAAAGGTTTTAAAGGCACACATGAACATTTGAGCCACAGAGACTCTTTGAAAACCTTTCAGTCCTGCTGGACTTAGCCTAAGAATTTGAAACTTGGGTGCATCATCTAAGAGGCTTACATATTAGTGTGATGGCAGATAAAGGCACTGTCAAATGAAGGGAAAAAAGAAGAAGAAGAAGAAAACTTGGTCTGGAGTCCAGCTGTCTGAAGCTTGAAGGCTCTATCGGATATCAGCTGTTGTCTGAATGTGTAGTCCATTTGTAGTCCATAGTAATGTATTACTAAAAGCTAAAATTGTTCCAATTTGATGAGGAACTTGAACTTAAAGCTGCTGTGGTGCGACAACTGTCGCATCCGGTGTAGACACAGTGTTAAAGGAACAGTTTACCCAAAGATGAAAATCTGCTGAAAATGTACTCACCCTCAGGATGAGTTCATTTCTTTATCTGAACAGATCTGGAGAAATTCAGCATTACTCTTGTTCCATTGGTGAGCAACTGATTTAATGCTAAAGTTCTCCAAATCTGTTCTGATGAAGAAACAAACTAATCTTGGATGACCTGGGAGTACATTTTATGCAAATTTTCATTTTTGGGCGAACTATTTCTGAATAAAGCAAGTCTGATTTCATTCATGAGAATGTGATAAGATTCCACACTTAGACATTTCTGTAATTTCTGCAGTTATTTACTCTATATCACCCAGTATAATACTGCAAATTCCCTTTACAGTAAATAACTGTAATACCCTTTGCATCATGGGAATTTTCTGTGAAGTCAGACCCCACATACAGAGACTTACTGTATTTTTTAAAAGTGCTGTATACTACTGTATTTACTGTAACAGGCCTCTTTGGCGCCATTCTATTGAGGTTGTTTTATTTTCCACATTTCTTACATTTGGATTGACACGATTTGCCCTACACCGTGTCTACAACGCCGCAACAGCTTGGGACTGACTACACTGGATGTGTTACATCGCTTATAATGATTGGAAAATCTGTTTGTACTTCATGTCAGAAACAGTGCGAGCTCTTGGAGTACATCTGTACATCAGAAATATACCGGGGCATCACATTACTGTCCGCATCCACTGTAGATAGTATATATAATGGGTTCTATATTGTTTTTTTATCGAGTCGCGCCTCGCCTCGCCGTGCCACTCGCGTCCGAGGAAGACACGGAAGCAGCGGGGCAGCGGGGATGAACCCGAGAGAGTGGAAGAGCTCCGGAGAACATCTACGCGGTGTGTCGATGCACCTTACGAGAGAATAAGACCAGCAAGCAAGGTAAAAATATATGTACGTTTGTCTGTGTGTTTGTATCAGATTTTTGCACACCAGTTTAACCTAGTAACATGGCGGTAACAAACTTTACTATGGTAAACTGCGCTGTCATTTCAAACGACTTTTGTCAGCTTATTGAATTAAGTTACCGAATTAAAATGATTTTTAACGAGCAACGCTTATCTTATATTAACATTAGGTTAACTAATGTGAATTTTGTTCAGGTGTTAGTAGTTAGTGTTGGCCAGTAGCCTGAGAAAATAAAATCGCATGTCATCTAAGTTAAACAAGTTTATGGCTAGCTGCCTTTCTAGTTTTAGAATTAGTTTGTTATAGTTTTTAATGGAATTTAAGATTTACTGCATTTTTTTGTATTTGTGTTTTAAAGGCAACTGCAATGAAGCATCAAGAAAGACATGAGCAGGCCAGCCACCCTGAGACTGATAATTCATGGTAAGAGAACAACTATGGTTTTGAGAGGTTTGTGTATTCTATACGAGGTTTGCCTTTTAAAAGTGTCATTTCTACTTCTTTTTTTTCAGAGAAAACATTTCTGTCACTATAAAGTGGAGGGTGAGCAAAGGTGGTGGCCACGTTTTGGAGCAGCATCTGGGTTTTGCAGATGGCTATGTATTCTTTGGCTGTTTGTCTTTTTCCTCATTATGTTTCTGTTGCCTAAAGATTCTTTGTGAGGATGAATCCAGAGGACACAACATAACGCACTGCAAAACATCCTAAGACAGGAGAAATGGTGAAGTTGTACTGTTCCAGCATTGGAAGACTGTATTTTTAAGTGTTATACATGCAATGTTTTAAGTAAAGAATTTTATATCTTGTAATTATTGTGTCTGTTTTAATTGAATGCCAGTAGTACCCATGTAGAGTAAAAATAAAATGAATTCTATATAAAAAAATAATCAAATCTATATTAAAATGAATGAATTACAGTAGTATACTGATGAATTGGATTTTTTTCAGTAATTTACTGTAAAACAGTACAGTTTGCAACTGTAAATCTTAATTACAGTAACTTACTGGCAACAGTGTTACCAGTAAGTTACTGTAAAAACCCTTTGAAATGTCTACAGTGCAGTCAAATTCTGTGGTCCCCACATAACATATAAAGCATGAATGTTCTGATGAAATTTCAAACCTGAGATCAAACTCACAGTAAAGTATCTATAAGATAGCATAAAATAGATTGCAGCGGTACGATCTTTAAAAACCCACAAATCTGGGCATGGAAAATGTAAAGTACATAGAACATCCACATGTGCATCTGCAGTTCATTATGAACTGGCTATGCTTTGTTCAAAGGTGCTGTCATATAGTCTTTTGAAACTCCATATTGATGTGCCCATTGTGTTCCATAGATTTGTTATTTGCAGCAATTATTTTTGGCTGGCAACCTCTCGGGTATCATTTTGCACATGTGGATTAGGAAACAAAATGATTTTACGTGACTATGAAAAATTCGGCAAAGCCTATAATGACAGGGTAAATGTTCTGTGAGAAAACTGGCTCAGGTCAATGTTTAGAAAAAATGAAACTGGGATAAACAGACGGGTGATAAAACATCACTAAACCAAACCCTGTCCAAAACAGGGAAGAAATGTTTTTCATTATCTAGGGAATTTTCTACGATCTATTATTTATTCCATCTGCATCTTTCCCTCCAACTTTCTGACTCCACTTTATCTCCACAGCTCATTTCTGTTTGATACTAGAATCTGCATGGATTTTGTTCTTCTGTATTGTCTTCTAAGCTGCCTCAATACATTTTGCGCAACACGTAATTGTTTACAGAAAGAGCGCTCCGAACTTTACAGCTTTCCCCCCTCATCTATGATGATTTACAGTTAACAGACTGGCTCATAACATAAATCTGAACCAAAAGTTGAGGAAGATGTGTCATTTTCAGTGGTGACTCCACATTGCAGTGGAAGAGTGCGCTCCATTTTGAACTGTATTTCATATTTATTTGATGCTTCAAAGGTTAAACACTCCTTTATTATTTGATTAGTACACCAACATGTTACAAAGATAGGGATGTTTAAAAAAAATACAAAATACGAATCCTTTTAGATTAAGGAAACTATGATTGTTGTGGTTTCACTGTAATTTGACTCCTTTTTCCCCATTAAAATCCATTAAAAGCAAACGTGTCTCTTTTCTTTTCTTTTTGGATATTATGTATGAAAAAAATGTAAAATGTTGTTAACAAAAGCAAACGTGTCTTGATTATATAAAGATCAGTTTTTGCTGTATGGAAAATGAGAAAAGGTATTGCGTAGGCATATATGTAATGCACGTCTTCTGAAAAACATGTCTGAAAATAATTAATAAACCACGCAGTGGGTTGATGTTGAAAAGACATCAAATTTACATCAAATTTACCATTAAAAAGCATGTCAAATGTGCAAATCAAACTGACATCAAAAACTTTTTTCAAATTGGAAGAAATTGCCGTCCAAACTGAATTTAAAATGATGCTACAGCATCTTGATCAAGACTTTAGATATACAGAAAGGGACTTTGTTTCTGATCTTTGGATTTCAATGGTGGAGCTGTATTGCAAGTGCTCTGATATTTAGTCCACTTGGACTTTTCATCGTTTGTGTCACTGCTTGTCCTGTGAGTTCCAGACAGGCTGTCGGTCTCTGCATTCGTGGTGGGGATATTTCAGTGACTCTTTCTGTAGATATACCGTTAGTCCAGTAGTTTTCGATAAGGGAGTGAATCATTGAATCTTTCATTCAACAGATTCATTCTTCAAAAAAAAAAAAAAAAAAACATTCAGGAAAGGAACACACTACTGTGTTGCTCAGAAACACATGATGTTTGTTTCTGCTTTTGGAACCAGTTTCACTGTAAGTTACTTCTCGTTTATTAAAAGTTGCATTAAAAGCAATATTATGATGGCAATCATGCTGATGGTTTTGAATGCAGCACCACTGATGATTGAGGCAACAACACTTGCTATTGCTTAAATATATCATAGGTGAGTGTAAGACATGACTTTTCTGAATTACACATAAGGTTGGATACATTTAATTGGACCTGGGATGACAGGAAGGGTTAAGTAGGTTTCTAGATAGGCAACAAATTCCACATTGGCATCAAAACATCTACACATGCTGGGATGCCTGGGATCATTTTTTGTTCAGGTAGGTGATGGGAAATGGCAGCGCTCTGGATTCAGTGTTTGAGTTTGATCCAGTTTCTCGCTGTAATTGCCCTTCCCATAACAGGCCTGCTTTCAATCAGCTCAAAACATCACTAGGATGTACTTCAAGATGGTTGACATTCGAAATCTGCTCGAAGGGAACAGGATGAGATTAAATTTGTAGCCTCGCTATTAAAACTTTGAAACATTAAAATGATAATAAAATAGAACATGTTGTTTATAAACTATAGCTCTGAATCAATCCTCAATGCTACAAAATGAAAATAAATAGCTTGTGACACTCTAAAACACACACATACACACAAAGGAACAGTAAAGACATTTACCCCATGGTTTCACAGACCAGGCTTAAAGGGATAGTTCACCCAAAAATGAAAATTCTGTCATCATTTACTCACCCTCAAGTAGTTCCAAACCTGTATGAATTTCTTTGTTCTGCTGAACACAAAGGAAGATATTTTGAAGAAAGTTTGTAACCAGGCTGTTTTGGGGCACCATTGATTCCAAAAAAAAAAAGTACTATGGAAGTCAATGGTGCCCCAGAACTGCTCTGTTTACCACATTCTTCAGAATATCTTCCTTTGTGTTCAGCAGAACAAAGACATTCATACAGGTTTGGAACTACTTGAGGGTGAGTAAATGATGACAGAATTTTCATTTTTGGGTGAACTATCCCTTTAAGGCTAGTCCCAGACTAAAATGTACACTGTAAAAAGTCAAAGTTGACTTAACTTAAAAAAATTTAGGAAACCCGTTGCCTTAAAATTATTAAGTACATAATAATAATAAAAAAAAGTTAAGTGAACTTGACAATTCAATTAAATTTTTAACTTTTTTCAATTAATTAATTTATTAATTATCATTTACTTAAAAATGTTTCCTCAATTTTTTTAAGTTAAGTCAACTTATAACTTTTTACAGTGTATGGTTGAGCTGTCTCAACTGAAAATGTCTTGCTCGAACATATCTTAAAATATGTCAGTGCCATTCTTCTGCCTCAAGATGCACACCTGAAATGTTTGTTCTAAGGCACTTTTATATCTTAATTTAACTAAAGCCTAGTCCTGGCTTACTCTAAGCACCATCTGTGAAACCAGGCCTTAGAAATAAATTGTAAAAATATTAAGCAGCACAACTGGTTTCAACATTGATAATAATAGGAAATGTTTCTTGAGCACAAAATCAGCTTATTTGTTTCTGAAAGATCGTGTAACACTGAAGACTGCATAATGGCTGCTGAAAATTCAGCATTGCATCACAAAAATAAATTATATTTTAAAATATATTACAATAGAAAGCAGTTATTTTAAAATTCAATAATATTCTACAGTATTACATTAATTATATTACATAAATCCAGCTTATTGAGATTTGTCACCATTAAAATCCTTACTGACATAAAAACACATATACAGTATGTACTCTCTGTATTTTAAATATTGTAGATTCCATTACTCTCTTTTCTTTAAACGAGATGACTTTAGACCTGTCAGTATTAATAATACAAGTTCCTGAGACAACACACAGATATAGCCACATAGATAGGGTTTAAAGCCTGATTTGATACTCATATTCCTCCAAACTAATCCATTGTTAGCTTTTATATACACAAAACAAGGGATACTATATTGAATACCGTAGCCAATGAACTGCAATATGTCCTTGGTCTTATGGGTTCATGGTAACAACAAGCTTTGTTGCTATATCCCATAATCCTTCTCTGCTCTGTTTAGCTGTGCCGTGATTAAAGCTTCCCTCTTTTGTAAAAACGACAGATCCTTCTTTAGACTCTACAGTAAAAGTATGTAGCTCAATTACAACTCTTATGGTAATTACATTATTGACATTCCCTAATATACAATAAGCCAGTCACTGTTCTATACAATCAAGCATGAGACTGGCAGCAGAACATTGGGAATCAAGACTAAGGTTCGTTCTTATCACTTAAACAGAACTGAAGGCATTTTAGTGCCAGAGGGTGACTGAAAAACCTTTTCGTTCCATGTGATATCAATTGAAATATTAGCTGTAATTCAATAAGCTATCGGTGGGTAGGGCGCGTGAGCCTAAGGCGTAAAGTGAAAAAGTGGATGAGAGAGTCTTTTGTCTTCAACACTTAGCTTAACCAGAACCTAAAAACCTGAGTCATGTGCTACTGAGCATATAGATAGGTAGATAGATAGATAGATAGATAGATAGATAGATAGATAGATAGATAGATAGATAGATAGATATATCTTATATAGATACATGTGTAAATATTTAGATTTCAAAATAACAAACTGAATAACATTAAATATATAAATAACATTAAATCTTTAAATATATAAATAAACTACTAGACACTATCTAATGATATTAATTATTAAAGTGATATTTTTTCATATCAGTGGTGATTAATAGTGAGACATGTTGAACCCTATGTGTCACCCAACTATCTTACCCTCTACATCTTCGAATAGTCGAATTGAGACATGGCACATCTTAACAAGTGTCCTTTCCATGTTAAGACTGGGAGTATGACTTTCATTAGAGTATGAAAGAGCCTCAGTCTTGTCTCTGTCAGGACATTCCAGATAATTACTGGTTGAGAAGGTCCTCTGTTCCTACATGAACTCAGACCCAGCGGTCAGTGCTGCTGAACCACCTGTAGAAGTGCTGTGAGAAATAGTGCATTAAATGGTTCTATTAAAAAATATGCTCGGAGTCAAACCACATCCAAGAGAACAAACCAGAAATATTGCACTTGTGTTTGAAATATGATGTTGTATTTGTAAAATTGTTATACAATGTTTATAGGATCTTAAGGAACCCTTCAATGATATTATATTTTATATCTAATTTGATGTAGTAAATTTTATTATAAAATGTCAAGTATAAAATATGAAGAGTTCAGATGCAAAAGCCTCGAAATGCTATCTGAAATTTTCTTCTAAAATGAGCATCTTTATCAGGCCCCTATATTTATGTTCAACTTTAATTGCATAGAAAAGGACCTAAACATTGCCATTAGAGTAAAATTACTGAACCTAAACATAGCAGCCTGATAAACATACTAATTTTAGATGAAAATTTCAGATGGCACTCTCATATACAGGTGCATCTCAATAAATTAGAATGTTGTGGAAAAGTTTATTTCAGTAATTCAACTCAAATTGTGAAACTCGTGTATTAAATAAATTCAATGCACACAGACTGAAGTAGTTTAAGTTTTGGTTCTTTTAATTGTGATGATTTTGGCTCACATTTAACAAAAACCCGCCAATTCAATTCATCTCAACAAATTAGAATATGGTGACATGCCAATCAGCTAATCAACTTAAAACACCTTCAAAGGTTTCCTGAGTCTTCATAGGCTACACAATCATGAGGAAGACTGCTGATCTGACAGTTGTCCAGAAGACAATCATTGACACCCTTCACAAGGAGGGTAAGCCACAAACATTCATTGCCAAAGAAGCTGGCTGTTCACAGAGTGCTGTATCCAAGCATGTTAACAGAAAGTTGAGTGGAAGGAAAAAGCGTGGAAGAAAAGGATGCACAACCAACCGAGAGAACCGCAGCCTTATGAGGATTGTCAAGCAAAATCGATTCAAGAATTTGAGTGAACTTCACAAGGAATGGACTGAGGCTGGGGTCAAGGCATCAAGAGCCACCACACACAGACGTGTCAAGGAATTTGGCTACAGTTGTCGTATTCCTCTTGTTAAGCCACTCCTGAACCACAGACAACATCAGAGGCGTCTTACCTGGGCTAAGGAGAAGAAGAACTGGACTGTTGCCCAGTGGTCCAAAGTCCTCTTTTCAGATGAGAGCAAGTTTTGCATTTCATTTGGAAACCAAGGTCCTAGAGTCTGGAGGAAGGGTGGAGAAGCTCATAGCCCAAGTTGCTTGAAGTCCAGTGTTAAGTTTCCACAGTCTGTGATGATTTGGGGTGCAATGTCATCTGCTGGTGTTGGTCTATTGTGTTTTTTGAAAACCAAAGTCACTGCACCCGTTTACCAAGAAAGTTTGGAGTACTTCATGCTTCCTTCTGCTGACCAGCTTTTTAAAGATGCTGATTTCATTTTCCAGCAGGATTTGGCACCTGCCCACACTGCCAAAAGCACCAAAAGTTGGTTAAATGACCATGGTGTCGGTGTGCTTGACTGGCCAGCAAACTCACCAGACCTGAACCCAGAGAATCTATGGAGTATTGTCAAGAGGAAAATGAGAAACAAGAGACCAAAAAATGCAGATGAGTTGAAGGCCACTGTCAAAGAAACCTGGGCTTCCATACCACCTCAGCAGTGCCACAAACTGATCACCTCCATGCCATGCCGAATTGAGGCAGTAATTAAAGCAAAAGGAGCCCCTACCAAGTATTGAGTACATATACAGTAAATGAACATACTTTCCAGAAGGCCAACAATTCACTAAAAATGTTTCTTTGTATTGGTCTTATGAAGTATTGAATTGGTGGGTTTTTGTTAAATGTGAGCCAAAATCACCACAATTAAAAGAACCAAAGACTTAAACTACTTCAGTCTGTGTGCACTGAATTTATTTAATACAAGAGTTTCACAATTTGAGTTGAATTACTGAAATAAATGAACTTTTCCACAACATTCTAATTTATTGAGATGCACCTGTATATTGCTTTAAATATAAAATGTTTAAAGGTGATTAATTTGATTTGGTTCAATGTTTAAACTTTGCTGCAGTAAATATTTATAAAGAAGATCCACTTGGAAAGTCAGTGCTCACTGTTGCTCTACGGCTATTTGATATGGGCAAGAGTTTAAGAAACACATTTTGAGTTGATTTAACACATAAGTAACTTAGACAATTCGGTCTCGGTATTTTACATGTTGCAGTGCAGCAGAAAGTTTCAGGCCTCAAGTTGTGCAAATGCATATTAGAAGATTCTGGTTTTATTTCTTGAAAATGATCTTCCTGTTCCCCAGTGTTCTCACTATGCTTGTAATGTATTGTATCCATCACCAAAGATTTACGTCAGATGAGAGATATTTTTTTCATGCAACTTAACAGCTCCTATAGAATAAAATACTTATGTAGAATACCTTATTCAGTTAACTGCAGCAGTAAAATGCTGTTTTTGATCAAGGTGGAAAATTGAGGTTGACCTCTGCACTGTTATATAATTGAGCCAAGCCTCTGTCAAACTCACCTTAAATCCCACATTCATTCTCAGTCTGTTTTCAGAATTATTATATTCCACTTTTAACCCAGCTGAAACCTAATACACACATAACTTGAATAGAGATTCCTCTGAGGAATCTCTTTAAAAAGACTGTGGGCAATCTGAAGAGAGCAATCAGAGGCCCTCTGGAAACATACATCATGATGTCATCACGTCCACTTCAGCCTGAAGATAAAGTTAACTAACCGATTCTTGCTGACAGACCCAGTCAGCACTATATTTGATTCCATGTTTCTTTTCTGTGTCATAGTAATCTTTCTGTGATCTCCGTGTATGCAATCTAATTACAGTTCATCCTATACTTTTTTGATCAGCTATTGTGGTTAGTTTGTGTTCAGTGCTTGGTCTGTGGTGAAATGACCTAAGTGAGAAAGGACAAATTAGAATGAATGTGGTAAGAGGAAGAATTCACCCAAAACCGAAAATTTGCTAACATTTTACTCACCCTGAGGATATCAGATGTAGATGAGTTCTTCGTCAGAACAGATTTGGAGAAATTTTGCATTACATCACTTGCTTACCATTGGATCCTCTGCAGTGAATGGGTGCCGAGTCCAAACAGCTGATAAAAACATCACAATAATCCACAAGAAATCCAGCCCATAATGTCTTATAGTGAAAAAGCTGTAGGTTTGTAAGAAACAAATTCGTCATTAAGGCGTTTTAACTTTAAACCGTCACTTCTGGACAGAAATAATCCATAATAATGCTAATAATGATGGCCTGACGGTGAATTCATTTTCAGCAGTATTTTTTATTTTTATTTTTTTGGTTAACTATTCCTTTAACTAGTAAACATAAATGTTGGGGTGAATTGAAATGGACAATATAAATATGTCTTTTATTAATATTAATACAATTTTGAAACCCTCATCCTTTTGAGAATTTGAGACCATAATAACTTACATATTTAGATCAAACAAGGCAGTGTCACGTGAAAAATTCATTAAAAAAGAATTTTCACTTTATAATGAAATTAAGGAAAGATGATATATTTTTCTTTTCTTTTTAATTTTGGTGTTAGATTATTAAAAGCTGTGTTCTTTGCTATCATTACACAGCATCTAGCCAAATCATAATTACTCCTGTGCTAGTACATTTAAAATGAACTTTCAAATTAAATGAGGGCTCAAAGAAACACTAGATTCTCCGACATGACTTCACAAAAGGTTTGCGGTGAGATGTTTGGAGGGAGCGTTAGCATTTAGAAAATGGGAGAATAGTGCACATTTTGTCCTTTTTGGTGCTCTTATTCAATTAGAGATCAGTAGAACTACTAGTTCTAATTCAATCAGCCCATCAGATGACAGAGTTCCTACCCATCTCATGTGAATTCAATTACAGATCTCTATGAGACTCCCTCTCAGACACCTCCATACTCCTAGACAAGACTTCATACCGCATATTTTGTAATGTGGCCATTGTCTCCAGCATCATTATAATTCATAAGGATCACATTATTGATTTTTTTTGTACATATATATAGAAATATTAATAAGTCATTGTCATTTTCATTTGAATAGCACCTATTTATTGTGTTGAGGTGGTGAGTAACTGAAAAGCGTAAAGACTGAAAGAATAAAGACAGAATAAGACACTCTTATAGCATACATCCTTCCAAAAACATGACAGGGAGTACTGAGAGATGTGGTGGTGCTGCCATTTGTGATATGAGCAGTAAATTGAGGGGTTGTTTTTTGTCAATCATTCTGTTGCTTTCCCAAATTTCCAGCATTCCTGTAATTATCGTTATAGGCTAGCCAGGCATCAATGTACAGGTCCAAATCTGATCTGGTCTTTTTTATTCCCCCTGTTAATTCTTGAACTGGACAGAAAGGTTAAAGATGTAATTAGATAGACAAAACAAACTTTTGTTGACGGATGCTCAGATTATGACTACTAACTTAGGGTTCTCTCCTTGCAAATAATTTTCTAATTGGAGAAGATTTAATAAAATAACAATGTACAGATCTTTTTGTTATGTAATTTTACAGAAAAACCCAGCAAATCAAAAAGATCTAACTCTATTATGATAAATGGTCCTGGGACTTGCTTTGCCTTTTAGAAACTGTCAAATAAGCTTGCCGTAAAAAAAAAAAAAAAACCCTCATTATAAACAGATTAGAAAAGACATTCTTAAACACATTCAGTGCTGCAGCATTGTAAAGGTTAAAGTTGTTGTTGCTGTTGTTCTAACAATGCGTGTGTACTCATATAAATTGTTGAATAAAATACAAAAAATACAGACTTACAAACTAAACGAAGTAGCTTAACTAGTGCATGCCAAAAGCAATGCAAAAATCACAATTCCCATATGCTCTTGGAGAGATCACATAGAGCTCCCTTTTTCTAAAATATGCAACTTCATTAGAGGAAAAAACTTGTCACACACATCACACGTTACCTTAAAATGATCTACGACCACAAAAATATACACAGACATTTGTACCGTCCTTGTGTGAAAATGCAAAAATGTAATATGCTTTGCCAAAAACAAACAAACAAACAAAAACATGACTCTGTTCACAGAGCTGCTGAGCACATTGTGTTGGTGAGATGCAGATGGACGCCATTAGTCAGTTAAAGCAGAGCTGCAAACGCTGTTATTTTCAGTAATTTGGGCACTTGCGATATTATTAAAACATACTTATAAAATACAGAACAAAATGTGACATTAAGACATACAAGTACATTAATGCAAAATGCTTGAAAATCCAATATTTTTACAGAGTCGTATAACTTTTGTGACAAAGGTGGTGATCAGGTAACTCATCTTGCAACTCATTTGTTATTGGTTAAACTGATGGCTTAACAACTCAACCTGCAAGATTCTTCCCTAATTAAATAACAACCAGCAGTAAAGCTGATTTAATTAAAATAGTAAACTTGTATAATTGCTAAATATCAGAAATGTTTTTGTTTTGTTTTTTTATTAAAAACTTTCCGACTTTTGTGCGTATAGGCCTCATAATCTATTTTCTTTTTTTTTTACATTGCAATTTTTAACCATTTTGATTAAGTAATGATGGAGGTTTTTCAAATATTTTCTTGTAAAATGTTTGGGTATGACATGATCCTTATATTCTGTCAGTCATGTCCTAATTGCATTACTGTCAAGCCTTGTGTTCCTCACGTGTTAGTTGGAGGGAAAAGCTCCTGACCTCTTATCATGACTGGACCACTGACTCCAGCAGACACCAGGACAACATCCAGAATTCTCTCTCACTCTCACTCTCTCTCTCCTCCAAACCTTAAAGACGCTTTCTAGCATTTGCTTTTGCCTAGTCTCTGGAAAACATCTGAATCATTTTAACCAACTCCAGCTGTCGCCCTGGTGTGGGTGTGTGGTGTGTGAGAAAGTGCATGGCCGTCTGTGAATGAGAGGAGACTCGAGCGAGGGTGACGTTTAGATTTACAAAAAAAAAAGTTAGGATATTTTGCTTGTTTTTTTTGTCGGTATGAACGCAGATACGTGCGTCTCATACTGCGATATGACCTCCATGGATTCATATTATTCGCCAACATCAGGGCAAGGAAGAGTCCAACAGGCCAGTCCTTACAGGACGTTCCAGCCGAGCGACTCCAAATACAGTCCCACTTTCCTCCCCGCCAAAGGTCAATCTTACGGGGACAAGCCGCGGAGTCCTTTCCACCCAGATTGTCCGTCACTGGATGATAGCACACCCGAGAGCGCCTACAGCAAGTACCATCTTTTCATGCAGAGACCCACATGTAAAACTCCTACTGAAGACAGCAAACTGGAGGACGGCGCGCTCATCTCATGCTATGGTGAGTGGCATACAGTAGATGTGGTTTGTGTGTTAATATATTCAGAAATTACATGCAATTTGGTTATATTTCCACCTGATGCCTAGGATGTCAGTGGAATCTGATAATTTTCATGTAGCCTATAAAAAGGTTAAAAGAAGGCCTTTAATAATCTGAGTAGCCTATAAACTTCAATTTCCATAACATGCAGAGTTCACCCCGCTAAAAAAAATTACGTTTTACGTGCCTTAAATACAGTCAAAGTGGTGCTGAACTCATAAACTTTTTTTTTCTTTTTTTAAATTTTCTACCACTTTTAAATAATTGATAAGGACAGTAATTTGAAACTTTGAATAGGCTATTTAGAATATTTTTACTTTGTAATAAGCTGAAAATTATTTAGAACTTAAAAATCTTAGGCTACTTTCTAAATGTATCCGCAAAATCTAGAAATCAAAATAATCTAATTGAAATAATCGCAAAACAGTCCAGGATTCTTCTTCATGACATCTTTGTATTTATTAAATCGAATAAATGTGTTTATTTCGCTCACGACTGTGCGTGTTGTGCGTTAGGATTTAAGAAATATGACTTTTCTGTTTAATGCAGTGCTACAAACGAGGAAGCGTAGCCTAAATTCACTAAATAAATGTTAAACATAATTAGGCCTGATTCATTTAACCTATCCAGACAAGTATATTATAAAATAGACTTTGCCTCAGAATGATTTATCGGACCATTAAGCTACAAACCGTTCAAACACTTTCTGAAGGCTGCAATTATCCAAATCCACATTAATTCCCGCCTGTTATTTGTCACATCTAACATTTTATGGTCACTCGGACGTTGCCGAAAATTCTTGGGTTTTTTTACTCAAAAAATACATATAAACAATTCGTCTGGTGGTCTCATAAACAATCAAAGCAGAAGTCATGGAAATACTACAGATGTTTCTAAACGCATAGGCTACAGTGACTAAAAGTCAGATTATCATCCTCTTCTTACAAACAGTGGCATGAAAATCCATCTTTGTGGCTGTAAATCACGAATAGGCTATTTACGATGTGTTGACCGCAGGCCAGTAAAAACAGACACCGAATGCATCATCAACGCATTAAAGATTCATTCAATTATTTGTTTCCTTCATTTAAGCTATTTGATTTTTTTACCATTTCGATATATTTTACCATGTAGTCGGAACAGTCTGTATATTAGGCTACGACTATTTAAAACAGTTGAAATTAAATTAATTTGCTGTTCTAACGTGAGTTAATAAAAATAGTTAAATAAACAATTAATGAAATACTGTATTTTGTATCTTGTATTTGTATTTGTCTGCACAGGACCTTTCAAAACGTCGGCTAGTTAATGTATTTGGCTACATCTGTTTTTAAAAGAATTACTCTGATTAATTTGATCGAAAACAGTCTTAACATTCAAACCATTCAAATCGTCGGAAAATTAGAATGCATCCGGATTATTATAGAAATGCCTCTACTTTTAAAGCAAAACAAACAAACAAGCAAACAAATCACACACACAAAAGTACTACATATTATCTACAGCTTAGCTTTTTCTGCTCTTTTATTAAACGTTGTACAATGAAATATAAACAAATAATATTCTTCAAGAGCTCTGTGTACATAAAATGTTTGTCTTCTGTAATAATAATCACATTTGAAGAGACAATAATATACATAGGACAGGCTAAAACACACAATTAACAAATTTTTAAAAATCTTATTTGGCATATGTTTACTGTATTTTGAGGCCATTACCACTAGGTATTTGAATAACTTGAATACATTTTTGTACATAAAAATCACAACAGTGATATTTAGGGCTATTTGTAAATAATAATAAAAATATTTTGTAAAAACACTTTTGCAGTCTAACTGGACATGGGCGTAATACATATTTCAAGATTTTCAGAAAATAATGTTTGTTAAATTGTTAGTAATACCAAATTCTTAGGCAGACATGAAGATATGAGATAATCACCAAGAATCCCTTTCATGAAGATATTATTGTTAGATGATGCACAGACAGTGCTGTAGTTATAGAGTGTTTTTCCTTTCTGTGGTTTGAGGAGAACGAACACTGTGTGGTTCCCACACCATTCTTGGAGCGTATTTGTGGTTTGTGCTGTAGATGTCAAGGGTAAGAGATCAGCCTCAAGCAGAGTCTGATTAACCAGTTGGAGAACATTGGAAAGCTGAGAATCTAGACAAACTTTTGATCAACACAGTGAGAAAGGAAGATGTGCTCTGACTCAAGATTTTGGGTTGTAAACTTGTCATGTGGTCACGCCACCTATTTCCAAAATATGAGAGGGTGTTTAGCTCTTTCCAGCCAATCAGAGCCCTGGAAAGCTACAGTGACAGTAACATCAACAGTGTTCATCATGGGTTGAAAGTGTTAAAAACAATAACGCCAAAACTTTTTTTAGAACCTTTCTAATTGTACATAAGAACGGACTTGAGTATCTAGTTGTTTAAAATCATCAGTCTTATAGTAGAACTACTTCCAAAAGAAGGAATATCAGGGTTAATCCCCAACTAATGCTGTAATCTGACAGTGCTTTTTGAAATCAGTTCAAAATTTTGTACAGTTTTGGAAATATTAATGAAGTACCACACCAAAGCATGAAACCTCTCCAAAAACCTGAGTGATTCATGACTTGCAGCAGTAGGGAGTAGGGCATTTTTCAGAGGCAGATGTGTGGTATGGACTCCCAGAGATATCATTCAAGCTTTCATTCCCCCACCACTGGGAGGCCTAAACCGACAATCGCTGACTGGTTTACATAACCTTTCCATACAAAATGACATGAGCAAATAAACCAGCAGTCAACAATTGATGGGATATTAAGTTGGCTATTAAACATCTACTAGCGAGCTTGATCTGCCGGCCTTGAATCTTAAAGGTTTTACACATTTGATTAATTCTGCACACTGTTTCCTGGTATGTTGGTTAATTGGGTGGATAACAGTTTTCAGAGGTGTGACATCATGGACAAAATATTTAAAATAAATTAAAGGCATAGTTCACCCCAAAATCAAAATTCTGTCATTAATTACTCACCCTCATGTCGTTCCAAACTTGTAAGACCTTCGTTCATCTTCAGAACACAAATTAAAATATTTTTGATGGAATCTGAGAGCTCTCTGACCTTCCATAGACAGCAACACAACTGCAATGTTCCCAGACCCAGAAACATGGTAAGGACATCGGTAAAACAGCTCATGTAACATCAGTGGCTCAACTTCAATTTTGCGAAGCTATACGAGAATACTTTCCCCTGAACGTAATCAGCGTAATCAGCTTTGTTTACGTTCAGGAGAAAGCACGTGCATGCATCGTGGTACTCTCCAAAATGGCAGAAGACGGTAACTCGGGGGAGAAGAATTGTTGAATAAAGTCGTTGTTTTCGTTTTCTTCATATTTCAATACTTGAAATATGAAATAATTGAATCTAGTGTTCTCTATTCTTTTTCTATTCTATCTAATTGATTTATGTTTAATTAATATAAAAAATAAAGAAAACGTGCTACGTGTACTGCGTTAGACTAACCGGGACTTATCACAACAGTTATATACTGTTGCTCTTTTGTTGTTTTGATTGCTTCTCTTACCCTCATTTGTCACTTTGGATAAAAGCATCTGCTACACACACACACACATCTCATATGTATATGTACTGTATATATATATACACACACACACACACGTATCTCTATACATATTCAGCCATATGCAAAATACTTTACTCCACATGCATGCAATGAAGACAATATTTACATCCTCTTCATGAGCTATTTTAAGTTATAGTGCACATCTGGGAGTGAAGTTTTGGAGACAGAAAGCTGGCACAGTTCTGCGTTATATGGGAGTCATGTGTGAGGTCATTTATCAGGAGTTCAGATTTAACGGAAACACTGTCCTGGTTTCCCACAGAATCCACATTCCTGTGCGGCTCGCAGGCATTGATCTTCTCACAGGAACATCTGGAAGTTTTGCTTCTGCAAAGATACCTGTATCTGCAACATGCAGTAGTGTGAATTAACCTCACAGTTAATGAGATAACTAAACCCTCAATTAATTGCATGAGCTTTCAGTTGGAGGCCACATTTGTTTAGATTAGGTAACTCAGATTAGAACTTTCTTGTTTACAATTAGAACTTTATTGAAAATAATAGTTCTTTATTGGCATCTACGGTTCCATGAAGAATCCATAACAATAGATTTAATATCCACAGAATGATATTATTCACCCTAAAATTACATGAATGTTACTGACTGAAAGTGTTTTTGTGATTTACAGGGTGTCTTATATGTAGAGCTGACCCAGACCATCACGTTCTATAAAAGCTAAAGGGTGCCCTGCTGCTTTACAGCTAGTTAAATCACACTTTGATGTTTTCTTCTTGTTTCTTGCAGTGATTAAATAGCCACTCATAGTAAACATCTGACCTCTACTAATTGAAAGATGCAGTTGACTCCATCAGGATGGAGTTAGTGTTCTCAGGGGAATGACTGCTACAAGCATGTACTCCAATTAAACATTCTGCCTGGGTGTGAATTGATTATTTAAAAGTGGTATTAGTGTAACCACCTGTTTACAGAAAGGAAAATACAAGAATATGTTCTAGGCTGGAGGACTTTTGCAATACTATCATCAGTATTGAAGTAGACCTGTAAAAGATGTGATTTTTTTTTCATTATTAGATTTGTTTCCAAAGGGGAAATTTGCTAGTATGCCCACAGGAAAATTATTAATTTCCATATAAATATTGTCATATGGTAGGGATGTGAGCTTGTAGGCAGGCATTTGGTACTTGTTGTGTATTCTTGTAGAGTTCTTGCATCTCAAGAAGTATAGCATCGTGCTATAAAATCCAGGATCATGGGTTTGATACCCAAGGAATACATGAACTTGATGAAATGTATACCTTGCGATGCAATTCGCTTTGGATAAAAGCATCTGTCAAATGCATAAATGTAATCTAATGTTAAATGGGCTAAATGGCTAACAGGTTATATCCTCATAGAGTTGATACTGTATTTACAGAGATTCCCTTTCACTAGTGCGCCCTTGAGCAAAATATTTCATCCCAGGCTACTACAAGGGAACTGGCTCTGAAATAAATGTGTTGTAAGTCACTGGGGCTAAAGGCATCTGCTAAATAACGAGTAACCATTGCGCAATGAAGCTAAGTCAAGGCACTGTTGAATTCTGTTCAAGTGCTGAGGCATTGTGTCAACGAGTGCTGTTATATATCAAGTGTAAATGGCCAGGCTCAGACTATGTAATACAAATGCAGGCTTTCTGCAATGTTTCGAATAACGCTTTGCAGCTTTTTCAAAAACAGTATTTGATTAAATGTATATATCCCAGTCATTAGTTAGATTCTGCATTCTATATACTGTAAGTAAACAACAACACAGAGCATCTCTAAAATCTCCAAACATTTGGACAGTTATCAAACCCAGACTGTTGCTGTCAAAGCAAAATGGCAGCCAAAACCGAGGAGCTTTGGCTCTGAAATGCAAAACATGCAATGGCACTGTTTAAAACTTTGGTGGTACGCAGATTCAGCATAACATGGGCTACAAAGCCAAGGAAAGACAGCAGGGTGGGACTGAAAGTGCTCACCACAGCAATTATGATGAGTTCTCCGCCAAACACAGAGAGACAGAGGAACGGTGTTATCACAAAATGTTATGGCAAAAAACTTATACTCTAAACCAGGGATGCTCAAATCGGGGCCCACAGGCCAAAGCTGGCCCATTATGACCTTTGATTTTGACCTGCCATGCCATTTCACCAAGAGGAAGGGAAAAACAGGAAAATACATGCCACTGAGGCCTATTTTCATTTCTTATATATATATATATATAGATACATATACATATTTTTTGCATTGAAATATAGAATTTAATTTAAAAATTATTTCTTTTTTAATTGTTATTTACATTTTTTGTTTAATAATATCCTTTTTTTTTGCTTAATAATATATATTTGTGCATTTTTGCATTTCATTGTGATCACAATCTAAAGCTATCGGCACCGACAATAATACACTTTTTATTATTAAAATGTTTAATACATTTTAATATAATATACAGTATTTGTATATAATGCAACATTTGCTTTTGGCCCACAGCAATCGACAAATTTGCCTTTAATAAAGTTTTATCAAAAGCTATAAAGAGTGCTAGGTTAGTAAGTGTTCATGATGTATTGCAATACATTGTATTGTTGTTGAGATGGGATATGGATAAGGTTATGAACGGTTTTCATTTTATGGTTATGTTTAAAGGGCTAAGGGGTCAGTACTGTAATTATAAATGTAGTAACAGTATTTTATATAAATATGCAATATGTGCCATTTAAAAACATGTATGTACATAATGAGTGCATTATATCAAATAATTTAAATGGCAGACACTTTGTATGAAGTGGGTCTGAATATATATATATATATATATATATATATACACACACACACACACACACAGTAGTACTAATAAATATTTTACTTGTGGTTTTACTAAAAGAAATCCCAGCCCAGCATCCTGAAAATTACATCAGGTACAAAATAAGCAATAGCTTGGTTGCATTGCTCAAACATGAGTGGAAAAGGTATGCCTTTGAACAGGCATGTTTTGATTATTTATTTACAATCCTGGCATGTTTGTACTTTCATCAAGATACTGATTCAGGCATCCAACATGGAGAACATATTTTCAACTAAGTTAAAGAAAGACTTGTTATAAATTAGAGGCTCTTTAAGATGATAACAGATCCCCCTTTATTGCGAAATAAAGAATATTTGTTTAGGAGTAGATGAGATTTTTTGTGAATGTGGTTCAATGTTAATTTGTCTCCACATTTCAGACACTTAATCAACAATGCTTTACTTAATTAAGTTACTTTTCTGTAAGCATGGTAATGGGTTGAGAAACAGGACAGCATAAACCCACTTTCTCCTATATATTTGTGCAAACACTAAATTCACAAGTAATGAATAGAAATATGTCTGTTTCCAGGTAAAGATGGCACTGGACTGACAGACACAGAGATGCCTCAGTCTGCTGATCCCACAGGTATTGATGGTAGTTACATCAATGTGAAAGACTCTGGGGTCAAAGGTCAAGCAGAACGGCCTGTCTCTGAGCTCGGCAGTCCTCTGGACAAGAGTGAAGCCGAGAGCAACAAAGGCAAGAAGAGACGGAACCGCACCACCTTCACCAGCTATCAGCTGGAGGAGCTGGAGAAGGTTTTCCAGAAGACACATTACCCAGATGTCTATGCTCGAGAACAACTAGCACTCAGGACAGACCTCACAGAAGCAAGGGTGCAGGTAAGCCTGGTCAGCCCATCCTTGTGAGAATTTGATATATTTGCTGTGTAAATTACATTAGAACTGAATATTGTCCGTTACTTCAATTTCTATGTACAACAAAATAGTGAGTCATTCTTCAGTTTGTAAAACAGAAATTGTATTATTTTTATTATTATAAAACATGACCACTTTCAATAATATATATATATATACTGTATATATATGTATATATAATGTAAAATTTTACCACTATTTTTAATGTATGATATTATAGAAAATAATACAATATTACACCAGAATAATATTTAATACTTTTAGTGACCCTACAGAGGAGAAGTGGTTCAGAGAATGGATGGATGGATGGATAGTATTTTATAGTTTTATATTTTATTATTATTATAATATTGTGTATTATTATTATTAATTGTGGTGGTGATAATAATAATAATACCATATTATTATTATTATTTGGTACTACTCTCAGTAAATCAATAGAGTGTATCTTCAAATAGCTCCATTTAATTCTAACAACTCAGTTTGAACATTTTCAAATCTTTTCCTCGGAATTCTATAGGTCTGTAGATTCTGCTCTGCTAAGAAAAAAGGACAATAGTCTGTACTGTGCAAGAGTCTGATCTCAATTCTCACATCATGACAGAGAAGTTGGACCTAAATATTTTTTCCAAACTTCTAGTCCCTGTTTAATGTACCTCTCTGCACCACAGTGTTTGAGGATGTTAAAAAGAGTTAGGGAGTAAAAAGAACACACGTTCTCTGGCAGGGGAAGAAAACACAGTTTGAGATGCCATAATCAATTTCCATGCAGAGAGTGAGGCATTGTCAGGAACCTGGCCATGTTTTGAAGGTACAGTGCAGTAACTGCATTCATTCCGAGTCCAAACAGAACCAACTATCACACACACACACATGAGTCTAATTACCTCTGTAGGCTGACAACACAGTGCAGACTCTGTTGAGTGACTACAGGGTTTGACCCGTATTTCAAAAACATACCTACAGACATACGTAATTGAGATGAGCCCCTCCTGCTTTCCTCCCCAGCGCTGTTGTTTAGTGCTGGCTGTTGCTCTGTCCTGCTCGCTCTCTCTATCAGACAGGACTTTTTCCCTCAACACTCTGTAAAAGAGGATGTTTTGGATGATATCATAGTTTTTGTCCTCGGGACATACTTGGAACATTTTGGAATGCAATTTGGTATCTTTTTATTTTCTAAACATGCATATTGAGATGCGAGCGCATGTGTGTAGTGAAGCACACATATAACGTGTGCTTATACATGGCAGCGTACAATGAGAGTATGTGTAAATGTGTGTCTGTGGATCCGCACAAAAGGTCCACTGCTCCAGTCTGTGGGTCTCTGAGAGGTCAGAGGGGGCAGCTCTGGAAACCCGGGGGCTTAGGCGTCAGGAAATTAAACATGAAATGTAAACAAACTCCAGCCTGAACATTCTCCCCTTTCACTTTCTAACATCCTTATTTCCCTTCAGATTTGGAAGAAAAGAAAGAGCGAAGGAGAAAGACTGCATCTGAGAATGATGAAAAAACAGAAAAGTTGTAGACATAAACTCAGAGTACAAGAAAAATGTCAGAATTTCGATGTTAATTTGCAGTTCTGAGAAAAAAGACAAAATTGCTGGGTGTTAACTCAAAATTGCAAGATATAAATTCGCAATTGTGAGAAATAGTTAGAATTTTGAGAAAAAAATCTGAATTGTGAGATGTTAACTCAAAATCGCAGGATACATAATCGCAGTGGCGAGAAGTAAAGTCCGAATTGTAAACTTGGAATTCTGAGAAAAAAGTTGGAATTGCGAGATGCAAAATTGTTGTATTGTTATTGTTATAAACTCGCAATTGTGAAAAAAAGTCATAATTGCAAGGTGTTAACTCACAATATATAAACTTGCAACTGCAAGAAATAGTCATAATTGTTAGAAATTAGAAATTTTGAGAAAAAAAATCTGAATTGTGAGATGTTAACTCAAAATCGCAAGATACATAATCGCAGTGGCGAGAAGTAAAGTCTGAATTGTAAACTTGGAATTCTGAGAAAAAAGTTGGAATTGTGAGATGCAAAATTGTTATATTGTTATTGTTATATACTCTCAACTGCAAGAAATAGTCATAATTGTTATAAATTAGAAATTTTGAGAAGTCAGAATCAAAAATTGCAATTGCGAGAAATAAAGTCTGAATTGTTATAAACTTGAATTTACGAGAAAAAAGTCAGAATTGCGAGATGTTAACTCAAAATTGCAATATGTAATCTCATAATCAAAAAAGGAAAAATTGCAAGATATACATATATATACTTGGAATTGTGAGAAATAAGTCGGAATTGTAAAATAAAAAGTCACAATTACCTTTTTACTTTTTTATTGTGCTGCAGAAAGTGGCTTCCCATACTTCTTCCTGTCTCCTATAATGCCTTACAGTCTGCTCAGCTGGTTTAGTTTAGCCATTAAACCAAATGTTTAATGTAAAAAAGATTTACATTGTACAATATCCTTCAATTCATCTTCAGCACATTTCCACCCTCTTTCCAGGAAAGAGGAACAACATAAATACAGAAAGTATACAGATGCTGCTCGGGTCATTGATCTTTGGTCATTATCTCTGATTGCTCTAAATTTCGTAGAACAAGGAAAAACAATATAAATGTCCAAAGAGACAGGGATTAAATTACAAAGATTCCCAAAACAGATGACATGATCATAATGGCACTTGGATGTCAGGAGCAGGCCATGACATTGGGCTGAAAGATCAAATTACTTCATATGTAAATGGCTCCTAGAGGACAATTTAAGTTAATTCAAGCAATATATTTTGTAGCTCAAATAAAGAAAAGTGGAAATGTATTGTATCTTTTGTAACTTTTATGGGTCCCCATTCTAGTGACCGTATCGTGCCATAGTCTGTTACCCTGTCTAGGGCTCTTGGAAACTGTAGTGTGATTGGACAGAGATACACAATCCGAGTTTAAGCTCAGTGGTATGCCCTTTAAAATAGTCCATGAAATCATACTCATGCATAAATGGATAACTACTTAAATATGGGAGTCATCTTCCATAAATAACATACCAGAGAGTTAATATCTTTTTGGTCCAATGGTGATTTTGGAGACCAATTTTTCTAAGTCAATAACAAATTGAGTATTTCAAGACCTTTGACTGACGTGTGTGTGTGTGTGTGGGGGGCTGGTATGACAGAGGTATTACAATTTGAAGGTGGTTTATGAGGACACTTCCTGTGTCCCCGTAATTCAAAAGGCTTAAAAAAAACATACTAAATGGTGTTTTTTTGAAAATCTAAAAATGCACAAAGTTTCCTGTAAAGGGTAGGTTTAGGTGTAGGGTTGGTGTAGGGCGATAGAATATACAGTTTGTACGGTATAAAAACATTACCCCTATGGAGAGTCCCCATAAACCACAAATACCAACATTGCTTTATTATCAACATATTTAATGGTGTTAAATTTATATGATATAGTTACAGTCAGTAATGTATCATATATAATGTATTTTTAGGGTGGAAACAATCATACTGAATTTACATATGTACTCATTATTTTATCTGTAATAAATTCTGCAAAGTTAAAGGGATAGTCCACATAAAAAAATTTAAATTCTATTTTTGGTTGGTCACCAGATGTTGTTTTTTTCTGTCCATGCAATAGAAGTCAATGGTTATTCGGTTACCAACATTTTTCAAAATATCTTCTTTAATGTTCTGCAGAAAAAAGAAATGCATATAGTTATGCAAGAAATTAGTATATTATGTTAGAAATGTCATTTTTGGGTGAGCTATCCCTTTAAATCTGCTTCAGACATACACATGTTAATATCTACATTTCTGGATTTTAGTAATTTAATGTAACAAGCAAGAGCAGAAACATTATATCCAGTAAAATTTGAGAAAATAATTGAGAAATATAGAAAATATAAATTTTTCTTTTACTTACAAATCATACTATAAAGAAGCATACGTCTAAGGTCTGAGAGCACTCAGCTGTGGTTTTGGGTTGTTGGTTTGTGTCACGGCGCACTAACAGCGGATCAGAACTGGCCTCATTGTGATTGATGAGGACCTGCTCCAGACGTAAGCGAGGCTGGACCCACTGGCTGAGGGGAGACAGAGGAACAGCTATCAAAGAGCAGAGCTCCAACCTGTGCTGGCAGGGGAGAGTTCAAATCCATACATAAATAGCACAGTGTGGACAGCACATTAAAGACGTCAGCTGAGGAGCCGTGGCATGGCTTTCATGTGCCTTACGATTTATGGCTTTACATGTGCTCAGTTTTTCACTAAAAGTCACTAGAAGGAAAATCCAGTTCTCAATAGATAGACTTTAGTAATAATGTGCACTGTTATAAGCCGCATCAATAATTCAGTACCAAAATTGAAACAGCATGAAGTTTATACAATAGAATACACAATGTAAATTCACTCCAAATCTTGGGCTTTTGCAGACAGATATTTCAAATGATCATATATTTGGCCTATTTCCTGCAGGTGTGGTTTCAGAATCGCCGGGCAAAATGGAGAAAAAGAGAACGCTTTGGTCAGATGCAGCAGGTTCGGACACACTTCTCAACAGCATACGAGCTTCCTCTCCTTACACGACCAGAAAATTATGCACAGGTAAAAGGAAAATCTGTATTACCGATCATACATTTCTATTTATATACAAATGGAGTTGATTAAATTAAAAAAATGCGTTTGATGCTTACTCCTTAAAAATTATGTTATATGCAATCGAATCGCAGCTATGCTGATCTCAGACCAGCAACACAATTGCAAAAGTGATATTGCTTTTATACAACAGTTTAATGAACAAGAAGTTTATATTTACATCTTATGTTTTATCCACAATATTTACAGTAGCAGCATACCTGAATGAATCAGTTTCATTTGAGTGAATCATTTAAATTCAGTGAGTAACTCATAAAGAGTTGTTTTGTTCCCGAATGAATTAATGTTTTTGAATGAAACAGTTGAGTGAATAGTTTAGTGACTCACTCATAAAGCAGAGGCTCCATCCGAAATTGCATACTCTGTGAGTAGGGTACTTCTTATTACATTAGGGTAAGTTATTACATTGAAACTGTTAAAAATGTTTGTTCTATATACAGTAGTATGCATGTTTATAGTATATAAATGAAATCCAGATATGTAACTACAAATTAGGTAATCCGGGTACTTTTTTCTTACTGTTTTATGAATATTGTGGATTCGGACATGCTAGTCAATCCGTTTTCCGCCTGATATATTGTATGGAAATATGCATGTTAGGATGCAGTCAGACACTTGTGAATGAATCAGCATTATGAACGAATTGTTTGAGTTGATGATTCTGATAACTCACTCATATTTTTAAATATGTTTAAATGATTAAATATGATTAAATGTTTTTCTTTGTTTATTTTTTAGATTCAGAACCCATCATGGTTAAGTGGCAGCAATGCAGCCTCACCAGTACCTGGCTGTGTGGTACCTTGTGATACTGTAGCTTCCTGCATGACCCCTCACCCTCACTCTGCTAGTGGTATGTCTGATTTCCTTGGTATGCCAAGTCCAGGTGGGAACATGGGACAGACACACATGGGCAGTCTTTTTGGCAACTCTGGAGTGGGTGGAACCATTAATGGATTTGATCTCAGCATCGAACCAGATCGCAAATCCTCCAGCATCGCCAGCCTGCGTATGAAAGCAAAGGAGCACAGTGCTGCAATCACATGGGCCACATGATGCCTTCATCTGGGACACAGAAGACCAGACAACCTCAGCCCTAAGCTGTCAGCACTAATGAGGTGAACGTTTATGCCATCTGGAGCCAATATGAACATGAGAAATGGAGGCTAGAAGCTTTAAAACATTTGTAGGAGATTTAATATTGAAGTTTTTTAGAGGAAGTGGATTGTGCAGTGGGACTTTGAGCTTGACTGTGTGGAAAACAAAGAGCCAGTTTCAAAATGGAGACTGTTTTATGAATATACTGACTTTCCATTTATTACCACTGAAAAAAAAAAAAAAAATCACTATGCACTATTTTGCCCTTTTTTTACCAGATTTATATATTTTCCCTAATTACCAGATGTATACACTACTGTTCAAAGGTTTGGGGTATGCAGTATTTTTTATTTTTTTGTTTGTTTTTGAAAGAAATCTCTTATGCTCATTAAGGCTAAAATAACTGGTTTCTATTTTAATAGACTTAAAGAATTCCTATAATGGCAAAGTTGAATTTTCAGCCATTACTCCAGTCTTCAGTGTCACATGATCCTTTAAAACATTCTAATATGCTGATTTGGTGCTCAGGAAACATTTCTTATTATTATAATAATGAAAACAGTTGTACTTCTTAATATTTGTAGAAACCGATCAATTTTTTTAGGATTCTTTGATTAATAGAAAGTTCAAAAGAACAGAATTTATTTGAAATATTTTTTTTTAACATTACTGTCACTTTTGATACATTTAATGGATCCTTTCTGAATTAATTTCTTTTTGAAAATATTTTACTGGCCCCAAACTTTACGGTAGTGTAGGAACAAAATTGGTTTTACGGGATGTTATAAAATAAATGGTGCCAGTAGTGAATCATAGAGGGATAGTTTACCCACAAAAAACACACACAAAAAAAGATATTCTGAAAATGTCCCTCTGTGGGTAATACTTTAGGATACTGTTCCATCATTAATGAATAACTACACAAGAACACATGAGTAACGCAATATTAGCACTCTAGTAACTGCTAGTATCTAACATTTTGGGGTCAATTATCCCTTTAAGCCTTTTAAATAAGTGGTAAATAAATAAACATGATTTGTTTAATCAAAGTCACAGCAGTAAAAGTGCTCCACATAGTACATAATATTATATAAAATAGCAAACTTGCACTTAGCTTCATGAAAGCTTGCTGGATCAAAATGTTTGAAATTTTATCAAAATATTTGAATTAAATACCTGAGCAGGGCACATTGTTGTTAGTGCTTGGGTTTAGTAAGGCTTAAGAAGATGTCTCTGGCATCAGTTCTTATGCACTAGGCTTAAACAGTTCACTAAGGATGGGCTAGAATATAGATGCATAATAAAACAAGAAGAACAAGTGCTTCCCATTCTGTGTGAGACATTTTGCAGGGAGCAGAATTCTGTCCCAGCCAAACAGCACACCTAATAGATCCAGACGGCGTTACAGCTACTCTATATAAGCCAATAAAGCATCAGGTTTTGTTCTCTTCATTCTCGATATGCCGAACATTCAGATTCCATCCAGCTCAAGCCCCCAAAATACTCCCTTTAATCACAGCCACATTCTCTAAACCAGAGGTAATAGGACATTGTTTCCAGACAAATGCTGGAATGTTATGTTTGTTTTGTGTTAGAGGGACACGACTCCATCAGCTGGAACACAAGCCTAACTTCATTAATTTCCTGGCTCAATGCAGCATTAGGCCCTCGCACCAGCATAGGTCTAGTTTCTCCCGCTGCAAGGGTGGGTCACCACCCGAAACCTCTGCTTCTTTTCAACATTCTGGTTGTGTTTCATGAAGTGTGAAAAGAGACACTAGGTTTGGCGCCATTAGGGTTCACTAGCAATAATGTGCTGCAAAATGATGGCTTTTTATTAGATGCTGACAGAAGTAAATTTTACATTTAGCATTAATTGATCTAGCTGATCCCTCTCAGTCACATTTTATGAGACTATTTAACGACTGAATGAAAACCGACAGTTGGCATAAAAAGACAATGCAGCTGGGGAGTAAACAGTAGATATTAAGTAGATTATGGTCAAAGCTACACTATGTAACTTCTTGATTTAAATTAGCCAAATTTAAATAATGAACGTACTTCATAATCCAAACCCTGTTTTTACCTCGCTTTAAATCAATAGGCAGCCTACAATAAATTAATATATTAGAGCTGTTGGGATGGATTACCCGGAAAATTGCATACTTTCATCATTTGTCCGTGATTGTTTATGTCATGATATTCGTCATTTGATATAATTACAAATGACCAAAATATTCACATAATTACTAGGGTAATTACTAGACATGTGTTTTTCAGGGGCAATGGCAATACTGATTTTTGAGTAGACCGATAACCGATATTTTGAACCAATATGTCTGGTGTAAAATTAATGTCAAAATTAAGAATAACAAGGGCTCTAACAAAAACTTTCTTTAAATGCTTTTAAATTATTTTATTGGCGAATCGGTTTTGAAAATGGCCGATACCGATAACCATAAAATGCTTAATATCGGTGCCGATAATCGGTCGAGCCCTAATAATTACCAAACATTGTTCCTCCGCAAGTAACTTGTAGTTTTATGCTTCAACCAATAAAGTTACAAATTGTAGCTTTAAAGACAGCTCATTCTGTAAATCAGTGGAAAAATTGCTTTACAGACTTACTGATTGAGATTAGCTAAAACTTAATTGGTCTTTCCACTTCTAAATGATGGAGACAATGTAACAGAGAGAGGTCAGTGAGGGTCAGTATTCAGAGAGGGCATAACTGTTGTTTTCTACAATGTGGCTCCATTGTTCCTTTATTAGTCCCTCAGTTTAAATACTACTGAGACATGCAGTTAAATATTATCATCAGTTCTTTGTGTTTGTACAGCACGCACTTTGGATAATACAATGATTTGCTTCCTATGTGTGTTTGAATTTAATGAATGATATAGTTTTCCTGTTTTTTGTTGTTATTCTTGATAACATAACTAATTTTCTTTTGTAAAATGATCATTAAATTCCATCCTGAAAATATTGTACAAGTTTGTACTGTATGTCATGAAATTCAGACATTAACAAGTCTGTGTAAAATACAAAGCATTTCATCCATTTGTATGTTGTTGCTGTATAATAGAATCGTGAAATGTATTAATTTAAAATGATTATGGGAATACTTACAACCAACTAAACACATTCAAACAGCGTTACAATCTTTAATTCTACTTGAGAGGACAGCAGTTTTGACAAGCCTTGTCAAGGTTATTATTGTCAAGTCAAATATCCATTTTTTGTGCTGCGGTGAGCTTACGGCTAATTGTTTCGGGCTTAATTTATAACATAAGATACAGAAATAATTGCAGTAAATCATTTGAATGCACGAATTCCAATATACAGACTTTTCTCATTGCAAAAAATAAATAAAAATGCACTGCATTAGTCAGCTAAACCAGAGAAAGGGTGTGGAAAGAGGAAGAGAATGATTTACATGCAAATTGCTCCTCAGCAAAAGAACAGTTCCCAACAACCAAGCATTGGACTTTATTCCAAACAGTTTAAACTGCTTTGCAATAGCATCCTATTTTTAATTCATTATATTAATAACACAAAGTAGCCATAGAGAATTTGAACACATTGCATATGGAAATTTGCACCTGCATGTCAAGTAGGTCATCTATTGGCAAGGATGCCTGTTGAAATTTAACAGACAGCCAAAATTTTGATAGATCGTAATTCTGTTTATTTGTCATGTTTAAAGCATGAAAAGGGCAGTGGGCCCTCATTCCGTTCTGAAAAGTTGTTAGAAAACAACTTTTAAGATAAAATGGACACAATACATAAAGCGAGCATTTCACAGACTGAGTGCCAGAGTTCAACATATTTCACAGGACTAAGGAGCAAACTTTGTCTTCTTCTGCGTTGAGCAACAGTTTTGGTCTGCATCCAGAGCTGTAAGGAGACAGCCAACACAATGCTTGTCACCCAATAAAACCTCTGCTGGGACCTGACAGCCTTCCAGATGAGGCTGGAGCTCTCCCAAATGAATCCATCAGGGAAGATGTCTGGCACTCACACAACCCATTTTTACTTTCTCACTCTTTGAACGGTCCGATCCCTTCACTCTTCTTACATTTCTGGCAGAGTTTTAGTCCCTTGGGCTTTACTAAACTCTCTCCATCTCACACGCACAAACAAAACCAAACAGAAAATCAGGAGACAAAGATAAAGGAGTTTATGACTGAAGAAAAAGTGTAGGGTGACACAATGCAGAGAACGGGAGAAAAATTGAATGCACTGCATCAAAAAACCTCAGTAAAATATGTCAGGTTGGTTCTATAGCTGTAAAATACTGGCACCTTTATTGGCTGCTTAATCTACCAGATCACATGATTTAAATCTGCTTTGCACACATGTTAATTGTAGCGTTTCTTAGTTACATCATCTATTAGGTCGTTAAAGGGTGGCCATTTCTCACTTTTCAAGATGTTGCAAAAGTCACAAATCTGTTTTTCTTTATTATTTATTTATTTATTTTTTTTTTACAAAATACTATTATTTTGAAAAACAAATATAATTAATGTTTTTTTTTAACTACCTTAACAGCTTTATGAGGAATTTATGGGCCGATGGATTGGGAGTGGCAGAGGTCAAGTCACCTTTATTTGTATAGTGCTTTTAACAATACAGATTATGACTGGTACAGTATGAGTTCACATCTGTGATACAGGATACCAGCTGATCAGAAAGTACTGGGGGCTGAATTTATTGTTCTTTTCTACTGAAGCTACACAGTAAAAAGTGATAAGTTGACTTAACTTAAAAAAATTGAGGAAACCCGTTGCCTTAAAATTATTAAGTAAATAATAATTAAAAAAATTAATTTAAGTGAATTGTCAAGTTCACTTAACTCTTTTTTATTATTATTATTTACTTAATAATTTTAAGGCAACGGGTTTCCTCGATTTGTTTAAGTTAAGTCAACTTATCACTTTTTACAGTGTATGTGAACGAGACACAAACACAGAGGACATCATTGCACTACAAATGCCATGTAGTCATACATTTCTGACCACCTCTGTTAGTAGCCCCGAAATTCCTCCATCATATATTATTTTCATCTAAAATATATATGCTGTAGAATCCCTGGACAAATTAAACACCCACTTTTTCATTCAAGGAAAATGATACAGAAATGCCATTAACCACTAACCATGATCACTCCGGTGATCACCCCCACTGACCATCGACAGCTCGACTGTGGAGAGAGTCAGCAGCACTAAATTCCTGGGGGTGCACATCACAGAGGATCTCACCCGGACCACCAACACCATGTCACTCTCCAAGAAGGCACAACAGCGCCTACACTTCCTCCGCCGGCTGAAAAGAGCAAGTCTCCCTCCACCCATCCTCACCACCTTCTACAGGGGCACCATTGAGAGTGTGCTGACCAGCTGCATCACTGTCTGGTACGGGAACTGTACTGCAGCAGACCGCAAGACCCTCCAGCGGACAGTGAACACAGCTGCTAAGATCATCGGTGCCCCTCTCCCCTCCATCCTGGACATTTTCCTTACACGATGCTCCAGCAAAGCCAACAGTATCATGAAGGACTCCACACACCCCTCCCACAGTCTCTTCCAGCTCCTACCATCAGGAGACGGTACCGGAGCATCAGAGCCCGCTCTGCCAGACTGCTCAACAGCTTTTTCCCCCAGGCTGTGAGAGCCCTGAACTCAAATCACCCCGCCCCTCTCTGAACCCCCATACAAACCCCCTACCTCCTGAAACATGGACCATCTGAAACTTATGGAACTTTTTTTTTTTTTGGTGCAATCGAAGTGTGCTACACACAGGTGAGTGGGCCTGTACAAACCACCTGTAGTAGCACACTCTCATCCTCTATGCGCACTAGTCACTTTTCACACACACTGCTGTGTGTATACAAATCCCACAAAAAGACTCAGTAATATATGTGTTTACATGCTCATGCACTACAAATCATCTTGCACTGTTCCCCAGCCAGCTGCTGACTCACAATGTTTCTGTTCGCACATGTACAGTATTTATTTGAAGCACTCGTATAGTTTGTATTTTTTAGTGTATGTATAGGTAAAAAAAAAAAATTATATAGTATATTTATAGTCAAAATCTATCAGTAGGATAGTTGTGTATAGGTTTACATTGTTTTACTTCATTGCTGTATGCCTGTATGTATTTATGTAGAACCGTGGTCCTGTGAGGCACGACATTTCGTTCCACTGTATGCCCCGCATGTAGCGGAATGACAATAAAGCTCAACTTGACTTGACTTGATAGATCTTTTTGGATTTTTCAGAAGAATTCAGATGCTGACAGTCTGCAAAGGAATGTGTTCACATTACACGTCTGAGTTCTATTAGTTGCTCTAATTTATTTGTTTGCTCTTTGACTTTGTTCATCGTTGTTTAAATTTTCCTGATCTTACTTAGCGGTGGTGGTTGTGCTTCCTTTCACAGCCACATGAGGGCGGCAGACATCTTTTGAAATCTCTGCAGATTTAATCTAAAAAACAAAGGAGTTTACAAAAGAAACAAACCTTAGTTGTATCTATACAGTTAACTACAACTAATTTAAATTGTAGTTTCTCTCTCTCTCTCTCTCTCTCTCTCTTTTATAAACTTTGTTAATAAAACATAATTTTATTTCAAATGGAGACAAGTGCAGGCTTGAGGTGGTAGAGACAGGGAGCCCTGGAACTGGGACAGCTGGGACAGCAACTCAGGGAACACGCTGACCGTGACAAAGGTCTATAAAAGAAGGAGGCTGTGATTAGACCCTCTGGGATCTGGCCGGCCCAAGAGAGAAAGCTCTAGGGTGGTACTAGATATGAATGGTTAGGGACCTGAGCCCTGTGACCACACAGCCAAGAGAGGGAACTCTGAGGTGGCAACTTAAGGACCATTAAACCGTGACAAAGTACTCTGATGTTACCTCAGATGTTCAAATATAGTTGGGCACTGGCTAGTTTCTTTGGGACCACAGCTCTGTGACCAAAGGGCTAAAAGAGTTGGGGCTTTGGGGATGGTGCAGTCGAGATGGGATGTCAACACTCCAAATAAGTGTAGTAGGTGCTGGAGTCTGGAGAATGTTGATGCTCCAATCAGATGCAGAGCTACTCTATCTACATCACAGCCATATCACCCTGCAGCCCAAGACCGGTTGCCCATGGAAGCTAAGCAGGGCTGAACCTGGTCAGTACCTGGATGGGAGACCTCCTGGGAAAACTAGGTTGCTGTTGGAAGAGGTGTTAGTGAGGTCAGCAGGGGCTGCTCACCCTGCAGTCTGTGTGGGTCCTAACGCCCCAGTATAGTGACGGGGACACTATACTGTAAAAAAGCACCGTCTTTCGGATGAGATGTTAAACAGAGGTCCTGACTCTCTGTGGTCATTAAAAATCCCATGACACTCATCGTAAAGAGTAGGGGTATAACCCTGGTGTCCTGGCCAAATTCCCTCCTCTGGCCCTTGTCAATCATGGCTTCCCAATAATCCCCATCCACTTGATTGGCTCTATCTCTCTCTCCTCTCCCTGTAGCTGGTTTGTGGTGAGCGCACTGGCGCTGTTGTCCTGTGGCTGCCGTCGCATCATCCAAGTGGATGCTGCACACTGGTGGTGGTTGAGAAGAGACCCCCCACATGATTGTAAAGCGCTTTGGGTGTATTGCAATACACATTAAAGTGCTATATAAAATGCCTCATTCATTCATTCATTCAGAGCAGACTGGAACGAGAAGGACTTCTGCGCTCCAGTCAGATGCAGAGCTGACAAGAGAGAGGAGGATGTTGGCACTCCAGTCTGGCACAGAGTGGACCAAATTTTAGCACTCCAATCAAATGGGGAGCTAACAGGATTTGGAAGGGCTTCGCTGCTCCAATCATGCTTAGAGCAGACTGGAGCAGGGAGGATGTTGGCTCACCATTCAGATGCAGATTGTTCTGAAGTTGGGAGGATGCTGTTGCTCCAATCATGTTCAGAGCAGACTGGAACACATTATCATCATGGAGGACATTATCATCATCCTCAGGCTGGCCAATGGGGAGATCTTTACGATCACTGGTATGAAGATCTGCCACCTCTTTGATGAGAAAAGACCCTCCTCCAAAACCTTTTCTACTAACTGGATGTGGATTGTTTTTTCACTTTACTAGTGGAAGATAGTGGTGGTGTACCATGATGGTATTTGTACACACTGTGACTGACAGATTTGACTGTGTGTTTCTATGCTAACTTTGGGTTATGCTAATGCTAATGTCAGTACCCCATTAGCCCGTTCCACTGTGTGGGCGTGACCTTCTCTTAGTGCTAATTCAGTGTGTGTTACCGTACTTTAAAAGGAGCGGAGAGCGATTCTTGAAGTTTGTGAGAAAAAAGATGTATTTCTTGGACTGCTGTCTTGAACTTGAACTCGTCTTTACAATTATCCTTATCCTTACAATTTCTTACTACTTTATATGGGGTAAAATAAAACTTGACTTTCTCGAGTTAAACTTTATAAAAGTTCTGCCTCTCAATTGAAACCCAAACATTCCAAAAAGTTCCTCCACCTTGTAAAAGCAACGCCAGTGTTTACCCTCGTTTTACCCAGTGGTCACGTATTTTGGCTTGCACCTCTATAATCAAATCTGAATTTCTTTTACTCGCTAGCCCTGCTAAACACCCTCTGGCTCAGCCTGCTAAAGTAGCCACTCCCCAAACTCTTGCTATTTGTTGAGCTGGAATGATTGACGGAACTGAGCGGACCACTATAAGTAAGTAAGGTACGAGAGGCCATGCTGTATTGTGAATAAGTCATGGCTGAGGGGACTTATTCACAATACAGCAGGTTCAACCTCTGCGAACCTGAGGTGAAGTGAATTTAGTGTCCAAATACAGTGCTATTTTTGTAGCTTATGATTTTTAGTTGATCTCACCCTCAGACACTCATGTGCTATTACTGACAATTAGTTAAAAAAGATCATTTTTATACATAATGAAATGAAATTCACTGCTGTGTGCTATTTTTTTTTATAGCTTATGAGATTTTCCGCCACTGTATCTATCTATGTTACCTCATTTCTTATTAAGCTGACAATTAATTAAAAATAAAAAAAACCCCTGATAATTAAAGTGCCTGACTTAGATAAAGAAAAAAGTAAATAAACATAAGGCATATGTGACCCTGGACGACAAAACCAGTCATAAGTGTCAATTATTTTAAATTAAGAATAAATATGCTTTCTATTGATGTATGGTTTGTTAGGATCGGACAATATTTGTTCGAGATACAACTATTTGAAAATCTTGAATCTGAGGGTGCAATAAAAAAATGATATTTTTTTAATTAATTTTTTTTTTTTTTCAAGAATTTTTTTACCCATTCTCAGTGGGAAAGTGCCCAAGAATCATTGCTCAAAAAAAGTTGCCCGGCAAACTGCTCAAAAAGTTGCCCCGTGTATCATCAGCTTTAGACTCCCAAAGGTCAGATTTATAGTGACACTGAGATTCTGAGCAAATGGTTCATCAGAGATTCCTTTAATGTTAGTCTTATCTTCAATACAAATGCATACACATCAATTTCAGCTAAAATCACATAGAATTACTATTGCAATAAACATCACAATACGAAAAAAAATGCTGGTCTTCAAGCAGGGAAGAGGTACATTCACCCTACACACACACGCAAACACACAAACACACAAACACACACACACACACACATAGATCTCCAACATTCACACAGGAATAGATAAAAATGGAAATTCACATGACTATACAACACTAATATAATGTGCTTGTGAAAGCTTGCATTCAAGGACTGTGGTGATGTCTTGGTGACAGGAGAGTGGTTTGTTCTATTTTTTTTATTTTTGTTTTTACTAAAAGCACAAATACCTATACAAACAAGCCAGCATTACTCAGTATAAATATTCTTCATCCAAAATCAGTGCAGCACCTTCTTCATCTGTTTTTCAGGCTTTATCCGGTCTATTTAACACCTGGTCGAAATTACGCATGGGCTTTCTGTCAAAAAGCCCATTAAATCTTTGCAGTATTCAAAGAATGTTCTTTTTTGTTAATGTTTTATTTTGTTACCTTGTACCTCAAAGGTCCAGCTGTGAAGTACAGGTCAATGATTCTTTTTTTTATTTTATTTTTTTTGTTCTTTAATAATTTTAGAGATATAAAATGGAGTAAAACATTCTTTGACAAGTGGTTCAGTTTTCTTTTGTGGTGTTTTCCTTTTTGAAAAAGTCTTTCGGTGAACTTGATCTATTGGATTCCCCTGAACAGACACATGGCGAACACCATTGCAAAAAGCTGTTGAGAAAAGAAACAAACATTTTATATAGATCCATATGAAAGTAAACAAACAACTACGAATCATTCAAATAGTTTTACTTGATTAAGTTAAGTGCCCCTCACTTGATAAAAAAAGCTAAATTGAAACTGTTCTGTTAATCAATTTAAAGGGACAGTTCAAAATTATGGTAGAACCACTGATGTCACATGGACTATTTTAATGATTTCCTTGCTACTTTTCTGGGCCTTGAACGTGGTAGCTGCATTGCTGTCTAAGGAGGGTCAGAAAGCCCTTGGATTTCATCAAAAATATCTTAATTTGTGTTCTGAAGGTCTTACGGGTTTGGAACGACATGAGGGTGAGTAATTAATGACAGAATTTTCATTTTTGAGTGAATTATCCCATTAATTTGTATTGTTTAGCATGATGATTCTCAGAAGTCACTCACTTCTGTTGTCTGCCTCCAGCACATTACCACATGAGGGCAGCAGTGATTCAGTTTACAGGACTGTCTCTCAATCTCGTGTGTCTGTGGCCATTCTCTCAAGATCTGTCCTATCTTCAACAGTTTTAAACAATTCTCTGAGATAAAGTCAATGGAACAGGCATTATGAAATGCCATACCTCAATTGTGAGTACAACAATAGCCAGGGCACCAGCAACATAGATGTACATCTCAAAGTAGTCCACAACCGCTGAATAGCAGCCCTGCAGATCCAAACAGAAAGAAAAACATTTTTATTTGTACAATTTTGTGAAATAATGCCATTATATAGACACCTATACATGTTGTCTCTAAATCTCAAAGAAGTGCATACAGCTTGTGCACTATATTCTGCTGTGACCAGTTCATTGAATTCGAACGAGTGAATGAATCATTGCTTTGATCTCTACCATTAGTTTTTTTTGTTTGTTCATTTCAATTTTTCAGACTTCTCACTAGCAACAACTGATCATATTTTCATTTATACTTTCAAACAATTGCTTACTCTCGCTTAGAACAAAACCAACCAATATTTCAATCTCTTAATAGAACAATACAATCTCATTTTCATTCCTGTCAAAAATTAAATATAGTGCCATCTTGACTACAGTTACATCTAAATCCAGAGGATCGCTAAGACATTAGACATACAAGTATGACTTTTGTTACAGCTGCTTTGAAAAAAATGTGACTTTTGAACTGTACCGGACAATTTGATCAAGAATCAAACTGATTCGTGAACAATGATTAAAAAACGAGCCTTTTCTTCACACAAAACTATCAAATGACTCCAGATGACTTCGAATACAGCACACAAGTCATATGGACTATTTTATAGTGTTTTTCTTTCATAATTATGATGTTAAACAGCTGTGAAGTGTGTAAACATTTTTCAAAATGACAAATTTTCTATTTTACAGATACACTTGTAAGGGTTTGGAACTACATGATGGTGAATCAATTTGTAACATTTTAATACAAGTATGCTGCATGACTAGAAGACATCTGTCTAAAAACCCATGCGGACCCTTACTTAAGTTTTACTGCCCCTGCTCGCTTTCACAGAAACTCTCACACGCGCTCACATTCCCCAGACACTGAGAACATGGAAAAGCACTAGTCAGCATTGGGAGAGCTGAAGCTGAGTGGTAACCCTATTCCTCTTTTCCTGTTTTTCTGCTCTAGTTAAATCTGAGCAATGAGCTTTTGAGCAGGCAGAGGGGATGTGACGTATACAGAAGTACGAGAGCCCACCTTGTTGTTCCGGTACAGCATGCTGCCTGACAGGCATTCCTCCCTGTTACTGAAGCCTGCTTCTCCAAGATGACTATTCCTACGGCAGCAGGCCTCAGGCACCACTTCACCAGGGTTTATAAACCTGAAGATGCTTTCCTCAAAGTCTTCTGGACTGTTCACTCCACAGCAGTCAAACTAGAGGGACGCAGAGACAGGCAAATATTAGTTAAAATGAGCTCATTTTTGAACTTAGAGGTATTGATGGGTCAAATAAGTTTGGTAAACATTGATTCACAGTAGTTGATGTTTGAGGAACAAACAAGACCTACTGTGTTCATAATGGCGTTCCACGTTGATGTGAAGACATCAGTGTTGTTGTAGCCTTGGTAGTGCCTCTTCAGTTCCTTAGTGAAGTATTCTCTGGTCAGCTGTACACGAACACACACACAAATGAAAATATTAGAGATATTAGCAGCACACCAACACTGAAAACGTGAAGCTGCCTCAACATGTTGGACATGGCCACTCACATGCTCCCGGAAGATGAAGGCGAGAATGGCTGCCGCCAGCTCTGCCAGGAATATAATGAGGATCAGCATGAAGAACTGCAGAGAGAAAAGGATTTTTGTCACATAGTCTGTGTTTGGGTCAGACAACTGTATTTACTAACAGACTAAATCCTGTCTATATATAACTACTATGAAACAGGACTGTATTTTGCTACACTCTTACAAATAGTGGTTACCTAAATGGGTTTGCACAACAATGCCATAAAAGAATCATTCTGGGTTCCCCAAAGAACCTTTCAGTTCTTTTCTTAGTGTGAGAAACATTTGAATAATTTAAAGAATCTTCTGTCCAATGGAAAGGTTTTCAAGGTTCTTTATGGAACCATAGATGTCATAGATGTATGTAAACCTATGTGTCTGCACTCAGTATGTGACTCACAAAAAGCAGCAAACACTTGTTTTCTCGTATGGCTCCGCAGCAGCCCAGGAAGCCCAGCAGGAAAAGCATGCCCCCCATGGCCAGGATGATGTAGACGCCCGTGAAGAGAAGGGGGTTGGCTGCCACTATCTCCCTAAAACCAGTGGGGTCCACCACCACCCACACCCCAACACCAAGGAGGAAGGAGCCACCCAGCTGAGGAGATGGAGAGAGAAAAAACATTTCAGATTACTACATTATGTTTGTTCACTTTTTTACATAAAGCAAAAAAGAAATCAATTTCTTCTCATTTGATTAATTTATTTTTTTGATTAAAATTAATTTATTTAAACTTACTTAATACAGTGTCTACAGTAAAATTAGGGAGGTTTACCTAGGGTAGATAAAGGGGCTATAGTGATTTTCACTATGTGCAAATAGTTTTGAGGAGCAACATTTAAAGGCATAGTTCACCCAAAAATGAAAACCCTCATGTCGTTCTAAACCTATATGACTTTTCTCCGAGGAACATATTATGAAAAATGTCTCAAAATGCCTTTTTGTCCATACAATGGAAGTCAATTGTAATTTGTAACCACAACTGTTTGGTTACCAACATTGTTCAAAATATCTTGATGAAATGATGAATTTTAGGTGAACTATCCCTTGAATGATTCTGAAATATTGGTCCAGGCATAAAAATCTCAAAAGAATTTTCATTGTGATTGGAGCAGTTATTATGGGGCCACTTCACACACCCTTCACAGCATCCAAAATTATTTCCTACCAATTACAGAAAAAAAATAAATAAATAAAATAAATAAAAAATAAAAAATAATATATAACAGTTCAGCCATTCTGCACCTTTTCCATTTCCTAGCCAACCATTTTGGTTTCGTTTTTGGCAACCGTAGGTCTTTTAATGAGGGCTTAAGACTCTTCAACAAAGGAACATTTTTGCTTTTATGGAAAATATATTTTTACTTAATCAACAGTAACTGAAAAGCCTTGAAAAAGGCTGAAAATCAGAAAGTCTAAAAAAAAGATCTAATTTCACGGATTTTCAGTAGCAACTTTAATTTTCACAGTATCCATATTATTATTTTTTAGTGGAATTTAAGGTTTTATGATAAAAAAGGTCCATTTGCTCCTTGTTATAATCATATTCTCATACCATAGTATTTACATGATTACACATCAGATAATACCATTGGTATTTTATCCATTCTTTCAGATAAAGAATTCTAATAATGGCACAAAATTACATTCTTACATTCAAGACACATTCTATGAAAGCAATATGCAGTAATATCCACTTAACATCCTCTAATAAAATAACACTTTTTAACTTGAAATAAAAAAAGATAATGATTGCTGATTATTTTGCAAGTGCAGGATTATTGATTGTGATAAATATGAAAAATGATCATGCACCACAAACTGCTGAGTTGTATGCAAATTACTTGGTAAAGTGAACACAAAGGTTAACGTGCTACCGAGCAGAGAGAGAATACTAATAGGTTCGACTGCTGAAAAATAAATCATTTTTGAGTAAACGGCTACTGAAAGTGAACGCTTCCAGAGAGGAGGGGGAAGGTGAATGGATAGAGGAGCTTGAGGAGTTTTAACAGGCGAGTCAAAGACAGTCGAGTGGGGGCTGGGAAACGCTGCTGTTTCTTTTGCAGCTTCCCACAATCCTCTACCTGTCAAAGGGATACCCTTCCTCCATACCATCGTTCATAGACACACACACACACACACACACACGCACATGAAGGTTTGAGCAGACACCATACTGGTGATTAAGCAGCTCAAGAAGCGTGTGTGTGTGTGTATGGGTTTGTGTGGTGGGTTTTGAGATAAGAGCCTCGCACAAAAACATGTTCCTCAGTCTCTCTCTCCTGTGAGCCAAACCTGGGATTCTTTTCATGGATGGCATTAGCAATGTGTCTGTCAAGCGGAGTCCTGTCACAACAGCTATTTTTGTCATAACCAGATTCCATAAACAGCTTGACTGTATCACTAAATTGGTGTTTTAATAGTTTTTAGGGTTGAATAAATATGAGCAGCTGTTTTCGGCTTATTAAATGGATTTCAGAGAATTACATTATCTTTTTTTTGAACAAAAAACAAGCTATTTTATTGTTAGCGTTGCACTCACGTGTGTACATCACATTATTCTCGCTGTTGGGAGATAATTAATTCAGTCAAACCAAATGAGTCCAAATCTTTCTATGTCTATGCCAGTCCCACAGTGGCCATTTATGTTGTCAACCTAGATAGATGATCAAAGCAGCACTTTCTGTCTCTTCCCTCCTTCTCTCCCTGTACCTTCCCCTCTCTTGCTTTGAAATGCTTAAACAAGTTGTTCTGCTACAAATCTGTGAATCTTAACAGTCTACATCAGGGGTCACCACACTCGGTCCTGGAGGGCCGGTGTCCTGCAGAGTTTAGCTCCAACTTGCCTCAACACACCTGCCTTGAAGTTTCAAGTATACCAAGCAAGACCTTGATTAGCTGATTAGACCTTGTGTTTGATTAGGGTTGGCGATAAACTCTGCAGGACACCGGCCCTTCAGGAACAAGTTTGGTGACCCCTGGTCTACAGGCTGAATTTTGGGGGAAATATAAAGTCAAAGAATATCTTTCTAAAAATTAGTACACTTTAGCATACTTTTAAAAAGAGTACTTACTTATTATAAAAAATAATATACTTTAGAAGAATATACTTGAAGGGATAGTTCACCCAAAAATGAAAATTCTGTCATTAATTACTCACCCTCATGTCGCTCCAAACCCGTAAGACCTTCGTTCATCTTCAGAACACAAATTAAGATATTGTTGATGACATCTGAGAGCTCTCTGACCCTGCATAGACAGGAATGCAACTGCAATGTTCCCAGTCCCAGAAACGGACATCGGTAAAATAATCCATGTGATATCAGTGGATCAATTCAATTTTGCGAAGCTACAAGAATTATTTTTGTGCGCAAAGAAAACAAAAATAACAATTTATTCAACAATTCTTCTCCCTGAGTTACCGTCTTCTGCCATTATTGAGAGTACCACGACGCATGTGCGCGTTTTCCCCAGAAAGTAATCAGCATTGATTACGTTCAGGAGAAATTGCACGCATGCTGAATGTAAACAATGCTGATTACGTCAGCACGCGCATGCGTTGTTTACATGAGGCGGAAGCAAGCGCATGTGTCATGATACTCTCTCCATAATGGCGGCGCACCGCTGGATGAGGAGGAGAAGAATTGTTAAATAAAATCTTCTTTTTTTTTTTCTTCAAACACAAAAAGTATTCTCGTAGCTTCATAAAATTACAGTTGAAGCCCTGCTGTCACATGGACTATTTTACTGATGTCCTTGCTATGTTTCTGGACTTTGATCGTGGATTGTAACCTTGCTGTCTATGCAGGGTCTGAGAGCTCTCGGATTTTATAAAAAATGTCTTAATTTGTGTTCTGAAGATGAACAAAGGTCTTACGGGTTTGGAACAACATGAGGGTGAGTAATTAATAACAGAATTCTCATTTTTCGTGAACTTTAGGTTTAATTAAAAAATATTGATTTCTATTTTTTTTTAAGTATTATTTACTTAACAAAAGAATAAATTTCTTTCAAAAAATGATGAGGTCAAAGGTCAAATATCAGCTAGTCTCAGGCAGTCTAAGGTAATTTACTTGGTGGCCATCTTGGTAGCACTCAAAATCAGTTACTGGTCCAGCTAATGCACATTCTAGAGTAAACAAACTCTATCAAATAGGTGACTAGTTGTTATAAATGAAAGGCAGAACTTATATTCCTTTAATCGCCACATTATAACCGTTGCAGTTTCTCACATTCATTTCTCTAATGGCGCTTTTCCACTGCATGATACGGCACGGTACGGTTCAGTACGGCTCACTTTTGGGGGGTTTTCCACTGGGTACAGTACCTGCCTGGTACCTGGTACTTTTTTTAGTACCACCTCGACCGAACCATACCGTTACCAAAACGTGACATGTAAACTCTGCTGATCACTGATTGGCCGGAGAAAATCGTCACTGCCTGCGTCATTGAACTTGCGGCACGAGACACAACAGACCCGCTAGATTTAAATCAGCGAAGGGTCGAACGCAACTGTTTTGAATGAGTGCACCTTTCTTTTAACAACCAAAAAATGGCTGTTTCATTGTCTGTTGAGGAAGTACAGACGTTCCTCTCGTTCATAGCCGAGGAGCGGATCCAGCGAGAGCTTGATGGAGCGACGCGGAATTAAAACGTTTTTCAGGAGTCATGGCAGTAGAGGCAGTGCAACTATAACAACATGTAAATAATCCCGCCCACTCTAAAGCGGTACTAAACTGCAGTGGAAACTCAAACCGAGCCGAACTGAGCCGGGCCGTGCCGTTCTGAACCGTGCCGAGCCGAGTCGTACCACGCAGTGGAAAAGTGCCATATGAGTAGTCCATATCTTTCCCTTTGAACTCCTCTACTACTCTGCTAGAGCAAAGTGTATGTCAACGTCAGACACATAAATACTCACAAAGATAAGGAAGTTGAAGACAAACATGAGGTACTTGATGCAGCTGAGGCAGTCTCCTTCCATGCTCGTCCCCCTCGCTGAAGCCTCCCCGAGCCCCTTGGAAGAAAAACAAACATAGCGTCATCTCTGAACTTAATCAGAAACACTCACAATCGAGCCTTTCATCTACATATTGACACTCGGCACAAAAACATTTGTACTAAAGCGCTGTATAAAAACTTAAAAGGTTCACGCAGTTTGTAGGACACTGAACGAAGTAATGCTAGCATCAAAAAAGGCTTTTCAGCAAAATCCTGTATTCAAAGTGCATTCAAACAAGGTGAATTCAGGGTTCCCATGTGCATACTAAAACGGCCATACTATTTTTTTTTAAAGGCACAGCCTCCCTTTTAGTGTAATTAATGATGAGAGGCTCTTGTGTTTCAGCAGACCATCTCTCTACCTGAAAAAGCACTCTCTGGGATGAAGGCCTATTACAGCGCCACTTTCCTTAAATGAAATGGGGCCTTTTTCATTAGTTCTAGGCGAGTGCTAACAGCCAGCACTGGCAGAGCTACCCTACCATTACTCAGACAGCACACAGAGGGTGTATTACATGAGGGTGTCATCCTTAAATACATGTTTGAGTGCAACCTTATCTCCCTGTGCAGTGCTAATACCACAAGTCTTGCTGCAAACAACAATACATGATGGATCGCAAGCATTATTAACAGATATAGTAATCATAGCAGTGAGAACTCTGTGGAAGAGAGAGGCCAGGGAAAATCACTTGTGTGTTGACTTGGAGCCAGAAATAGAATGTGGCTTGATGACAAGCACACTAACCATGACCTTTCTTTTTGCTTTTTCCCCCTTCCTCCTTGTTTTCTTGTCAGATGCAATCCCATTATGCTCTGGCGGAACTTTCTCAAAAGAGGTTTTTGGCTCACCCTGTATCACCCAATGTGGTTTCCTAGAGCTCTATAGATCTTTATTGAGGAGATGAGTCTATATCGGCCAAAAATGGAATCATCTACATCAGGGGTTTCAAACTGGACTGGAGGTCCAGGGGAAATTTGAGAGGTGAGAGTGAGAGTGAGAAAGAGAGATAAAAGGGATTTATACTGTACATGCTTGTATGTATGTATGTGTATCTCTATGTCCATGTATATTTACATTATTTAAAAATAGATATTTTTAGAGTTGTCAATGTTAACTTTAACTTCATACATTAATTAAATGGAGTGTCTATTTACACTTATACATTTACACAAATAGCCCGCCTTGTTGGCAGAGGCTATTTACACTAACTTCACCCAACAACGTGTGATTGGGATAGTCAACATTATAAAAAAAAACAGTCAACATTATGTCAACAAATAGTCAACATTACGATCAACCCGGGTTCGAACCCGCCTTTTGCCAAACTTTTTTTTCTCCCTTTTCAAATCTCATATCACATCATAAAAAGGCATTTATTTTCAATAAAAATTAAGGAAATAACCAAAAAAGTTGAAAATAAAGTATTGGGTTGGGTTAGGGAGGGCTTTATTGTACCAACAAGGTGGCATCCCTTTAATAATTTGAATTAAAATTATAATTTACACTCAATACGTTACTATTGCATATGGTTTTATAATGTAATGCAATACTGAAGTGCAGATAATTTCCACTATTTGCAACAAGTAGTATAAATAACAGAAAATCCTGCTATTTTAACAGTGTAAATAGAATCCATTGCTATTTGCTCTTAGTGTAAATAGCCGCTATCTATCGCTATTTACACTGTGTAAATAGCCTCTATCGCTAGTGTAAATAGCCTCTATCTGCCTTAATTAAATATGTTCAAAAACAATACAAACAATTTTAAAGGTGACATATCATGAAAATCTGACGTTTTCCATGTTCAAGTGCTATAATCGGATCCCCGGTGCATCTAACAAACCAGAAAACGTGAAAAAGAACAACCCAGTAAATTTTTTTGTAAGCACTTCTCTGCAAGTTAGTGAAAAACGAGCCACTCAGATTTTGCTCCCCCCGTGACGTAGAAAATGGATATTATTATAATATTACCACCCCTTAATCAGTCAGTTTCCACCCATGAAATAATTTTTTTGCAAGCGACATTGGTGTACCAATCATCTTTGGCTGCACCGACGACCACAGAACACTATTTAGAGTATAAATTAAGTATAAATAGGTCTTTTAAGATTTATTTTTACCAATTTAGACACATAGCACAACGGCGCTGTATGTCAGCGTGCTGCGCACAAGGCTATAGGAGCTAATATAAATAGTCTTTAAACAATAAAAAAAACCAAAATAGCTGCCATTTTGGGTACCTCATAAGGGAATCATCATATTTTGGGGTCTTTATCAAATATATTGAAAAGTTCTGATCTGGCAAACCTTGTTGCTCTTATACAGAATAATGATTTTGGGAAATAATGATGATCTTACAATCCTTCACTGCCCAAAGAAATAGACAGAGAGGCAGCCTGTGTTTAATGGATCCTTTCAATTAAACGGAGGGCCCTAGTATCAAAAGTGTTGGCAAAGTGCTTATAGCACCCTCAGGGCAATTAGTGTTTTAATTACCCTCATTCTTAACAAAGGCCAAACCAGGGGGTTTTAATTAGGGTTGCATAGATTAAAGCTTTCATTAGCAGCATCTGATGACCTCTCTTGTATAATTCGATATGTTCTTTGCAGGTCGGCAAAGCCATTTGCACCTGGATGTGGGAGCGTGGGCCGAGACCGTCATAAAAGCTTTTAAAAAGTGGGCCTGAAAAATTTGGATCCACATCTGAGAAGGCATTTCTCTGTTTTTTTGTAAAAACTTCAGCATGATGCTTAGCTTGCTGAGTGCAGGAGACCAACACACACTCCCAGTTGGAGTGCACTGGTGTAAAGCATCTTGGATCCCAGTATAAATCAAACTGCCTGCGGATCGGAGCTGGCTCTGGAGAAAGTGCAGAATAAACAGGGTATTTTTCCCAAGACTCCCACAGCACTGCAGTCATCATCAATCAAACACACATAGCTACATATAACAGGAAGGTCTGCCGTGAAACTACATGCTCGTTGCAGCACATTTACGCAGTCCAAAGAGCTTCAGCAAATCCAAAAGCATGATCAAGACTGATTTGTGTTCAGCTCATTATTCCAAAGCCTGGGGTCTCTGATTATGAGACCAAAAGCACAGTGTGTTTTTTTACTTCTAAGAATTGTCTTTGTAGTCTCGTACACAATGAAAACAGCAACACATTCATCAAAAGTGCAGAAATATCTGAAGCACAGCAAAAGTGAGGCCAGATCAACAGCATGTGTGAATATGAAAGAGACTCCTGCTTGTTCTCTCACAGACATTAGCTGACACGAACACAGGCAGCACCCACAGAAAGAAACAAACACACCCTACCCCCACTGTCAAATAAAACTAAACCCATACAACACTCTTCATGTGATACATTCACTGCTATAACATCACAAAATCTTCTATTTTGGTTTTACTGACCTACAATCTAGAGGAAAAGTAATATTTCTTTGTTAGCATAATTAATTTTTCCGACTGTGAAAAACCGCAGACAATTTAACAGCAAAAATGCAGATAAGAACCTTACATTTGGATGGGAATCATTTTCATAAATGTGTTTTAGATTCACAACTTCAATAATGATCCCTTCACTGCAGGGTTTCTATCCAGGAAATGTGGTAGTTGCTGTAATGATTCACAAGTAGAGGTCAGTTGTACGGCGCTCATTAGTGCAATTGTTTTTCGTCCACGTAAACTTTGCATTTCTGCAATACAGAGATTGAATGCTTATGCAAATCAGTTTTCATGTGGTAACAATGTGGGGTTTTTTTTCATTCTGTGTAAACTTCGCACTCCTTCAACAGAGAGATTGAATACTTATGCAAATCACACCTTCTCTTTCTGCTAAGAATATTTTCTGAAATAAAACAATGGCATTTTTACAATAATTTTGAGTCTAATACTTGAATATCTATGCAATATATGCACTTTTCCTGTATTGATTGAAACACTGGAAGAGGCGTGCTATTATTTTCCTACACAGTTATAATTCTTTGCCTGTTTTGGTGGACTGTTTTTGTGCTGAAGCAGGTTATTAGAAGGAGGGGTAGCTCAACTCTAATAAAATACAAAATAATATTACTGTATATGAATAATAGTCTTTAAATGTTTCAATTTTTTTTTTTTTTTTTTTAAATCAGATCAAATCATTTTGGAAAGTTCTGATATTACAATAGAACAACACCTGTAAACTATAAAATGACCAAAAAAACTTTATAGTTCTAATAATGTAGTTGTAACAAAAGCATTGCTTTAGAAAATCATAAACCTCACATTTCAGCCTTTAAACCATTTTTAAGACAAGAGACAAGGGAAAAGACAAAATTATAAATTATTATGTATTTTATATTTCAAACGGAAGATGGGCAAAATGAAAATGCAAATTCACTTTCTGACAGTAGGGTGCATTTGCCCCCAAAATACACACACAAATAAAAACCTCCTTGGAATTTTTATGTATTTTATGAATGGCCTATTTCAATGTCAGAATGGTGAATTTGTAAATATGCATTGGCCAGTAAGTAATCACCCTAGAAACTAGAAACCACGAGAATGCCTTCGCAACCATACCTCAGTTTTACAAAGGCAATTACCACTCACATATCCCTCAGAAAATGAAAAAAAAAAATCAAGTGAGCAAGTGCTTGAAATAGGCCATTCATAAAAATCAAGTGCGCAAGCTAAAAGTCACTTATCCTCCCTGAGGTCTTCCTTTAGAAAACCACACTTTTTTAAACAAATAGGTTGAAGAGACTCTCCTTGAAGTTGACACTTTTAACATGATTAATCCACTGTCTGGTTTAGTCATTCTTACCCTACTAACTGGGACAAGATCATTAGCTGAAGGACAAGGACACTGTGTGCTGGTCAGCTCTCCCCCATCAGCCATGAGCTTGCATACATAAAAAGCAATATAGCATGAAACACAGGATTCACAAGAGCACTGAACTTCTTCACCCTCAGTGAATCAGATGACTCCTAATTGTTCTTTTCAATGCACAGCTTGAGCAGCTAGTCTGTGTGAGTGTGTAGATCAATAGTGCCCCGTTCAAGAAAATTCAGCAAATCTAATTTTCTGTGTATACATTTTTATAATACATGTGAAACTGGAAAACATTCTAGCTGTGTTAGGGGAAGGGGTACGACAGCATGGTCTACCCAGCAGGCATATATAGTCCCTTAATGAACCTCCAATTAGGGCAGAATAAGTCACATGGTTCTCAGCTTTGAAGTCTGCATAAGTTAAAGCAGTTACAGCATGTTCATAAAGAGGGCAGGTACCTCACATGTATCAGGGAACATAATAATGACTAACTGCCATATTTGGCTGTATAATTAATGAAAACTTCAGTCTATAATGAGCCTAAAGCTTTTAGTGGTTCATCAGTGATCATTTGGCTAAGACAAGTGATAAAAACCGATGGATTTCTTGTCCTTTGAAGGAGAATTTAAACGTTGAATTGGACACAAAAGGCCTGCAGTGCCAAAGCTCATTCATTAGACCAGCTGACTCAAGAACAATGACCTGATTTAGATATTTAGAAAAAGCCTCCAGTGAAACCAGAAATATGACTTGATGTTATTCAGACAAAAAAAGGGGTGATTGTGAATATAATGTTGCTTTTATACAAAAATTCAATGAACAAGACGTTTATATTGTGCAACTTACATTTTAAGCACAATATTGCTGGTTACTTAGACTGTTTTTGCTCAGCCAATGCAAATGGAGCCAAACAAAGCACCTCCGAGCAACGCAGTCACTGAATGAATAGGCATTTATGAATGAATTGGTCGAATGAATGATTCAATGACCAAGGCTGCATCCGAAAGCGTATACTATACGAGTAGGTACTTCCTTTGAATAAGTACTTCACGACCATTTAAAAAGTATGTTCTATTTAGTATGAATGTAATTCAGCAGTAGTTATTTTGTTTCACTACCATTCACAAATCCTCTGTGACCTCATGGAATAATAAAGCATATAAGCACTGTATACGCACTTCAGAATCTCGGCAGAAGCAGTGGTTCATCTGGGTACTTTTGCCTACGTTTCATTCCCCTGTTGAAAAAAACAAAAAAAAAACAGCATATGCTGGTTAGGCATGTTTTGAAGCATGGCAGCTGGTTTGAAGTGGTTTAAGCTGGTCCTGAGCTGGTTATAAACTAGTTTAAGCTGGTCATGTGCTGGTCCTGGTCCTAAGCAACTAGCTCCTGCTCAGGACCAGCTCATAACCAGCTTATAACCAGCTCAGGACCAACTTAAACCAGCTGCCATGTGCTGTTTTTTTAGGATCCAGAATACTGCATTGTTTTTGAACAAATCGGTTGAATGAATGAATCAATGACTCACTCATAAAGACAGTCCCTTGATTAGATCCTGAGTATGTCAGCATTTTTGACTGAACTAGTTGGCTGAAGGAATGATTCAATGACTCACTAATAAAGATTTGTTTAATTCCTTAATGAATCAGCTTTTTTGAACAAATCAGTTGAATGTTTGACTCAAGCAACTTTCTCATAAACACAATCACTCGTCAACTACTGTCACATTGAAGAGATATTCAGAAAGAGTCACTGAAAAATCCCTGCCACTAGACTGGAACATGCAAACACATACAAATGTGAACAGTCCCAGTGCTGTTGGACTGATTCACTACTGTTGTTTAACTAGAATAATTAGCATTCAAGTGAACTACATTTACAATCGCACTTGGTTATTGAACATCTGATGTGAGATTGTGTGTAATAAGCTTTCTGAAATGTTCTGTAGTGAGAAATAGAGTTCATTACAGAGATCATTGTTAAGATGCAGGTGCAGGTTTCAGATGAATAAAGCCACTTCATCTCTGTCAGTAGGTCAATGAATGCCGCATTTACTGAGGAGAGAAACCCAGTGGACTTGGGGAAATGGCCAGTGCTGATGAAGTGAAGAAAATGAAAGAGGAAATCTATAGAAAATTGTCAACCTGCAACTTCCTGTATGAGTTATGACTGCCAAGCTATTCAATATAATGAATTTATAATTGAAATGCTGAATGAGGTCAATACAAAATCTAATAACTTCACACAGACATCACAACTGAGAAACATTCATTGTTGTTAGATATAAAAACACAGTTTAAATGCTTCTGCGATCCATACACTTGTATCTGCTACTCTGGTGAAGTTATCAATCCCAGATGGAGAAGATCACTAGCTCAGCAAGATCGATAAGACATTGATTGGTTGAAGTCTTTCTCTTTTGTCTTCACAACCTCTTTCTGTCTTTCAACAGTGTGGATTTCTCGTCCCACAGTTAGTGTGATCGCATAAACACTAGTTCATTAGTACAATAGGGATTTCCCATGGCACTGGACTTTCCCTTTTTATTAAATTAAACCTTAAGTCATTTGTACCGTGTAATTGGTTATTTAGGCAACACTTTCTTAGCATTTCTCTAAATTATTAAATCCGCCAAGTGACGTACTTATAAAACAATTTTGTGTTCTTACACATGTTACCCTTTAAGGATAACGCAATATTTTTGGTCTTGAAAAAGCAGTTGCACAATCATTTGCTTGGTAAATCAAAAACATCCCACGCTGCATAAGAATCTAATATAAGCTGGGGAATGAATGTCCAAAAGTGAATGAATTTCCATTTAGGGAATGTTCCCAGGAACTCTGAACCTTAAAACCCTAAAAAAAAAAAAATGGAAGAAAACATTTTCCACAATGACAATGGATCTCTGTCCTCATCAGCCGGCTAAAGATACAGCATTGATTAACAGCACAGGAAGAGAGAACTAAAACATTTCACAGACTGTTTGCGACTGTCACTTTTGACGACGTGAACGACAGAAATTGATTGCAGTGCAATATAATTTCAATTGTATGCAAATGAGCTGTGTGGGAATGCAGTGATTTGCCAAAAGATACAGCAACCAACTAAAAAATAGCTTCCAGCAACAAACAGTATGAACTTGTCGACTTGAAGCTATTTATTCGTTGTCAGTGTGAATGGGTCCTAGTTATTTAGTGTAGGTCAGTTTGTTTCCTACAAACATTTGCGGTCAAACTGACCTGACCTGACCTAAAGAGTGAAGTTTGCATTAGTGCTGAATTGTTATGTGAAGGGAGAAACACACATGGACAGTTGGAGCACAAACATTGTGTTCGGCATGTCAATGCAAAATAATCAAAAGTCCACAAGTCCTACAGGGCAAATATCCTCTTCTCACCTCTTTCCAAACATCACACAAACTCAACAACGTGAAGTTCAAACAGTCCACTCCCCCACATTTGAACTCTGAAGTTCATGTCTTACATCTTGGCTGAAAAATGTATTTTTGCCAAGAAGATAAATATGAAACCACAAAGCAAAAGGGAGGGATTTCAGCATATTTTTATGATGGCTTGGCTTCTACAGTCTAAGCTAAAACGGTGAGGGTTGGGATAGGTGGACAGCCCTTTGTTTCTTGACGGGTGTCTGGTGTATCCACTTAACAGTTCCTGTCAGAGCAAACACGGAAAGCAGCAGCCTTCTGCAGATGGAGCACAGCTTGGACTAGCGTTTGTCTAATGAGTGATCACTCACAGGCCTGTCAAACATGCCATCTGGAAGAGGACCTCCGGTCTGCTGTGAAATATGGAGTTTGTTGATGCTCCGTGTTGAATCAGTCCCTTAGTGCATATGTTTGGTGATGACAGTCGTAAACATAAATGCAGACAGAAGATGACAGTGATATAATTATTAGAAAACGCATGGGAATTTTAATCTTGGTATGCATTATGGAAAGATGCATTCCTTCAAGCAACATTACATTTCTGAAGAATTTGCTCCACAATAAACATATTAACTCAAATCATGTGCTTCTCCAGTGACAAAGAGCTCACAGAACAGACTGTTCATTTTTTCTTTTCTTCAGCCTTATGTTGAAAGATGTCCTAAATAGGAAAAAGCTCCCGGAATCTCCAGGGCACACCCATTATACAACAAAAAGGGTAAAAATGTCTTATTTGGTTTTTAATCCACTGATCCAGATCTAAGCAATGGGGGGTAAGATGTTGCCTCCACATTAAATGTTCCTCTTGATCATGCACACACACACACACACACACACACACAAACACACACAGTCATAGAACATTCAAGTTTGACATTTAATTTAAACATCATCATTTGTGAAATGTATATAATCTGAACATTTTTTTTAATTGATTAAAAAACTTTTAAGGGCTGATAATTTATTTTCTAATTAATTTATGATTCTCAGAAACCATGGTATGTATTTCTTTCTTCATAAATGATTACATACAACAAAGAAATCATGTCATAATAACAATAATGATTATAAATTAGTTATTTATAATTCCATAAAAATCTTTATCATTTGTCATAACCTATAATTATTTTAAAATATTTAGAGTTTATAGTTAATATTGCTATTGTGACATCCACATTTTGTTGTATGTCATTTTTACAAATAAGTTCATTTCAGATGTATTTATTTGACTGTTATTTGTCAATCAATATTCATATTGATGAAACTAAACAGATAAGATGAATATAAAAATAAAATTCCAAGAAAAAAATATTTTATACATAGTATAAAAATCAAATGACAGCTGGAACAGGTGGGTTATTGCCACAGGAAGTGGTTCATCTTTCCCAAATGGGGGGAAACACAATGATTTGTAACAACTATATTAGCAAATGTTTCCATTTATTTCTCTTAATAAAAAGTGGATGACGCATCATGCATGTGGAATTCATCTCTAAACATGTTACGATTTATCATTAACTCCACATTGTTCTTAAAGAGACATCCTAGCTTTCCCTTGCTTTTCACCATACATGGATCTGAGAGAATCATAAATGAAGTGGAAATGAACAGAATTAAATGTGTATTGAGCTCCTTCATTCTGAGGTACAGTATGAACGAGTCCCACATGATTAATGTGAAAATATTGATGTGAAAATTCAGAAATTACGGACGCCATTACACAGCATCAGACTCCCTGTTTGAAGTGGCCACTTGAGAGCTCCAATCTCCAGCATTGTTATAGATGGATGGCGTGGAGATGATTATTATGGAGAGTTACCATCTGTTATAAAGCGCCATCAGTTTAACTTTAGAAACTGTCTGCGGCATGACAGCTTCCACAGTAAATACAGGATGGCTGAATTTCATTTCCATCTTTGCAGATGCTTTCTTTACCAAAGCAGCCTAAAAAGGCACAAAGGGCAAAAATAAAAGTCAAACCACAAATCTTCATCAACATAGCATTTTGCTTATTTGGCATTTGAGGGTCGGCTTTAGAGGGTGAACGAAGTGGCTGATGCATCTTTGTCAGCAGGACCTTTAACTTTGAGCACCACGTATATGTATTGCTGGCATGTGTGTGGAATTTTAATGCACTTGGTTTTAATGCAAATCAGTTCCCCACAAAGAGCGGATCCCAGCCATGACAGAGAAATAATAGATGCCGCTTCAGTATAAGACAATCACCTCCCTGCTGTTGACAGTGTCACAATGGCTTTGTGCACCAACAGCCCTCCACCAGCCAAACAACACTGTCAACACAATGACTTCACTGCATTTCCACTCAGTTCATTTTTGTTTCGCATTTCCTTTTAAACGAAGCTATCTGCTGGATATGGTGCATGAAAAGTGCACTGTGTGGAAGAGGCAAAAATTGCTTGCATGGACTGGATTAATGTTGTATTGATTGGTGAATTTACAAAGCAATAAATAATGTATAGCAAAATCACTGCCCTGAATTGAGCAAATCCCATCTGCACTGGTAAAATTCAAAAGGTATTGATTGTGATTATCATAGCTGTGAAGAGAAAGACAAGGCACAAAGAGAGGACGTATGCAATGCACAATACAAGAAATGCAAAATTTGTGAATTATTATTTCAAATTTTTCCATACAATGTGACAATGTCTGTCAAACTGTAAAAAAAATAATTATATAAAGCCACCATAAAAGTGGTTTCATATGAGACTTCTGAAGTCATGTGTCACTTTTGTGTAAGAATCGAGTTGGTATTCACAGAAAATGTTCCTTTCTGCCAAAGCTCTTATGTGAATTTGCATTCAGATTAAAAAATGCACCATGTTTGACGTCCTTGACACCAAATACCATTGTGTTGTAGCTGAATGTGACAACCAAGTTTGAATATACAGAATGGAGAATGAAATCTGTGCTGCAGAGAACTGGAAATATTTTAAATTTGAGTCTTTTCTTCACACAGAACTACAGAGAGATTTCAACTTTTAAACTATTGCACGAGTTCATGAACGACATTCTTTTTGAGCATTTTTTTTTTTTCACCGAATGGCAAAGAGCAGTGTAAAGATTCTTTAAACTTCACCTTTTGTGTTAAGGTGCAGTCACATTTACTGTTATTTAATGGACTTTCAAAGGCAGAATCCAGTCATTAGGAATCCATGCGACCAGGAATTTTTCATTAGGGTGAAAGATTTCACCATGCAGATTTTGAAAACAGGTCCAAGTTGCTCACGTGAACTTCTGCCACTGACCAACAGAAAGCTGCTTGGTTTGGAAGTGAATTCATACGTCGTTACACTATTGACAATAGACAAAATTGCCTATGAAATTGTACAGAAATGTCTTGTGTAAATAATGCTAGATACTGTTTGCAGCAAGTATATGAAAAGCCCCGTTTCCACCGCAGGAACTTTCCCCAGGAACTAGGGACTTTGGGCCGGTTCTCGGTGTGTTTCCACCGCAGGAACAAGGATCTAAATAAAGTTCCGGGTACAAATTTGCCCCTCAAAAAGTGCTTCGCCGATTTCGGAGACGTGAGCTCCACGCGATCAGCGGGCGCTCAGTGCTCATGTATCCCGACCAGAGGAGCATAACCTCGGCTAATCCTTCTGACATTTGTCTCTGTAGTGGTTAAACATGAGATATAATTCACTTTGGGTAAATCTAACAGGTAATCTTAAGTCTTTATTCTATCATTCTATTAATCTATTAATATGTTAAAATGAAAATGAAAAGAGGCAATGCTGTTTGATGTGAAATTTCCTTTCATTGTAATGTAGGCTACGTTCCCTGAACTACATTTCCGCGACTATTAATATGTTTAAATGAAAACGAATAGAGGCAGTGGTGTTTGATATCATATTTCATATCATTGTAAATACAGTGAGGAAAATTCTCAGCTCGAGTCGTGCTGACTGATGTTATCAATTACACTGCTGTTTGCAGAATTACCGGACTTGCGTCCTTCCGTCCGCGTTCACACTCCCAACTCGAACCGAGGATGTAAGTCCGAAATTTGCTTATATTGAGAAACGCACGCAGACCTACGTCACCAGACTATTTGCCTAATCTTCTCGGTACTTTAGACCGCAATGGAAACGCAGACAGCAACAGGTCTGGGGTAAAAATTTTCCTGGGAAAAAAGTTCGGTGGAAAAGTGGCTTTAGATGCTCTTCAAACAAAGTATAAATGTAAGTAATATTCTCTGTGGTACTAAAGAAAAAATATCTTAGCAATAGTGGGCGGAGTTAGTGAAAATGAAAATTTAGTGAAAAATTAGTGTAAATAGACACTACATAAAAGAAAATGTAACAGTATCCATATTTAGAATGAACTTAAAACAGAATGAGGGTCAATTTCAGTTGAACTATCGCTTTAAGAACACACAGATGCTCTGTTTATGTTAATAAGCAAAAGCACCTACCATGAGTTCTTTGATGTAGTTCAGGATTCAGGTTAAAAGATGCAGCGCCTCTGCTCTCTCTTTCCGTCTGTTCTTATTAGCTGTGAAAAGAAACACAACCACAGGTCATGGCACATATTTAATCTCACCAAGCAAACAGCAAAGAAAATTCAAGTCCACAAAAGCACAATAAAACATGCAAGATGGAGGAAAAACAGCACTCCTCCACACTGAAGACTCAGAGGAAAGCTTGGCACAGGGCAGGTAGTAAGTATGAATCTTGGAGTGCGACGAGACTGAAGATTCATTATTGATGACATTCCCTGTGGTGCACTACTCTGAAACAGCATGTGCGTGAATTTTTCACTTTGCAGCTTGAATAAAGAAATGAACTGGGACAGAATGAGCATCATACTAGCTTTAATCAATCTAAACCCATGACTGAAGAAGGTGAAATATTAATGGCTGACATTACTTATCAGATCCGTTGCTTGGTTAATTGCTCTTTATTGTTCGCCGCCAAACTGATTGCATTTTGCCTGTTATGCTCGGTGCTACTAATCTTGATTAGTGTCAGAGGTAATGAATAATTTATTAGAAACAGCATTCCTAGCTAATTACCTGTAGCAGATTCTCACTGTTGGAGAGGATCACCAACCGTGTGCACCTAACAAGCCTAAATGCTTTAACTTTCCGCTATTCATATTGTTTTGCCACAAGTGTCTCTTAGTTGCAATGCACTTCTAGCCAATTAAAATTGAGATGTTCCTGGCACACTCTTAAAGATAAAGGGTCTTTCTTTTCTTCAGTGGTTCCATGAAGATCCTTCAACATCCATGGAATCGTTTCATTGCACAAAAGTGGAAAAGGGCTCTTTAGAATATTCTTCACACTAAGAAAAAACGGTTCTTTTAAGAACTGTACATTGAACGGTTCTTTGGAGAACCCCAAATGGTTCTTATGGCATTGCTGTAAAAATCCATTTTGGAACCTTTATTTTTAAGAGTGTGGCCTTAAAAGCATTATTCATGATAACACTGAAAGTTTTGTGAAAACTCCAGCAGATTTTTCCTAAATAAGGTTTAGGATTAATTTTCTTTAAGATTAATGTAGGAAGAAGGATGACATAAATGAGGCATAATAAAATCCAGGATGCTCATGTTTTTACTTAAAGCTGCAGTCCGTAACTTTTTTTGGTTAAAAATGATCCGAAATCAATATTTGAGCAAGTACATAACCAGCCAGTGTTCAAAACTATCGCCTTACTTTAGCCCGACTCACAACTGTTATCTTATAATAATGTTTTCTAATCTGAGTGGTACGGGTAGGTTTTCGCGGGAAATTCGAGCATGGCACTGCGTCATTACGTCACGTCTCTAAACATAAAGAAGTTGTCCCTGCTACTAGGCTATAGCACGTGCTGATGCTGCAGGAGGCAGATCGTTTATAGCCTTTTCTCACAGCAGCTGGAATAATTAAATGTATCATTTTGATTAATACACACTATACTCATAGTGACGCAATGCTGATGTTGTTAATTTGAGAATAAAGTATAACAATAATAATAATTTGCATGGTTTGATGTGATATGTGCTAACCGATCTTTAGATTAAATCACCATTGGTAGCACAATTTATGGTAATGCTTTTTTCCTCAGTTGGTCAGAACAAACGTGGCAGACTTGTAACTTACTTGTTCAGATGACACTAGACAAGACGTAGACTAATCTGTGATTGCGAAGTACAGTAAATATCCACACCGATGCGGTGACTGACTGCCACACATTCACCTCAAAACATTAGATTCATCCGTGCTGGAGCCGTGCCAGAGTACAACCCCACGCAAGCAAGATAATTCCGCAAGTAACTGCAATTCCAGGTTTTCAAACATAGATGGCGACTTAGAAATTTACGGACTGCAGATTTAAGTAAACACAATGAAAACATTTCTTGATAAGTGTTTTGTAGACAAATTCTGTGTTTCAGCTATGACCTGGCAGACCAGAATTCCCTTGTTCTCCAAGCACGCTAAAGCCCTACAAACATCCATGTACAGAATATCATTAGTTTATACAACAATTGTTTCTATAGCGACACAGGAGGAGAAAGTAAAGCTGCAAAAGAGTACAACAGTCCATTTCCAAAGGGAGCGTTTTTTTTATTAAAGAAATTAGTAATTTTATCATTTTATATAAGGATGCATTAAACTGACAGTAAAGCCATGTTACAAAAGATTTCTATTTTAAATTGAACAGAATATTTAAATCTTTCAAACTATGAACTATCAAAAAAACCTGTTGTACAGTTTCCACAAACATTAAGTAGCAAATCTGTTTTCCACATTGATAATAGTAAGAAATGTATTTTTAGCACCAAATTGGCATATTTCTGCAGGTCATAATCACTGGGACACTGAAGACATAAGCAATGGCTGCTGAAACATTGCCATCATATACTGTGTATATATATATATATATATATATATATGTGTGTGTGTGTGTATATGTAATCAGCAAAAATGAATGGGAAAAAATACTTCAAAAACAATACACATGAACTGAATCTACTCTCGAGGCTTCCTTTACTCAAACCTCTTTTACAAACCTCTTTCGCTCCCAAATCAATGGCATTCAATGGCATTTAAGATCGACCACAGCGTACACTGATTGGTCATTCCCTGGTAAATTGATTTGATTCTTCTGACCTTACAGTCTTAGGGGACCGTGCGCTCTTTAATTGTGTTCTCTACACTTGCAAACATTGTTTCCTAGATTCTAGAATCAACAAGGGGTTTGAACAAAAGAGCTCAAAGGGCATCTGCATTATGTTTATCTGCGTCTATGCTAAAGGTCCCTTTTCAGTCTGCGGTACATTTGAACAATGCAGGATGACTTAAAGTTCAATGCTAATAGATGACCACAGAGGGTGGGCAATAAAGGATGTGCTTGTTGTTATTTGTCATTATACACTTTCACCGCCCTACCTCTTCCCATCTCTTTTCATGATCATGCTATGCTATTCACATACACAATGAGTGACATATCCTACAGGACGTCTGTCCCTCTGGAAGGATGTGATGGCCAGGCTTGCCAACTAGTCGAAGCATATGCAACTTTTTCTCTTGTTCTTCCTCTAATAGATTATGTGTGTCCAACTCATCCAAATAAAAAAAGTTAAATATTAAAATATTAATCATTTTCATGTCTGTTAGTGCGATCCATTAGTTGGCTAGTAAATACATTTTTATTGTAATTACGTTCAATGATTAAGATAAGTAAAACTTCTAACTACTATTTTCATAAATTACAATATTATCAATATTACAATACAGACACATTGTACTACCATTCAAATGTTTGGGGTTGGTTTGATTTTTAATGTTTTCGAAAGAAGTCTCTTATGTTCACCAAGGCTTCATTTATTAAATGATTAATACGGTAAAACAGTAATATTATGAAATATAATTTCAATTTAAAATAATTTTTCAAAAATAACAAATTATTCTCGGAAGCACCCCATTGTACTTATAAAGAACCTTAAAGGTGCTGTATGTAGGATTGACACCCAGTGGTTGAACTAGGTATTGCAGTTCAAATTCAAAATATTGGAGATGTTTTTTTTCACCCGGCCCCTCCTCCTCAGACTTGACGCACAGGCAGGTTGCCAGATTAACGACACCAACAGGAACGAGCGCACATGCCGATGAATGACATTAAATACGCTGTGTTTTCCGCCAACTGGCAACCCGGAGTGCCGAAATACAATTGGGTAAACTGGCAGTGGGCAGGTTTCACAAACCATAACAAACACAGACATTCCGGGCCGGAATACACATTTTCAAAGGAGAATAACTGACTGTAGAATTGTTTTTCAGATAAACAAGTATGTTAACTTAGCATGTTTCTTAAATATCTGCAAACATGTTATGGTATTTTTATGCTTTAGTAGAGTCAAAATCCTACATACAGCACCTTTAAAAACACCTGGGGAGTGAATGACGAAACTATTATAAGTGTAAAGCACTTATTAGACAATGGAAAGCCAAAAGGGTCAAAAACAAGTTTTGATTATTTTGGCCATGCCTGGGGCTGAGACTATAGGTTAGAGGGGTCTTTTTAGGTTTAGCTCCAGCAGTAATTTTGCGAGATTTACTTCATAAACAATGACACACCACAGATGTAATGTTTCAGTACTTAATACTTCAAGTGTATCGTATTCCAATATTTTTTCAAAGTATAGGCATTCGCAGATGTCTGGACTGAGCCCCAAATACTCCTTGACACTCGATATAGTCTCTGAACTATACTGATAAAACATATCAAGTCAGCACATATTTAAGCAACATCTCTGCTTCAGACACTTGATCGATACATCTGATTGAAATGTGGCAGAAGCCATCCAGGTGTCCTCTGACCTTGTGGCAGGTGTCTGACAGGGGCTTTAAGTGCAGTCCCTTGAGAAAAAGGAGGCTGTCAAAGTGCTGAAAGAGTCATATGGTACAGCTCCTGGCACAACACTCAGTGCTGTGATAATGACCAGCTCTGTATACACTTACTTAGTGTTTTCTCTACGCAGTCTGTTCTTGTCTTTCATTAAAACCTCCCTCTCCCTTTTCAGGCCCCAAGGCCGAACAGACCTTAGTCTCTGGGGAGAGACAAGGTTCAGGGCATCAAAGCAAGCTTTTGAAGCCGAGCGATTAAACCTGTTGGAATGGGCCAAAAGGGCTTAAAGGTGTGAGGGAGTCAGCTTCTCCAATTAGGCACAAGAAAGGTTGTTATCATGCAAACCAAGCGGTCCATGAACCACTGTTTTCTCTCAGAAAGGTTTATGCAAACAACAGACATGATTAATGATCTGATCTTGTCAGTAATGAGCTAATGATTGACTACATTGATTCATTATGATGAAAGATATTTGATGAATATAAATCTCTTATCCTGTCAATAGAGAGTAGTTTAGATTAAAATGGTGTAAAATTACCATAAAAACTATTTTTGCACTGTTACAAATTGAGTTATACTACTCATTTGCTGCATCAGTTGTTATAAAATGAATATCATGGCTGGATTAAAGATCAATCAAAAATGGGGCAACCACAAGATTAGTAATTTCCCGATTTGCACTGCTAGATGTAAAAACTGGAAAGCCACATTAAATAAATAAATAAATGATGTTTAATGTAGTTATGAGGGAAAGGATTTTGGACCAGTAAGATTTCACAGTGGGTGGGACACCTTTCCATATCTATGGTGAAAAACTGTAAATGGTTGAACATTGCATTATATGTAATTTTACTGTAAAATAATGTGGCACATATTATTATATTTTAAATCATTTTATTTTTATTTATTATTACAGTAGTGTATATCAACATTTTCTGTTAATTATTGCTTATAGCATTATTCAGTGCCATGTTTCTTACCCTGATGGTGTGTTGTTTTTATGTGTTTGACTCTATTACATATACATACACTACGAAAAAGGTATAAAAAGCTATATAGAGTGCACATTAGTACCTTATAAGTACATATTAGTACCTAAAGTGTACATATTAATGCCTAAATGGAACAATGTATTATCTTTTGATGAGGTACCACCCCAGTGAACCTTTGTACTTTTTTTTTTTTTTTGGAGAGTGTATTTGTTGAGTTTTGAGAACAGGCCACTTACGATTATTATGGTGGTTATCTGCAGATTTTATGGTACAAAGCAGATGTAGTCATTCGAGTGGATAGGTATATTAACATTATATAACTTGATCAAATATACAGTTATAAATGCCATCTCGTAAAACCAGAAACATGTCACCATTTTTTATGGTGAATTTCTGGCAACTAAATATAATGTTTTTTCTTGTAAATTTATCAGAGTATTGTTAAGCAACTGAAAATTTTAATCACTGTCCTCCAAATTTATTCAGCTCTGCGTCAGACAAGTTTCTTAAGTATGTGTCAACATCTGTTGTCAATTTCAGGTCCTTGTTAAAAGATATGCCAAACATCATAGCTGTCATGGATGTCATGTCTACTGTACTTATAAATTCCATCTTTTTTCATTATAAGTCAAAACAATACATGTTCATAGTCAAAAGCAGTGCAGTGTTCATCCTTCTCTTATTTTATCCTTAGGGTGTACATTGTTAATTTAGTTGTGCTGACACAACCTGTCGTAAATATTCAAAGCACAATCTGTCGGACAGGAAGCACTTGGTTCCCTGAGTCTTTCTTAATTAAAACCAGAGGAAGAACTATTTAGTCCCTTACACAAATACAGGACTTTCCTCTAGCCAGTTCATATTCCCAAAGCAATTGGTTTGAAAAATGAGCAGATTTTGCTGTTTGGTCTCAGGAACAGCAGGGGATTTGGAGGACTAACCAAGCTGCATGCTGTGTCAACACCAAACATTCTCTGCTGTCGGTGTAATCCCATTCACCATGGGAAAACAGCATGGCACTTCACCACAACAGAATGAGAGTGGGACAAGGCCAAAAAGGGGCAACAGGATCTCAAATGAAATCATGGGTTGAAGGTTCCCTTTGTATCTTGATTTGAAATGGACTGATTTTAGTACAAATGAACTCTGGCACAGAAATGATAATGAAATGATAATGCTGAGTTCTGGTAAAGTTTACATTTAATAGTAAAGTTAAGTCAATTAACCTCTTTTAAGGTTTTTCAATGTAAATCATAAGTTGGCACCCATTTTTATTAAAAACTATTTTCTTAAGGATTACCTATAGATCCTGAAAAACTGGAAATTACATAGATGCAGTATATTACAGTAAATATACATAGGCCTAACGCAATGCTAAACATGTTTTTGAAAGATGCTGTTATGCTCACTAAAATACATTAAAAATGATAACACTGAGAAATAGTATCACAATTTAAAATAATATTTCTATTTAAATATATTTAATATGTAACTTATCCCTGTGATGGCAAAGCTGAATTTTCATTACTCCAGTCCTTAGTGTCACATGATTCTTCAGAAATCATTCTAATATGCTCATTTGGTGCTCAGATAACATTTCTTATTATTATTGATATTGAAAAGTTATGCTATATTTTTGTGGAAACTGTGACATGTTTTTTTAGGATTCTTTGAATCTTCACAAGAACAGCATTTATTTGATTTATTATTTAATAATATAAAAGTCTTGTTACTTTTGGTCAAATTGAACGCATCCTTGCTGAATATGAATAAAAGTATTTATTTCTTTAAAAAACAACATCGACTTATAACTAAGTATCTATCTATATCTATCTATCTGTTCACCTCAAAATATCCCAAAAATGACAAAAACACCAGACTGCAATCCCCTCTCCGCCCACATCTTCCTCTCAAGACACCTAATCAGTGGATTTCACGTGTATGAATATGAGATTTTGATACATGCATATAAAACCGCAGCATCTGTCAGACAGAGATTCGGAAGAGAAGCTGGATGCTATAATTGATCCAGACTGAGATTTGACATAGCTGGAGGCTTGAATGGTAATACTGCACTGCGCCGATTTCACGGGCACGACCGGAGGAGCAAAGAGAGCCGAAGTCATGCTGGGATATAAGCACATCAAGTCTTAGAACAGAATCATTTGCCTCATCAGGCAGAAGCTCAAAAGTGGGATCTCCTCGTAAACGGACACATTTTGTTTAACCCCTACACCTCTGCGTGGTTTGCTAAAGCTCTGGCTGTGTCTGAAAGCATTGTTAGCATTTCCATCTTTATATCTGGTGTTTCGAAATTATTAAGACATTAATTATACTTCGTTTTGCTTAATTTCACAGAAATGACAATGTTAGCAGTTCAAAGCAAAGCCTTTCATACAAGATAATGAATTAAGGGCTAAATGGGATTCACTGGGGTCCTTTAGACATCAATACGGCTTGTATTTTTCCTATAATCAGTTCATAAAATGTTTCTGCTTTGCAATTTCCCAAAATCTCATTACCCTCAGGAAGTAAAGAACAAGACATCCTAGGGTAGATATCCTGCTTTTTACAGGATCTCAGGAGGAGACTATCCGGGAGGGGTAGGTGGCAAAACGACCAGACATTTTTCCACAGTAAGATCTCGTAAAAATCTCTCAGCACTTTTAGAAACATTCCTCCCCCTGGTCATATGAGCACAAGCGCCGAGACGTCAAGAGGGATCACGCTCAACACAAACACAAATACTCTCAGAAAATCAGATGCAATCTTCAGGTCTAAATGCAAATACCAGACATAAACATTCTGAGAGGCTTTACGATTCTCAAAATGTGTACAGTCTTATTCGTCTGGATAAACGCTGCAAAAACAGTCCATAACCTTAAAGGCCCCAGGCGGAATAAATGGAAATTTCAGAAATAAAGACAGTGTATGTGTATCAGAGGAATACGAGAGGTCATTCCGGTCGTTTCTGCTCTGGGATGTAAGACCTGATGTTAACTGGTCACTACGCAACACTCTGTAGGAGAACAAGCGCTTCAGCTCACCAGCTGTGGGAACGGCAGTGTGAAAGATTACATCACGATGATTTATGGCACATGAGGAGGAGTCCGAGAAACTATGGAACATGAGATCATTTGGAGGGCATCCAAGAAGAGGTCTCAATAGAAACACAAGTCAATTGGTTTCCACCACAGAAGATGATGGAACAGCAGTGGGACAACAAATTAATGTGTTGAGAAAGTTAAGAGAACATCTCAGGCTCACACATACTGTATCACAACACACATGCTGCAAATCTGTGCTTTTTTGAGGAAATGGCATATGTAAGTGGGAAATAAGGAAGAAGTAAATCATTGTCTGGAAGGGTCTTTGGACCGTTGTCAAACTAATGGAACTTTATATGGTCAAAAAAAGTTGGAATTCCAGAGATGTTTCTTGAAACCAACAGCATATTACATAGTCAGTTAAAATCACAATCTTATTTTTGTCTGTATTTTAATATGCAAAACAACACATGGATTTCCTTTTAAGCTGATTTCTACTGTAGCATAACTCTGGGTGGTTCACTGCTGCAGTTGTTCATTAGATGAAAGGTAAAACATGCCGTTTACAACTGATCTTGTAGGCTGATGCTTGTTCCATATGTCTTCAATTGCCTCTGAAAGCCTCCAGCCAATTCTCAAAATTCAGTTTCTGCTCTCCAAAACGAGTGTAAACAGGGCCACACAGATTATCTGACTCATTTTGACTCAGATCTCTTTTTGGACTGCATTCTGCTGACTGACACTTCTCATGGAGCTCAATGATTTGCTTGGTGGGAAGAAGGCAGAAAAAGAACAATAAATCTTTCTATCCTGTTCACCAAATTTCACATAATTATGCAAGTTGTATAAAACCTATGATTAATGCAAATCTCAAACCTTTGGCACGTGGAAGAGAGTCAATGACACAAGGAAAGTTCACTGTATCAAAAGTGGTGCATACAACTCATGCTATATAGAATACTTCAAATCAAAAATATTTAAATGAAAAACTTGCCTTCTGATGTAGCTCCCAAATATCGCCTGCCAGACACATCGCAGCAGGATAGTCTTTACAATGAGGTTGAGCAGGCATAAAAGATGACAGGATTTTCATTTTTGGGTTAACTGTGCTTTTAAATGCTTCAAATCACATTTCATAAGGTATTTTAAAAGACACAGAATCTATTCAAACTTCAAAGGCCAGGTAAGTTATTCAGGCACAATATTTAAGAGCTCATGGGACAGAACTGAAAAGGGCCTTTATCATTCTATTGACTTCAAACTATAAAATTAAGCTTTGATCAGTGTGGTGTGACAAAGATATGAGTGAATAATGAGATATGAGTGCACCATTTCATGCATGCTCAGTACCATAGTGTCTATCACTCACTGAAATCAATCAGTCAATCAATAAATGAATAGTTTAAATGAATTTTTGATCATTAGTGTCATAAAAGATTATTATAAGGTACTAATATGAAAGAAAAAAAAACACTTTAAGGAAAGAAATAAAGTATGATAATAAAAACGTTTTACACTGCACATTCTATGGGTCACACTTTATTTTTCCGCCATTAACAAACCATTAACTACGACTTTTGTCTCAATAAACTCCTAATTTGCTGCTTATTAATAGTTAGTAAGGTAGTTGTTAAATTTAGGTACTGGGTAGGATTAGGGATGTAGAATATGGTCATGCAGAATATGTGCTTTATAACCACTAAAAAACAGCCAATATGTTCATAATAGGCATGCTAATAAGCAACTAGTTAATAGTGACAACTGGTCCCTATACTAAAGTGTTACCATTCGAATTTAATAAAAATGTTTTGGCATGCATTGAAAAAGAAACTCATTATTTGAGTGGAAAAATTATGCTTTTCAGTTTAATAAAGTAAAACGTTTTCACAACTAAACAAGTTGACATTTCTTCAAGACTAATGATGGATGACGCACATTTTTCCACACACAAAAAAAAAATGAAGCACTTAGCATACAGCAAACAGAAATCATTTACTTTCCCAATTATTAATTAAAACTCTGTTTATTTCCTGGTCATTTTTTCCAAATGTTAGACAAACAATGAAGCCAGTGAGTTCCATTTCTATTGTTCCATGTTAATGGAGTTTTATTGGACTATTTTAGGTCTGTGTACTGCTGAGGGCGCATCTCATATTCTACTTTAAGACATGTTGGCAGGCAAAGAAGCGCAGCACTGAAATATCCTTTTTCGGTTGATTTACACCATCTCAAATGCCATGGTCTCTCAGGACCCAAGAAAAACATTACAACTTGCCAATCATAAGATTATCCCAAAAGAGCAAACAGCTGGAGACTTGCCTCAACTGTTGGGTCTGATGTTTTCAGTCTTACCGTCTCAAGCAGGTGGTTGTAATTAAGACAGCGTAATGTGGCCACTAGCTGGCAAAAGAACATGTGACTAATTATTGGGACACAAGCCCAGGTTTATCATTTCCTGAAGCTCTCCTTCTTTGACCTGCACGAGGATTTAAGTTGCCAATCATAGCCCAAAAATGCGGCACCAAATCAGAATAAGCACCTTGTAACCTTCAGTCCCGAGCGATCCTGTTCTCTCCATCAACAAAAACGCAAGCTGGCACATTCAATTTATGTTAAAATAATCAGTAACATGCAAATGATGCTCACACAAAGCATTTACTACCTTTGAAGGGTGCTCAGTCTTTTCCTCCGGCAGTTTCCAAATACGAGCAGAGATTAGAAAAGGAAGAGATTAGACTTCATGGTCTATTTCATCCATTCTCCAGCCTAATCAGTGGGGAATGATATCACTGCCCTAAATATTTCCTCAGCAGCTTGAATGGAGAAGCGTGTAGTTTCCTCATTAATGACCACACAATGTGACAATACACCACCTTCCTGTGATCACGTTATCTCATGATTAAAGAAGGCAGCTTTCTTCATGGCCCTGCATTGAACCGAGAAAGTTGACTGACAATCGCTGTCTTGCAGAATGCTGTCTGAGGTTTCAAAACGCAGCCCTAAAAGCCACAAGATGACTTTAACTTTAGTGACCCAACAAATCTGTTGAAAGCCACATATGGGTAAAGAAGCCTGGCTGAAACATTTATAGCATCTCATAAAAAAATCATGAGGAGTAAAACTAAAAAGTACAGAACATGTCAACTTAATCTGCTATTAAACACTAAGCATATAGTGGCATCTGATGTGGCAGACTTGTAGGAGGAAGTTGTCAAACACATTATGAGGAGACTGGGGAAATGTTCTGGAGAATCGGACATGAATTGTACCTGACGTGAACACTGACATACAAATGTTTTTGTCAGTTCAGTTGTGGTTTTGTCACTTTAACTGAAACAAAAATTGTTATTTACACACTACCAGTCAAAAGTTTGGAGAGAATTTATTGAATTTCTCAGAATCGGAATACCTTTTTATCTACTAAAAGATAAGCTTAAATACTTAGTTTTTTAAAGCAAATATAGGCTGCATAACAAATATAATAGAAAACTGGAATTATAAGGAAATATTCCAGATGAGTTTGGCCAGATGGTGAAGGAAAAGCATTCAACAAGACTTCGGTACGGTTTACAAATCATCCCAGAATGCACTTCATGGAGTTAGTTAAGAGAATGTCCAGAGTGTATGGAGTTGAAATCCTGTTTAACATGGTTTGGTCAATAAATAATTCCCAGTCATGCATAATGTTACATAAGATTTTCTTTTTCAGTTGAATGCCACAAAAACCTTAAGCAGCACAACCGTTCTCAAATGTGATAATAATAAGAAATTCTGAAGGATCATGTTGACACTGAAGACTGGAGTAGTGGTTGCCGAAATTTCAGCTTTGCCATCAAAGGAATAAATTACATTTCAAAATATATAAAAATAGAAAACAGTTATATATTCACAATATTACCGTCAAAGAAACTGTCTTTTGTCTTTCTGTTTACTGTCTTTTGAACTGTAGTGTAGTTTTGACTATCAGTTTAAAATGTGGAAAATAGTCATAAGAAAGAATGATTTGGTGTGTCCAAACATTTGATTCATAATATGTATGTGTATAAAATGTACTTAGTATTTCACATTGTGGGTCTGTATTACTCTTTTTTTATTAAGCTTGTATTGTTAACTGTTTTTTTACACCAGCCTAATGTGTTGTGAAATTACATACAAAATGAATAAAAAGATGAATAAATTCTAATGCTGAAACATCTCGGTTTTGTAGAAGCATATTAATATGATGCACTAATGCATAATGCATAAAAGTGCATAATGGTGATAAAATCTAGGGGAAAACAACACATAACCCATTTATGTCCAAATGGTTCATACTGTAATTTTCATCATGTTTGTATTGTAAGGACAGCTTATCTCAGCACATTGAGAAAAAACTGCTCGATTTTTAGTGCTTAGCCCAAAGTATCATGCAAGTTCTGCGATTAAATCACCATTTCCAAATACAGTCACACTTCAGGGAAATACTGTACCCATAAGCTTCAATTATATATATTACAGGTCATCAGTACAATGTCCAGAATTCAAGACGTGATCCTAAACAGAACAGCCTTTTAAATGAATATTGTATCAGAGAGCAAAGACCTTAAACACACAAAGCTAATGGACCTAAGCCAGCTGTGCTCAATTCACTCTGCTGTGAGTGTGTATGTGTGTGTGTTTATGTGAATGCATGCTAATGTCCTTGTATGTGTGGGTGGTATTCAAAGACAGAACAACATCTTTCTTGATCATCTCAAAAGAGCACAGAACAGTAGTGAACATCTTAACACCACTGAACACAGAAAGTGACTAAAACCTACCAAACGCTTCCCACAAAGGAATGTCTGTCTGTAGAGTAATGGCTTTTGAGTTTTCTATGCGCACTTGAATACACAGGAGCGACCGCAGAACTGTTACCAAAACCAAAAACCCAGAGGAGGGGGGAAACAGAGGTGGGGAGTACAGGAAAAAATCTGGGGAATAAACTTCTACTGGAATGAGAAAGAAAAAAAAAAGAGAAAGATCAGAAGCACACAAATATGCCTGAGTCAGGAGTAGCGGAGTTTAACTGTGTCAAAGGGAGAAACAGGCCTTTATAATGTGAGCCTATGCAGAGAGAAACAACTGTCTGTATTCAGGCCGTACAAATGTCATAAAGAGAGCAACTCAGATCAACAGAGCTCTTTTACTCAATAGCTGAGGATACACAACTGTGTGTGCCGCTGTCATAAACAGCCCATGGTTTTGAGAAATGTTACTTATTTTTAATTGTCAGCAAAATGCAGTGTTATTATCACCGCAAAAACTGTTAAGTTGTTACCTGTAAGTTCCCTTACCATATACAGTGAAAAATGATATTACATTTAACAGGACCATACATGTAGCCTAATTCTACACTGTTGGTTTTTATAAGTTTGAATTACCATATTCTTTTATACATGTACAACAGGCTGGTTTTCAGCAGTCAGTACCAAATACTAGTACCATTTGAAGGTTCTCTGTACCAATTGTGATATATATATATTCTATATAGAATCTGTACAATATATAGACCTAGGTACCAAAATGGCATTCCATAATCCCATTTTTTTAATTAACCGGCTTTTTACTGAATTTCCAGCAAGCATTAACAGCAAGCAATCGTGCAAGTTATTCTTCGCAAGCTGAAAAAAACGTCACTGAATTCCTCTCAAATAAAAAATCAAGCACACTACCAATGTCTACTGCTTCGACTATTCATTAAATAGACTCTTCAAATGAAAGTAAGCCACCTAAATCACTGAATTTAATAAACAGCTTAAGGAGACCTTGACTCTAAACTTCTCTATTATTCTCCTCCTGCTTAATCACTGTACCTGTAGCAAGATTTCTATCTGTAACTAAAATGCAGATATTTAGGGAAATAACATTTTGAATGGACACACCAACAAGGTTCCTTCCATATAAAGCCTACACTTCAAACTGGAGTGTGGAAAAATCAAGTTCGCAATACATCTAAAATCTACATTTCATTGTGGGTAAAGATTAAATGAGACCCTCAGCTATCTGTAGAACCCAGCTTGTTATATGCATACTTTCACTTCATTATATAAGGAAATTACCTGAATAATAGATAAGCATTATGCCTAACATAAACAAGCAGTCTGTTTCCTCTTGATAAAGAGGTCCTGTTATTTACCAGGGTCAGTGGACATCCCTGTCTTGAATGAACTTTGGAGCCATCAGCTGCATCCTCTAAAGTTTCTCAAAGCCTTCTAGGACAAAGGCATCTGGCTTTAAAAAGATCTATGCATTCACAATTGAAGTTCTACAGAGGCAGGTCATACTTGACAAGCCTCTTAATTTTTGAAGAATCTATGACCAAAGAACACATATTCTTCATGGTAATTAATCTACACAGCTCCTTTGCAAATTTCATATGTCTCAGAGGCAATGAGGCCCCAAAACCCATTACCGGGTGAAGCGCCCCATGTCACACGCATTAGATGAGAGTCCTCCAGCAAATGGGGGGAAAAGCAATTTTCTTTTCAAGGCAATAGATACTCTATCTCATTCCAGATCCTCTGCAGACTACAAACTGCCAGCTCGTGTAGCTCTGATGCCTGAAACTTGGAAGAAAGTGATGACTTGACCTCCTTTTCTCCCAGGGCCTTCGCGCCTGCTGTCAATAAGGGTATTTCACTGGAGGCTGGATAAGAGCTCAGGGTGGAATGAATCACCTGCGCCGATTAGAGATCTGGGAACTGCGGTGGAGATCAAACCAGCCCTGACGACCAGTTCATTTGCCGCCATGTCAACTGATATTAATATTACAGCCTGGAGACGGGCCTCTTGCTCTCAACAGGGACTTCCCACCACGAAGAACCAAAGATTCATTTCCAGTAGCTCAATGCTTTAGTGACTGAACGATTCCGTGTCTGCTCGAGCAGAACAACACAGACTCATCAGACCATAACGCATCAGTTAACTAACTAAGTTAGGTTGATACACCTCTAAATAATCAAATGGTTCATTTTCATGTCTGTAAACAGAATCTTCATTGTATAATTACCAACTAATACAAACAATAGCGACCATTAATCTAAAAATAAATTATTGATCCAAAAATAAATAATTGTCATTATTCATTTCTTTATCGATAAACCACAAAAATGTAACAGAGTATTTAAAAAGTAGACAAATGAGGTGTCACAATGATCTGGCTTTTTCCATAGAGCAAAGCTTAGAGACCAAACATTATAATTTCTAGGCCTCTGATGTCCACATTTTAAGGGTTTTTCCAAACCAATCTCACAGAAAAACTGAGTTTTTTCATATTAATTCGTACAATGTGAATCGTACAAAAAGGTAGGCCTATAATTTTTATATAAAATGTAAGCATGAAGGTCCACCATGACCCCACCCTCAAACAAAACCGTTCCGTAAGCAAATTGTATTGTTACAAACTGCCATGAGAGTGTGTTGGTTCTTCTCAAATACCTTGCAATAGCTCAGTGGAATGTAAAGGTTAAGGCTCTAGTCTTACCTCTGAGCTGTGTGAGTGAAGTCTTTGAGTGCTTCTGACATCAGCATTTAGCTAAACTACAAAGCCACCAGAGGCCGGCATTAATGGATCCCTCAGAGCCAATATCTTCACGCACAAGTGCCTGACTAATTGAATACTGGTTGAGTCTGCTTTGTGGAACAAGTGCAGCAAACTTCTATGTCAGACTACAAAAATAAGGTCCAGAAATAGGTGGACAAATTCACCAAAACCCTCTAATGGATATAGAGTTACAGCACGCATGAAGTTAGACGGTTGGAATGTAAGATTTAAGGGCCGTGTACTTGCAAATAACCACTTGAGAATATATGGCAGGGCTTTGTTTGAAATAATACCCTCTGTCTCAAAGTGAGATTTCACAAATCACAAATTCACAAATTAAACATAATTGAAAGGTTTGCAAGTTATTCTCAGTAACACCTGATTAGATAAGATTTGATTGCATGGCAAATCTAGTTATACTAGGCTATACCACCCAATTTGATGTAGTTTGACAGGCTGTGAAGATTATGTAGGCTGGAAAAACAATCTTCTGATGGCATAGTATTGTAACAATTAACATTGTTAAGTGCATGCAAAGATTAGAAGATTTCAGAAATATTGAACAGGATACATTAACCTAACCCGGCACTGTTTTTGTTGCTTCTAGAATATGGCCAAAGATAACTCATACATGGTTTTAGTTTTCAGGAAAAACCCCATAATTCATGTCCGATGGTGCACCATTGTTCCAAAGCCTGGAGAATTTCACTCTTTGTTAAAGGAAATGTCAGGGTTTAAATGATTATATCTGAGTTGCTAAACTGACATATAGATAGAACGATAGACAGACATACAGACATACAGATAGATAGATAGATAGATAGATAGATAGATAGATAGAACGATAGATAGATAGATAGATAGATAGATAGATAGATAGATAGATAGATAGATAGATAGATAGATTTAATCTCTTTCGCACACTGATGGACGGCGGTCTGATAAGATGCGCGGTTTGATTGATTTAAACTGGCACTGAACTCAAGCCCGTCGGCAGGGCTGCCTCCTCCATCTGCTGACCTGTGCTTCTGGGGGGATAAACTACAGTTATTACGGGACCTCCTGGACAACACACGCTGCCTGCTGTCACACCCCGTGGGAAAACCGCCAGCTTGATGTCTCCTCATCCCACCCAGACTTTCCCCGAGCTTTACTCAACTAATTAGATTTAACAGAAACCGCCGGATGGTGACACGCGCCGTCATCGGTGAAATACGAGCGAATGTAACGTAAGGAAATTGTTTGTTTGGGAGTGAGAGAAGCGCAGTGTTAGCTGAATACATCAACGACTGTTTTTAATTCCGAGTGTTTTCTGCCTTCAAGATTCTCAAAACAGTTGTTAGGCTACAGTAAACTTAAATATACGCGTAAGCGAGTGAACCCTCGCATCACTGTAATTTATCGCTACTGTCTAAACAATACGCGTATTTGAGTGTTTATCTGTTTAGTTCTACCCTGCTTAAGAGATAACCATACATGGCAGAGTTTCGAAATGAAACAAGCTGTTTTTCTAGCTGATTTGAATTAAATGAACAGATAAAGAGAGCTTCGTATCGCACTGACCAGCTATCACAAGTTTGCATTCACGTAAACACCAGCGGAGTTCAGTTTAGCGAGAATCTCACCTCAAAATCCAAACAACACGCGTTCGTCTTCGCTGTCCTGAGTTCCAGAGATGAAACGAGGTAAAATGTGATGGTCGTAGGTCTGCGTGAATAAATGCCGACTGAAAAACTGGCGGACCTGTAGATCTGCTCCAGAAAAAAAAAACACCGAGCTTCAAGCGTCAGCTAATAAATTCCAGAGACCCCCAAACTGCTGCCCTAATCTCGCGTCCCTCTCGCTCGTAGCGCAGACCAGTCGCTTTCTACAGTTCAGCCTGGAGGGAGGGACACTCTCTGCTACTACAACTTCAACGCCCAGTTCACTTCTTTCACTCTATTCGCGTTCTGCTGCTGTTAATCAATAGATATGCTATTAGAAATGATATATTAGTGGTGTTGGTACATTCAGGGATTCTCTCTGACTCCTCCCTGAACACCAATTTAGCGCTTCTTTCAACTCGTGGGCGGAGATTTAATGGTCAAATTGTTTTCACTTCCCTGGCCCCCCTCAACACCACCACAGATGGCGAGTCAGATAAGAAAAGTATCACGATCCCTTTGTCTACATGCCCACAAAGGTCGTGACACTGACATTCCCTGTGGCATACATGATATCCCACCGCAATTCACATCTAGACCACAAACTCAGTCATAACGTAACCCTCTAGTCTACAGCATAAATGCATTAAGGGAAGGCTCACAAGGGGGTAGTATAAGTGTAAAGTCTACTTTGACGCCTGAGTGTACATTGTTATTGGGGAAAGTTGTTTTAAATGTTAGAATTTTTTTCTATTTAATGAATTGCTTTTGGTAATTGTTGTACGGTTTAAAATTTGCTTGTTTCCTGGCATGTTCCACTGTGACAGCTTGACCCACTATAGCATCATGTTGTCTCAAAAGGTGAATGGGTGTTAAATAACCTGATCTCTGATAAATAACCCCCCCCCCCCCCCCCCCCATTACACAAAAGGTTATTTCTAATGGAAACTGCAATGTAACAGAAGTAGCATCAGATTTTTTTCTTCTGTATTGTGATGAACATCTGAGGATAATGGATTATTTAAAAAAAAAAAAAAATGTAGGGCAGGACTTGGTTCTATGTGGGGTGAATTTCCATTTCATGCCACTTTAAAGGCCTGTTCACACTGAGGACAATAATTAATGATAACGATAATAAAGCTGTAATTACCATTATAATTCTATGAGAACAGGAATATCCACATCACATAATGTTAATAACAGAGGAACTATTGTTCAATTTTTTTTTTTTTTCCAGCTGATGAGCAATAAAAGCATTGACATCCAGTAAGTATCCTCCAAACTTTAAAGAGCTGAAGCATTTAAAAAGGCAGACGACAAAACGGCAGCATGCTTATAATAAACAGAATTATATAGTGCATTGCTGTTTATGCTAATATAATTATCTTTATAGTTCATTCTTGGTGTGAACAGGCTTTGAAAGGTTCTTAGGGGAACCCAAAATGGGTCTTCAATGACATTGCTGCAAAAAAATATATTTTTTAATAAACCTGCTTTATAAAAACCTAACTTGAGAAATATTAACTTACTTAAAAAAACAGTGACAACTAGCCCCAGCCTCTGCTATAAATCTTCTATCAATCATTGCGACAGTGAGTTGGTTCACACACAATTTCTTCAAAGAGATTGCACCTCTTAAAGTCTATGTTGTTTAACTATATTAGACCTGTGACATGTGACAGTCCATCTCTGAGATGTCTGTAAGTGTGAAGAGACGTCTCTTTGTGTGTGTGCATGTGTCGTCTATATGTTATTGAAATGTCAGCTCTCTGGCTTGGTGTTGTGATTTGAGCAGCACGAGTAGGGAGGGGGTCTAGCATGGCTGGTGGGGGTGGGAAGTAAGGGTACTTCAGGGTCGTTTGTGCTTTCTTAAGAAAAGACACTCCACCACACAGCAGTCCATAAAAAGGGATAATTCATCTCAACATGAAGATGTGTAAATGGTGACAGAATCTTCATGGCATTCAAAACCTGTATCACTTGTGATTTTTTTATATAATATTCTGGTCACTCTTTTCAGAAACACTCCAAAAGGGGGGTTTGGCAGTGATGCGAAAGAAGAACCATTTTTGGGTTCCACAAAGAACCTTTCACTCAACAGTTCTTAAAAGGATTTCTTTTTTCTTAGCGTGAATTTTCATTATGAAGAACCTTTTGCGCAATGGAAAGGTTACACGTTCTGTTACATGTAAATAACCTTTATTTTCAAGAGTGAAGTAAATCAGGACTGTCAAGCTCCAAATTTAGGGGGGGGGAAACCCCATAAATTGAAGTGGTCCGCATGACTCATATGTCTTCTGAAGACATTCAATAGTGACTTTGAGAGGAACAAACCAGAAAATTAAATCATGATAAATCTTGATATCTGCAGTGGTTCTTGAATCATTCTTGAGAGTTCATGAGAAAAGAATAAATAGAATCTTTGAGTTCGATATTTTCAGTGAATCCGTTGATCCAGCTCATGAAACAGTCTGAAAGATTTGTTCACAATCATATGCACTACACTGATAATTGTAATTGTAAGCGTCTGAAAGCTCCAACCAGTACAAAATTAAAAATTTGTCTTTTTGTTTTGAATAGAAGTCAAAGTGAACAAACTAAGAACAGCACCTGTATGCACTTAACCACTTGAAGCTGTTTATTGCATTTTATGCAACATTATTATTCACAGCTAAAAGATCCCATCTGTCGCCACCCCATGACATTGCACACTAACAAAAAACAATGTCCAACATGCTCATGACATGACAGGAAACTAGACCCCCTCCCTAGCACACCCTCATTCTCCATACTCTCTCACTCCAGGCAGCCTCATTCTGTCAGGGGCCATCATAGAGAGTACAAGGACAAGCACCATGCATGCATCATGCTTTGTTGTCCCAAACTGCCTAAAAATTGATTTTTTACAAAACAAAATGTTTGCAAAGTGTTTATGAATATTTTCTTAAGGCTTCTTTTCAGAGAGCTGTCATACATACATTTGTATGTATTTGTATAAAAGTATGAGTCAACTTAAAACCTTTTTTATTTTCTTATTGCATGCTATTGGACTTACTCTTCATTGGTCCATGTTATTCCAAATTAAAGAAATTCAAGTTCTTTAATCAAAATTTAAATATTCACTCTTCCTCTGAAAGGAAGGAGAATCAAGCAAGTTCCTCTTGCACTTCTTTTTCTTTGGATTCTTGCACTTTGAAGAAGGAAGAATGTTGGAGAGGTTGCAGTTGTGAGGGTTTTTTTTTTTTTTCCTGAATGCTTCCAAAGCATTTGAGGAAACGTGAGCTTCATTGGTATTTTTGTGCATTGTGTATGGTGACCAAAGTATGTTAAATTTGTACGCAGTCAAGGCAGCAAGAGAGAGAGAATTGATCAATATACAAGGAACAGTTAACAGACATTAAACATACAGATTTTCTGTTGCTTGAACATGATTATTATGAGACAATCTAAATTGTGCCTTTTACAGAATACCACTAATGCTCTCAAATGTCTGTATCCTACACTCTGTTTAATAAAAGAGCTAGTTTTGCCCATCTGATTGAGATGGATGTGCCCACTGTTGATGATTGCTGCTTGAAGAGCCCTACAAATAACTACTCTTCTTTTAGAGCTGTGTACTTATGTTTACCTGTTACTTAGCAACTGTGTTCAGAACAGCAGGAGGGATAAAACTGGTTTTGGAAAGAATTATATTTGTATTATTAGTACTGTATTAGTAGTAGTAGTAATAATAATAATAATAATAATAAACCATGTATTTTCTTTATATATGATATATTGGATATTATTTGCTCATAGCAGGCATTATGTGTGTACAGTATATATGAATACAGATAGACAGACATAACACTGCTGGTCTAGGAGAAGTTTCTCTATGCCAGACCCAAACTTTAATTGATAGTGAGAAGGGAAAATCTGACTCCAGACCAGCGGCTTGAGAAAATCTCTACATTTGTGAAATTAGTAGTATACATTTTTTTAAAACACTCATTCCCATTCTTTTCAGTCCAAAAAAAGAGACAGAATCTACATTTGGTGTAACCTGCAACTTGACCTTTTGTGTGGAATGTCTGACTCCATATGGCAGGAAATCTATTCTAAATGTGTTTTTTAATAGAAACAAATCTCTATAGTGTACACCTACATTTCCTAGGCTAACTTTACCCTGCTGTTGCTTCATCCTCCATTTTTAACCTGTGATTCATCAGCTTATTAGCACTGATGGATAAAATTGATTTGACAATAAAGCTTCTAACACGTCTCATGCTATTAATTTCATCTGTTCTCACTGTCTACCAGCCCACTATTTGGGTGAGTAATGGCAGTTTGAGACAAAGTGGGATTGAATGAGCCAGGCTGCATATCAGTTGGATGCAGACCGGAGCCTGCGGACACATCATAATTGACTGCACTGGGATCTGAGAGTCCCATAGGGAACAGACAGCAGAATACCCACAGGACAATACACTTCAGCATACTGGAACTTATGACTTATAACTACTGCTTGCTAACAGTTTGTACCACGATGAACAGATTTTCAACTCAGAACGTACAGCATCTTTTAGGTATCAAGAAGAAAGAAGAGATAAGTGTTGAATTGCATTTTTGAAATGAACTTTTTTTGTAGTAAATAGGGGAAGGAATTGTTGTAGATTAATTACAGTTCTTAAAGGGATAGTTCACACCAAAAATGAAAATGCTGTCATCTTTTATAAACCTTCATGACTTATGTGGAACACAAAAATATATTGTGGAGATTATTTAAATCTTTTATTATATTTAAAAAGTATGATAGTTGGGATAAAACTGACCCTAATTGGATTCAATTTTAAATTAAATTGACCAAAAATCATACTAAGGAAAAAAAAAACATTTAACATTAATACTTTTCAAACATGACAACATATTACTTCTTTTTTTTTGGACAACTTTTTTTTTTTTAAATATATATATTTTTTTCCATAAATGCTGAATATTGTAAACAGTATTTTAAAAATGTTGTAAACTTTATTTCATTTTAACATTTAAACTGAAGAAGCATGCAAAAACACTTATTCTGTTTGCTTTAAATTAAAACAGTAGGAGTCCCAATGAACTGAACTAATATAAATATATACTTTTATACCAGTGTAGTTCCTTTGGATCAGCATTTGCCAAATACATAAATGTAAATAACCTCAGAGGGTTGCTGAGAAACTATAAAAATACATCAAAAATGTGTTTGGTATTTTTTATTTTATTTTTTGAGCTGTGCAGCTACCTTTCCCAAAGAAATATGCAGATAAAATTGATCCATAATCAACAACATTATCAAAACTTTGCAGGTGTGTTCATAACCTTAAATGAGAAGATTTAGCAGAATTTCAAGAAAGAACACCATAGAGTAACCAGTATATCCCACTACTCAAAAACCCAAATGGGTCAAATTGACCCACAACATAATGCAGTGTTGTTGTCCATAATGAAAGTAAATGGGGTCCAAAACAACACTGGACCCCACTGACTATTGTACTGACAAAAAGACATTGAGACATTTATGAAAATATCTTTTGAAAATATCTATTTGTTAACTTTAGGATACATTAGCAGCTCACAAGACAGGAAAAGTTTCTTAGGCAGAGCAAATCATGATTCAAAGCTTCTTCTTGAAAAACACTTAAAATCCTCCATACTATAATTTGTGCTCTCACATTGGCTACAGTACACCTCTGTGAGCAGATACCTCATCTCAGCACTTTTGGGAACTTGCCTTTAGCTCATCATCCGAATTCTCACACTTTGCAAAGGCACTTTTAGATAGACAAGTGACAGACATGCACATCATCCTGGCCAGGGACACACAATGATGACAGTTACAGAGCCATGATGGGCACAAGACAGTGAGGGACAGTGTGAAGGGGAAGTGAATAAGAAAAGCATCTCATTTAACAATGTTACCACCCCTCCCCCTTTTCGGATGTCTGCATTGTGCCTCACCCTCTGTGACAGGCCAAGCGTGCCAGAAAGCCTCTATATACCTCCAGTGTTCAGTTCACAAGGGCTGCCTGAACGATGATAGGAGAAAAGTAGGGCACGACTAGCATGGCACATCCCCTTCTTAAGGGCAAGTCCGCTGATTCACTGCAAGGCAACTATCAATTATTTCTGTCAGAGCGAATTCATTTTGCTTGCTTCGTCTCTATGCTTGCATTGCATTTCTATTTTTAATCCATTCGTCATAGATTTCAAGTTCAATTAAATGAACTTTCCAGACTTTTATGTGTGGTTTACTGCTCAGTGTTGCCAGATGTAATGAGAATAGGACCAATTCGTTCTATTTAACTGTGATTTACACCCTGTAGTTTGCATTTAGGGCTACTCAAGATAAATAAAAAAGCACCAGTTATGTTCTGTACTTTTCTTTTCTGACCTGGAATTAAACATTTTTATAATATCACTTTTTAGGTAGCAAGAAGACATTTTTATTTTCATTTTTGTCTTCTGTGTCTGTTTATCACGCAAACTATGGCTCTATAAGATTTAAAATATAGACAGTAAATGTTTTGACAGCTAAATAAAATATATATTCCATATGGTAACATCTAAATTAACTGGTTTTATTCAAGTCAAAAATGTTTTATAACACAAAATAAATAAAATTGAATAAAAGTGACAGCTTATTTAAATTAAAAATGATTTATATTCATAATTATAATTTTTTTTTTTTTATAAATGTATTATTATTACTTTAAATGTATTAATTTTATTACTGTTTGGGTTATCTATCATGCATATTAAATGTTTGTTTTTTGTTTTTAATTAAAGTTGAAGGTTTTTACATTTTAATAAAGCTCCATATAAAAGAGTGAGCCATCTCATCACTTTTACTGTAAATACTTAAGTAGAACACCTGGATATGTCTTTATTTTAGGAGCAAAATATGAGGATGTTACCTTGCTATTTAATGCTTGGATACTAGCACTACCTTAGCAACAACATTGCCGATGGCTACATCTGGTAGAGGTGTGCACAGTTGGCTACAACTGTCAGTAGAGGAGCGCTATCTCACTTTTCATTACTGCTAGCAGTCAATTCAACTCTGCACTTCTGAGCTCATCTGGAATGAACTACCTGTCTGAGCCTTCAGTCAATCGAGCATAAAAAGAAAACATACTGCCATATGGCCAAAAATATGTGGACTTGTCATTTTAATTGAGGGGGTTTCCTGTTTAAGCTACTCATTTTACTAAGAGATAAAGAAAATCAAGTCTACAGCCATACAATCACATTAGTCTAACATTTTCAGTAGAACAAGGTGCCACTTGGACTATTTTTAGGGCCTTGAACGTGGTAGTTTGCTGTCTACGCGAGGTCAGAAAGCTCTCAAAGTTCATCACAAATATCTTAATTTGTGTTCCAAAGATGAACGAAGGTCTAACGTGTTTGAAACGACATGAGGGTGAGTAATTAATGACAGAATTTTCACTTTTGGGTAAACTAACCCTTGTACATTTGTAAAAACTAAAGGTCCCAAAAGGTGGTTTTCACAGCAATGCCATTTTGGGTTCCCCAAAGAATCTGTCAGTAAACAGTTCTTAAAAGAACCATTTTTTCTTAGTGTGAAGAGCATTTTAACCTTCTGTACAATGGTAAGGTTTCATGGGTGTTAAAGGTACTTCATGGATCCATGGAGGCCAATAAAGAACCTTTATTTTTAAGAGTATGTTGCTGTTTTGTCTCTGGGAAGGTTTTTGGGAACAGCTATGTGGATATTAGTTTAAGCAACCTGGAATACACATCACAACAGCAGTTAACATGGTGACAGAATGAAAATGATCCATAAAAGTACATGGACACATGTTCTTCTTTTTGAGATAATGCTTGCCTTACTGAGCCAGACGAGTACTTGGACATGTTTCTTCTTTCCTGTTCAGACACAGCTCCAGCATTGTTGGACTGAGTTTTAGCTCAACCCCTCTTTGGCAAGCTGAAACTGATCCGAGTCATTATAATAATAACTGCCTCTAAGGGGAATGCCCAACAACATTTGTCATGCACCGAGCCAAAATAAAATTGCGAAATTTCTGTAATATGATTCATTATGGCAGCCCCTGTGTGAGGGGGCTGAATGTGTGAGTGTGTTAGTGAGAGACAGAGACAGACATTTCAGGTCTCTAGACTCCTGCTTATCTACATAGACGACTCAGGCTTACGGTAAATTGCAAAGACAACGATCAATAGTTTGGAGCCTGTGTCTAACAAATAATTTTTTTCAAGACAACAGATATATTGACTTTTGAAATGAGTGGGTGGGTCATTTAACTCTTACGCTTGAAAGCTGCCTTGCTTTTTTACCATTCAACAACAGAAAAAAAATACTGTACTATTTGGGGTCGGTAGGATTTTTTATCATTTTCTCTCATGCTGTCCAAGGCTGCATTTGTTTGATTAAAAATACATTAAAATGCTTTATATTGTAAAATATTATTACTATTTAATAATGTTTTAATAATAAAGAAAATATGTAATACTGTACATACAAAATACTCTACATTACATTATCATTCAAATGTTTGGGGTCAATATAATTTTTTTTTTTTTAATACTCACCAAGGCAGCATTTATTTAATCAAAAATTTTATTATTATTAAATATTATTACAATTTAAGAGAATTGCTGTCTATTTTAATATATTTTTAAAATGTCATTTATTTTTGTGATGGCAAAGTTGAATTTAAAATCTACTCCATGCTTCAGTGTCACATGATCCTTCAGAAATCATTCTAATATGCTGATTTGGTGCTCAAGAAACATATATTATAATCAAGAACAAAACCTAGACAAAATATTCAATACTGAAAATACTGCAAAAATGGGTTATGTAATTGAATTGTACTACTTTACCCCAAAATTTGTGGGTTGTATATATTTTATGCATAATTTTTGTATGCTATGCTTATTATAGTAAAATGCTGGTAACACTTCAGTATAGGAACTAATTATCATAGTTGCTTATTAGCATGCCTATTATTAACATATTGGCTGTTTATTAGTACTTATAAAGCACATATTCAGCATAACCATATTCTACATCCCTAATCCCAATACCTAAACTTAACAACTACACTGTAAAAAATGATATGATGAAAAAGTCATGACAACTTATGTTTTAAAGTTACTTTAACTCATAAAAATAATTTAAGCAATTTCAACTTTTTTTTGTAAGTTATGCTAGATTCAACTTGATTTTTGAAGTCCGTTTAATGTTATTGAAATTCAAGGAGACCAATTTAATTCAGTGAATTTAACATTTTAAGTTCTAACTTACTGGCACACTGTAAAAAAAAAAAAGTTGAGCCAACTTAAAAGTTTGCTCGACTTATTTTTGTGCACTGTAAAACCCGACAAGTTAGGTTAACTCAAACTGTTTGAGTAAACTTATTGCCTTAAACCATTTAAGTTTTTAAAAAATTACAATTATGAGTGCTCTGAACTTATTTCAGTTGAGTTCACTAAAATAAGATATACATTGCAATTAAGTGATTAATTGAGTAATAATTGAGCATTAGTGATGAACACTTGCTGTTAACAAACATAATCACTGAAGAAAAAGAAACACAAGAACAACTAACTTTAGTCACAGCCTTAGATGAAATCAACTGAAATAAAATACACTAAATCTCTCAAGATCTGATTAAACAACCCCACAATCAGCATCACCAGCTCCATTTATTAATAATCAGACTGACTTTATTTCTGTCAGACATCTACAGAAGATCTTATTGAGAATTAACTAAGGTTTAGATGTTGATTTATTGTTTCATTTGAAGTAACCATGTTAGAGATCAGTGTCTGCTTTAGTTGGGCTCTTGACCCTTGACTTCTGTTTTAGTTTTTTTTTCCCTCCTATTTTCCTCTGGCTGTTGTAACCATGTGTTCCTCAAACATATTTGTTATAACTCAAAAGCCCAGAGAAAATGATCAGTAGTTGGTTGTTATATGTTTATAATGACAATCATCTGTTAGCAAACTGATCTCATCCCAGCTAACAAATTTATGTTCTGAGAACGTTTTTGTAACGTTCTGTTTTGGTTGTGGGAACGTTATTTGGAATGTTCCAAAAATGTGGAAATGTCCAGTTTGTTTAACGTTGCTAGAACGTTATTTGATGGTTAGCATAACGTTCCTACAACGTTCTTGCAACCTAAATTTCACTAAAAATATAACGTTCTATGAAATTTTATTTGGAACATTCCAAGAACGTTAAAATGTCCAGTTTGCTTAACGTTCCTACAACGTTATTTTTTTTGTTAGCATAATGTTCCTACAACGTTCTTGCAACCTAAATTTCACTAAAAATATAACGTTCTATGAACGTTTATTTGGAACATTCAAAGAACGTTAAAATGTCCAGTTTGCTTAACGTTCCTAGAACGTTATTTTATGGTTGGCATAACGTTCCTGCAATGTTCTTGCAACCTACATTTCATTTAAAAATATAACGTTCTATGAACGTTTATTTGGAACATTCCAAGAACGTTAAAATGTCCAGTTTGCTTAACGTTCCTACAACGTTATTTTTTGTTAGCATAACGTTCCTACAACGTTCTTGCAACCTAAATTTCACAAAAAATATAACGTTCTATGAACGTTTATTTGGAACATTCCAAGAACGTTAAAATGTCCAGTTTGCTTAACGTTCCTACAATGTTATTTTTTTGTTAGCATAATGTTCCTACGTTCTTGCAACCTAAATTTAACTAAAAATATAACGTTCTATGAACGCGTTTATTTGGAACATTCAAAACGTTAAAATGTCCAGTTTGCTTAACGCTCCTAGAGCGTTATTTTATGGTTGGCATAACGTTCCTGCAACCTACATTTCATTTAAAAATATAACGTTCTATGAACGCGTTTATTTGGAACATTCAAAACGTTAAAATGTCCAGTTTGCTTAACGTTCTTAGAACATTTTATGGTTAGCATAACGTTCCTGCAACCTAAATTTAATTTAAAATGTAACGTTCTATGAACTTTTATTTGGAACATTCCAAAACGTTAAAATGTCCAGTTTGCTTAACGTTGCTAGAACGTTATTTTATGGTTAGCATAACTTTCCTGCAATGTTCTTGCAACCTAATTTTCATTAAAAATATAATGTTCTATTAACGTTTATTTGGAACATTCCAAGAACGTCAAAATGTCCAGTTTGCCTAACTTGGCTAGAACATTATTTTATGGTTAGCATAATGTTCCTACAACTTTATTTCCACCTACATTTTCTTAAAAACACAACACCCTAAAAACATTTATTTGGAACATTACAAAGTTTAGTTTAATAAAATGTTATTTTAAGATTAGCAGTATTGCAACATTCGCTTTCAACATCATTTTTATTAACACAACCTTCCAGATACGAGCAAGTATATAATTACATGTGCATTTCAACAGGTATCTGAATTATTAAAGATAATCACTTTCAAAAAGTTAATTAACACATTAAACAAATTGGTGAAATTTGCATATCATGTAAAATAATAATAATAATATGTAGTTTAATATTTATGACAATGAACTATAACTTCACAGCTAAATATAAACTATGAAATTAACATTTAATAATTGAGAACTTCTATATGAATTTGAGTGTGGGGTGTGGGTGCTGAAAACTGTGGTCCATGTCCCGTCTCCACGCTCCATCTATAAAGTAAACAGATTGGCTGATGTTACAAAGTGATATTACAAAATGCCTATAAAATAATTAGTGTGGCTATGCCAAAAAAATTATTAGGATCTGTGCTGCGAGTTCTACAAATATTACATTACTCAAGAGTCAAAGGTAGTTTCATTTGACTTGGCATATGTTACTTTCAATGACAAGCTTCTAGCAGCATTAAGAAAACGTCTTCTGAAGCATCATTAGATTAAGAAAAATATAAACATTCAAATAATACATTTTCATTGTGTCACTTCCGAAAAACAATTTTTAGGTCAACATAAATTGACCTAATTTATTCATCTTGATAGGTATACACATGCACACTACTGGAAATACATCATAATAGGGTAGTTAAGTCAACTGCAATTTCCATTTTATACCAATTTGAAACAGGAAAAATCCTTCAAATATAGTTAACATTTAGAAGTCATCAATAAAGTTATTAAATGGCAAAAGTTGCCTTGTTACATGTTATTAGCTGATAAACTGTTACATGAACTCAGTTAAGGAAGGAAACTCAGAGATAAAACAGGTAAGATTAATAGGTTCTAGTAGGTGTTTCTGGGTAGGGATGCTAGCATTGACCCATTAACTGACAGTAAGAATTTTCGCTATTAACACATCAGTTAAATTGTTAAGGAATAATTTGTAATGTTTTCCTTTAAAAAAATGCTGCATGGATTAAAAAACTGCATTGTCAAAATGGCATTGAGAGCAAAAAAACAAGTTACACTCAAGTTGTTAGTTAATCCTTTAAATTTTACAGGTATTCAGAAACAAGATAAATAACAGAAGGTATAAGTAGCTTTTTTTATTATGTGTCAAAGCCTAAACTATAAACTTTTAGAAGCTTGAAAATAAAGACTTCCAATGGAAAGACAAAATGATGAATGAAAATCAAAAATAAAAACATTTGTTTGAAGATGAATGAAATTCATTCAAAATGAATTTGGAACAACATGAGGGTGAGCAAACCATGACAGATTATTATTATTTTTTTAACTATGCTGATCTCAGTTAAAATTTTTAAATGTTGCCAAGTAAATATAAAGTTGTCCTGACATGTGTCCTACCTTGTGTATCTTGAAACAATCTGCAGAGACTACTTTTCAGATAGTAGTAGATCTGCCAGGATCATAACTTGAATGGCTGATGCCATTATTGTCCCTGAAGACAAAACACAAAATTAGAGAAATTTAACTCACAATTAAGCAACATTTATGGACAGCTTATTTTTATGAATCATAAGACAATTTTTAACCACTACAAACTTAGCATTAGCAATTACCTGACATCTTTATAAGAAAACAAAGCAACTTTAGGATAAGGGAAAGTAGAAGTTTTTTTTCCCCCATCTATATTAGTTAAGTATATAAATGTATAACTATAATCAGAACTTAAGACTTCACTGGTATTTTTCTGAAGCAACACAAAATACCAAAAGACTTTGACGGAATGATAGACAAACTGAAATTTAAGATGTTATTCACTCTGCCAATTCAGTCTGCATCAAATTGGTGGCACACTACATTACATCAAACATGACTGGTCTTTAGATGTCATTCTTGTGGGATGTTAGTTTGTTATTTTTCATCTGTATTGTGTAACGTTATTCACAATTTGATCTTTAGGTTTAAATTTCAATCTAATATTCACAAAACAAAAGTATACTATTGCTTCAGAAGACTTAACATTTGTGCTGCTGGTCATTTCTGGTCATCATTACATCTGCATTAATAGCAATTCATCAAAATATAAAAACTGAAGAACGATGAATTTAAATAACTGTTTATAAGGTGACAAATTACATCTTGTACAACACTAAAGCCCATCAATTTGTTTAATGTGAATTCTACTTACTTTATTTTAGGCTCATATTAGTATCAGCCGTCTTGTTGCAAATGACATCACACCACCCCTCGCTGCCTTTGCTCTGAAAAGATTGATTTCAAAAGCATGACAACAATTTGTTAGTATGAATTTTAAGAAAGACAGTGAGGAGCAAATAACAGTGTAAAATGTTAACTAAAGTTAACAAAACAGCCATTATAAATGCTCCTCAGCCCCTTTGTTCACTGCGTTCGGCGGATTTAGTAAACTTGATCAGCATCACATGGATATTCTAGATGAAACTGACAAAGCGGATAATAATGATTAACTAAAAGTTTAAAGGCATTGTAATACAGAGAAAATGTCTTTGCTTTACCTTACTTGAGAACTGTGGCGAGTGACGGTTACAGATGACGACATCCTGTCAGCTGTCTCTCCAGTTTAAAAATACAATTCGCGGGACTCGTTTGTCTGTGTCCAGCTGTGAGAAACCACACACACACACACACACACACACACACACACACACACACACACACACACACACACCTTAATTTATCACTGACAAACTGTTGTGTATAACACTGCATATTTAACACTTGCCGTTGATAACTTTGATGTGGTTGTCCTTGCTTCTTTGCTAGCTAACATTACAATGATAACTGAGCTGGTTAATCTTCAGATAAAATTGACAAAACACAAAATAACGTTCAAAAGTGCTTTAAATAGGAATAAAAAAGTGAATGCTTACCTGTTATTTTCCGTGACGGCGTCGCGAGCCGCCCGGCTGTGATCCAGTGACTGTGAGCTGTGGGGGAGGGACGGATGTGTCTGACTGAAAAATGCGCGGTTTTGAAAAACACCGGATAATATTTTGTCTCGAGTAAAATTAATTTCTTTAAAAGGATTGATCTATGCTTAATATGAAACAAATTGATGTATTTATTGTATTATCTTTAGTTATGAAGGCTATTTAATTAATATTGAAAGAGATAAAGCAAACGTGATTTCTAGAAAAACAATGTTAGAAATCATGAATTAAGCAAATTTTTCTTTAAAATATTTTGTGGTCAGCCATTTAGACATAATAACCATATGGTAGATTAAATTAATTTATACTTATTTAGATTGAGTTCCCCTTAACCTAATTAGATTTTGAGTTCACATCACATATATATTGAGTTGAAATAACTTTTTTTGTTAAATTAACTAATTTAATTTAGCAAATGCCACTGATTTACAGTGTATGACATTTCACTATAGGCCTATGACTTCAAAAAGTTATAAAAGATATATAATTAATAATGATAAAGTATATAATTATAAAAGATTCAGTGACTTTGCCACATCCTAATCGAGGTTGTAGTTTCATATTTAAATACATTTTATTTTTCTATCATATTCTGTTCTATTCTTGTTTTATATAGCCTATAAGTTTTTTTTTTTTTTCTAAAGATGTTTCTCCCAACATTATGGTAATGTTAATAAAGTAGCCTGAAATCATAAGGACATGAATACTGTTCTCAGAATGTTTTGATAACAACATAATAACATTTAGCAATTAATTATTAATTTAGAAATTATATTACATTACAATAACGTTCTAAGAATGTTGTTCTAAAAATGTTTTCTCTCAACATTATGAGAACGTTCATTAAGTACAAATAACGTCCTAAAGACGTTCCAAGAACATTGTTCTAAGAACGTTTTCTATCAGCGTCATAAGAACATTCATCAAGTACAAATAACGTCCTAAAGACGTTCCAAGAACGCTGATTTTAGAATGTTTTCTATCAACATTATGAGAATGTTCATTAAGTACAAATAACGTACTAAAGACGTTCCAAGAACATTGTTCTAAGAATGTTGTTCTAAGAACGTTTTCTATCAGAGTTATAAGAACATTCATCAAGTAAAAATGACGTCTAAAGGCGTTCCAAGAACGTTGTTCTAAGAACGTTTTCTATCAGAGTTATAAGAACATTCATCAAGTACAAATGACGTCCTAAAGGCGTTCCAAGAACGTTGTTCTAAGAACGTTTTCTATCAGAGTTATAAGAACATTCATCAAGTACAAATAACGTACTAAAGGCGTTCCAAGAACGTTGTTCTAAGAACGTTTTCTATCAGAGTTATAAGAACATTCATCAAGTACAAATGACGCCCTAAAGACGTTCCAAGAATGTTGTTCTAAGAACGTTTTCTATCAGAGTTATAAGAACATTCATCAAGTACAAATCACATCCTAAAGGCGTTCCAAGAACGTTGTTCTAAGAAAGTTTTCTATCAACGTTACAAGAACGTTCATCAAGTACAAATGACGTCCTAAAGGCGTTCCAAGAACGTTGTTCTAAGAACATTTTCTATCAGAATTATAAGAACATTCATCAAGTACAAATAACGTCCTAAAGGCGTTCCAAGAACGCTGATTTTAGAACGTTTTCTATCAACATTATGAGAACGTTCATTAAGTACAAATAACGTCTAAAGACGTTCCAAGAACATTGTTCTAAGAATGTTTTCTATCAGAGTTATAAGAACATTCAAGTACAAATGACGTCCTAAAGACATTCCAAGAACGTTGTTCTAAGAACGTTTTCTATCAACGTTACAAGAACGTTAACAACGTTATAAGAACGTTCCAAAAACATTATTTTAATAACGTTTTGTACTAACATTAACACAACTTTTAAAGAACGTTAGTGAATGTTCTGGGAACGTTCCCTGTTAGCTGGGATTGTGTGTCTAATCTCTGATTAAATGGATGTTGTATTGATTATAGTAAGAGTGATTCTAAGAGCCAGTGGTTCCGTGACAGTCAGTTAATAGAAAGGACTTTCCAAACAGTTTGTCCACAAAAAGTTTTAATCTATGGTAGCAATTAGACTCTTACTAACTATTAATAAGCAGTAAACGGTTTGTTAATAGTGAGAATTTAGCTGAGCTCTGTTTGATTTACTGTCTGTGTAAAGCAATACAAAACAGTCACTTATGAAATGACATAACTATAATGATGCTGTTTTAGAAGGCAGCACCCTGTGTAGTCAGTAGAGAAGTAGAGAACTGCAGGCCACAGGTCTCTAAAAGACTGAAATCATTTCAACTGATTTGGGAAGAGGGCATCTGTAAATGAGCTCGTACCTCACACCTCTAATGTGATGCTCCCGTTGAGACTTGCTTCCTCTTATTAAGCTGTTTACACCGAAGAAAACACATTGTTAATTACTGCTAGCAGTAACGGTCCCTATACTGCCACAGGGCCCTGCTTAATAATTGAGGCACATTTCCTACTCTCTTGGTGATTATGTGACAACACACAAGGCTTAAAACACAAACTAATCATGGTATATTTCTTTTTAGCTCTGATGTACAAATGACACCAGGTAGTGAGCAACAGGGAACAATAGCAGAAAATAATGAGAGCCATGTGACATGTGTTTGGTTCATTTGTGCAAACGTTCCAGTGAAGCTTGAGATGCTCTATGGATCATCTTAAATCATGCTGGAGGATATGATCATAAGGTTTGATACATGCTTGTTCTTGTAGCTTGAGTGCTGATACCATTAAAATAAAGGGGAGAGAAACCAAATGTAATAAATGTATGAAATATTATTACAATTTAAAATAACTTTTATATTTTAATACATTTTAACATGTAACTCTTTTCTATGATGGCAAAGCTGAATTTTCAGCAGCCATTACTTCAGTCTTCAGTGTCACATGATACTTCAGAAATTATTTGAATATGATTAATTAATTCATTTATACTGGAAACCACAATAGATTTTTTTTTTTTTTCAGGAATTCTTTAAAGAAGTTCAAAAGAACAGCATTTATTTGAAACATTATAAATGTTAATACTGTCTCTTTTGATTTAATGGATCAATTAAAAGCATGTTTTTTTTGTTTTTTGTTTTTTTTGTGGAAACCACCGATTTTTTTATGTACCAATATTTCACTCACATTGTTATCCTATTACATTTGCAGTGAAACATTTCATATGAAATTAATAAAATCTTTTTCACTCATGTTCTCAGAGTTCTCTAACTCACAGTATCAAACATTTTTACTCCGATTTCCATTTTAACCAATGAATTGCAGATTCTACTATCTGCTGTGAACATCTTCATGACAATGTAACTAATGTAATTCATGACAGTTACAGATTATCAAGTCCACTTAAAATAGCAATTACTTAAAATGGAAAGACACACTGCTTAACTCGCTCTTCTGAAAAATTATTTTCTCCTATTCAAATTCATAAGAGTCCATTTAGAACTGAGGAAAAGCCTATTTTTTGTACTATCCTATTAAATAATGTGACACACTTTTAAGCATTGAGGGAGGAATAAATGAAGAAGGGGGAGAACAAAAACAAAAATTAAAAGGAAATACAGATTTCTGAGACAGGCCTAGAGGAAAAAGACTAAATGTACAAGTGTTTTTACACGCCGGATGTAAATGTGTCTGGAAACATTTGATATTAGGTGAGGATTGTTGAATTGAAATATCAAGACTTCTGTTTACTGCTCTGCGGTGAGCAGATAAAGACTGAACCCAGAAACAGAAAAGGCTAAAGAGGTTTCAGTCTAATCATGTGTTCTGGATTGCAGACTTGCGACTCAATACGCAGAACATCATCAGCGCATTCAAAGTGACAATGGCTTATCCACTAGAGTGGGTGTTTCTGGAAGACCGGAGAAATATAAAAGAGGTTAACAATCTCTTCAAAATATGCACACATGCTTCATTTATGCAACCATACATGTTGAAATACTTTAAGTGCAGATCAAAACAAAACGATATCAGTATCGAAAACCATATTAATATTTATAGTCACGCTATCTATACTCGTAAAGATACAGCACTACTGTGAGCTTGTGTTTAAGAGCTATACATGCTACTTTGTCTTTGTCGCCATGACAACAGAGAGTTGGGAGCCAGAGAGGGCTATATGGCTCCTGACACCGAGCATTCTTCTAACAAAAGAAGCAAAAATTCCATACCATCAATGTGTATCTGACCAAACATGCACAAGGCATGCATATTAATGATGAAATATACAAAAATTGACACAGAACACATGCAATGTGAGCTCTTGTATGAGATCAATGAGGTTTTAAAATAAATATAATATTTACTAATCATCGGATACAATGCACCTTATTGTGTACATACATGCTTTTACATTACTTAAATTTAATATTTAATTTATATATAAACTCATTAATGCATAGTGTGTAGTGTATACCTTGGTTAAAAATAAGCATACTTTTTTTTTGTTTGTTATCAACATTTTTATTTATTTTTTATACATAACATCCAAAATAAAAAAAATAAAAAATAAATAAATAAAAATAAAAAACAACAACAGACACATACTCAATATCTCAAAGTCCAATCAAAGGGAGGGAAAGAGGGAAAGGCAAGAAAAACACAAAAGTCACTCCTTTATACAGTCACGTATATCAAAAAGAAAGCACTGCCAAGCATCGATGGTAGAAGGCTTGGCCCCATTGATTCGTGCTGTTGTACATTCACAAGCCACTATGTGTAGGAGACTACGGATCCAATATGTTTTTCCACACATGTGCGGTGTAAACCAGTTTTGTATTATTGTCTTCTTCGCAGCTGTAAAACCAGCAAACATCATTCTCTTTTGCATTGAGGTTATACAGAGATCAGAATCATCATTAAGAAGACACAAACTTGGATTAACAGACCAATCCATTTGCAATAAGGATGATAAAACCAGGTTTACATGTGTCCATAGACTGATGACGACAGGACATTCCCAAAACATATGCAGAAAAGTACCTGATGATGTAGTATTACATATATGGCAGTTGAGATTCGGTTGTAGTTTCATTTTAAATCTTTTGTAAGGAGTTATGTATGCTCTATGAATGACTTTGAAGTGAATAAGACGATGAGCCAGATTTTTAGATGTTAAACTGAGATTAGACCACACTCTCTCCCAGTCGACAGATAAATTAAGGTCAGATAATTCCCTATTCCAAATAGTTTGAATAGAAAGAGGTTTTGTAACGCAATCAATAATCGTATTATATATTAAAGACACAGACGGCCGACCAACAGATGGTGCAATCCAATCTTGCATAGGATGAGAGGAGATGGGAGATGCCCAAGGAACTCCATACGCTTTGAGAGCAGAACGTAACTGAAGAAAGACAAAATATGCGGATGCTGGTAGACAAAATTTGGTTCTTAATGTCTGAAATGAACATAGGCCCTGGTTATCATATATATCACCGCATGTGTTTACACCTAAAGAGGACCAAGAGGGTTGGACAAATGGACGATTTCCGCATACAAAATTAAAATAATAAGCATACTTTTAAAAAGAGTACTTATTACCGTAATAACGTTACGTTTTTGGACACTTAAGTGCATGTTTATGATATTTACAATTAAATGGAAATGTATTATAGTTTGAGTTTAATTAAATGCAGTTAGTTAAACTTAAAAGTTAATTTTAACCCACTTACTGTCAGAGAACCATCAGCCTCGTCAGGTCCCAACACTCAGCCAGCACAATCACTCTCACCTGAATTCTAACCACGCGCACCTGGTACCTCCTAATCAAGACCAGTGTTGGGCACGTTACTTTAAAAAAGTTATTAGTTATAGTTACTAGTTACTTCTCACAAATAGTAACTGAGTTAGAAACTGAGTTACATCATTATAAAAGTAACTAATTACCAGGGAAAGTAACTATTGCATTACTTTTTTTTTTAAATGTTCAAATGTCAAATAACTTGGATGCCCCCAATATTAAATATGTTAAATTAATGAAATGGACACTAAATAGAATAAATTATTATTATAAAACATTGTACATTAATCTACACTATTTATCCACTAACACTTCATCAGTCAGTCAAGCATTATAATATGATATTATGATAATTTAGCATTATATGATGATAGAACTTTAGTAATTAGAATAACCAAGTATGAATGCATATTTGTCATGTTGACTGAACTTATGACTGGTGGTGGTGCTTAAGATAAGATAACAGAACTACTATGAATTCTACTACTAATTACAATATAAAACGCACTAAGGATTAATGAGCTGCTGGGTTCATGAATATTAATCACATAGTCTGCGTTCGCTCTAATTGATTTGCTGAAATCAAAACAGGGACGATAATAGGTGAGTGCCAGCCAATGAGATTGCCGTTTGTGCATTAGTTCCGCCCACTATACAGGAGAACCCGGCAGTTCTTAAAAGCTGAAGAATTCCAAAAGGAACATACAACAAAGAATATCGTTTACATGTAGCTCGTCAATTCTGCATGTTATGAAAGACTCTCTTGCTCTGTATCTTTCTTTGCGCGTGTGAGACAGAGACGGCAAGCCGCGCGACTTCACACTAGAGTTTATGGTACGTCAAATACAGGTACCCTACACTGCGCATCCATTCAGATGAACTGAAAAATAAAATGATAATAATATTATAATAAATTATAGTAACGCCACATTTTATTGTCAGTAAAGGTAACGGCGTTATAACGGGGGAAACAGTAATTCGTTTGATTACTCGTTACTGAAAAAAATAATGCCGTTAGTAACGCCGTTTATTTATAACGCCGTTATTCCCATCACTGATCAAGACCTCCATTTAACCACTGTCACTTGCCACTCACATTTGTCTGGTCTTGATCGTCATGATCTTCGGACTCACCTGTCGCTACTACTTCTAAGTTCCAGATTAACGTTCGTCCGTTTAGACCAGATCCTCTAAAAAGGATTTCTACAAGACGGATCCACAGCAACCAAGCCCGCTCACCCTTCAGGATTTCATCCAAGCCCTCAACCCAGCACTCACCCCTCTCACCACGGCCACTACATCTGCCTCCGCCAGTCCCATGGCCCGACCTGCTACCTTTTCAGGAGACGCGGTGAATTGTAGTGGCTTCATATTACAGTGCTCGTTGTATTTTGAGATGCAGCCCGGAGCGTTCCCCACGGAATGATCTAAAATTGCCTTCGTGATTACCCTGCTTACAGGATGCGCTCTACAGTGGGCGGAGTCTCTCTGGAATTCCAACAGCCCAGTGACACAGACCTTCAATGCCCTCACAACCCATTTCAAGGAAGTCTTCGGGCAGGCTGATTCAGAGCTATCGGTGCAAGATCGTCTGTTCCGCCTCTGTCAGGAGAAGAGCTCGGTGTGGGATTATTCTGTTCAATTTTGCACCCTCGCGGCCTCCAGTGGCTGGAATGAAACTGCTCTTATCACTGCCTTTCATCGTGGTCTGAATCCCCATATTCGCCAACAGATGGCGATATACGATGACACTATCAGACTAGAGACCTTCCTCTCTAAGGCTATTCGCATCTCTCAACACCTTACTGCTTGTGAAGAAGACATACCTCTAGCTTCACCGCTCTCGAGGACATCAACAGCTCCAGCACAAGAGACTATGCAGATCAGTTTCAATCCCCTTACCCGTGTAGAGTGTAAGAGGAGAATTAACTCCGGACTCTGCCTATACTGTGGGGCAAGTGGTCACCTGCTCCAAACCTGTCCTGTGCGTCCACCCCGCCCAGCGGTGAGTACCATCCAATCAGTACTTTAACCTGTATGACCATACAACTTTTTTCTCCTCACACTTCCATTCCAGCGCAAGCTCTCGTCGACTCTGGATCGTCGGGGAACTTCATCTCAATAGAGACAATGAATCGCCTGCAGCTGAAGCAGAAACTTCACTCTCAAACATTGAACGTCCAAACTATCCAAGGGAAACCACTGGGTCGGGGCAAGGACCATTCTCCCACCATAACACTCCGTGTAAGATGTCTGCATGAGGAGATCCTTTTGTTCCTGGTGCTGGAGCATTCCTCCGTAGATGTAGTCCTGGGACGTCCGTGGCTTACACAACACTCTCCCAACATGGATTGGAAAAATTATGAGGTTCTTCAGTGGAGTGAGTATTGTCAATAACATTGTCTGCTCCGTATATATCCCCCTACCAGTGCGTCCATCCAGAATTGTTCTACCAGCATGGACAGTCCTGAGCCCGTAAAGAAATTCACCATACCTTATGAATACCGGGCGTTCCAGGACGTCTTCAATAAGCAGGCCACCACTAAACTACCACCACATAGGCCATGGGACTGTGCCATCGACCTGCTGCCTGGAACCAAACTCCCGAAAGGTAGAGTGTATCCTTTGTCCATCCCGGAGCAAGCTGCAATGGAGGAATACATTCAGGAGGCTCTCCAACAAAACTTCATCCGTCCATCTACTTCTCCAGCGGTGTCGAGCTTCTTTGTCAGCAAGAAGGATGGAGGGCTAAGACCATGTATAGACTCCCAAACTCCCAAACCATCAAATTCCTGTATCCTTTACCTTTGGTTCCAGCTACCCTTGAAGAACTTTGTGGAGCTCGCCTTTTCTCCAAACTAGACCTGCGAAGTGCCTACAACCTCATTCGTATCCGTCCGGGAGACGAGTGGAAGACGGCCTTCATCACATCCACTAGCAACTATGAATATCTTGTGATGCCGTATGGACTTGCAAACTCACCGTCAGTCTTCCAGGGATTCATGAATGAGGTGTTCCGGGAGTTCCTCCATCGGTTCGTCATCGTCTATATAGACGATATCCTCATTTACTCCCGGAACCTGGCCGAACATCGCCACCACGTGGAGTAGGTCCTTCAGAAATTGAGAGAATCCCAACTTTACATCAAACTGGAGAAATGCGAGTTCCACCGTACCGCCATCCAGTTCCTCGGGTATGTCATCTCTCCCCAAGGGTTGCAGATGGATAATAACAAACTGCAAGCCATTCAAGACTGGCCCATACCCTCTTCTGTGAAGGAACTACAGAGATTTCTCGGCTTTGCCAATTTTTATCGGCGGTTCATCCGATCCTTCAGCACCATCACGGCACCCCTTACCTCGATGCTCCGCCATTAAACTCAAGAATTTATTATGGTTTAAATTATGGAGGTCGATGCCTCTACAGTGGGTGTTGGGGCGGTACTCTCCCAACATCACAGAGAGCCTCCAACACGCCATCCCTGTGCGTATTTCTCCCGCAAGCTTTCCCCGGTGGAGCAGAACTACGACATTGGGAATCGTGAGCTGTTGGCCATCAAGCTCGCTCTGGAGGAGTGGAGACATTGGCTGGAGGGAGCTGTTCACCCTTTCCAGGTCATTACGGACCACTGGAACTTAGATTACCTCCGGGATGCGAAGCGGCTAAACCCCAGACAGGCCCGCTGGGCACTTTTCTTCACCTGTTTCCACTTTACAGTTACCTACAGACCGGGTACCGAAAACTCCCGAGCAGATGCTCTCACCCGTCTGCATCAGCCCATGCAAGACACTACCGCCCCGAGACCATACTCCCTCCAGCCCTCTTCGTAAGTCCTATTGAGTGGTCACTTGAAGACATTCGACAAGCCACACTCACGGAACCTGCTCCGCCGGGAGGCCCAGAGGGGAAAATCTACGTCCCTGCCTCTCTCTGTCTTTCCCTTCTGGACTCGCTCCATTCTTCTCCAGGCTCTGGACATCCAGGCGTACCCTCTCGCTCCTCCAACATCACTACTGGTGGCCCAACATGGCCCGTGAAGTTTCCCAATTCGTTAGGAGCTGCTCAGTTTGTGCCATTTAAAAAAAAACCTGTCATCTACCTCATGGTAAACTGGTTCCCCTGCCCCTACCAAAACCGATCCTGGTCCCACATCGGAGTCTATTTCATCACCGACCTGCCCAGGTCCGTCTCCTACACCTGTATCCTCGTAGTGGTGGATCGGTTTTCTAAAGCTTGTAAATTGATTCCTCTTCCAGGGCTACCCACCGCTATGCAGACTGCGGAATCACTCTTCAGTCATGTCTTCAGGAACTTCGGCATCCCCGAGGACATCGTCTCCGATCGTGGGCCACAGTTCATCTCAAGGGTCTGGCGAGCCTTCTTCAACCTTCTAGGGGTCTCCGTTAGTCTCACGTCTGGATGCTATCCACAATCCAACAGCCAGACTGACCGGAAGATCCAGGGCATTGGGAGGTATCTTTGGAGTTTCTGCCACCAGAACCAGCATGGCTGGAACCACTTCCGCTTCCTTCCTCCCGGCCGAGTACGCATAGAATTCACTCCGTCAGCACTCCACTGGTCTCACCCCCTTCCAGTGCGTACTCGGTTACCAACCCCCATTGTTCCCCTGGAATGGAGAACCATTAGAAGTTCCAGCCGTAGACTTCTGGTTCAGAGAGAGCGAGAGGGTCTGGGACTCGGCACACGTTCAGCTCCAACAGGCAGTCCGGAGACATAAGACCCAGGCCGATGCCCGTCGTCTTGCTGCCCCACCATACCAACCTGGCAATAAGGTATGGCTGTCTATGCGGGACATCCGTCTCCGGCTGCCCTGCCGTTTACCATCAGGAGGCAGATCAACGAGGTTACTTACCAGCTGGATCTACCACCCACATACCGCATCACACCTATCTTTCACGTGTCCTTGTTGAAACCCCACACTAATCCCATGTCTCCTTCCTCTCCAGGGCCTGACGAGCCGGAGATTCCCCCTCCTCCCGAGATCGAGAACGAGGAGTCCATCTACAGAGTCAACTCCATCCTGGATTCCCGACGTCGGGGCGGCCGCTTCGAATATTTGGTTGATTGGGAAGGCTTTGAGCCAGAGGAAAGGTCCTGGGTGCCTAGAGATGACAAACTAGACCCTCTCTCCTGTCAGAATTCCACCAGCTTCATCCACATAAGCCAGCACCTAGAGAACGCGGCCACCCTCGTCATCAGCAGCGGGCGTCAGGAGCCGCCCGTGGAGGAGGGGGTACTGTCAGAGAACCATCAGCCTCGTCAGGTCCCAACACTCAGCCAGCACGATCACTCTCACCTGAATTCTAACCACGCGCACCTGGTACCTCTTAATCAAGACCTGCATTTAACCACTGCCACTTGCCACTCACCTATGTCTGGTCTTGATCGTCACGATCTTCAAACTCACCTGTCGCTACTACTAAATTCCATATTAACGTTAGTCCGTTCCAATCCCTGCCCCATACTCCTGCAAGAGAGTTACAGTCTGTCATCTTCAGCCAGATAAGTCTGTCAAGCTTTTCCATGCTCACCTGCCACCGCTGCTCTGCGGCTCCCCTTTTTCCTGTGTCAATAAATATCATCTCCTTAACCTCATTCTCCTCGTTTGATCTCCTTCTGTTGTGTGACACTTACATCTTCTCTACAATTACATGTAATTTCATAATTACTTCTGCTGTTTTGGAAATAAGATTAAAGTGTACTGTCAAACTGAAACATTTATGGTAAACTAAAATATAATTCAATTCGATTCAAAAAGCTATATGACGAGGGGTGAGAACTAATGTAAGTGACATTTTTGGTGAAATGGAGATATATACATCAAATGAAAGCTCTTAATGAGCTCTTTCTACTGGTAAAAGTACTGTCATCCATGAGTATAAAAATTTGTATTATAAACAATTGAAATCAATATACAAAGTCAGATCAAACCATGGTGAAATTTTTGTTTTGTCCCTCCTGTAAAGTTGGTGAAATTTACACACTTACGCCCTTCTGGTTCTCGCCCCTCGATGTGACATATTTACTTTTGTCAAACATGTAGAGATGAAAAGATTTTGACAAGGAGGCATGTAAACACACACACATATACACACAGAGTGATTGCATACTGAGATAAGGCTGCCAGTACTGACATTTTTGAGCAGAAACATGATTTCTCTTTGCTTTTGACATTTCCCAAGGGGAGATGGTAAAAGCAAGAAGGAAAAAGAAAAAGAGCAAAGGGAAGAGAGAGAGTGGGGGAAGACAAGCTGCCCGAGGACAAGCGTTGAGTGTTATTAATGACTGGCAGCACAGCATAGCTCCACTCAGGAGAAGTCAGCTGAGTTACTCTAGACAGTGACAATTACGAAAGCCGCTCTGATAAAAATTCATTTCTCAAACACTACAGCAGACTGCAGGAAGAGGATAACCTCTTTCATGCAAGAAAATACAGAGGAGACCAATTAAAAAGAGAAGATTATTTCATTTTTTCCCTCACAATCTTTATCAAAGCAATGCGTTTGCTTATTTTCTACTAAATGAAGACTTCCAGGCCAGCTCTCCCTTTCCTGCACATGACTCTCTGCTAATTAAAAGGTTTTTCTGCCTCTTTCACTGAGTGACAGCAAAGAGGAAATCAGCACCATGCACTGAGAGCACAATAATGAGAGGATTTAAAAGCTGAAATCTTGCAGTTTTTACACACATTCACACTCAGTGAGGCTTAAAGAGCTTAATTCATATTTAATTAAATAGGAAGGGACGTCAACCTATAAGAGAAGTAGGAAGAAATAAGTAAATAAATATTAGTTAAACATGCAGAGAAACAGCTTCAGGGTATTTTTATGACCCAGGAATGGGAAAGTAACAGATTTAAATCTTTTTCTTTTTTTATAGGAAGGTCAGAAATATTCTTGGAAATGTTTTACCATGTTTTTTCATTACTTATGAAATGCCTTCTACCCTTCTTACTCTTGAAATAAAAAAAAAATTAAATACAAAAAAAATTATTCTTCTAAGATGACTGTCCCTCATTTGACATCAAGGTATAGTAATTAATTTTCCATTGACAGTAAATTCAGTACAGTCATCATTTCGGTACAGTCATCATTTTCATATTTTAGATAATTATCATGTATAAAAAGTATAAAAATATAGAAAAAAATCAACTAATTTGCAAAAATGTTACTTGTGTATATTTAGAATATATAAATTGCTACCTATGCAATAAGCCTTAGCAAGACAAAGAAGATGGACATTTTGTTTCAAAAATTTTTTAAATGTCTACTGTAATTTCTATCGCAGAATGCAAATAAACATAATACATCACTTGAGATGTGGAGGAAATAAAATGGCGGTGGAAATGTTCATGTCTAAAATAACACATTAAAGGAGACCTATTATGCCCTTTTTTACAATATGTAATATAAGTCTCAGGTGTCCCCAGAATGTGTCTGTAAAGTTTCAGCCAAAAATACCCCTCAGATCATTTATTATATCATTTTGAAAATGGCTATTTCGAGTGGAAGCAGAAACACACTGCTTTCGTGCATGTCTCTTAAATGCAAATGAGCTGCTGCTCCCCGCCCCCTTTTCCAGGGATGTGCCTTTATACTGTAGCTCATAGTGATGGGAAGTTTGGATCATTTTACTGACTCGGACCTTTGAGTCTCGTTCAGCAAAATGAACAAATCTTTTTTCGAGTCATTTCGTTCGTTTCGTTCATTTTAGCAAAATATAATTAAAATGTTACGTGTTACTTCCCTAACACATCTACTACTTATGCAAACGTTGATCACACTACAAACAATACAAACTATAATGCTATAAGAAACAGAAAAGATTAATTCATGGTTTACCTGGGTCTTGATTAGCTCACCTCACCTCTATCTGACAAGTCATCGGGTTTGAGTCGTTCATTCATCACGTGACAGCCCCATAAGCTAAACCAATGCAGTCAGAGCCGGAAAGAGAATTGATTAGTTCACCTACCGAGTCTTCGGGTTTGAGTCGTTCGTTCTTTTGTCACGTGACCACTTGCTGGATCAGTAAAATACTATAAAGTAAAACTGTATTTTTGTATTTTGGATCATATTTAAGAATTATCATAAAATTATCAAAATATGTGTAATAAGCATTTTCCTAGAAATAAAAATGGTCTGTTCATTTCTGTCACTATGTTTTTGTTACTGTTTCTTGAGGATCTGTGTTATTTTATAAATAAATAAAACCCTGTTATAAATAAAATATTGATTGATTTGTCCTTTCACTGTCTTTGTCTATCAATAAACATATAATATAACTATATAATAAAAAAATCCAAAATTACAAAGCACTTATAGTTTGTTCATTTTTACTCCAGTTTTGACTTTGCTGGTATAATTGTTTTTCCTAGGCAGACTTGACATATTGGTCTAATGTTTGTATAAGAAGATTGGTCAAAAAGGACACAATGACATGAAGTGAAAGCAAATAACATTTTGAATATGAATGATTAATGTTAGTTTAAAATATTAAGGTTATGATCTGACTCCGTGGCTTTAGTATATTTTAATTTTCTTGTATTTTTTATTTAAATTGTTTTAATTTATTTTGGAATAGTTATCCTCTTTGCTAAAGCTTTTTCTGGCACAAAAATAAACAATAAAAAAACAATTCAAGAGTGTGTACACAGTGTTAATGTCTAAAGTGTCATATGTTACAAAAGTATAACACTATAGTCTAATCTAAAGGGTTAACTCAAAAGACATAAATACAACAAGGTATTGTATTTTATGAAGATTAGACTCCAAAAAAATAAATTAAATTAAATTAAAGCATAACAAACTCTTTATTATCTTTATTACTACATTCAGTATTATGGAAAAGAACCATCGTGACAGAAATTAAAAGCAATAATTTGAGACCAGAAATGCATCACATAACTGTACGAGTAAATAATAATAATAATAATAATGACTATGCACCCGTTTGTAAGGAAGGTTGTAAATTAACTAATTTCTCTGCCCAAAGTCACGTCACGTGACAAAAGAACGAACGACTCAAACCCGAAGACTCGGGAGAGGAACTAATCAATTCTCTTTCCGGCTCTGACTGCATTGGTTTAGCTTATGGGGCTGTCACGTGATGAATGAACGACTCAAACCCGAAGACTCGAAACAGGTGAACTAATTCCAGTACAGAACCTATAGGATGTTGCGCATGCGTGACTGAACGAATCACTCCCTGAGATGACTCGTTCTTCCCGAGTCACATTAAGGATTCGTTCAAAATGAACGAAACGTTCAAGAACGACCCATCACTAGTAGCTCATACCTCAGATACTTTGCTAAAAAAAACATGTGTTTGGTTTTGATTATCATGTCTATCATGCTGAAATCATGTGTTTTAAACTTCTGATATACGGTTTTCTGAGTGCACACACCCGAAGCACGCACACAGAAAGCGGCTGTCACAAGGCATGTGAGTGCTAAACTAAAAGTTCTCTTTCATGTCTTATTGCGCTTAAACTGTCAAATACACATAAGTTTATGTTAAAAACACACAAGATAAAAAACAGTCGGTTATGTCTATTTAGGTAAGCAGCTGGGAAAGAAATCATATTAGATCTGTATGGAAGCAGCTTAATATCAACCTGATCTCACAGAATTCCGTGTAATGACCATGGACTCTTAAACCCCCGAATCTGTGGTGGCATCACGGAATCGCCGAAAATTCTGTGATGGGCTCACAGAATTGATACCAATGTAAGTCAGTGACAGGCATCAGCCGTGAACCACGCACGGATTCACTGGTTCAACACTTTAAATAGGAAAACCTTAGCATCAATATGCCGACGCGATACTAGGAATTTTATTGTCATAATTAAATTATATATTGGATAACAACATTGCCATTATACTGCTTGTTTATGGACAGTTTTTGCAATAAATACCTGTGACTGCACTTATATTTGCCTCTGAGTCTTTTAAATTGTTCAGAAGTGGGTAGGGTTAGGGTAGGGGTGGGGTTAGGTACTCCAGTGAAAGTATAAATTTATATACAAAATATAACTGCATCAGAGTCACTCTTTTTACGTGGTCCGATGCAGCGCTGGTGTTGAACCAGTGAATCCGTGCATGGACCACGGCTGATGCCTGTCACTGACTTACATTGGTATAACTTCCGTGAGCCCATCACGGAATTTTCGGCGATTCCGTGATGCCACCACAGATTCGGGGGTTAAGAGTCCGTGGTCATTACACGGAATTTTGTGAGACCAGGCTGCGTAATATACAATAAATAAATCAATAATAAATCCACTGCTCTCTTGTCTGCTCTGAGGCTGGGACTAGTGTTCTGTGCTCATCAGTGCAGGCAAAGACAGAGCAGTTAGCATGCTTTGCTCAAAATTTCACCTTGGCGTTAGAACCGGTGCACTGTTAATGCTTGCGAAAACACAGTGGTGGCATTGTGGGTGGAAACGTGCAGATTAAGGGGCGGTAATATAAAATCCCTTTTCTACGTCACGGGGGGAGCGAAATCTGAGCACCTCGTTTTTTCACAAGCTTGCAGAGATAGCCTTACCAAAAAAAATTACTGGGTTGTTCTTTTTCATGTTTTCTGGGTTGATAGATGCACCAGGAACCCAATTGTAGCACTTAAACATGGAAAAAGTCAGATTTTCATGATATGTCACCATTAAATAAACTAGCACGTGTAAAAAGTACGGGCTGTACGGGCCAAAAACACAGGGGCAAAGGTATAGCAGAACACACAAAAGAAACACACAAAAGAAACAAAAGATGAGGGCCCAGAGAGTGATACGGGATCTTAACAAAGGCTTGAAATTGATTCATTATTAAACATGACACCTCTAGCACAGAGAGAAGTGGAAAAGCTGTTAAAATGCATTTCTCACGCAGAACCCACTTCCAGACAGCAGCAGGAATGGAGTATCCGGGCAGGCTGTTCATGCTGCTGTGAAAACTGTGAAGACACACACATGTGCAAACAGACACACACGTGCTGAGAGATGTGTATAGTGCTTGGAGTTCAGTAAGAATCAGGGCAAGGATTAAAACTCTCTCACACACAGAGAGACATCACTCAACTCATTCAGTCTTGCTCGTCTAGGTCACCAATTAAGCCTGACCCACAAAAGCTGTTGGCTTGGCAACAGTGCTGCATAAGAAGTCCCCCTAACCAAATCTGGCCGGCATATAGCTGTCAATCATCTGTGACACATGTACACTCTGAGACCTAAATAACAGACAGGGGCATTGGCAGATTTTTTGATTGGAATCAAGGGCTGAACTCAAACAATTATTTCATGGTACTAGTCTTTATTAATATAATTTTCTAACACTTCATATTTTAAAATATTGCATGGCAATTCACCAAATAAATGAATACAAGTACACATCAATTTGAGTTTTGTTTTTGTTTTTAATCTAACCTGCATATTATCTCAAAGCTTCCACTAAAAAACAGTCCATTGCAATATAAAAAACAACCAGTTTAACAAGAAGACAAACACTGCATAAATATTACGGTAATATTAATAATAAAGTCCTCTGAGGTCATTTTTACTACAATTGATAACTGAGACACAATTGCGTTTGTACAAAACAAGAGATAACAAGAGTACAAGATATGAGAGACTTGAAAGTATTGCCACTATTTGCCGTAAGTTCAATGTTTTATAAAATTATCTCAAATTATGACTTGGTAAATCGCAATTTTGCATAAAAAAAACATAATTATGAGATAAAAAGCCAAAATGATAGAGTTCGACATAAGTCGAAATGATTAGATCAGTCATAATTATAACTAAATGTTCAACTTTTTATGTCATAATTATGATTTTTATCTCATATTTTTTTATTCATAATGACTTTTTTGACCAAATATGAACTTATGTCGGAATTTCAACTTTTCTCTCTCATAATTTATCTCATAATCGTGACTTCGTATAATTTTTAGTATTATTTATATATAAAAATCATGACAAAAAGTTGAAATGAAGAGATATAAAGTCATAATTTTTATCTCGTAATTCATACTTTTGTCATAATTTTTTATCTCATAATTATGAAAAAGTTGAAATTATGAGAGAAGTCATAATTCTAACTAAAATGTCGACTTATGTCATGATTGTAACTGTATGTTATTGTAACTGTACTTTTATCTCATAATTATGACTTAGTATGTAATTACGACTTTGTTATATATATAATTCGACTAATTACGAATCCATTGGCATTCACACAGTCAAAGTAGACAAAGGAATTTGTTGTTAAAAGGTGAAACAAAATCAAAACAGATCAATCTGAGGATGAGTCAGAAATATTTTATTGGGAATGAGGTTCTTGTTAACCTCAGTTAGAACTGACAGAGCAGAAACCCTGTTGAATCTTTCTGAGCATATGCTACTCTGTTGCTATCTTTCTTTCACTGTCCTTTTCTCCTCATTCTGTCTATAATCTCTGAAACATCCATCTTGGATTGGAAATGATTTGTAGCGAGTGAGCAGATTTGGATGAGCTGGGAGAAATTTCCACTCACCCTGGTGCCATGGCACATGTGCTGAGTTATTGAGCCAAGAAGAGCCAATGCCTGGCAGACGGTTCCTGTGGAGGAGAGCACCAGCTTCCACTGTCCACTTTCATCACAGCGTGCTCCTTCTGATCAGAAGAATTAGGAAAAGATTGGAACAGCTTTAATTTTGGTCATTTATTCAGTGTTAAAGTCATTTTAAGCAGATTTTCTGTCAGTCTGGCTCTAGCTGTGCTTTCTGGAAGACCTCATTCACTAAATATGCTGTGTAATCGTGCTCTCTGGTGATCTTTTCTTGTCTGTTTATTTCTGTTTTCTGTTATCACCCTCTCTCCTTTCTCTTTCAGCCTATCACTGCTCTTTTCACTTTCTTCCATTCATTTTCCTCACTCTTTTTCTCTGACAGCAGCGGTCAGACAGCCTCTCTTTAATAGAATCCAGATGAGTTAGAAAAACAGGCTGAGGAGAGGGGCCCATTAAAGTGTGGACCCTGTCATCATTCCTCACGTGCTTCTACAGTCCCGCCGGTATGAGCTTTACACTGCACAGTGTGTTTGGGTATCTACATATGCTTCTTAAATCAGACAGTCAGTAAAATTTTGTTATGATTGATTTACAGTCACTCCGATGCAAATTAAATCTGTTTGATTTTCTGTCAAGTCCCTCTGGAGTTCGGCCAGACTGACATTTAGCTGATCTGAATCATTCCAGAAATGCAGAAAATGCATAAGGAAGAGCCCACTTTATTAGTAGGGTACAAGGGATAGTTCATCCACCCTTGTGTCATTCCAAACCTGTATGACTTTCTTTCTACGGTGAAATATATATAAGATACTTAGATAAATGTCTTTATTTAGGGGGAAAAAATATTTTGTGTTCAGCAGATAAAAATAAATGCTTACAGGTTTGGAATGACATGATGGTTAGGAAATGTTGACAGAATTTTCATTCTCTGCTGGTCTATGCCTTTATAGGGAAAATGTCGTTTTTGTTTTTTTTAATGATTAATACAAATATATATTTTCATCAACTGGTTTTGGAGCAAGAATATATAAAAGATTCAGTGTTATGAAAATCCAAGTCATAAAAAACAACCTTAAATATCTTAAATGGAATGATAAATATCTTATTTGTTATTTTAAGAAGTCTTACATTTGGGGATGGAAATATAGGAAATGCAATACAGCCTAATGTGACTGTTAAAACTTCAAAAGGTCCTCATCTAAATAAATAAGAAAGGTGCACATTTCATAATAAAAATTCAGCACTTTTGTGCTCTACACTTTTGCAGTTTCAGAGCAGTTCGCAATCAATGAATATTGCAAATATATGCCAAATGATGGCTTATGATCGACTATTGATGAATTATGGCAAGGTTTACTTTATGGTGTTTATATTGTAATATGTTGTAGATGATAATAGGAAAAGCATAGACATTTCAAAATAAGAGTCCTGGGCCTGGGTTCACAGACAGGGTTTAGACTAGGCCAGGATTAGGCCATAGTTCAATTAGGACATTTAAGTAATTTTTATTGCCATAGAAAAAAACATTACTGGTGTGCATCTTGAGACAAAACAAAGGTACTGATACATTGTAAGATTAGTTAGTGCAAGTTTCTTTCAGTTTAAACAGCTCAGACTTACATTTTTGTCTGGGAACAGACTTAAGCCTTGTCTGTGAAACCCGGGGCTTGTGTATTTCGGGCTTGTTTACAATTAAGTCCATTATTTGACAAATTTTCAAAAGTTTTTATTGCGCTCCTAAATGTTCAACCTAGTAGCACATGTGCACATTGGGAAAAAGCATCAGGCCCTGTTTATAGAAGCCAGTTTCCCCATTAGAGTAAAAAATTAAGCAATTTATTTTATTATTTTAAAGCCATTTTATTTCTCATAATTCAGCTTTATATATCTCACAGTTGCAACATGACTTTTATCTTGAAACTGCAAGTCATGACAAATTTATCTTGCAATTACAATTTTGCTTCTTGTAATTTTGTTTCTCAAAATTTCACATAATCACAATGTGACTTCATAGATCATAAATGTGACTTTACATATCAGAATTGGGACTTTATATCTCACAATATGACTATTACTTATTTTAAACTTTCATCGCTTTCATTTTTTTTTTTTTACCCTGAAACAGGCTTCCTTGTTTGTTCTTATTTAGTGATTAGGGAGAAAACAAAATGTATAAACCAGAACCCTCAGTATTTGTATATAATTTCAGTAGAATTAACATGACTAAATAAGGATGGATTTACTAAATTTATTATAATCAAATTAAACTAAAAACAATAGACTAATTGCAACCAAATGTATTTATCTAAGTGTAGATCAACGTTCAATTTTACCTTAAAAACAATTTAGTAAATTTAAAAAAAAAAATCCCCAGTGTACTGATGTGTACTTTAATGCATGTAAAGAAAACAACGTTAATGGCAACAGCAGTATTTTGTATTCCAAGGGTAAATATGATTGACTGTAAAAAGAAACAATATTAAATGCAATATTGAGATTTCAAATTAAAAAATGTACAAATCTGGCTGAACTATTCATGGGGATAATGACATGCCACTGAAAAACTGTCTGCTTGAAGTGTACATTTTCACACTGATATGAGCGAGAATAAGTGAGAGATTGAGAAAAGATAGTGAGAAAGTGAGACAGTGAGTGCGGATGTCCCAGTAAATGGGGCGTTGAATAAAAAATGACCCATTCTTCATACACTACAAATAACTGACAGAATGTGAAAGAATAAAAGATGACCCATTCCTGTTACAAAGACTAAGCTAGTTTAATTGCCATGGCTGATTTATTGGATTCTACTGTAATTGCGAGAGGTTTATAGAGGCGATATGATGTAAACGGGTTTGCTCTATAAATGAGTGACAGATAAAGGCCCAGCAGCAGTTGGACTAATGTGTCTTTATTGCATTCCTATTTCTCACTAAGTCCACAAACAAGGCCTAGCTTGACAGGTGCTGTCAGACAGTTGGGCCACCTCATTTTCCTTGGTGGTAACACAGGCTCAGTAGTGTCTGTTCATGTCAGAGTGCCACAATCAGTTTGGTTTATTTTGGACACCATTACTCACAATGATGAGGCAAAGGGACAGATGGGCCGGTGTGTGGGAGTTCATGTTGTCTGCTCCCTGTCACTTTTCCTCTCATTTCCACAGGACGGTCTCTACATAGCATCCAAAACAGAGATGGAAAGAGTTAAGACAGCTGATGAGGGAGTTTTAGCAGGCTTATCCTCAATGAAAATATTATCCTGCAAGTGGCCGCGGCAGCCATAAAAGAAAACACAACAGCAATAAAAAGCTGACATTTCAATTAATGGCCGACTGCTTCTGCTGAGAATTAAAAGGGAATGGTCACAATCTGTCTTCTTCCAAGCCCACCTGTGTCACAAGGCTTTTATAGCAGAGCACACAATGTTTCCTTAATCACATCCATAGGGAAAGACACATCAACTGCTGGCTCATACATGCATCATTCTGTCAGATCGAGTCAAGCTACGTGCTTTCTCTCTAACTCCAAGTTGTTAGTTACATTTCAATAGGAAAACATAAAATATAGATTTTTAAAATAAATTATAATACATACATACATATATATATATATATATATATATATATATATATATATATATATATATATATATATATATACATATTAAATACACCTACAATAAAGGAAATATGTATTACTGGTCAAAAGCTGGAATAATGAAGATGCTTTAATGTTTTTGAAGAAAAAAAAAAGGATCTTATGCTCACCAAAGCTGCATTTACTTGATCAAAAATACAAACGGTAATATTGTAAAATATTTTTTAAATATTTTTTTTCCTGTGGTGGAAAAGCTGAATTTTCAACAGCCATTAGTCATGAGCGTCACATGATCCTTCAGAAATCATTCTGATATGCTGATTTGCAGCAAGAAATATTTTTATTATTATATGTTGAAAACATTTGTGATGCTTAATATTTTATGGAAATCGTGATGCCGTCATTTAAAAAAATTCAATAAATAATAATAATAGATTAATTAAACAGGCATGCATCAAATTGATCAAAAGTGGCAGTCTTTTTTTTTTTATATATATATATAATAAATGCTGTTCTTTTGAACTTTGAATTTTTTTCATTTTTCTTTTCTTATTTTTTTAAGAATTGAGCACCAAATCAGCATATTAGAATTATTTCAACATACCAAATTTACTAAAATAATCTTAAATAAATAAGTGTTTTTTTAAAAGATTATAGTATGCTTGATGGTAATAGCTCATGCAGGGTTTTCTTTCAGTGTTGGCCAAAGACTTTATTCACATCCTCTCATAGATGGATACCAGGTGCTAAAAGACATGAGAATCTTTTAAATATAAACTGCTTTTGGGGAACTGCAGTTTTAATATGGTTGTAATGGAAGAGCTCGATCCCATAAAGTCCATAAAGCAATAAGCCCTCTGCTCTGTTGTCTCTGTTGTAGGCTTGCTGAGCTCGGCTTGTAAAAACACTGAGATCTCATTGGCCTATCACTGGGATGCCATAGTCATCTGGTTGATGCCTGGGTGGCTTCAGTTTACAGGTTCAATAATGTGTTCAGTCATGCAACAAACAACGAATTTCAAGAGCAATTAAGAAGGTTATATGGTGGCTCTTGTGGTTATTTCCATGGCCTTTACGCCTTATTAATGTAATTGCATAGAACTGTGGGTTACTAACTGTAAGTCCTTTAAACTAAAGCAATTTAATCATTATAAGGTGTATGAATTTGATTATTTTTCACTATCCATAACCTCAGAGTTTTCCCTAAATCTTTATAGTAACGTTTTCACTAGTAATCTGCAAACCTACTTACAGTAAATCTTCATTTTTGATTCATTACCAAAAGTTTCATTGAGAGAAAAATTGAAACTTGAGTCTGGGGACTATTCGGGATGTCTTGTCCTTCGAATCTTCAGTTTAGCACTGCAACTCAGGCCAAAAAGACACATGAGAGGTGACGCTGAGATTGAGGAGACATCTGTGTGTGGGGAAAAGATTTAAAGAGCCACGCGAGTCTGCTGTTGTTAACATTAAGTCAATGGAAAGTAAATCAGAGTTCTGAATTCCTGTGACTTGTAGGCCCTGTGAAGCACTTCCAAATATAGGAAAGAGCTGTTACGATTCACTAAAGAGAGAAGTGATTCAAGAAATCAAATGCAGTTGGATGGTGACCCACTTACACTATCCTAGAAAATACATTGGTGTTCACATTATTGCTTTATTTGTTTATTTAAAGCTGAAGTGTGCAATTGTTTCAACATAAAGATACTTTCTCCAATGCAAGTTTAATGTCAGAGACAACCAAGTAAGCCATTTGTAGGCTATAAATAATGTGGCAACATAAATTGTTTTTTAAGCATCCCAGCCAGACCCACATAGCAAAACTGGTGCAACTAATGGTGAGTTTGAGGCTATTTTGGGACTATATGTTTGTCCAGACAATAACATATGGGTTTAGGGAAACCTGTCATTATTTGGCAATTCATTTGTGACTCTAGTTGCACAGAAATGACACACTACAGCTTTAAGAGAGGATCAGTATGCACTTAAAGAGTGAAGGAATTTAATTAAATAAGAAATTGAATGTTTTATAATTTGAATGTAATTTAATCTTAACAGGAGGTTTTAACTGGCTATCTATGTCCTTAGAGGCATATGTCCAGAGCTGCTTACTAAGCATTATATTGATGTAATTGTATCCACTCCTCCAATCTCATTGTGTGTAAACTATGCCCTTGGGTCTTTTCCGGGTCTCCTCCTCTCATCCCCAAGTCTTTACTTCCTGCCGCACGCTTCTTTGACTGCAGCCCTTAAACCAATGAGTGTGTTCAAGGAAATAATTAACACACTCCTTCCTCTCCACACAGAAACCTGATCTGTCCACAATCAGCCTCACGTCTACTTCAAATCAAATTCATTGACATAATCCAGCCACTGCTCAAAAAAAATGAAAGGAACACTTTGAAAACACATCAGATCTCAATGGGACAGGGGCTTGGACCAAAACCGAAGATGAACGAAGGTCTTACGGGTTTGGAACGACATGAGGGTGAGTAATTAATGACAGAATTTTTATTTGTGGGTTAACTATCCCTTTAATGATTTAATGGAAAAAAAATAAAGGTCATTATGCTGTGCTTTTGTCACAGGCAATAAAAATCTCTCCCTCTCTCTCTCTGTCTCTCTCTCTCAATTCAATTCAATATGTGCTTTATCGGCATGACAATTGTTACAATGTATTGCCAAAGCATAGTCTTTACATTAAATATAGAACAGATATGTATTTAAATAATAATAATTAATTAATTAATAAATAAACACATGCATGTATATATAATTAAACAAAATAGAACAAATCAATTAAATGAATTCTAGAATTATGAACAATTTAAAATTTAGTGTGCGTGCGTGCATGCGCATCACTGATTTGTTGACTCCTCCCACTTTTTGTGAGAGGCATCAATGTATCTTGCTGCTAGTAAGATACAATCTTGTTTTTCCCCTAATAAATATTGAAGTTGTGTTTTCTTGTTTAACATTTTGAAGATAAAATGTCTTTCTAATTTCTTCATAGTTAGGGCAGCTGGTGAGGAAGTGTTGCTCTGTCTCCACTTCCCCATGGGTACAGTATGCGGCTCTCTTTGGGCAGCCAGTGCTGTCGATATCTGCCCGTCTCTATAGTCAGAGTATGGTTGCTCAGTCTGTACCTCGTCATGTGTCTTCTTAATTTACAGACTTTCACTGTACTCAGGGCCAAATAACATTCAAGTTTACTTTGTTTTTCTGTTGTTTCTTTCCAATAGGTTAGATAATTTTCTTTTTGTGTTTTTATAATTTGGTTGGGCCAAATTTTGTGGATGAATATTTCAGTGTCCTGATGCTGACTGTTGTTAGTCATGTTAGTTTGTTTTTGCAGCTTCAGGACCATCTCTCTCTCTCTCTCTCTCTCTATATATATATATATATGAAACCATTTTATACTGAGATATTTCAAAAAGTACACTGCACAGGCTGAAAAAATACTATAAATATTACATATTCATAAATTAGTTCAGTGACTAATTAACTGATGCATTAAACATTGATTTACTCATCTACTCACTGATGACTGTTGAGGTCTTCAGTATAAGATCACAGATGGGTTCAAAGGTTAGGGACTATCAATGAGGTCACAGGTGATTTCATCAAAATGGATTCTGGTGAGGTCACCGATTACTTCCTGAGCGAGGTCACTACTGACCTCAACAAACTAGCTCATTGATGATGTCATTAATGTGCTCAGATTCAGTAATGATCCAGCAGCATGATCTGGTAGTTATCAATTCACAAACAAAAAAAGGGGTAACACTTTATTTTAAGGAGCAATTCTCACTATTTATATCCTATATCCTACTATTTATATAGCGCTTTATTGTGTATTGCAATACACCCAAAGCGCTTTATACAATCATGTTGGGGGGTCTCTCCTCAACCACCACCAGCATCACTTGGATGATGCGACAGCAGCCACAGGACAACAGCGCCAGTGCGCTCACCACACACCAGCTACAGGTGGAGAGGAGAGAGTGTCATAGAGCCAATCAAGTGGATGGGGATTATTGAGAAGCCATGATTGACAAGGGCCAGAGGAGGGAATTTGGCCAGGACACCGGGGTTACACCCCTACTCTTTACGATGAGTGCCATGGGATTTTTAATGACCACAGAGAGTCAGGACCTCTCATCCGAAAGACGGTGCTTTTTTACAGTACAGTGTCCCCGTCACTATACTGGGGCATTAGGACCCACACAGACCACAGGGTGAGCAGCCCCTGCTGACCTCACTAACGCCTCTTCCAACAGCAACCTAGTTTTCTCAGGAGGTCTCCCATCCAGGTACTGACCAGGCTCAGCCCTGCTTAGCTTCCATGGGCAACCGGTCTTTGGCTGCAGGGTGATATGGCTATTTACTAGCTGCTTATTAGTATTAGTACTTATAAAGCACATATCAATGCCTTATTCTATATGATCATATTTTAGATCCCTTAATCTGACTCCATACCTAAACTTAACAACTACCTTAACTATTAATAAGCAGCAAATTAGGAGTTTATTGAGAGTTAATTGGTTAGCTGACATTCAGGATCAGGGCCACGCCCCAAACGATCACCTGACTTCTTGAAACCTCCATATATCGGGCTGCCTCATACCATACTGTTAGTCTCTTTCTCTCGAACCCACCCTTCCCTCCCTTTCTCGTCCATTCAGCCAACCTTATCCCACATTCTCTTCTTTCAGGTTGTATTGGGGGGTCCTAATTGTCCGGCCTAAATATATGATCGAGACGGTACCCCCAGCCTGAGTCTCTCTGAGCCATCAATTCTAGATGCCCTGATCAACCTGATCACCATCCCATTCCCAACACTCTGTTCATCTAACTATTTCATAGCTTGTTTGTGGCGTGGTCCTAGTTAGTGAATAGTGAATATGTGTTCCCTATTCTAAAGTGTTACCAAAAAAGTGTTGCTGAGAAAATAAATGTGTCCTTTTTTTCCTCATCATGTTACACTTTTAGAAGCCCCTTTTAGAACTCCTCCATCTCATCTCATTAACAGTTGTCCCCATAAAGAGTATTGGAATATTCGCTGTTAGTCACAGACCATGAGTCCCCTGGTGAATTTAGGTAAATTGGGCCACTTTTTGTCATTGAAATGAATGGCAAATGTGGCCCAATTTTTCCCAATTTCATCCTATATATAACTCTTCATAAAGACAATGGATGTGTTCAGAATTGCATATTAACAATGAGTGTGTATACGCTGTACACAATATGTAAATTTTCTGTGGGCATAGATTACCCAGGTGACCTACTAAAGGTGGCAAAATATTCAATATACAGGTCATGCTGAACAGAACAGTATCCCATAATGCAATTTGCAGTGTGATGAATTAATTAGATAATATAAGCATAATCAGCCTGTAATAGCTATGTTTAACATCTCTTCCTTAACTCACTATTTCCACAGGTTAAGGTGATGGTGTCACGTGGCAACAATTTAGTATATTACTATTTATTATTACATAATGCAGTAAGCTATTATTTTATTCTGAGCACAGCCAAAGAAGTTTTCAACCCAACACACGTAGTTGATTGTTATTTGAGTACTCTGGTGATCAATATGAGTTTGTGGTTTGTTGCAGTAATGAGCATCTTCTGAGAACTGATACATCTGTAAGCACTAACACACACACAGAGGGACTCCGACAGGAGTGACACTTTCATCACCAGCCCACTTGACACACCGCAGCTGCTGCTAGCTAAAATCCCAGGGTGCTTTGCCTGTCTGTTCCTTCCTACAGCGGGCAAGCACTAAAGGGACACGTACGATTTCTTGGCACCACCGAACAAGCAACATCAACATGATGATCAGAAGAACTAGCCCCACGTGAACAGAGCCGGCTCTGAACAAAATATTTTTGCCAGTTCATAAAGAGTCTGGAGAGTCAGATGTGGGACATGAAGAGACGTGGCGCCACATTTTTGTGCCAATGAATATCATTAGCTATCACTGCTTCTCTAATCAGTCTCCAGGAATATTCGCCACAAGCCGAGCAGCAAGCTTCCTCCCCGCCCCCTTGTCTTCCCTCATTTTCATTTAGACTGTGCCAGCACTAATGCATAAATTTTGAATTCCTTTTATTAAGAGGCTTGATTAAATCTCCCAGGGAAAGTGACTGTTTTGCATGCAGGCTGTTGCACTTGATACTGATGGCAGAGCCTTAACCTTTGTCTGGGTTCTTCCTTTGGGATTTAAGCAATGTAGACACAACAGAACATCATTTAAAGCTGAAATACACTACAAAGACTTTTAAAATCTGAACATATTTTGAAACACTAGGCCTCATACACTTGCTGAGAGAAAAACTGGGCATCATACACTAAACGACTGAGGATCACACACTATCAGACTTTCAAGTTGTTCCGAACACAACAAACTCGCGTAGAAAAGGTGCCTTGTTTCTAGGAGATGCATGACAAAGGAATACGCTATCCCAAGTGGATTCATTCGAAAACACGTAGTGTGGCCTGTGTAAACAGTATCTGAAAACGATAATGCTATTCATATGTTGCTAAAGAAATATGTTACTTTGTACAATCTTCATATTACATCCTTGTAAAGAATATTTGCTGTCCTGTGGCAAAACGTGATGGCAATTGCATTTTAGATCATACATAGAATGTAAGTGGTGAGATGTTTTGCTAATGAAATTATTGTGTAATTTCACTGTCACGGCTATGGAGGCCGTCAATTAACTTTTACCCTGCTCCGAACCGGCTGAGGAGGCTACCTCTGAACTCTCGCTCCGTTCTCAACCAACCATAGTGTCTGATTTCGAACTGTCTGTATTGCCTGTGTCAAGGAATCTAACCCTGAACTGTCTGTCCTAATCCCAGAAAGGATAAATGCACCCCATATCTGTCCCGTTTACTCGGTCACTGCCAATGATTTAAATTGTCTGCCTGTCCTGTTTTCATCAGAGAGTTGACTTATGGACTGTCTGCCCGCTCCGTTATCACAAGGCAAAATATTGATGAACTTTTTGTTTTCTGCCTCGGTCCTTGAGACCATATATGCTCTCTCCGTTGTTTGTTTTTCCTAGGCTTTAATCTCTGCTGTGTGTTCCTGCTCCGCCGTGGAGGTCTGCTGCCCTGTCTGCTCCGCACTGGCGGTCTTCTGCTCCGCCGTGGAGGTCTCCAGCCCTGTCTGCTCCGCACTGGTGGGCTCCTGCTCTGTCTGCACCGCCGTGGATTATCTCTCTGCCTTGCCCTTTTGGATACTGTTCACCCATCGTCGACCTTCCCTTGCCCTAGGATTACTCTTTGTCTTGTCCCTGCCATTGCTCGACCCTGCCTGTATTTATGACTATGCCTGTAAATAAAAGCTTGCACTTGGATCCGCACGTCTCGCGTCTCGTCAGCCCCGTTACAGTGCTCAAGGCGACACAAGTTCGATTCACGTCTCGAGGTCCTTTGCCGAACCCGCTCCCCTCTCTTCACCCAATGTTTTCCTGTTAGCTCTCCATTATCCTGTCTCATTAAAAGCCCTTAAAAAGTGTGGACAGAGAATGTTTGGAAATGAGCGTTCTGAAATGTATCTGGAATAACGTAGGCATAACCTCTGAATTTCGTTAACACTTACAGACTGTAAAATTGCCCTGTGCGGTGTATTACAGCCTTTAGAGACACTATTGCATGTTCTCTTCAAAAATTACATCCGTCTAATTGCTGCCAAAACATTATTGTAAATCAGATTTTAAAAAATAAGCAGGATTTAAGACTCCATTTTACCATTTATGAAGCTAATACACTGAAAGGGATATACAAAAATCAACCTAACGAGTCCTGGAATTAGCATTGTCAATCATTATCATTAGGCATCTGCTCTAATATCAGTATACAGCAACAAAATAAGAGATATATCATGAATTATGAGATAATGAGTGGACTCGAGTGCAAAACAAAGCTCAGTTATGGCACTGTAATTGAATTGGAAACTATTGTTTGTATCATTAGCATGTAATCGCTTTACATCTTCACACAAAGCAAAGTGGTCTAAAGTTCCCCAGTGACATTTTGCCATTGTTATCCATTGCTGCAAAAATGATAAGCGAAAGGCCACAGTACCCACAGCCACCATTGTTCGTGACTGAGTGCAAAATATGAATAAAATGCTGTCTCAAGCAATAACGGACTGTGGAGTTCTGCAAAGAAGACGTTAAGTATAAAAGTGAGATTAGCGCTAACACAATAGCAAAAATATAATGATGTTTTAAGTTGAGCAAGGTGTGATAAAACTGACAGAAAGTCATTTTATAATATAGCAAAAAAAAAATCCTTCTTTATACTTCGTTAATGTTCGGCTCATCTCTTTATTCTTTTGTTCCATATCTTTCTTCTGTGTTCCTCAAGTCTCAGACTAAAACAACGGGCTAATGGGTAATCATATTATTCTAAAGACTTTGGATTGAAAAATGTTGTTAGTGTGGGTAGTGTGTATTGTGAACTAATGATAGCAAAACTGCCAAGAGGGAGCATACAATATGCATACATTAGATAGCAAACGAGTCTGCTGTGAATAAACAGAGAGATGACATCTGCTTAGCATAGGGAGAAAAATGAAATCCAATTGCTTTTAGCCAACGAAAATATTTCATCACAGCAAATGGGTTTATATAAAGCTTCAAATTTGACTGGCTTGGCCCAAGGTTATGAATGGCAGGTTTATCTGGATTAATTTAATAATTTGCAGCTGTGTGTGAATAAGACATTTTTTTAAATGACAGAAAGAGAATGTAAGAATAAGGATCAGATACCATATTGTATTATATCATACACATTTTCTGCAGAAAATAGCATTGAATAAAAGAATAGTTCACCTCAAAATTCAAATACTGTCATTATTTTTATTCTTTCATTCTTTTCATTCTTCTGTGGAGCACAAAATATTCTGATGAAGGTTCAAACTGCTTCCTTACAGGCAGTGAGAAGTGGATGATGACCTGGAGCTGTCATAAAAATACATAAAAACATAATAAAATAAAAATATGAAACTCTTCAGAAGTCATATGATAGTGTTATGTTAAAAACTCACTGACAAGTCATTATCCATTAAAATCTTGCCTGGAAATTCACTTTCATTGTATGGAAATGAGAAGCTTGGACATTCTGCAAAAGATTTTTCCTTTTCTGTTCTACGGAAAATAGAAAGTCACAGAGGTTTTGATAGACACGAGGAAGAGTAAGTGATTTTTATGTGAAGTAAGCAGTAAATGTTATTGTACACATTTCTCTGCATCAGTGACCTTAGATCATCACCTTTAGATAACAAGCTCAGTTATTGAATTAATAAGCATCTTGACAGTCTTCTAGAGTGCACACGCACGCACGCGCACACACACACACACACACACACACACACACACAAACCGATCAGGTAAACTCTCTTTCATACTCTCCCACTCTCCTCCCCCACATGTCCATCAACAAAATGAGTTCAGACAGGCAGAGGACATATGAGATTCAAAAAAAAAAAAAAAAAATTGAGGATAAAATGAGTAACCATTAAATAGGCAAAATAAATTACCACAGTCAGGATTTGCTAAATGGTGAAACCCAGTGCACAGGACCGGATGTGCACAACACATTTGTCACAAGTGATAATGTGCAAGTATGCAAAAGTAATGCTAATCATGTTATCTGCTACATAGTAGAGAAATTGTGCTTTGGCTGAACGGTGATAAAGTAGCAGTACAGACTCTGCATTTACATTCAAACCACAGAGGTACAAATGTGAGGAAAACTCCTGATTCAACAAATTCTTTCACCTACTTTACAGAGGAAACGTGGGCATTCGTTTCAGAGTTATCAGCAGAGTCAGCTAATTTAATGCCTGACTCAAAAACTGAAGATACTGCAAAACCAGAGACCCTTAAGCAGGAAAGTACACCCCAATGGCCTTGACCATCACTTAATATGGCCTATGATACACGTACCGTGAACGGTCTTCGTACTTGTTTTAGTAATGGAAATCTCTTGGTCTTTCCTGTGCTGTTTACTCAATGCAGTGCACAGCAGTGTTCTTCTCTTGCTGTTTTCTCAGTAATTATTTGTGCTCTTTGGAATCAGTGTGCCATTCAGAATTAATCTGAATCAATGTTTTTTAAACCCCAATTCAATTTTTGAATTCGAATTAAGATATCGTAGTAAACAGAATTCAGATATGTCATTCTAATTTGAGCTGGGACTGAAGATCAAGCAGAACCTTTGGGAGACTCTAAATGCCATTCACTCCTGGAAAAAGAGCATCCTGATGGATATGTCTTAATCACTAAGAGCATCTCTACAACCAGAAGAGGCTTCAGTGAAGAGCTCATGCCTGAGGAACCCAGAAGAAAGAAGCCCAGAGTCACCAGTGTCACCTGGAGCACTGCATATCAGGACCTACATATGTAAATACTGTATATATTGTACATAGTTACAGAGTAAGTTTTAATATTCTGAGTAAGTTTTAGTTTTTAGAATAAGTTTTTATTTTTTTCGATTACATATTTAGCCCAGTGTTGTGTGGTTATTTTTTGGTGATTGTCAGTGAGTTGATACAGTATGCGGTTTCTAGGTTTTTAAAGCAGATTTTATTGCATTGCTACATGGTTGTCAGGATGTTTTGGGTGGTTTTCCTGTGCATTGACATTCATTTGTCAAGGTTTTTCTAAACGATTGTTAGCGTGTTTCTGAGCAGTTTTTGGACTTCGCTAATTGATCTTTCATGCATTGCTTCATGGTTGTTTATTATATTATAATCGCTTATGAAATCGGGTTCTAAACATATGCCAAAGATCACATAAATACTAGTCATCACAAATAATTTTAATACGACAAAACAACTATTGTAACAGATGTAAAATATCACAATAATCTGAACATAATAAACCAGAGTGTAATAAAACAGAAGCTCTGTTATGTGCGTATTTGTGCTTCAATAATCAAAGCGTGAGTACCTATCACGATATACATTGTTGAACAGAAATTCATATTGTTAATGGTGATAGTACCTTAATGCAATATAGTCGACATTCGGTAATATAGAGGAGGCGATAGGATTATTTACACTTGGTGACAATATAGATGAACAACCAGTATGAATTTTGCTATTAGTATATCGCCTATTGTGAGAGTACATGTATACGGTTTAAGTTTGATAGGCATACAGTATAGCTGTCAACTGTTTGTCCTATAGTTCACCAACACTTGTTGTCACCAACAAGTTAGTGTTTCATTTTGCTGTGAAATTGAGGATTTTGAAATCTGTAAAGTTTAGTTTCCATTTATAATCAGTCAATTAAAATATTTAATCACATTCAATTGCTTGATTGTTTTCAATATCAAGCAATAAAAAGAGTTTTAAACTATTTTTTACTGGTCGAATTACAAAGATAATTCACTGCATATTTTTACCAGCACTTTGTTCAAGTTCTCATGTGTTTGTATTTATTTCATTGTCTTTGCAGATGTAAGTTGTTGCAGTTAATATTAAATGCATAGTTCATCCAAAAGTTAAAATCTGCAGTTAATTTAATCACCCTCAAGCCATCCAAGATATAGGTGACTTTTTCTTCAGTAGAGAGGTTGTTTTTTCGGAGTGTCTATTTACACTAAGTGCAAATAGCCTGCCTTGTTCGCAGAAGCTATTTACACTAACTCCGCCCACCAATGTGTGATTGGGCTAGTCAAGATTACAAGAGACTGATACCAATTGTCAGTTCCAGTCCCAGTTCCTCCTTTTGACACGACCGACCGGGTTCGAATCAGAAAAGCATTTATTTTTATTAGTGCTGTCAATCGCTTAAAAAATTTAATCGCGTTAATCACAGTCGTGGACAAGTCGCAATTTAAAAAAAACTAGGATTTACCTGTAAATGCGTTGAACAAGAAATGCATGACAAACTAGTTTAAGGAAACAGAACCTTTCACACTTCCGCCAGATATGAGACATAACCCTTATTATTATTTTATCATTATTCTTTTGTTTTTATTCAGCCATTATCAGCCTTTAAACTGCCAATAAAACGTTTACCAAGCCACATCGCTTCAATCCCAGTATACATTTACCCAACTATTATCAAAAGTATTTCTAAATAAATACAACAAAACATTTCTTGCGACCTTACGTGAAGTAATATGACAAAATGCATTATGAAGAAGAATTGGACCTGTTCTGCAGCTGCATTAGAGCTAACATTAGCATCATGATACATAAGACAATTTATGAGATTAATAATACACTTTTACTCAGAACTCACTTAAAACCACCATCGAGTGTTTGTAATAACTTCCTTTTACGATCATATGTGGAATTTGGCCGTTTACTGTTGTTAAAATATGCTATAGCCTTTTATATCGCTGCACAAATTACCATTTCAGACCTACACATTCATTTAAAAAAAATCTCATACAGACCATATCTATCGTAATCGTGTGTTCATTATCTTATATAGTGGCTGTTGTCATGTTTATTTCTGCTGTGTAAAAGCCTTAACATGCTCTGCTGAAACTCAGGTTGTTTGTGATGTTACCGCCTCTCCGGTCTTAAGTTGCCAGGTATACATTTCAAGTATAATACATATTAGTAAAAGGATCTATTTTCATTTTTATTTGTCTATATACACTTTGGGCGGCCGCGGTACATTATAAAAGTAGGCCAAAAAACCGCAAACCACGGCTCTGTAATTTTTCCCGCGACTGTATTTTCAAAATAGCCCACTTGTGCCGTTACCCTGGCAACACTGGTGCTGTACCCTCATCACACAATGATAGATAACCTTCCGCGCTGCGATGACGGGAAGTTGGGGTCAAACCTTATCAAACGATTAATCTGCATTAAAAAAATATTAACTCTTTAATTTTTTTTTTTGATTAATCGCATGCGTTAACGCGTTAACGTTGACACCCCTAATTTTTATTAAAAATGAAGGAAATAATCCAAAATTTGAAAATAAAGTATTGGGTAGGGTTAGGGTAGGTGTAGGGAGGGCTTTTGTCCCAATAAGGTGGCATCCATTTAATAATTTGAATTAAAATTAAAATTTACACTCAATAAGTTATTATTGCATAGGCCTACTGTTTTATAATGTTTTACAATACGAGGTGCCGATAATTGCCACTATTTGCAATAAGTAGTATAAATCGCAGAAAACCCTGCTATTTTAACATAGTAAATAGAATCTATAGCTATCTGCACTTAGTGTAGCCTCTATCGCTATTTACACTTGGTGCAGCCGCTGCCTTTTTTTCTTTTTCTTTTTTAGCTGAAACCATGGTCTTTGAATCATAAAATGCAAGGCGGCTGCCCTTTTGAGAACAAAATTAATGTCTCCTGACGATATGGTCTTATGAAGTGAAATGATAGGTCTGTGAAGAAAATAAACATTGTTTACAATATTATTACCCGTAATCCTCAGACAACGGTGAAATCCGATTCTTTTCCGCCAACTGGTTCTTTCGGACAGTTCGTTTCAAAGAACTGGTTCGATTTTAATAATCACGCAATGACTTACCGCAAACGCAATTATATTATTAAAGCAGCCAATAATGCATATAAAGTGAATAAACTTTATCAGCTCACCTTTTTTTTTATATAAACAATTGTGTTCGACTTGTAACGGTGCTGCATCAAGAACCGCGCGGCGATCGGTCCGCTTTGTAATTGCTCTCGCGGTACTTTGATGTCATACACCGATCGTCTGTGCAGTCGAACACACCTAAATCTGTTTAGACGGGTTCAAGCAGGAGACTGCAGTTTCACTATATTTGCTCCAATTTATGGTAAATAACGCAAACCGTGTATTGATTGTGCATTGATTAATGCTGACTACGTTTTAGAGTAGCACTTTATTCTGGTTAATGATAAAGAGACAACATTAATATGTTTTTCGTAAGTTTAAGCCGCCTCCTGTATCCCTATTTACAGTATGCTGTCATTACTGTGGATATATATTTGGAAATGTTGCAAGAATTATTCATAATGCTGGTGATATAGTTGCAGGATGGGTTCATTTAAAATAGCTCACTGAGACTCGGGTACAGATTTATGAATTTTATTTAGTTTCAGAAACTAACTGATCTTGAACGTGGTTACATAACTGAAGCATTTTAACTGGACTGTAAAAAAAAAAACAGGACTGTGTAGGCTACTTAATGGCTCTAATGATGGAAATAACTACAATCCCATGATGGAGCATTGCGAATTTGATTCGTGTTCAGCCATTTCTCCGGTCTTCAGTGTAACATTATCCTTCAGAAATAATAGTAATATGCTGATTTAATGTAATATTTTCCATTATTATTCATGTTGAAAACAGTTGTGCTGTGCTTGTTGAATAGAAGTATTATTTAAAAAATAAATAGGCCTAAATAAATACAAAATCTTGCCAACCCCAAACATGGTTAAGGCTGGGTGATAGCCTACATCAAATATTGTGTGTAGCCTATATCGTGATACTGTAACAAGTTTAGCTAATAAAGATAGTAAGCCAATTTTGCTCATGTTTCATGACAGAAGTTTACATAGAAGTACATGAAGTATAGTCTTAAATTGTGAATTTTGCCCAAACATGTGCCAAAAAGGAAATGATCAACTCTGTGTTTGTTACAAAATGCCCATATGATCCCAAGATGTCATTGTTGTGCGAGCGTTAAAGTTCACTTACAGTCAAGGCTCAGCTTTGGCCTGATATCTCTGTGTCATTGACTAGAGCTCTACATAGAATATGAGTCAGTATGCCAGGGAGCCAACAGCCGAAAACAGGAAGTCCAGCAGGGGCGTTCCAGCAGGATGAGGAAGAGGCCCTCAGGTGGAGGTGACTTCTGTGCTGTGGATGAGTAAATCAATTTCCAGGAAAGCACAAAAAGAGGATGCAGCATACACTTTATGAGCTAACTTCCAAATTCTGCTGCTTCAAAGCAGCAGCTTTCCAAACTCCATTCATCACATACATGGGGGTTCCGTAACTAACAGCTGAAAATGACACTTTATTAGATTAAAACATATTCAATATTTTCTCTAGAATGTAGGCCCTATATGTAACAACCCGTGAATGTACAAAACACACTCATTCGAAAAGCAATGCAGATTTGCACATAGTTGAGGAAGAAAAAAATAAATAATTTATTGGGTATGGAACTGAATAACTGAATTTGGGTCATGAATTTAGATCATATGCAAAAGCAAACCACCAGCTCGTGTTCAGATACTGTCAATGTAACTACAGAGCCAGATTTCCTGGCAGCGGTTCTGAGGTCAGTTGTCCTCCATGACAGACAGCAAAGCGGTTTCTTCATTTCTCTCTATGGGACCCGCAGAGGTTCATACGAGGCATTTTCAAGATTTTCATCGTCCTTTCAGACCACATTCTTTTCCTGCTATTAGAACAGACAACTGGACCTCAGAGAGAATAACGACAGACCTCTTGTGGGGATATGAGAATATATCATTAGCCACAAATAACATTCATCATGCATAACCCTTTAATTATAAATGAGGAATTAAAGATTCCGTATATTGTAATTATTAAAATATCTTTTGAGATAAAAGATAAGAAGAATGATGAAATGCAAAATGTCATGCTGCCCTTTTCAACATGAACTTTATGATACAAGTTGAATATTAACATGTTGTGTACTAGTACTATCTAAATGTTATGGTTCTCTAACTGGGGTTTCAGCAGTTAGACACCTCTGTTAGATTTACGAGATCTCATGTTAACCTATAGCGCCCTCCTCTGGTTACAACTTCCAATGCAGTCACAACAGCAAGAATTAGATAATAAAAGTTGTTGTATAAATTCCTATAGCATATAAACGTCAGCAGGACTTTAATACTGTAAGAAGTTAATACTTATTCAGCTATGATGCATTAAATCGATCAAAAGTGACTGTAAAGATTCTTACATTGACACCAAAAATAATCAAAGAATCCTGAAACAACCCCCCCCCCAAAAATAAACCTTTTAAAAATATTAAAATAGAATATATGAAATATATGAAAACTGTACAGTATTCACTGTATTTCTAATCAAATCTATTCACATAAAAAAAAAATGGCAGACCATTACAATGTACTAGGAAGATAATCTCCAGGCGAAAGAAATAAAGTTTGGTCTCTCATGACGTTACATTGAGACTGAAATGATCAAAGATTAAAAGACACTCACTCAATGACAAATAACAATGAAAATCACACATATGGTCAAAGTTTTCTTTTAATCCAACTTATAACTATTGCATAGACATGTTTTGTACTTAAGTCGCTGGTAAAACTTACTACATAAACATGGCTTCCTAGTTAAACAGAAAATCTTGTATAAGAAATGTAGAGAAAAAAAAGCCCTTCATCTTCACTTTACCTCGGAAATACACAGTTATCCAAATATTGGTCAATTTCTGAAGAAAAAAAAAGAAAAAAAAAAAAAAAAAAAAAGGCTTTCAGTATCTAAAACTAGAGTTCTAGGAGACAGCTTCTTGACAAAATACAAAAAAAAAAAAAGAGAGACTTAAAAGTACTCAATCTTGAAATGTGTAAAAATATAAAGAGAAATGACTATTTCTCTGTCTCTTCTAGGTCTATCACATTACAATACAAATGGCAGTTTGTTTTAAAGGACAGAGCTAGAAAGATTTCTTGTCGAAAAGCAACAGTTTTTGGAAATGGCCTTACAGACAGCGACATGGTCATTCTTGTCTCTTATCTTCTCAGAAGAAGCTTCGATCGCTTCTTTTCTGAACTAACACTAAACTCAAAAAGCTGACAGTTTACATCAGCTTCACTCGAAACAAAACCATAGACACAAAAATATTAAAAAGAAGAAACGCAAAGATTAAAAAGTCTCGCACTACTTCACACGACGCAGACCTGTTTTGGTTGAGCTGAAATGGATCAGAAACAGGAAGACAGATGTGGATTTTGCTGTGGTGCTGCAGGCTACAGCTGAATCTAGTCAGCAGGATCTGTATCTAATGCCTGTTATAGACATACTTCAACAGCTGTTTTACCCACACCAGCACAGCAAAGATCTGTGGGATACGTGCCCAACCTAATTCCACATACACACCCTGATCTACAGAGCGATGCAGGCCCGACTCACATGTGAACCACAAGAAACGCTATACTACGCCGTTTTAGCCTTCAGACTTGTCATTTGCCCAAGCATTCCTCAACCACAGCCATCTTTACCCACACCGCACCTGCCTCCACCCTGAGTGACCCAGCCCCGGCTAATAACACTTCACTTACATGCAGAAAAGCCATCATTAAGTGCTGCCATAACTAGGATGTAGTTATTCAGTAAGAATAAACCTCATTGAAGTGTCAATCGTATTTATATACACATAACTGAATTGAAAGTACACAATTCTCATACAAATAAAACAAATTATAATAGGTAAAAAAAAAAAAGTGTTGATTTTCCCCTCTAGATTATAAAAATATTTTAAAAGTAGCTAATAGCTCTTTCCCATTTCAAACTCGCTATTCACTAAAGTGCTCTCAGATTCGACTAACAATTAAAATCATAAATGCAACAGTCAGCGTACAGTATATGTATCTATACAAACGTGAGAAACCAAACATAAAGCTATTCAGACCCTGCAGAACACTAACAAGAAAAAGATCACTAGTTTCTAGATAAAAGAATTCTCAATGGAAAACATTGCTCTTAAACAAGGGGATAATAAAGTGAAGAACGTGGGTGTGGGTGTGGGTGTGTGTGTGTGAGTGTGGGTGATCGGATGTCGTCTGGTCTGCTTTGTTCCAGTTGTTGTTGCTGGTGTGAAGAAGCTGTAACACTGGTGTTTTCTGATGTGTGAGTGAGTCACTGAATGGGGTTTGCTCTCAGTATTTGGGTACTTTGGTGTAATCCTCCTGTTGGACACTTTTGCAGAGGCACATGGACAGGATCATCCCTAAAAGCTGAAGTAAGCAGAGAAGACAGTGATCATAATCTGGTTCCCCACTTCTCCCTCATGCACGCACACACACACACACACACACCAGGCTAAATCATGGCAGACGCAGTACAGACTTTTACAGTTTTATATGAAGCTGATAACAATTACGACAAACAAACCTGTATTTTTAGTAAAATGTTGGTTAATGATAAAGCTATAGTTCCAATAAATCTAATAAAACAATTAGTTTGATCATCTTTGATCAATTAAACTAGCTATTTAAATAACTATGTAATAAAACTTAAACAACTTTATTTAATTTAATATAATTACAAAAGATTATGCCAAAACATATATATATATATATATATATATATATATATATATTTTTTTTTTTATTAATGCAAAAGCAAGATTTTATTTTTTAAATAATACTTTTTTTCAGTAAGGAATGAATCAAAAGTGACTAAAGACATTCATAAATGTTACAAAAAAATTTATTTTTATTTTTCAAATAAATGCTGCTCTTTTGAACTTTCTATCTGTCAAAGAGTAATGGCTGCTGAAAATTCAGCTTTGCCATCACAGGAATAAAAAACATGTTAAAATATATTAAAATAGAATATATTTCACAATATTACTGTGTTTATTGTATTTTTTATCAAATAAATGCAGCTTTGGTGAGCATAAGAGATTTCTGTCAAATACATATTTAAAATAAAAACAAATGGTTGCTAATAAAAGGAGATTTTTTTCTCAGAATGAATATAAATACAACAGATTACGCAAAAAAAATATTTTTTTGTTTGTTTTTGTTGATGGAACAACAAGGCGTACCATATTTGTGCACAGTGCAAAGATAACAAATGAATGTTCATATAATCCATACACAAATACATTGTTAGAAGTAAATAACCATGAATTTGAAATGCATTTTACATGACACACTTTCTATATTTACCTCAATCACTGCTATTCCAACACAGACTCCCAGAATAACTCCACAGTTCCTTAGGAGCCAGTCCTCCACACTAGATACACAACCCTGGACACAGGGAATGGAGAGAAATGAAAAAAAAAAAAAAACAGAACAACTGGGGAGAAAAAATTTGTAAAAAAAGTGAAAAAAGATATGCAGGGTTTGGAAATGATCCTGAACAGATGGAGCTGTCCAAAGATAACATAAGAACAGACAAACAGAACAAGCCAAACTCAAACTAGGGGAAAGAAAGTGAAAGTCTAGAACAGTCAGTGGTCTAGTTTACAGGAAACATTTTGATTTACAGTAAATTATTTGTTCGCTTATTCAAACAACGGGACTGGGTATATCCTACAAATATGATACAGTTTCCAAATGAATTAAAGTGATGGCATTACGAGAAAGTATTCAGCATCACCCTTTAAATGTAAGTGGCCTGGTCTATGGTCCAGTTTACAGGCAAATATCAAGGTATGAAAAACTGCATGTTTGAGTTTTGCCTGGCATTTGAGACCTAATAAGCAGAAGCAGCACCTGTGCCATACTCATGAATCAATTCATTATTAATGAAAGTGCCAAATGCCTGAATGGGGACTCAGAAATATTGGCATGGAGTGAATAGTTAGCAGGCTGAGAAAAGCTGATATCCAGTCCAAAAAGGAAATCCATATGTTGTACTAAAAGCAAATGGAAGGAGAGAGAGAATGCGGCACAGATGGAGAGATGTCACACAAACGCCAGGTTAGAAACAGAATTTAAACTGATTTTTTTTTTTTTTTTTCCTATGGAACATAAAAGATATTTTGAGAAATATTTCCTTTTTTTTTTTGTCCCCAGTAAATTACTGTAAATTACCCCAGCGACTTAAGACTGGTTTTGTGGTCCAGGGTCATATATAGGAATATGCTGTATGTGTGTACCGTAGTGAAGACAGGCCAATCAGGGGACAAAGCTTCACACAGGCCTGTTTCTTTTATATCTGTGCCACTGATGGAGTCATTTCTGCAGGAACATGGATATAGATTCTGAGAATTGTTCTTTTGACTCTTTATCACCACATTCTCCGTCCAGTTAGATGGTCCAGTCCAACCACAGCACTTAATCTGTGAGAGAAAAAAAGCAGGAAAGAATTTTATATTACAGTATTAAAAAAAATAACAACATAAAAACCTAGACACATTGTTGCAGAAATCCTAAATGAAAATAACCTGAAAAAAGCTGCTTGTTAAACAAGAGATAAAAATCCACGAGAAAAGTCCTAGAAACGTAATCATCTGTCATTTCCAAGATGTGCAACAGATATTACTGTAAGAGACTGCGGGAATGATGGAAAAAAATCAGGGAGGGAGGAAATGGCAGACAATAGCTGAAGGAAAAGCTCACCGTTCTCTGGAGGTAGTCCCAGGCATGCTCAGATGTCTTGTTATGACCGGTGTAGTTCACCACGACGGTGTTCACAATAGTGGACATCTCATGTTTCAGCTAAAAATAAGCACATGGAGACATGTTAGGATGCATTGCGATTTACGCTTTCTCGTCACCTGAAAAACACTCACTGTTATCTGATATATCAACAACAACCAACATTCTTTAATTCTTGAAACTAAATAAATATTCGTACACTACCATTCAAATGTTTAAATATTTTTGCATAATTTGTTGCATTTATGTTAAATTAATTGAAGCAAAAATATTTTATTAGCTATGATTCTCTTTATTTCTTTTTTTTTTGTTTTACATATTTTTTAAAGAATCATATGAGCAATAAATAAATAGATAAAACACTTTAACACTTTACAATAAGGTTTCAGGTTTCATTAGTTTATTATATTAGTTAACAATGAAAAATACTCCTACAGCATTGGTTAATTTATAGCATTTGTTAATTTTAGTTCATGTTTGTTTCAACATTTACTAGTACATTATTAAAATCCAGAATTGTATTTATTAACATTAGTGCACTGTGAACTAACATGAACAAACTATTTCATTTTTACTAACATTAACAAAGATTAATAATTGCTGCTCATTGTTAGTTTATGCTAGCTAATGCATTATCGAATGTTAACAAATGAAACTTTATTGTAAAGTGTTACTGACTTTTTGGAATCACCAAATCAATATTACAAAAAATGTAATACTGTGAAAAATAATTTCATTTTAAAATCATTGTTTTCTATTTTTGTTATCTAAATGTTTTTAATATTTAAATATTAAATAAATATTTATTTTAATACGGAATTTAATCACTGTGATGACAAAGCAGCCATTACTCCAGTCTTCAGTGTCACATGATCTTACATAAATCATTTTAATATGCTAATTTGCTGCTCAAGAAACATTTCCTATTATTATCAATGTTGAAAACAGTTTTGCTTCTTAACCCTCTGGGGTCCGAGGTCATTTTGGGGCCCTTGAGATGTTTTGACATGCCCTGATATTTGTGCTTATTTCAGCAACTTAAAACATACTACTGACCAACATGTACTTTTTTTTGTATTCAGCACAAACTGTGCTACAATAATATGTGACCAAGATGGATGTACATGTTTGCATTTTTTAGAAAAAAAATATTATGCGTGGTTAGTAAGTTTTGGGAAAAAAAATGTAGCTGAAATAAGGCCTTAAAACCCATACTAAATAGTCCTGACCAAGACTTTTGAGTAATCAGTCTTGTAGCCTAGAATATTTACTTCAAAATTATGTGAAAATCATTCTGCTTACTCATTCACAGAAAACAATATATTGATTTAAAATTTTCAAGACATGTTTTGTGATCGAGGGTCTATATGCGAGGGAGTGGCAATGGCCATGAATATTAAGTGATTTTCACCTGAGAGACAAAGGACCCTCCCCTATGGGCCCCTAATGGCCCATCAGTGTGACTGTGACTTTGAGGCAGGTAAGAGAGAATGTGAGGAGATTGAAAAAAAGTTTTTTTTTAAATTATTTGTATTTTATTTACAACACAGTATAATCAAAACATACATAATGAAGGTCAAAGACACATTATTGTGCACACTGATCTAATATACCAGGATAATGTTTTCAAGGCGTTTTGATAAATAGAAAGTTGAGATGGAAAGCATTTATTATACATTTATTACAAATGCTTTTACCGTCACTTTTGATCATTTTCATGTATCCTTGCATAAAAGTATTTCAACTCCTTCTGATTGTCATTTAACTGACAAAACCAGCACTAACAATTTAAAAACCATTCTTTAAATAAATAAATAAAAATGCATGTGTAGGAGGGCTGGTGAAGTACACTGCACTGAGGGGGTTACGGCAATGATAAACTAAAACAGAAAAACACAGCTTATGCACAGAGGGTGTAAGAGACTGCTGTGAACCTCGCCCTGTTCTGGGAAAAGCAGTCAGCATGCCCTGTGGTGAAGCATACAGAGAAAACAGAGCATGCCCTAGCACAGACTCCAATTACCTGCTCTGCAGGAAGACTAGACACGCTATACTAAAAGTAAAATATCTATATAATAATACGATAAGGCAAACACAGAAAGAGACTAAACACAGCAAGTTAAGCAGAGAATTAAGCATGTCCTTTTGGCTGGGGTTACTTAACTAAAACTGGTTTAAGATAGGCTGACTAAGTACAACGGAGTTAAACTCCTGCATTAGAGGATGTAATGCATCCTTCCTAATACTACAGAAAGGCTGATGAGATGAAGTGCAAGTCCTGTTGTTTTTTTAATCATGTTTGGTGTGAAATGTTTGTGCATTTTCATTTAGCTCTTAAAGAGGGCGCTGTTGTGTAGAGATAAAACGAGGGCTGAAGAATCGCCCACATCAAAGACGACACCTGTTTTTGTTACTCACGGAAACATCTCACATACCACACACACAATTTTGTGCCATAAGGTGACTGTTGTGTAACGGAAAGTGAATGAGTTTCACTTCCTCCATTTAAATGAATTAGGAAGTGGAATACAGCAATGAATGCGCAAATCTTCCTTCGGCTACTTAATTTAAAATCCCAGTTTCTACACCGTCGCCACCCGTTAACTTGCTCTGACACATTTCCTGTTACTACCTATCACGATGGGTTAATCAAAGGGTTAAGAGATTACAGAACAGTCACAACAGCCGACTAGAAAAAGTGTTGCAAGCTTGTAATGTGTTGCACAAAACATCCTTTTTTTTTTAAAAAAGCAGAAAAAAAAACGTTACCACCAAAACACTTCTGGGTCATTTAGAAGAAACGTACAAAATATTTACATATTAAAAGTGGTGGTTCCAGATAAACTAAATCAGAACAGAAGTTTTCTAATCAGACTAGTGTTGGGGAAGCTAATTTTAAACAGCTTCTTCTTTTTTTTTTTTAGCTTTGTTACATTTATTAGCTACACTACCAGCTAACAAACAGTAGCTATACTGTAACTATACTGAAGCCATTTAAAGTGATAGTTCACCCCCCCAAAAAAAAAAATTTAAAAAAATAATATGGTCATCATTTACAATACCTCAAGTTGTTCCAAACCTGTGTTCTTTCTTCAGTTGCTGGTCTCCACTGATTTCCATAAAAAGTCTATGAAAAACGATGGGGACCAGAAACTGTTTGGTAACAAACATTGAAATGTCTTTTATGTTCAACAAAAGAAATACATTTATACAGGTTTGGAACAACTTGAGGGTGAGTAATGATGACGGAATTGTCATTTTTGGGTGAACTACTCCTTTAAAATTTTAATATCTTTAAAATAAATAAATATAATTTCTCTTTTTAAATATAACGATCACATCTCATTGAGGATTATAGAACAGACTAGATATTTGTCTTCTACAGATACATTTACACTAAACAAAACTAATTATTTTATGTGCTGTTGTAATTTTGTGTTTTTTTTTAATATTTATGATAAATTATAATAAAAAGTGAAAATACAAAGAATAAATGTTTTTTGGTTTTTTTATCCGTCAGCGCCACTAGCCTCAGCAGCACACCAACAAACGGCGCTGTTGCACTTTGGGTGTCCCGAGTTCGAGTCCTGGCTCATGGAGCTTCCCCCTCCCCCTCCCTCCCACTTTGCTTCCTGTCAGCTAACTGTTCTATTATTATAAAAGGCAAAAACGCCAAAAATAAATCTTTAAAAAATAACGATAATAATAAAAAATTCAGAAATATTAATAAATACTAAAATGGTATATAAATAGCACTAAAAGAACACTTTTAGAGGTATGGTCACCTACCCGGTCTCTCTGGAAGTAGATGATGACAGCAGCCGTCACCTGGGCAATGAGGATGAGGAGGAGGCAGGTGAAGTACTGCAATCAGAGGACAGAACAGTCAGTTCACTGACAATTACTGGACACTCAAATAAAAGCGAAAACCTCAAAGCCTACTGTGTCATAGTTTGATTTAAATATCCTTTAATTGATATCTTATAGTCATTAGATAATGTTCACACATTAACAAACTTTCAACAATGCTTGATTACATAAAGCAAATGAAAAGAGTGACAGCTAGTTAACTTTTTGTTTAACAATTTTCTAAATGGGTCAAACAGTTTAACAAAGACCCTTGCTGACCGCTAAGCTTATCCAGTGATCTAGCGGGTACTAATATAGCCCCCAGTTCTTGCACGGACATCCCCTAAATCTCACTGGCTTATCCCTGTCACTCCAGCTCAGTAAATCCGGCAGCATTAACCTCAGAGAGCCATTTCAAACTAACTCTTTATCATGCTAATGGAGAAGGGTTTTCTGAAGCTCCCTCAGCAGACGCTCTGGGCAGGCATAACTCTGGGCTTGTTGCGACTGATTACTACAGCGTAGCAGCACCTCTCTGCCTGACAGCTTCTGTGAATGGTCCAGTGCTCAATGAAGCTGTGCTGAAAAAAAAAGTGTCAAACCTCAAGCTATTAAAACTGTTATTTTATAAATACTGTAAAAATAGTGACCAAAAAAACCCAAACACATAATGCAAGTTTTGCTACAACTGAATATGATTAGATGCATAATATAATTTATATTAATAGCCCAGAGAATAGAATGAGCTAGCTTTGATGTAGTCAGCAGTTGATGTGTATGTGTATATGTATATGCTCCTTACAAAAAATAAACAAAACAAAATTACATTAAATTGAGACCAAAACATGCTGGCTTTGATGTAGTTAGTAGTCATATTATGTATATAAATACATATGCACTATAAAAAGAATAAAATATAAATAAATAAATAAAAATACTTATACTAGCCAAGAGACCAACGCATGCTGGCTTTGATGTAGTCAGTCGCAATATTATGTATATAAATATGCGTTATAAAAAATAAAATAAAAATACTTATACTAGCCAAGAGACCAAAACATGCTGGCTTTGATGTAGTCAGTTGCAATATTATGTATGTACATAAAAAAATAAAAAATAAAAAAAATAAAAAAATAAAATAAAATAAAATAAAATAAAATAAACTTACCAGTCCAAGCAGGCAGCGGACCTCATAAATGGCACCGATGCAGCCCAGGAAGCCCATAAGCATTGACAGAGATCCAATCCCAATCAAGATGTAGGCGCCAACTTTCAGCGTTGTGGAGGACTCATCTGCATGAACAACAAAGACAGAAAACAATTAATCACACTCTCTGACAATGCCAACTTAATAGAAAAAGCACATAAAAAAAAAAAACCCTTCAGATTTGTAAATGCTGAAAATGAATCAAGATCACTTCTCTTTAGTGATTATTCGATCTAACACCACAAACACAACAATTAAAACCTCACTAGCAAAAAACAGCCCTAATTTTAAGTTTAGGAGATGCTGAAAATGAAACTGAGGTTGTGAGGAAAGGGGAGGGTTCATGACAGATTTTCAGCGCTCATTTCTTTCTCTTCTACAGCTACAATCTTGCTTCAGGCTTTGCAGCTCAATTTCAGATGTGTGCAAAGGAAGATGCCACTTTGACATGAAAATACGGTCTAAAAAAAAAGGTGCTGGTGTAGTAAGTGAAAATAATCACCATGTCATAGCACTTCTCTTATAAAAATACCTTAGCAATATTTTTAAACAGTGTAACCTAGAAGTATGCCAACTGAATTTTGTGTGTCTAATAATGGTATTTGCAAGGCTTTCAGACTGCTTAATATTCATTTCACTATTTGAGTAAGACCAAGTAAAAGGGCAAACCAACTTTTATCACTTCTATCAGTATGGCAACAAGACTTCTAGGCTTCTATAGTTGCTCAGTATATAAATGTGGTTTTAAGATTAGTCATGTGTAAATTTTTGTCATCATGCATGCATCTAATGTCAAAGTCCCTTATTAAAGTGGTACAGCAGTTTGTGCCGAGTTGTGCTGCCTACGTGAGTAACAAGTTGTTCTTGCTATCCTTAGCTACATACAAATCAGTAGCGTTTGAGTAATTAAAGATCTGAAACTAGCAGTCAAGAGATCGAAAAGTATAGTCTGCACAAAACAGACAATGAATGCATAACCCTCCTGCAATTCACAGCAGAAATGAGTGGCTGCTTGTAGTTGTTCTTGAAGATTCTTTAATAGATAAAGAGGGCATATGTGGCTTGTGGTTCTGAAGAACCATCAAGTCCTCTATAACCATGTGATCCTCAAAGAAACCACAAAAACAGTCATATGCGTGTGTGTGTGTGTATAGAGATGATAGACAGACAGACAGACAGATGGCTGCATTTGATCAAAAATAAATTAAAAACTGTAATATCATGAAATATTATTAAAATAATGGTTTTCTATTTTATTCTAATTTATTCCTGGCAAAGATGAATTTTCATCGGCTTTTACTACAGCCTTCAGTGTCACATGATCCTTGAGAAATCATTCTAATATGCTGATTTATTATCAACGTTGGAAACCGTTATGCTGCTTATAGGGGTGTAATCTCAGGCAATTCATCAGTGACCACAGCTCGTTAGTCTAGAAAAGAGCATTTCGTGAAATATTACACTACATACCCATTATATTTTACTTTACCTGTTAGTGATGTCTTAATTATTTAATGTATGTTTAAATAAATCTGTTATGAATCAAGTTATGACAGGCACTGTGTAAATAAATATATTACAACAGCAGATAGAAATTATTTCAATTGGTTGTGTATATTGTTAAAAGGATTTCTATTTTGAATTAATGCCTTCCATTAAGAATCCTGAAAAAAGTATCAAAAAAAAAAAAAAGGAACAAGACTTCACTTTTTTCTTTTTCTTTATTAATCAGCATATAATGTTATTGATTGACAGCCCTAACAGTAAAATATTCACAGCCTTTCTTCCGATATTCAGTCCGTCAGTACATAAATTAATCTAAAACAAACACCAGTTCACAAAACCATGAGGTTATTTTGCCCTGGTACAACGTTAAGAGCAAAACTGTGACATCACGGTTGTGACAGATAACTATTTTGTTTTATAAACTGAGAATAATAAATGGCCGGTAGATTACCTCTCAACTCAAGCAAGAATTCTGCGTCACATTTCAAAACATATGCTTCCTGCCTAAAGCATAACATCTGTCTGAGGGTACATTTAAAATTTCCACAACCACACCGTGTGTTTGCTCATGCATTAGTTGCCATGATGTTCTCAAGGTACTGTTGCAAACACTCCTCTACATCTGCAAAAATGCAGTCCCAACAGCGGTTTCTACTGGAAAAATAACCTTGGAAGGGATACCATTTTATACCATCAGCCGAAACCATTTGCTTTGACCTTTTAAGCACCATTTATATGCTATGAAAGGTAAAAACACCAAAGAATTTGATATTTTATTTATCATTAATATTAAAGAGCAAGTACTTGTTTATTTCTTGCATTTAGCTTTAACTTTATGACCCTGCACATAGTTGAACATACCAGCCTCCAAACAACCGATCACTGATTCATGTTGTAACATGTTCTGGGTGTTTAGTTGTATAATTCTATTGCACAAATGAATGTGCCATTTGAAAAGGGAAGTAAAAGAATAGTGATGAGATCACAACAATCTGGATAATGAGAAAACTCCTAAGATGCCCTTTTATAGCCATGCAGTTGTGTGGAAGTCTATAAAAAAACCAACCAAGCCGAGATCAGAGAACACACCTTCCCGTTATTTTCGAGCTCAATAGGGCCCTAAACCACAGACTGACAAAGTCAACAAACAAACTCCTTGTGCAACGCAGTGTGGGAGCGACCATGACAGGACCCTTACAGTAAAACACGGGACTACTGGACCTCGTGTTAGCAAAAGGGCAAAGATGAGGGTCTCCAAGTATGAGGATATCCTAAGATATTCCCTGCTACCTCCAGAGGAACAGCTGAATCTTAAAAAAACAATGTTTCTAAAATGGTCACGATAACAGAGACTCCAGCGCTGTAATATCTGGAGACGCTGGAATGGATAAACAGGGGACAGATGTAAAATATGAGGTGAGATGAGAGGGGAAAGAATGGCGGTCTGACTAGCTTGGCAAACAATTTTAGAGCTGGTCAACTTCACATAAATATTCCCTTGCAGTAATTTAACCGAGCATGTGCTATATATAGACTTCTCTAAACTTCCATCTTGACTGAGGGAATTGGTTTGGTGGCTTGGTCTTATGAAAATATTTAAGTTTAATGTCTATTTTCAAACACTGGACTTCAATCTTCAGAAATAGTGTGAAACGGACTTTAGCTTAAAAGTAAGAGCTTTCCAAAATGAAATGAAATTAAATGAAATAATAAAAAATAAATTAAAATAAAATAAAATAAAATAATATAATAAACAAATTTCCTCACCCTCACGTTATTTCAAATCTATGCGGAACACAAAAGAATATATTTGGAAGAATATCAGTAACCAAACTTTTGGTGCCAATGCACTGTTTGAACAAAAACAAACAAACAGACATTTCTCCAAATATTTTATTTATTTATTTATTTTACACAGCTCTCTGAAATGCTTGATTCTGATTGGTCAATCATGACTGGAGGACTACAGTATTAATAGTAGGCTTACAGTAATACTGTTTAATGTTTGTCTTGTTACTAAAATTATTGTTTTGTACAATATAATGGATTATATGATAAACAGGTACCATTTTAAAACAGTTTATTCTCAAATCAATAGTTCACGTTTCTGTCATTGTTTATGTTGAAGAGCTATAAAATAAATGATACGACTGTACATTATCCCTTAAATGTCCATCTTGATTGAACTTGTTTGTTCATCTAGGCTCAAAGCTGCTTGCTAGGAACTGTATTTCTTCGTGGAAGTTTTCAGTTTAATAAAATATTTCAACTCCAATCAATATTGTTTTGTCTAATTATTTACTTATCTCACAACTAGCTGTGTAATAAGCTTGATAAATGTACATCCAACTGTTTGTTATTAAAAAATAAAACCTGACAGGGTGATCAGGACCCCAATGTGAAAAATATATTTTCCTGCCATTTCCTAATATATTACTCAGCTCTTTGCCAAATAAGTAAATAATCATCATCCTTTACTTACATTTAAAAAAAGTCACACTGGTTTGAGGGCGAGTAAATTATTAGAATTTTTGTTTGTGGGTCAACTATCCCTTTAAAATGGAGTTAAGTTTAGTTCTGTGCCAAACCTGTGCTGAACAGTTTGGAAGCATTAAATAATAAATCAAGAGGATTTACGCTGGTTTTCCACCCTCGTTTTCTTGTTCCACTCTCTTTTAGCACAGAGTCTCCGTGGCTTTGGCTGTCCAGACAGAGGCAGTATGGGTACGAGTATGATTCTCCATAAATCATGTACATTTAATCTCTGCTTGGCTTTTGTACCTCGTTCATTTAACCTTTCTCTCTTCCCTTATTTTGCTTTCGCTCTCTGTTTAAACCCTCTCCGATGAGCATCAGATGGTTAACTTAACATCTGTGCGAGCGCATGTGAGCATGTATAAACACAGAGAGTGCAGCATAGGAGGGGGTTTGTGGAAAACTTGGTTAATGGCAAAAAATGAAAACTCCCCACGCCAAACGCACGAATAGCAGCTGCTTTCACTGTGCATTCCCATGTACATCAAATAAACACCAGTACGAACTCAAGAGGATGGAAAAATGTGTAATCAGCGACATATTGCTCTTACTCACCGATAACTGTTAACTGCCTGCCAAACCAGAATAAGTTTGGAGTTAATAAGAATTTTCAATGTTTTTAAAGAAGTCTCTTATGCTCACCAAGGCTGCATTTATTTGATCAAACATAGTAAGAACAGTAATATTGTGAAATATTATTACATTTTAAATTATTTTCTATTTAAGTATATTTTAAAAATGTCATTTATTCCTGTGATGGTAAATCTGAGTTCAGTTATCATATACATGATAAAAAATAAATTCAATTAAAAATTCAATTCAACTGTTTTTGTGGGCGAGATCAGGTCAACCTGTACTATGTGAACAAAACTGAAACAGACCTGAAGTAATGATACAATACTATGAGAAAAATAATTGTGATGTATGAACTTATGATTGTCCAGCATGAGAACATTTGTGCTGCCATCATAAATCTTTCCATCTCTGACCAACGACAGCCTGGAGATGCAATCTGTTTTAATAAGACATACTCTCAGGAACACCATTACATACATCAGAACAGGAAATTAGGTTGGTGTTTTTGTACTTACGCAAAACCATGATGAAACTCTGGTTATCCAGGATGACCCATAGTCCAAAGCCCATGATTACAGCTCCAAAAATCTACAGGGCAAAAGAAACAGGCATGAACAAACATGAAGGACATGTTGCATGTGTGTTTGTCACCTTCTTGACCCGTTTGGTTCCTCAGAGCTGATCTTAGTTTAAACTGTGACTGGACTGTGGATAAGAGCACTGTGCTGCTGCCATTAACATACTCTAGATAATTGCTAAAGAGAGACAAGAACTCTCCACTGAACCGAGTTCTCATGCACTCCAGACCTACAGTTTAAAACTAATGGCTCCAAGGTGTCCTCTAAAAGAACTGGATCAGAAAAGTTGATTTTCCTCTTGTCAGGGGGCAGTTCCCCTGTATCAGTCTGACATCAGTGGCTTGTCCTCTACACCACTATGGAGAGGGTAGTAGTATAGCAGCAGGCTACTGTACAATTAAAGGGTCTTCAGAAGGAAAAATCAGAGAGAGTCACACACATGCTTTTCATTAGCCTTTGACCCTTTATATAAGAGACATAACAGGTCAAGTTGAAGGTTTCCAAAGAAATGTAACACAGAGCAAGGATGAGACCTGCTTCCTTACTAAGTGTGAACAATTTCCTAACAGGGATTTCTTACATACACCTATATCACACTGCTGGGTATTTTGGTTTTTGCCTAATAATAATGCAAATACATGTACAATGCCATGACAAAATAGTTTTAAAAAAAAAGTAAAAATAAAATCTTAATATACTAAACTAAATGTCGTCAATGTACTCTACTACTAAATATATTCAATAATGTATTTTAATTTTTATTTACATGTCCACATACGCCATGGCCAAATGGGAAATGTGGCAAATGGGGATAAAGTAAAATACAGAAAAGAAAAAAGAAAATATGTATACGAGTTTCAACTCATTAAGTGAATAATGAACCTTTGGTTCTAAAAGCTTAGTTAGCTTATACTCACTGTTGAGCCACTTATGCACTTATGCATAAATACAATTATATTATTACAAACATTTCTAAATAAATAATTGTAAATAAAAAAGAAAAACATTTTACAGTAAAACAGCATTTTACTGTTTTTGTAAAGGCTGTCTTTTTAATTACAATAATGTAGTTTGCTAATAATGCCAAATGCATGACAACATGATTGTGCCAAGTAATAATTTGAGCAGTCGGTCTGCTTTCAATTTTTTGAAACAGCAGCATTTTTTACAAGCACAAAGGTCAGAAACTTTTAACAAATACATTTTCTTCTAGACTTTCCAAAAGGCTCCATTTTCACTTCTCGGTAGTAACCTCCCTTTTAACCTGTGTTAGCTCATAGTAGACCTGAAGACCCGAGCTAATGACAGGGAGCCATATGGCTACTGCGCTGAACCCAAGGCGAGTGTTTCTGCTGAGACACGGAAAAAAGGTGTAGGAGTGTGTACACTTACAAAGAAGAGGAGGTTGAACAAGAACAGGAAGTACTTGGTGGCGGCAATGCATCCTTTGCCCATGACTGCTGCTCTGTAAATAAGAGAGGAAATCTCATCAAAACTCTGAAAGACATGAAGAACACCAATGCGGATGGAGACATCTCAGAATTGACATTGAGCAGGTCAAGTTTTGGACATAACAACAATAACTAAAGAGTTTCTCTCAGCACGTCGCTAAAAACAGTCCGCAGGTGATGATGTGTAAGCTCTCGCTGAAACAAAGTGGAAAAAACGTGCTCTATAAATCACAGCTGTTACTTCATTTAAACTCTTTTCTGGCCTGGTTGATTAGTTTCAGTTCCATTAATTAATGATATTAATATCACTGTAAAAAGTTTTTTTTTTTTTTTTTTAGGGTTTCCAGTTAAGTTCCAGTGTAATGTAAAACTTTTTTTTAAGATTCTTAGACTACTACAAAGTTTAAAGAACAGCATTAATTTGAAATAGAATTGTTATAATAAAGTAAACATATTTATTGATCAATTTAATGCATCCTTCCTGAATTAAAGTATTAATTAAAACAAAAAAAATTCTTCCTGACCCCAAATTTTTTGAACAGTGCAGTACAGTCTTGTTCTGAGCAATGTGCAATGTAATCCAACTGAGCAAAACATTGCAGTGTTTACTTGTTTGTGTCAAAAGAAAGACACGTGACAGAGAATCATGCAAAGGTATAATTAGTACTGGTTTGCCAGCTCTAAGCAAATATGTTCAATATGACTCATGACTTATTTATTTGAGGGAGTCAACAAATGGGCAGTTGGTCTCTGCTCATTAAGCATTAAGTAACATTACTGTCAACATTATCTGTCTATTCTATTCCTTTTATTTATTTATTCAGTAAAAGGCTTTGTAAAATTTTGATTCTAAAGACATTTTTGCTTACAATAAACAATTTTGGTACTGTGATGTTTCACACAAAAACTCTGCCATCAATTAATCACCGTCATGTAGTTCCAAACCTGTATAAGTTTCTTTATTATGTTGAACACAAAAGATGATATTTTTAAGAACCAAACAGTTGTGGGTCCCCACTGACTTAGGGAAAGAAATGCTATGGAAGTTAATGGGGACCATCAACTGTTTGATTACCAGCATTCTTCAAAATATATTCTTTTATGTTCAACAGAAGAAAGAAACTCGTACAGGCTTGGAACCTATTGAGAACCACTGACTTACACCAGTCCATCGATGTAATCTTGACTCAATGAAATTGCTCTCAAAATATTGGCACTCTCTTTAAAAGCCTCTGTGAATATTTAATGAAGACACCGGGAATAAATGCAACCACGAGAGCATGACACCTCCATTTCTCACTTAGACGTTTTTTTCTTCTCACACACAGACACACACTGGAGTAATATGCAATATATCAGTTTATGAAGCCAGAGAGTCACAGAGTCAAGCTTACTTGGCGTCATCTCTTTAAAGTACTCCAGGGAGCTATAAACCAGACTTTCACATTTCTGTGCTGAATACAGCCTTTTTCTGTATTTTATTCATTTACAAAGGGGAGTTCAGAGAAATAACAACACAGCCAATGTATTTCTTTCCACTGTAAGCATGTTCACAGCCATGACAAAAATAGTTTACGACACAGGATTGGACTTTTCTCTTATTCTTCAACATTCAGCAGTTTAGCTTGAGAAAACAATCATAAATATGGAAGGGGAAGTACAAAATGGCAGTAAAGTTTCATCGGGTGTCAAGAGGATTTGGTTTTCTATTCAGCAGTTTCACGATTCAAATCCACAAAACATACTGCAGCAGCCTTTCGAACCCTCAGCAACAACAGCCAAAATACATGAACAAACATACACTTTGGCTTGTGTGTGAATGTGTTTATGGTGTAGTTGGGGTTGCAGGAAGCAGTGTTGCCTTCTGGAAGTTGAAGTATACCCTGTCATCTCTGTTCTTTACTAATCTCTTCAGTCGCTGTCAGCTGGACTGTAACTCAACCGTGTAGATGTCGCCTATTCTCTGGTCAATCACAACATCCCCTCCATAATACAATGATGGCATGCTGCCCCATTCCGTACAATAGACAAAAGCTGTCCTATCCTAGGCTTTTTAGCACAACACAAAGAGGCATCTGAACACACCCAAGCAAGCTTTACACTGCTGATGTTAGATACTTACTATAGATCACATGACCAGAAATTTAATCCAGGATAATCACTATAGACTTCCCCCAGCAAGTGTTCTTTGACTATTATTTATTTATCTGATAAAGAACGTGACAGTACTTCAGCATGCTTTTTACAGATGTATAGGGTGTTAAACATACACAAAAAGGAGTTAACTGTCTTACATTATGTTGTAAATAAATCTATCAGTACAGTACTGTTGAATTTTGAACAGTCGGTGCTGAAATATCCATCTAAAAGTTTGAACTCAATATCCTTACATGATTTTTCTATGTACATATGAAGAAAAATAAATAAACACTTCAAACCTTTAAAAAAAATCTTACTGACCCCAAACATTTAAATGGTAGTACATCTATTTTAGCAGTTGATATCAAATTACACTTGAGTTAAATTGATTTTGTTCAAAAAATGAGTAGCATACATGATGTCATACAACAGTTTGGTTGATTTATAGACCACGAGTGAACGGATTTCCTGCACACACCTACATCACACTGCTTTCTGATCACACTAAAACCTTCAAATTGGCTGTTATTAAGCCTCTCATTAAAAAACCACAACTTGACCCCAAAGATCTAGTTAATTACAGACCGATCTCGAATCTCCCTTTTCTGTCAAGAATACAAGAAAAGGTAGTATCCTCACAATTATATTCTTTCTTAGAGAAAAATGGTGTGAGGATTTCCAGTCAGGATTTAGACCGTTTCATAGTACTGAGACTGCTCTCATTAGAGTTACAAATGACCTGCTCTTATCATCTGATTGTGGTTGTATCTCTCCATTAGTGCTACTGGATCTTAGCGCTGCGTTCGACACTATCGACCACAACATGCTTTGGAATAGACTAGAAAACTTTGTTGGCATTAGTGGAAGTGCATTAGCATGGTTCAAATCTTACTTATCTGACCGCCATCAATTTGTAGCAGTGAATGAAAAGGTATCATATCAATCACAAATGCAGTATGGTGTACCTCAAGGCTCAGTACTAGGGCCGTTGCTTTTCACGCTTTACATGTTACCCTTTGGTAAATATCATCAGGAAACACGGTGTTAGCTTTCGCTGTTATGCTGATGATACTCAGCTCTATATTTCTTTGCGGCCCGGCGAAACACACCAAACTGAGAAACTAACGGAATGCATAGTCAATATAAAAAACTGGATGACGAGTAATTTCTTACTGCTAAATTCTGAAAAAACAGAGGCGTTAATTATCGGACCTAAAACCCCCACATGTAATAACTTGGAACAGTGTCTAACACTTGATGGCTGCTCTGTCAATTCTCTGTCATCAGTTAGGAACCTAGGTGTGCTATTTGATAGCAATCTTTCCTTTGACAGCCACGTTTCTAGCATTTGGAAAACTGCATTTTTTCATCTTAAAAATATATCTAAATTGAGACCTATGCTCTCAAAGTCAAATGCAGAAATGTTAATTCATGCATTTATGACCTGAAGGTTAGATTATTGTAATGCTTTATTGGGTGGTTGTTCTGCACGCTTAATAAACAAACTCCAGATGGTCCAAAATGCAGCAGCTAGAGTTCTTACTAGAACCAGGAAGTATGACCACATTAGCCAGGTTCTGTTAGGTCATTAGGTCAATTAGGTCAACCAGAACCGGGAACACTTCCCATAACACCCAATGTACTTGTTACATCAAGAAGAATGGCATCGCTAATATTAGTCTGTTTCTTTCTTATTCCGAGATCACCGTATCCATCGTATCCAGATCAGACGGTTACTGCAGTCACCCAGATCCAGTCCGTATCCAGATCAAATGGTGGATCAGCATCTAGAGATGACCTCTACAGCCCTGAACGTCAGCAGAGATCAGGACACTTAGATGAGCCCCAGAGACAGATCCTCAGTGAAGACCTCGTCATCGGGACAAAACCTCAGGAACCAGATGAGTCCTTTACACAATCGGACTTTGCTGAAGTTGGAATTGAACTGCTGGTCAGAGGAGAACTGGCCCCGACTGAGCCTGGTTTCTCCCAAGGTTTTTTTCTCCATTCTGTCACCGACGGAGTTTTGGTTCCTTGCCGCTGTCGCCTCTGGCTTCCTTAGTTGGGGACACTTAATTTCCAGCGATATCGTCGACTTCATTGCACAGATACTATTTAAACTGAACTGAGCTGGACGATGACATCATTGAATTCAATAATGAAATGCCTTTAACTGAAAATTGAGTGTTTAATCTTGTAATTTTACATTATTGGAATTTGATTTTTCACACTATTTTCCTATTTTGATATTGGAAAGTTGCTTTGACACAATCTGTATTGTTAAAAGCGCTATATAAATAAAGGTAACTTGACTTGACTGTTGGGTATTTTGGCTTTTTGCCCAATAATACTAAAAATACACGCCATGGCAAAATGGCAAAAAATAAATAAATAAATAAAATAAATAAATGAAAGCAAAAAAAAATATCTACTATTGAATGTCTTCAAAAATGTATGTTTTAGTCGGCGCCTCTGCGCTCACAACGACCCGAGTTCGATTCCCATCTCGAGGTCCTTTGCCGGTCCCGCTCCCCTTTCTTCACCCAATACTTTCCTGTCTGCTCTCAAACTGTCCTGTCAAATAAAGGCATAAAAAGGCCCAAAAATATAACTTTAAATAAATTGTAAAAATGTACGTTTTTTAATTCACAAATGTGGCAAATGAGAAATTAAAAATTTAAAAATTAAATTAAATTAAAAAAAAAAAAATCAAATATCATACATTATTGGGACCGAAGTGCATCGCATTTATAGTACTAAGTATAGTTCTGAACATAATTCAAAAAAGTTGAACACTGAAGACAAAATAAATACAGAGGAAACTGTAGCCTATTTGTTTATTAAATTATGGTGTGATTGCAGTCTTTTTTATGTACTCACTGCAGTATGTGATATCTCTCAGCAAATTATTTAGATTTTTTTGTACATTTTTAATAGAGACAATATGGCAGCCAGAAAATTACAGGGGGGGATGGGTACACAACAAGTTTGTCTTTAGTGTGGGAGCAACTGATTTAGGCCTATATGTCTGGAACACGTGCTCAACAGAAAACAGATTAAAAGGAGGTGCAGGAAAATTATTAATGCTGTCTTCAGGGAAAGGAGGAGGTAGAACCTTTAATTAACCATCATTAAGTTAAAAACATTAAATGCTATTATCATATACTCTTTTGGGTGAATGCCAAGAGCACGCCTAACACAACTAAAGGAATTTCAAGTCTTCTTTCCTTAAATTCTCAAGTTCAAATGTCAACCATAAAAAAAACAGTTCAAACATTACCAAGTAAGGCTTCTTAAGTTTGTTAGTAATTTAGACTGATCCAAAAGACCCAAATTATGGGCCAAGAAATAATTCACCCCTTCTGGGTCACACAAGACACTATTTTTTGCATAACCCTATGATTTCCCCCCCAGCCAACATCTTTCATACTCTCAGGGCATTCCTATGGCAACCATAATTGAGGCAGCGTCAATGCTCCACTTAAGGGGGGAAACAGTCTCACGCCCCAGTTACCCATGAGTCTCCCCCTCTCTCCCCTCCACCAAGAGGAAGGTCAAGCCATAGCTAAATGAGAGCCGGGTCTTCAACGGCCACATCACAATCACAGGGGGAAACAATTATCTACTATGCCATCAACTAAATTTTCTGCGCTATATTTGTCAACACGTGTTTGTTAGCCTACATCATTCTCAAAAAAAACCTAAAAAAAAACAAAAAACCCTCTCACCATTTCAGGGGGTTGAAGTCTGTTCAAAGTTTTTTCCCTCTGTATTGCTGCACTTTTAATTGTACTGCCTGTTTACAAAGAATCCCTTTTTTCGTAATCTTCCTTTTTAAGTCACTTTGGACAAATCAGGTACATTTATCATATTGCATTAAGTGAAAAAAGCCATCTAAAGCATCACACACAACCTCTGCCTGACAGAAATCCTCTCCTTGTGTGTGTGAAGGGCTTTGACACTTGATCACACTTTCATTGGTAACTAGATTGCAGACCACAAGAGAATACAAGCATGAAAACCAATTTGTGCAGTGTAGAATTTATATTTTTTTAAGTTGTAATGAAATGGAAATAGTGACAAATCTGTTCTTCCATGTTGTGACATACAGTACATCTGAGTGTAACAGAGGATTGAAAGCAGAGAGAATTTCTCTCATCTCATTTCTGATCACTTTCAGCAGAAATTGACTGACCATTCATTTCAAACTTTGCATTACATTTGTGACAAATAGATGCACATGTCGTTCTGTGTTGGTGCTTTGGAAAAAAATCCAAATCACAAAAGTGAGCAGAGAAACAGCAGTATCCATCCATTTTGCCGTCTTCTACACAACTGTTATCTACAAACAGGGGTAAACAGCTGCCACTCTGATGACACAAACGTACCGTGCACTCTCAGAAATAATACGAAAGCTGTGACTGGGGCAGTAGCAGGCCATGAATTTTGTTTTGAAAAATGGGAGGGGAATTCCCCCTTTAGGTGACTCTTATTAGGGGGGTTTTTTAATTTGAGGGAGGATTTGGGGTATTTTTAAACAAGTCATCTAACCTAAATATTTCACCATACAGTGTATTTGTGTTTTACAATTTACAGCAGGTAAAATAATTATTGAACGCGTCACCATTTTTCTCCGTAAATATATTTGTAAAGGTGCTGTTGACTTGAAATTTTCACCAAATGTCGTCGGTAACAACCCAAGGAAAACGGACAAGGAAAACAAAACAAAACAAATAAGTTCAGAAATTAAGTTATGTCTAATAAAATGGAAAGACCCAGTGAAAAAGTATTGAACTACTGAAATTTGTAATACTTTGTACAAACGCAGCTTCAAGACGCCTCCTGTATGGAGAAACTAGTCATATGCATTGCTCAGGAGTGATTTTGGCCCATTCTTCCACACAAACAGTCTTCAAATCTTGAGGGTTCCATGGGCCTCTTCTATGAACTCTGATCTTTAGTTCTTATTTTCTATTGGATTCAAGTCAGGTGATTGGCTGGCCATTCTAGCAGCTTTATTTTCTTTCTCTGAAACCAATTGAGAGTTTTCTTGGCTGTGTTTGGGATCATTGTCTTGCTGAAATGTCCACCCTTGTTTCATCTTAATCATTCTGGTACTGTAGGTGTTGGGACTGAAGCAGCTAATATTAATTTCCACTGACAAGTGGCAGGATTGCTTTCTATTTACTGATAGATTTAAGCTGGTGTCTTGGCTTTCCATGCCTTTTTGAACCTCCCTTTCTTCATGTGTTCAATACTTTTTCCCTGTGTCCTTCCATTTTGTTATACATAACTTAATTTCTGAATTTGTTTTGTATGTATGGATTACTAGGGTTGTTACTGACATCTGGTGAAAATTTCATATCAACAGCACCTTTAGAAATATATTTACTGAGAAAAATGGCGACGCGTTCAATACTTATTTTACCCGCTGTATAATTATGTGTTTATTCAGATTTATATTGTTAGGAAGATACTTGAAAAAGAACTTTGATTCACTTACTATATATACTGGCTATGTTTAAAATATATCGACTGAGTTTACGTGAATAGTCGTCAAGACGGGTATTTTGACAATTTTTGGGGTAATTTACACGCATTAAGGCGCAAACGTAACTCAATTCCCACGCCGAAATTCAAGCCCTGCCCGAGTACCTTTTCAAAAGGAATTATTTTATACATTTTAGGCACTAATACTGTATGTACCTTTAAGGTACCAATATGTACCACCCCAGTGACAGCTTTTGTACTTATTTCTGAGCGAAAGCTGGGTAGATTACTTACAAATTGTAGACCATTACTGATTATAGATTACATGATGAAAACTGTAGTTAGTTATGTAACCTAGGTTACTCAATTAGGTAATGTATTCTGACTACTGTTTAGATTACTTTTTATCTAACTTACTAAAATGTACCATTAAACATACAATATTTATATAGCCTAAAAAAGCAAAGATATTGCTGCTTCTTTTTTTATCATCAACATCATAAAATGCATTAAACATTACACCATAACACCAGGGTTTCCCAAACTAGGCTTAATGTAAGAACTGCAGTGGGTTTGCGAGTTGATAAAAAGCTAATAATTCATTGAATCAAAAAATAGCAAATAAACTTAACTCTTGAAAACTGAAAATAGAAATATGTACTTTGAACTGTAAACACATGAATGTGTTGTTAAAAAGAATTAAATATGAATTTCCTTGGAAGTATTTCAAGTAAATATTTCATGTCAAAGGGGTGTGGCTGACAAAAATGTTTGGGAATCCCTGCATTATGTGAACAAACATTAATAAACATGAAAACAACAATGACATTAGACAGCCTAAGTCTGTAATCTAATTGTGAGCATTATAAAATGTAATGGACTCTAATTACAAGTACTTCATTTTTGGAATTTGATTACGTAATCCAGATCACATGTAATCAGTTACTACCCAGCTCTGTCTGAGAGTGTGGTTCAGAAACCAAAAAACATTGTGTATGTTTTAAAAAACTCCGGTTATTGCCAAGCAATCGAAAAATTGTGAAAACACCCTAAAATTAACTCTAGAGATTGCTTTGTTAGTGCAGTTCATTTAAATTAGTATGAACACTGCCATCTGAAACATTGGTGCACACCAAGCAGAAAGATCTTAGTGTATGACGGAGGAATTCCTGGCACAATTTTGACTCTTTTACACATTATATAAGCTCTTTGTGAGTGTTATAAGCTGGTCAAAATACAGTACCACCTTATGCACACACATACAACGAGCTGATTTAGCCCAGCACATAGCAGTTTTGGATGTTTGGTAGGGTTGCAAAATATGTCATAAATGCTGCCCAATCAAGGACCAGTTGCAGACTGTGTCGTAAGAACTAGTCTGGCCAACAAGCAGTTAGCCAAGGGGTAATGAGTCTTATTTTTCGGACCAAACTACTTTTTATGTAACTGACTTGCAAAAGCTATGCCTTAAGGAAAAAAGAAATCAGATGACTAACATGTAAGACTAGTCTAAGCCTTTATGCAACCAGCCCCAGGTTGTGACCGTATGTATCCTTGTGCCTTTTGTTTTGTATCTTTAGGTTAGTTGTTAAAAATGCAAAATGAACCAGGACTCTATCATTTTCTTTTTTGATCTGTACCAAAAAAAACAAGAACCAGCCTACAAGTTTGAACACACCCTAAATGAGTTCCTGCATACGTCACCAGAGAGAAAAGACTTTGATTAAATGTTACAATAATAATAATAATAATAATAAATAAATAAATTTACAAATGAAACATTTGCACAGATTTTCATTTCATGTCAGCTTTAAACACCTTATATAAGCCTAAATAAATATGAAACTGAAAGTTAGTTTATTGAATAAGACATCAAATACAGTGTGTACTAATATGAAAGCTAAGTTACAACAAGGAATGTTTTTTAGAAAGCCCCCAACCCTAAATTTCCCTTATGAAAAAAAGCTGCCTATTAAGTTTCTGCTGCAGGCCTGTCTTGGCAAAGTAGCTCTCAAACGCATAGTGGCATCCCATTTTTAGCTGGCTCCTAGAGCAGGAGTTTTCCATCTAGGAAAAGTCAAAGTAAAAGAAGGGGAACATCTGTATCCTGGCCCTCTCTCTCTCTCTCTCTCTGTGGGCTCATTCCAGTCAGAGACACGTCCTGGGAGGTCTGCCAGCCCTTAACCTTTTATGGACCTGAAGAAGCATCCACTGCTTAGCCCCAACTCAGTTCTGACCCATTTCCACATCTGTGCTTTCATTACAGACAGATGTCGCCGTCCTGACAGCAGACCAGTGACCCTAATATCCTAGAATGTGTTTATTAAATGTTGTTTATGTTTTTCCGTTAGTTTTTCCTTTCAGGTCAAGTAGTACCGTGGCGGAGCAACAATTTGAAGAGAATCTTGCTAAACTGGTTTCCTAAAGTCAATAAGTTTATAGCAACTTACCTGAATAATAACACATCCTGTTTAATGGCACACACATTTAACTCAATCGTCTCCTTACGTATTGAGATTTATCACCACTAGGGCTACTGGTGCATTCTAGACCTGCTGGGACGTTGGGAGTTGGGAAGCCATAATTACGATGCAAGGTGCATACACGTCACTTCAGCGCAAGATGGCGATGTACATTTTCTACAAAAAAATTCAGTATGATTTTAAAACTCAGCTTCTACAAAATGAACAAAGATTATGTTTTTGTTCAATTTATGTCTGGTAAATTGAATCAATATATAAATTGTAATTGACAATTGTACAACACTTATATTTTGTAGATGCAATTTAGTTTGACCGAAATTGGGGGAAAAAAACATAATTCTAACAAATTTACAGTCAATATGGAAGCATTTTCTCACTGACGCGCCCCCAACTTGAAAACTTGTAAATTCAATCTTTCCAACAAGATTTGAAAAAACCCATATACACATCATGTATATATTACACTGGCCAAGCACTCACGACTTAAGTACTTGCGTAAAGTATGTTTCTGGCTTTGCTTTCAAATGTCTGAGCCATTAAACAAGATGTGTTGTTATTGAGGTCACTTGAAATAAATATACTGGTTTTAATGAACTTGCTTAGTAAGATTCTCTTCTTTCTTTTTTTTTTATTTTACAAATTGTTCAAGTTAATGGTACTTGAAGAGAAAACTTACCGTAAAAACATTTACGCTAATGCACTATTGCGCCCCTTGCGGCAATATTGAGAATGCACTGGCTCTCTCTCTCCATTCCATTACAATACACAAATTTAAGTAATATAATCAGACTACTTTTGATTACTTTTAGATTACTTTTGACCTAACTTGTTTAAATGAACTGCAGATTCATTTGTTGGTGAGTTCAATGAAAAGCTTATAATTAATTCAATCATAAAAAAGTTAAAATTAAAATTAGTCAGTTTAAAATAACATCATTCAAAATAATACACTTACAAAAAAAAATGAAATATTTTATGTTTACCTGCATGTTATGTGACCATTAACCAACTTCAGAGAACCAAGAACATGCAAATTTGATATTTAATTATTAAATTATTTATTTTAAAATCTCAGTAAATATATTAGGTGAAAGATGTCCAGATAACAAAAATTTTTGAGAATGCTTGAATTACAAGTAAATAATAAATAAAGTGAATTTGTGCATTTTAATGTGTTTTAAAGATAAAATATGTAATCAAATCAACAAAAAGTAACTGTAGTACCTAATTTTTGGAATCTGATTACAATCCATGTAATCAGTTATTACCCAGCTATGACTTTCTATACATTTTTATTGAATTCCATTCCATGACACGTCCAGGCCTCGAAATCACAATTTTAAAGCTCCTTCATATTTACAGGTGTTCCAGGACTGTGGGAACATACAAAGCTAATACAAAGAGTTGTGCCTACACACCACGCGACTAACGTTAATTCTTCTTTTTAAACCCAAAGAGCAGTCTCGCTGCTCACTGTTTCAACGCAGAGGACTTGTTGATCAGCATGGGCTTCCGAGTTTCTACACAAGCCTAATTAACATTAAAACTAGCGAAACACAGCTGCAATGCATTGACGTGCGTGTGAACGGAGGGAATGTGTGTGTTAAATCGCGTCAAATTCAGCTGTTTGCGATTGTTCCCAGGAACGCAGTGAGAACGACACAAGCTGCCAGTGCCACATCAGCGAACATTTTAAACTATATACAAAGAACAAAAACACACTTAAAAGAGCACAGAACTAGTTTACCATGGTAGAAAACGCGAATAAGGTACAAAGCTCCTCAAAACCTCATTTACTTATAAATTTAGATTAACACTACTTCAGGCCAGCAGCCAGTTAAATCACTTTTAATACTTTCTGTACTAACATTTTAGAAACAACTGAAAATCATTTACCTCTTTTGTGTCTTAAGTCGTAAGGAAGATCCGTTGAGCAGCTGTCAGTAAGTTCGTTGTCGCGCTAGAAAGACTGAACAAAAAGACTTGAGCAGCAGACAGAAAACACTTTAACCCTTTACTGTCCTGCCCTGCCGAACACAGGTTACCATGGTGACCACAGTTTCCGCCAAAGTCGGAGCTCTGTCATAACTGCTAATTTATAATAACATTGAAAGGATATCCTTCAACTATTGTTTAATGTTTCAAGAATGGTTCTGTCAGTTTTATTACATATTTTATGAGAGAAGTGGAAAATACCATGTTTCCTCTCTTTTTATTGTTGTAACTTTCCGAAGAAACTCTACCACATCCTAAACCATGTATTGGGTTTTGTGTTTTATAGCTTTATGGAACGGAAATATGGTAATAAAAATCATAATTTCATGTATCTCTCTCTCACACACATGGGCTTAATCTGCATGATGAACATTAAAGTTACGCAACTCTTCCCACATGAAAAAAATACTATAGCCTAGTAATTGCTGTAGTGTTTTTGAACCATACTATAGTAAAGTGTATTATACTGTATTATAGCATTTACATCACTTTGTTAATGAATACCACAGCAACTACAGAATTACCACAACAAATTAATTCAAGTACTTTACTATAATATGGTTCAAAAACATAGTATTTACTATAAATTAGTTAGGCTACTGTAGTATTTTTTTCACGTTGGTTAACACCAAACACATTTTCATTAAAAGAGTCTCCGCAAAATTTTTATGCAATGTAATTTTCTTAATTCCTAAGAGCTGGACTTGATCCCATTACTGTCATAATGCAAATAATCAGTAACGGAGTCATGTATTGTTTTGACAATTCTGCCATCCACTGGTCAAAAGCGGAAAAAAAAAAAAAAATCATAATGTGTGCGATCGTCTTGAGCAGGATTATTCATTCAAAAAGAGCAAAAATTAGACTAAAAGGGTGAGGGATTAAACAAAAACTCAAGACATTACAACTATTATTACATATGAAAGTTTCTGGAGCTGCATTTTCTCGAAATTTTCAGAAAAATAGTTATGAAGAGGATACTTAAATACTAGGCTAATAAGTGCTCAAGAGGCTACAAGATTCTAGGAAAAACTAAAAAAAAAAAACAGTTCCTAGAATACCTTTAATATGTGCCAAGGTCATAAACTGTTTAATTCAATAGTTCCAGGCCAGTTTCAATTTCAACAAACTGTTGAAAATCTGACGAAATCTAAAGCATGTATTATTTTTTTTTTTTTTAAAAGACCTTGAATGACAGTTGCAATAAATGAACTTTTCTTTATTCCAAAAAGATAACGATGCAGGTCCATAACAATAACATCTTTCAATAAAATATTTACACACATTTAAAAAGTACACTAACATCCCTTCAGAGGCATTATGTATACCAGACAGTTCAGACAGCTGAAGCCACTAGCAGCTAACTGGATATTATTTCTAATTGCATGGCAACACAATTCTCATCAGGAGACGTGAATAACTAATGATTCATGTTTGGCATTTGCCATCATCATATTTAACTGCATGAGTGTTAAGAGGGATGATAGCTTGCTTTTTAATGAGAGGAAAAGAACACACAGTAACAGCCGTGCCTGTACAGAATTACTAGTTAGGACTAGTTGGTTCTGTCAAAGAAAACATATCTACAGGACAGTGAGAGGAAAGGTTTGTACTGAGATTTGAACTATGAGCTGTTCGAATGTAAAGACTACAAAAAGACGAAATCAAACTGGCTTGTGAAAGAAAAATGAGCCTCTACCAGGCTGGTCCTTTGAACTTCTCTATTACCTATTTTGAGCCATGTATAGCAGAGGTTTGGAGTTGGGTCGAGTTAAACGCGAACCTAATTAAACCCTGCAAATGGTAACTGCTACTTTTGTCCCCATACTATACATAAACACACGCTTTTTTCTATCTTATATGAAAACAACCAACAGCACTGTAGCCTCATATGCAACATTTAACAACAGATATTTACCGTATAAGTTCTTGCTAAACATATTCCACAAGGCAGCAAACGTGTAACTACATACACAGCTCATTTTGATTTTGCAGTTTGTCTCAGCAGAACTCGCACAAGACGACTTATCAAGGGCATACAAGATCATTTCTGGACGGAACAACTCAGACAATAAACATGCAAGTTATACCACAAACCTTAAAAGAAAATCTAAATGAACTTATGCAAAAACTTGTGGGCAGGTCAATAAATAATCAGAATTGCAAATCAACAAAAATATATACACAGATCATTTGAAGAATACAAACACCTGGCAGTGTGCTGACATGTGGAACGCTTGTGCAGTTTAGCATATTAAGGCAATATTAGGGAAAAGTGAGGGAAAATACTGCTACATTGCTTGTTAAAATGAATGAAACATGCCATTGTGCTACACAACCATGTTCTGTGGAATTAAACAAAAAAGGTCTTGCTTGTTCATATACAGTGACATTTTAATGAAAAACTAGACACTAAGAAAAAATCGAAAGTTGTTATCTGAAATGTGAATAATTAGTTCAAACCCATTAAGTGAAGTTCCTGAAACAGTCCATGCACCAACTAACTGAACAAATGAACCTGTTGCGTCTGTCATCCATAAAGTATAACTATGCTTTTCATAACCGTTCCCATCATTCGACATAGAGCAGGTTGTTCCTAGTAATACAGCAGTGATACAAAATACACCAACCAGGAACAATGTCTTTACTGCTCAAATTCTGAATGACCTGCATGTAAAAACACACAATCTAGTGTTTACTAGCCACCTCACGCACGTCACATGACTAGGAGCTCATTGGCATTATTACATGAAATGATTTACAGTTTTGTTGATACCATAGCTACAGACAATTACGCCAGCAGTCCAAGCTCGGCTACAGTGTGCAATACTTTACACGATAAACGGTGAATGAGGAGAGCTACACTGTGACTGCAGAAAGATCAGAAATAAAAATGCGATTCATTTGACCATATTGTGAGAAGAAGAAAAAAAACAAACAAAAAGAGATTGAGTTGCTCACTAAAGGTAAACTCCTGTGTTGTGTGTAAGCTGAAATTAAAATAAGGGCCTTGGGGTTGGCGTTGTCCTTGCGGTAAGGCTCAACGCCAGGTGAACAGGTTGATGTTGTTGGTTGTGTCACTGTTCAAAGCTTCTGATGGAAACTCCAGCCCAGTGGCCCGTCACTCAACTCCCCAAGCACCAGGTGTGTCGTAATGGTGCTTGCAGGGCTCTCAGATCTTCTTGGGCCGGCGTCCCAGATGGTAGTAGTAGGACAGCGTGACAGTGAGGAAGAATACGCGACTGAGGAGGAGGAGGATGGCAGCATTTGGTAAAGAGCCCAGTTCCACCAGCGTGACGGAGGTCACTGTAACATAGTGAAGCGAAGATATACATGATCCAAATATCAAGACAGTTTTGGAGGAAGCACATGGTAAATGTATTATAACTATCACAATGAATAATTAGATTTAAGGCCCGTTCACACAGAGGACGATAACTATAAAGATAACGATAAAGACATAGTTCTAAAAAAATTTATAAATTAGAATAAACAGACGATATCGTCCGCTGGTGTGGACGCTAATATCTTTATCTTTATAGATATCGTTCTTGGTGTGAACGGGGCTTTATAGTACCGTTCAAAAGTTTCAGGTTGTAATGTTTTGAAAGACGTCTTTTATGCTCACCAAAGCTTTAATCAAAAATACAGTAAATATAGTATTGTGAAATGTTATTTTGATTTTCAATAACTGTTTTCTCTATATATTAAAAAATATATATTATAATGTGACATTTGATGGCAAAGCTGAATTTTCAGCAGCCATTACTCCAGTTTTCACTGTCACATGATCCTTGAGAAATCATTCCAATTGGTCAACTGCAGCAACATATTTGTATAAAAACCCCTTAAAGGGATAGTTCACCCAAAAATGAAAATTTTGTCATTAATTACTCACCCTCATGTCGTTCCAAACCCGTAAGAAATTCGTTCATCTTCAGAACACAAATTAAGATATTTTTGATGGAATCTGAGAGCTCTCTGACCCTGCATAGACAGTAACGCAACTGTAATGTTCCCAGACCCAGAAACATGGTAAGGACATCGGTAAAACAGTCCATGTGACATCTCAACTTCAGTTTTGCGACGCTATGAGAATACGTGCGCAAAGAAAACAAAAATGCATGAATGTAATTGGCGTTATCAGCATTGTTTACACTCAGGGTAAAGCGTGTGTATGCGTTTCGCTACCCTCCAAAGTGGCAGAAGACAGTAACTTCGGGGGAGAAGAATTGTTGAATAAAGTCGTTATTTTTGTTTTCTTTGCGCACAAAAAGTATTCTCGTAGCTTCGCAAAATTTCAATTGAGTCACTGATGTTACATGGACTGTTTTACCGATGTTCTTACTACGTTTCTGGGTCTGGGAACAATACAGTTGTGTTGCTGTCTATGCAGGGGCAGAGAGCTCTCGATTTCATCAAAAATATCTTAATTTGTGTTCCGAAGATGAACGAAGGTCTTACGGGTTTGGAACGACATGAGGGTGAGTAATTAATGACAGAATTTACATTTTGGGGAGAACTAACCCTTTAACCTGTTTCACTGCAACATACAAGTGTTTTTGGTCTTTTATATTACTCTGTGCTCTTTTTTTCTATAAAAACTTAAATTTAATTAGAAATTAATTTTACTTCTTTAAAATGTTTTAACCAATTGCATATGTGCATTAAGCCATAGACAATGTATGTTACAATGTACATGTATGTACTTGAATGGATCTGTTTAGAGACGACAACCACTAGAGGGCAGTGGGATCATGATGGTAAAGGCCCCATCTAGAGATGACAAGACACAGCATGCATTAGACTAGTTCTTACTGATACAAACCTAAAAACTGGATGGCAAAGTAGCAGGCCTCGCTAAGTAACGTCCACTGGATGATAACCTTCTCAGCAGTGTACAAGCCATTCCACATGATCAGAGAGAGACCTGTCAAAAAGAAAGCAAATGAGGAAGTGTTACAGTATATGTACACTATAATTCAAAATGAAAGTAGAGACATTTATAATGTTGCAAAAGATTATTTTGTTCTTCTGAACTTTACATTCATCAAAGACTGCAGAAAAAAAATGTATTATGGTTTCCAAATATATATCAAGTAGCATGAAGAAATATTTCTTAAGCAATCAGCATATTACAATGATTTCTGAAGGATCATGTGACACTAAAGACTGAAGTAATGGCTGCTGAAAATTCAGCTTTGCCATTAGGAATAAATTACATTTTAAAATATATTAACATATAAAACTTTCTGATCAAATAAATGCAGCCTTGGTAAGAATAACAGAGTTTTGACCCCAAACTTTTGAACAGTAGTGCAAGTAAACAAGAACAACTTAGTAACAGCTAAACATTAAAACAAATCTTGTCTCTCACAATGTGTCACAACATTTATTAATATGCTTCACTCTACAAACTATCATGATTGAGGTTTGTATATACTAAAGACAAATTACCCTTTAGAAGGTTTTAAATACTTTATTTTTCTCTATGAGTTTTCAGTTTAGTTTAGTTAATTTTCCAAGATTAAACCAACAATGAATAGCCTACATGTAGTGAAATTAAAAATGGCAGATAAAAAGAGAAAATGTTGAGAGAGATGACACAAATGTTCACTGTTCCAGTGAACTACACCTAATTAAAGGTAACTTATCACTGTGGGGGCTGAGACATAAAATGTTCACCCAGAGACACTAGAGAACAGCAGCTGACACATACTGACAGACTTAACAATTACCAGGAGAATTAAATGAGAATCTCATCTATTTAATTTTTGAGGGCAAGATTTGAAAAGGGAGCAGGTATAGAGAGGAATAATTGCACTACTAATTTGTGCAAATTCGTTGTCTGCAGTGGGCCAGAAAGAGTCCGATTTAATGTGCAATTAAATGAATGAGCAGCGGAGAGCGTGCCGCCCCTCAGGGAATATTTCCTCCTCGCTTCTCTTCACAATCCACTGGCTGACTGGCCATTTACTCACATAACAAACACTAAAAAACATCCTAAGAGCCCCTTGAGCAGAACACTAAAAAGACACAGAGTCTGTTTACAGCTCATCAATAGATGTGCTGACCACATGGCAACCTCTTATTAAGAGTGTGAGAGATCATTAGGTCACGTTGCATTTTTAAAACACTGAATGAAATGAATATGACTTACTGAGAATGGCCCCTCCATAGAGACGTATAGAGACACTGGTGGCTGTTTGTTCTTGATCAAATACAACTTCATACAGCTGGTTAGGGAAGGCTAGAGCCTATAAATCACACATTAAAAAAGTGATAGACTCATTATAACACTAACGATAGTAAGAGAGCACTGGTCCTGTATAAAGCTTCAAGTATTGAAACTTACCATAAGGGCCATAACTGTGAAAACCACAGCGGAGAAAAGGATCCATAACCTTGAGAAAGGAAAAACATCAGAGTCAGTAGAGAAGACGGCAAACTTTGATTGTGAATTTTCTATTCTAAAATGCCAAAGGCACTTTAGCAACGAGATATAGTGCAGAGGGGTTCAAAAGCCAGAGATGAAACATCTGGGATTGCATTTAAACCTGGAAATAAACTTCAAGAAACATTTCAATGTAAAATGAATAAGAAATATAATGATTCTTTAGAGATAGTCAGATGTTGCTCTACCATTAACGCTCTTTGGATCATCTCAAATCACGCTGGAGAATATAATCATCAGGTTTTATACAGAGCTGCTGTCATTATAATAAAAGAGAGACAAACCACATACTAAGACATTTTGAAATTCATGTTCATTTTGACTCTAATTGTTATGCTGACTGCTGATAATATACTCAAATCTTTCAAAAGTTAGGGGTTGGTAAGATTTTTTATTTTTAAAAAATAAATACTTTTATTCAGCACGGATCCATTGAATTGATCAAAAGTTACAGACATTTATAATGTTACAAAAAATTATATTTCAAATAAATACTGTTCTTTTGAACTTTCTATTTATCAATGAATCTTTAAAAAATGAATCACGGTTTTTATAGAAATATTCAACAGCACAACTGTTTCCAGCAGTAGTTGTAAGGATGTTTTCATGGCTACAATAAATTCAGTAAAATAAAAACTAAACAAAAAAAACACAGCAGTTAAGATAATGTTTTTACATTTATGTATGACAAAAATTCTAAAAAAAAAAAAAAAATTATTTTTACCTTTTCTGGTAAAATCTTACTAAAGAAGTCCTTAAGTGAGCTCATTAAACCAAAATGTCGTCTAAAGAAATATTACCTACCTCAAATTTTTGAACGGTAGTGTAATTTAAAATTTAAAAACGCATTTAATAAGAAAAATCCTTCAATAGTGGTTTTAGATTTTTGGACCCCACTGTACATTTTCTAGATGTTCTTGAATGGTGCAAAATTCAAATTGAGATATGGAGACAAGCGACTCAGATAATGCACCTAAATTAGAAGCTAATAATATTGCAGGGGATTCTTCTTACATTCATGCTTTAGTATCCAGAGACAGACAAAATGATATGCGTTACTTAAACAGTGGCTGAATTTATACAATTACTGAGTCCAGGGTTCAGCTGGTTCATCTGTGGCCTGTCAAAATAACTGCGCTTTAATTAAAGGCCTGCTATTTTCTGCATTGGTGACCCAAGGCAGAAAGTAATAAATGAGGTTTATAAGAGCAAACTCCCCTAAGCACTGCAGTGTAGAGCGCAGTGGAACAGCACAGGGACGTTGTCTTACCTCAGTCCCACAGGCTCTCGAACCGCAAACTTGATCTCATTCCCCAGCATCTGACTGATCTGAGAGAGAAAAGGAGGAAGTGAGGAAGAAAGTTGGGAAGAGGGGGAAAAAAACAGAAGGGAGACAAACACTACACTCAGAATAATAAAAACTGGTAGTGACACTTCTGACAGGAACTTCCATTCTGAATTCACTTCAGACGAACAAAAACAACTATATCATTCGGAAGAATTGATAGTGCATTGCGAGTTGTCCACAGTTGTGTGGTGCGAATCATGAAGACGTCTTTAATTTAAGTGAAGAAACCTGTTGTGAAGACTGACGTCTGGGGGCCAACGGTGGATAGGTGGATTAATAACGCACTATATTTAGCATGAAATCCAATTTGATAAAAAATTAGCAAATGCAGCCACCCACATTGTGTCTCTGATGATTTCCACAGATTCACACATATGCAGGTTTATGGCTGCCATTCAATGCATCCACCTACTTCTTCATAGCTGTTAAACAAAGATGGCAACACTACAAGGAAATCAACGTGTTGGCAAACTCAATTGTTTAATCACCTTTTTGGGAGGTGGGACTGTTCTATCATTAGCAGTATATCACGGGTTCCCATATGGCTGCTTAAAACAGTTGAAAAAAAGAAAAGAGCATTTATTGCTCCTAAAGGAGCATTTTGGTTTCTAAGGAAATCTTTCATTTTTGAACCAAGTGACTAATTTGCACCAGTAACTATTCATTAAAAGAACAAATTCATAAAAATCATTTGTTACAGGAATCACACTTGAGCATCATTGGAGTTCAATTAATGAACAAATGGCTCTTATGAGTTGTGGATCTTTTCTGTGCAACAAATGACTCTTTTAATGAATATTTTAAAAAGATGGGTTACTAGTTTGAAACGTTGTCCTTGTATAAATTTAATGCATTAAGTGCAGTGCACATAACTGAAACTCACAAATTTCACAAGTAAAGAAAGATGTATGAAGCACAATTCACAAAGAAGTCAAACGTGAAACTCCTACGTGAAGATTCCTATTGGAATCACTGGAATTTACACAATATTTTGCAGAGTAACAGTAAACGTGGTAGATTTTCTGTAAAGTAAAAGTGTACATTCTCCAAGTAAAACGGACATTATAACTGAAATAATCAAAAATGGATTCGAAAGCAGAATTGAATAGAGAGCACTTGTGAATCAGCACTGAATCTGCAAAAATTAACGTACAGTCCACATGGCTATTACTTTCATCCAGTGAAATTTTCATTTCTAAATGCGTTTAGGTTCACGCGAATCATTCGTGATCCAGCTTCACCTACAAAGCGAGTATAAGTTGTTTTTTTTTTGTTTGTTTTTTTTATGAATCTTTGCGAATCGCCTTTCCTAATAATGTGCTCGGCTAAATGTGGCTAAAGTTTATAGTCACAGGCCCCGTTTACACTAGTGCGTTTTCGTTTTAAAACGCATAACTTTTGCTACGGTTGCGCCTATCGTTTACACTACTCCGGCGTTTTCAAGGTCAAAAACAGAGACTTTTGAAAACACTGCAGACCTCGTTTTAGTTTGAAAACTCCAGGGTTGTGTTTCAGTGTAAACGGACCAAAACGGAGACTTTTGAAAACGATGGCGTGGCTGCCCACATTCGCTCTGTGTATCCTTGACAAATAAACAATAACATCATGCTCGTTGTTGTACCCATAGATATGTATAAGTAGATTCCCCATTTGACCGCTCCAAGCACGCAAACGCGTCCGCAATCTAAATAATAGGGATCTACCTATACATATCTATGGTTGTACCTGTATGAATGGTCACGTGGCATGCGTTTTTGGTTGTGTAGTGTAAACGGAGATCGTTTCTCAAACTCAGCGGAAACGGCAGTGTAAACGGGGATCGTTTTCATTCTAAAACGCCGTTTTAAAATGAAAACGCACTAGTCTAAACGGGGCCTCAGAGAACTGCTCGTCACCCCATGGAAGAGAGGGGCGGGGTGAGCAGAGCTCATTAGCATTTAAAGAAACATGCACTGAAACAGCTTGCTGTGAACAGAGCTGTTTTTGACAAGGTAGAAAGGGTGTTGTTTTACACTATCATTGAGAGATTTTAACCAAAGTATATCATATCAACTTGTTGAAAAATCTGATGACCCCTTTAATGCTTTTAATAGAAATCATTTATGCTCAAGGCAACATTTATTTGGTCAAAAATACAGTAAAACTAATAATAATGTGAAATCTAACTTATTATTTAACAATCAAAATAACTGTTTTCTATTGTAGTATTTTAAAACGTAATTCATTCCAGTGATAGCAAACCTAAATTATAAGCATCATTATACCAAACTTTAGTTTCTTGATCTAATATGCTGATTCAGTGCTCAATAAATATTTAGTATTATCTTGAAAACAGCTGTTCTGCTTAATATTTTTCAGGATTCTCTGGTGAATAGCAAGTTTAAAATATTTTAATTAGAAATCTTTTGTAGAATTATAAATTATATTACTGTCACTTTTGATTGTACCCTCACTGATTACAAGTATTGATTTCTTTTTTATTGATTTCAGAAAACACACACACAAAAAAAAAAACTAAAAAAAACTTTTGAATGATAGTGTATATGCTCAGCAAAACAGTCTGGGTAAAAATGAATATAAATGTCAAGAATGTCTTTTGTATTTGGTTTGTGGCCTGAATGTTAAGATAGAGATTAGTAGACCAGCACCCCAGAATCACATGATTGATTGCTCTTCTGTAAATCTGTGCAAGAAAGAAACATTTTTAATTTAAGCCACATCTCCAGGTTTGCTGATTGATGACATTATAAATGCTGTGAGGGATATGAGCGGGAAATGGTGTTTCATTTATCCTCAGCGGTGCTCAGCGAATGCAGATAAAACACCACACCTCCAGAATCCCACTTACTGTGGCAGACAACCACAGCGTCAGTGCATCTGTATAGGCTTCCTTAAAAAGACCGTGAAATGAGACAGAATGGGAACACAACAGGGAGATAAGAAAGAGATAACCAGTGTAGGAGACAGAATGGAGGCAGAGAGGTGGCAAAATAAGCATGCAGAGATAAAGAGAGAACACACACTATGAGGACTGGTATTGCGCAGGTCCCTGTAGATCCTGCCAGAGTGATACAGCAGATGCTGCTGCTGGGCTTCATACTAGGATGTGCTAATGACTCGAAAATAAATTAGATTTGGTGACTGCCAGAACGCAGATGCCCAGAGCTGCCCAGACAATCACCACAATAGCACCAAAAGTAAACAAGAGACATAATAGGAATTGTTTCGTTACATCTAATACTGCCGCCACACAGCACGTATTTCAACTCATCCTCTGCCGAGGGACTGTTCAAGTTAATGAAATGACAACATGATCCCACAATATCTTTCAACGAGCAGACAGACAGGCTCATTTTACGGTTGAGAGTGTGAAGAGTGCTGAAAGAGCAGAGAGTAAAATCAGATTTCTGCATGACAAGACAAGAAATGTCAAAACAAATAGGCAGGCAGCTATAAAACACAATGACATAACATTACAGAGAGTGGGGTGCCAAATTGTGCCACAAAAAATTGTGACACTGATGGTCAGATTTTATTCTTCCACTATATCATTTTGCGCATTTCAAATCATGCTGGAATACATGACTATCAGGCAAATGGCTTGTTCAAAAGAAAAATTATTCTGAAATTAGATTATATCATTATTTTGCATCACTTTGGTTTTGATCTAGATCAGACCTCATGTACGTGCTGTTCAAAACCATTTAGGAGGATCGGGATACTGCGCTCCAAAAAAACCAAAGTGAAAGGGAGGATTCAGGGTGGATTTTAGGAACAAAATGTAATAAAACTTAAAAAAAGGTCATCATGTTTATATTTTGCATTTGATTTAACCGCTACAGTGATAAAGTACATAAGCTACCTATTAGGCCTTTCAGCACAGTTAAGTAAAAAAAAGTTGCTGTCCCTGTGTAAAAAAAAAAAAAAAAAACAGCTGTCAATGTCAAACAAAAGAATATAGGCCTATATATTAATTACAACTATACAATAATCATCAATAATCAGTTGCTAGTATATTTGTTTGTTTTTATTTCATTGTTGTGGGGATCATGAGGTATTCTGACTCTTTAAAAGAAAATGGAAGGGGTTGTTTGTCTCTTCCTGTTGGTCTTGACATAGCTAGCAGCTATACATTATGATATAAGATCCAATTCAGAGCACTGGTAATCCAGATTTTGTCATCTGCAAATGTGTGTATCTGGATCAGGATGATCCAATCCAATGTTGCTTTGGAAAAAAAATCCTGGACAGCAAAACAAGGGATTTACAAATCCAGATAAAACTTTTTGAACAACTGGGGCCCAAGTTTGGCACAAGCTTGTGGAGTTAGCGCTACTCAAGTACTGCTGTCGTTAAAACAAAATGGACAAAACCAAAGCTATTCTAAAATTTTGTTTAATTTTATATTGCTATACTGATAATAGAGTTATAATTAAATCTGAAATGAAAAACTGCATTAATTTAGATGTTCCTGTCATTAAGAACAAGGCCAAAATCTCGTGTTATAAAAGATAAAGTGATATGCAAAGGCTATTTAAGACTGGGCTATGACAAGACAGCAAATGCTAGATTAAGATACTTTTCTCCGCTGCTCAAATACATAAAACATAAGCTAATTCAAACAACCAGTTACTCTTGAATTTTTAAACAAGCAGAGACCGTCTCTAAACTCTCCGTGTGGTACCTCATTCAAGATGAGGTTTTGCTAACAGTTTGATGATTTAATGGAGTTATGAGTTATGACTAAACAGAAACTTCTGCTTCCAGGTCAGAGGTGATCAACTGTAGTGATAGATTAAACTTAAATGAAATCAATCCAGTTTTAATTTTCGAGCAGTCGTATTTCACTACGATTCACAGCAGCAAAGATTTCAGGCTCTAAAGCGTACTTTACCAACTGGCTAACTGCATTTTATCTGGTGGTTGGTTCTGTGACAGCCATCTTATTTGAACAGCGTAAGCTGCCGCGACCTTTCTAAACTCTTAAATAGCCCAAATATTTCAATTTGGTGGCTGCTTTGGCCTCTGCAAAAAATTCTCAGCGAGTGCCGACATCCTGATTAGAGGCTACCGCAGGTCAGACTCTGAACGCAGAAGATAAAAGCCAGGCATAGCAATGAGAGTGATCTCATGGGAGCTATTACCAAAGCCCAGTTCGACTTTTGTGAAAGACATGTAAACGAAAATTGCTCTTTTGAGGATATCAAAACATTGCAAATGGACATAGAGAGATCATTGTGTATATTACCACATCTTTACACTGCTCTGTCTCTTTCTGCAGCTATCAAATGTATTGCTGATGCAAATGCAACTTCCATTCAGATGCCTTGCGGGTCATTTACACCATGCACAAATAAAAACAGCGCTTCACTAGGGTGTGTATCGTGTGATTGTGCATGTGTTCTGACGTGCATCTGTTTGAATGCGAGTTTGTGCCATTACTGAATCATGCATCTGTACAGTCATTCTAGCACGTGTGGTTTTCACAGGAACAGACCCTTCTCCAGGAAGCAGACCTGAATCATGAGCGTGAGACGCATTTAGCAAGAATAATGCAGAATAGTGTGGCACAGGGTAGAGAGAAGGCAGGAAGAGGAAGAAATAAACAATGTTGTTTTGGAGGGAATAATCCGGTCTGTGTGACCGCTCGCTCCTTCATCCTTCATCAAGCACCGGTACATGCGTGAAGGAAAACGTTTGCAATGCAGGGAAAGGAAAGCAACAGAAATCCTACTGTAAATCTGTCATTGGAGGAATGTGACTCAGTGTTAGGATGCTTCATCTTGACTACTAATCTAATTAACAACAGTGATGTAAATGCACCTTTATAACAGAACAAGATGATATTCAAAAATGCTCTCTGTTAAAGTGATAGTTCACACATTAATGAAAATTTCACCCTCGTGTCGTTCCAGACCTCTATGACCTCCTTCTTCCATGAAAACATAAAAGAAGATTTTTTTTCATCCCTCGTGGAAAAGCCAGTGGTATACAGTGTAGCTCTGGACACAATTGATTTTCATTGTATGGACAAAAATTAAAACATTCTTCAGAATATCTTTTTTTGTGATACAGATTTTTAATGACATGAGGGTGACTAAATGATGACAGAATTTCTGTTTTTGGGTCATAACAGCTCTTATTTAGGATCCCAAAAATAATTCCAAATTTAACTTATTTTACAATATTTATAGTATTATGTTTATAATTTTGGGATATTCTATTGAAATTGATATTTTCAAAAACATTTATAAAAATATTTTTAAAAATCCTAAACTTCTGAACTGCAATGAAGATTCTGATTCATTTTAGTGAATTGGTTCTTTTGCAAAGATTCATATAAATGAACAGAATTCACAAATAAATTCTATATAAATGCTGGTCATCCCCACTTTCTAATTTTCTATTTATATTCTAATTTAAGTTAATTGTATTGTTTACATATCATAATCTAACTCCATTATTGTTAAATCAGAGAAATACTGCTTACGTTATACTGCTACATCAGCTTCAAGGTAGTTATAACTACTTTTTCATAAGGTTAGCTTGAGTTTAATTTAAATTGAAAGTAGCTTGTAGCTTAGCCAGCAAAAAAGTCCCTTCCCCAACATTTGATGGATCTACAGCTGTGCAAATCAGAAGATCTTTCATTCCAATCTCTGCAAATGGAAGCTTGTTAGATGCCTAAATCATAAAATTCCTTTTCAAATTATACTGAATAGCCACAGTGTATTTACCGGAAATACTGCTAAATAGCCTTGTTACATCCTACAAAGCCTCTATATCAGAGAAATAACCACAGAGCTGAATCAGATGTGCTAAAAAGGGAAGCGCAGGATGTGGCCCTTACCACAGCTCTTAGTAACCCTAACGTCTCTAAACAAACTAAGACCCTTCACTCTATATACAGGAAACTCAACCCTCTGGCTCATGGAGAAAACAACAGCCGTTTCACCATGTCACGCTCACTTTCCTGTGGGTGTGCAGCTTGAGGACGACTGAAAAGTAAAATGGAGTGCTTCCTTCGTTTATTTTTAGTTGCGAATGGGTCCATCGTTCTCTCTCGCAAAACAGATCAACAATTTTCTAGCTCACCGGCGAGGACAAACAGCCTCAGATATGGGTACAAGCATCAGAGAGCGCACTTCTGAACATGACTCATATATAGTATGGAAGTTTTTCACATCCCCTAGAGATGCTGGATTACTTTGGGCACTAAGTGCAGATCTAATCTCTGGATTAAGCTAATCATGTACAAGCAAAACAAGAACAAATGAAATCAGAACACCAGTTATACTTGCTTTATGGTAATAGCAGTAATCAGATAATCAAAAACAAAATGCATATGACATTTTGTGACAAGAACATTCTTTTCAAGAGCTGCATTTTATTTTGCAATGTTTCTTGAGGTGCACCTACAATGTTAGTATTTTTACATCAAAATTTGCCATAATTTAGAAATAAAATGTGACATTTTATACCCTTCTAATAGGAACACTGAAGTCTTAAAAACTACCCACCAATTTAAACAGTGTTAACTGCAGCGACTGGGTAACATCTTTGCATATGAAATAAGTATTACATGTGGATCCATTACAGCTGCCAAGATCAACTAATCGTGAAAAATTTGGGATTAAAGCATCATACTCCGATCTATTCTCATTGCATAAAAGTTTCCAGCTCTGAGCATTGTAGCCAGTCACAGTATCATTTGTGTTGCAATGATCACCTTATTGCAACACAAATGATTTCATCAAACACAGTGCAGACACGATGCATCTCATTGAGCAGTGTAGACAGCGTCATTTGTCTAAACAGGAGTTTTGGCGTGCAGGCTGACACATAAACAGCAATTAAACATTTTGTGACAAGAATGTCTGACTGTATGAGTCCTTGCATACTAAAAAATACTACAGGTTACAGATTAGTTATTAGAATTAACACACTTACACATGGCTGTAACCAGGATTTGAAAATTAGTAAGGTCTGGGAGTGTTCAGAACTGTGCTATAATAACACCTACAACTCATTATATACACTACATATAAACTTCAAAAGAGAAAGACATGTAGATGTTTGTGAAAGATGTTTACTCTGTTTGTGGAATGAACCTTAGATCTTATTTATTTTTTTATTACATAACTCACAACTCTCTCTAAAGCCCCGTTCACATGAATTGCTTACATGTCACAGCATTACTGTGCAGTCTCTATTTTTAATATTACATGGCTGGATACTTTTCAAAGAGCCCTTGTGTGTGTGTGTGTGTGTGTGTGTGTGTGTGTGTGTGTGTGTGTGTGTAAATATATAGTGCTGCTTGAAAGTTTGTGAACCCTTTAGAATTTTCTATATTTCTGCATAAATATGACAAAAACATCATCAGATTTTCATGTAAGTCATGAAAGTAGACAAAGAAAACCCAATCAAACAAGTGAGAGAAAAACATTTTCTTTGTCATTTATTTATTGAGAAAAATGATCCTGTGTTACATATTTGTGCGTTGCAAAAGTATGTGAATCTTTGTTTTCAGTATCTGGTGTGACCCCCTTTTGCTGCAGTAACTGAAGGTAAAGTTTCTTGTAAATGCTGATCAGTCTTGCACAATAACATGTAGGAGTTTTAGCCCATTCCTTAGTGCAGAACCACTTCAACTCTGTGATGTTGGTGGGTTTCCTCCTATGAGCTGCTTGCTTAGGTCCTTCCACAACATTTTAATTGGATTAAGGTCTGGACTTTGACTCAACCTTTCCAAAACATTAACTTTGTTCTTCTTTAACCATTCTTTGATAGAATGACTTGTGTGCTTGGGGTTGTTGTCTTGCTGCATGACCCACGTTCTGTTGAGACTTTGTTCTTAAACAGATGTCCTGAAGTTTTCCTTTAGAATTTGCTGGTATAATTCAGAATTCATTGTTCCATCAAAGATGGCAGGCTGTCCTGGCCAAGATGCAGCAAAACAGGCCGAAGCCATGATACTACCACCATGTTTCACAGATGGGATAAGATTCTTAAGCTGGAATACAGTGTGTTCTTTTCTCCGAACATAATAGCTTCTCATTTAAACCAATCAGTTCTATTTTGGGGTCACCCATCCATTAAACCTTTCTCCAATAGTCCTCTGGCTTGTCCACATGATCTTTAGCAAGCTATTTTCTTTTTGGAGAACAGTGGCTTTCTTCTTGCAACTCTGCCATGCACACCATGGTTGCTCAGTGTTCTCCTGATGGTGAGCTCATGAACATTACCATTAGCCAATGTAAGAAAGGCCTTTAGTTGCTTAGAAGTTACCCTGGGAACTTTTGCAACCTCACAGACTATTACAAGTTCTGCTTTGGAGTGATCTTTGTTGGTCGACCACTTCTCGAGAAGGTAACAGTGGTCTTGAATTTCCTTCATTTGTATAGAATCTGTCTAACTGTGTATTTGTGGAGTCCAAACTCTTTAGAGATGGTTTTGTAACCTTTTCTAGCCTGACGAGCAACATCAACTCTTTTTCCGAGGTCCTCAGTAATCTCCTTTGTTCGTGACATGATTCACTTCTACAAACATGATCAGACTTTGGCAGATCCGTTCTTTGAATAAAACGGGTCACGTACTGACTTTTCAAAGTCATTGCACAATTGGTTTCACTTGGTTCACAAACTTTCAAGCAGCACTGTTTATATATATATGTGTGTGTGTGTGTGCGTGCACGTGTGTGTATGCGCGTGTGTGTAAAATCAGATTAAAAACATTAATTTGACAATTGCAAATAAACTTCCCTGGTGATAAGTAACAAATATTTTTCTCTTATGGCAAATTGATTATTTAAGCTGATATGCGTTTCAAAAATTGCAGGTCACAAAATCTGTTCACAAAAAAATATGTTCCTCATAATTGTGTTTTGTTGCTGTAATTCAAAGAATATTTCATGTATCATGAGTTCTGGAAGGAAAAAACACACTCTAAAACGTCAGATCCACAGATGCACTGAGAAGACAGACAAGTCAAGACAGAGGTTTTCTTTAGCAGACAGTTTGTATCTGTCTGCTTCAAATGTTGCATGTCACTTACAACAGCAACAGTCAGGTGGTTCTTACAATCTGACATTGCCATGTATTAAAATTTTACCGTCTACTGGCAAATAACATTTTATTTATTCAACAAGGCCAATTTTTACTCACATTTGGCATGTGATCATTTTGGACTTTTGGACTGGAATTTTGTAAAACCTAACTAATGGCAACATACTACTCAAAAAGTAACTGGTAAGATGAACCCAAAATAAAATCAGGCTACATTGCAAAAGATTGCATTGTGTGTTTTTCTACAGCTCTTATCACACACTGACAATATGATTGTGAACGCAAACATTAACATGCGTGTCAGCGAGTGTAAGTTGGTATGCAAGTCACATGGAGCTTGGGAGAAATTAATAAAGACAGAATAATGCAAGATACAAAGACTGACCTTTGACCTATGCACTTCTCCATCATCATCCTCTCCACCGACACCCAGGATCTTGCGTGTTTTGAGTCGGCTCACCAGATCGGTCTGACTGTGTTTCTTCATCAGAGGTGGATGAGGTTTACCAGCCATTCCAACAGTCTACAGAGGAGAAGAGGAGTGTGAGAGCAAGATCAGATCTGATTTGTCACTACATGTTCACACACGTACTGTTTGTGTGGCCACACACACACTCCTGTGCACTGGGAATGGAGTTCTCATTGTTCTATTTATTCTAATAAGACAAGATCTATACTATGCACAATCCTCAAGAGCACCAGGCTGTCCTGACATTCCAGTGAACCCCCAATGAGGCAGCAGATTCCAATTATATTTTGTTCTCAAAAAGGCAGCAAAAAGACATCACATGAGACAAAATCAGTCTTGACAAGTTGCACGTTTCCAGTCAAATTGGGACAAGCTTCTATGAGAGAACTTGGATGTGAACGCCCTGACATGTGGACACAAGCCACTGTGATTTTGATATTACTTCTCAGAATTGTGACACATGAGGCCTTCAAATAGGCTGGTTGCTCGGACACAAGTGAAGAATTACTGGAAAAAGGACATTTGAGTGTCAGAAGTAGACAGTGCTTGGCCTGCAGGAATATGATATCTCAGGTGAATGAAAAAAGGTGCAGGGTACCTGTGAGTGTAAAAGGACTGTCTTTCAGTGTGTGTGCTGAAGTCACCTGCTTTGGTGTACTGGACAGCAGAGCTACAGACAGCAGGCGCTTCCTCTGCAGAAGGAGAGAGGAGAGAGGAGTCACAATCGATGAGGAAGAGGATGAAATACGCCGGAGGCTCCAGCACTACTGAGCCTGGAGAAGGTCAGGAAGCTGCAAGAGCAAAAAAAAAAAAAAAAGGGCAGACTTTAAAAGGACAGCATCATCAGTGAGCTCTTCAAATGACAGGATGTAGTAGTCTACAAAAAAGTGAAGTAGGATTAGTTTCAGTATTAATAAAGATGTAATTAGACCAGCAGATGTTTAAATACAGAAAATTCTGAATTATAGATGTTGCATAAATTAATGAATGAATCAAGTGCTGCAACACATTGTAATAATTTTTGGCCACTCTGTCTAAGACTGACGAAGCAAACCTACTGAAATCAACAGATCATGGATAATCAGGCTACTAATTTAAAAGTATAAAATATCATTTGCATATCAAATGCTGCGTATAATAAATCCATGAATCAGAAATAATGTTTTAAGTGGTCTGCATAAGACAGTCTGATGTATACACACAGTATACAGTAAATAAGTATAAATGTATAATAAATCTATACACTGCTGTTTAAAAGTTTGGGGTTAGTAGAAGATTTATTTTTTATTTTTTGATTAATATTTTTTTATTTAGAAAGGATGCATTAATTTGAGTGACATTTCTTACAAAAAAAAAAAATCTATTTCAAATAAATGATGTTCAAGCCATTACATGATCTGATGGATCAAAAATCCAGAAAAAAAGGGTTCCACAAAAATAGTAAGTTGGCAAATACTGTTTTTTGAGCACCAAATCAGCACATTAGAATGATTTCTGAAGTAATTACTGCTGAAAATGTAGCTTTGTCATCACAGGAATTCATTTATTTTTTAAATATATTAGGATAGAAAACAGTTTTTTATTATAATAATATTCCACAATATTACAGTTTTTACTGAGATTTTGATCAAATATGTGCAGCCTTGCATTTATACATAATAAAATAATATATTATAACAATATACACTTTTTAAAATATTTGTTTATATTTCATGCAATTTTTTCTCTCTGCCAACAAAAATAGTTCCAAAATGAGTCAGAGCATCAAGTTGTGTGTTATTATCAAGCAACAAATGCCGTATGAAATACATTTTATTTTTTCTCCAAAATGTTTTTTTGTTTTTGTCTTCTCCATTTTAATTTTTCTGGATTTTGTTTTTTTTCCATTTAAATTTTTCTAAACTCTGTTTTAATGATTAAATTTAAAAATATTTATCAAGAATCATGTCTAATTAATTGAAATCATGAAATGTACACATTTTATACACAATTTAATAAAAGTTTAACAAAACTGACATTTTTAAGGTCCTATGAAATACTTTTTTTCTGTCAAATTCAGTTTTATTTTTATCAATATGAAAATAAATAAGTAAATAAATTCTAGCAAATAATTTCTCTGGTAAATATTCCTTAAAAAAATTATAATAATTAACAACAATATTTTATTAGTTGTAGTAGTAGTAGTAGTAGTAGTAGTAGTAGTATCATCATTACATTAAGTAATATATTTCTCTTACAGTTTCAAGTTAAACTAGGGATGCACGATATTATTGGACTGATATAGGAATCGACCGATAATGGCTTTAAATGTAAATATCAGCATCAGCCCGATATGAAAAATTATGCCGATATGACTTGCCGATAAGAGGAATACGTTAAAGGGGTCATATGATGCTATTTTAATAGATCATTATTTGGTGTAACAGAATATGTTGACATGCTTTAATGTTCAAAAAACACATTCTTTTTCAAATACTGTACATTATTGTAGGTCCTCTATGCCCCGCCTATCTCAAACGTGTCGTTTTCAACAAAGCCCCTCCTTCCGACAAGCGCAGTCTGCTCTGATTGGCCAGCTGACACAGTGCATTGTGATTGGCCGAACACCACAAGAACGCGTCAGAAATGTAACTTCCCTTACCATAATCGCGAGCTTCAGCTTTCAAAGTAAATATCAAAACAGTTAATAATGTCGTTAGTTTGAACAGTCAATAGCAAATACAAAACATACTTACAGTCGCTGATTCAGAAGCACCAGATTGTCATAGCAAAGTCAGAATTGACCCTTTTTTTTTTTTTTTTTTAGAAATAGCCTTTGAGCACAGCCAGCTTTGTACTCTCCTAGGTTCATAAAACTGTCGTCCATAAAATGCGTTGCACAAATTCGAACATTTGGGTTGTGCTGTTCTGTTGTAAACAAATCTTAACAATGATTCCTAATTGCATCTACTTTCGGAAGGCCAAATAAATTGCTTTTGCTTTCGCATACAAACACACAGCTTCGCCCTGACAGGGCTGCATCAACACTACTGCAGTTACTGAGAAAACGCCTTCTTTCTTTGCGTGAACATTTGGGCGGCATTACGCAAATATTTCCACATTGTGACGTAGACATGTGGGGCGTGTTTTAATAAGGCGTTTTAGCCCGGTCTGGATCAGGCTTCTCTTTTAGATAGAATAAATTCTTTTGTGGGAGACTTTGAGCTTTGTAACTCTGCAGATCTTATACATGCACAAACAGCTACATAACACAATAAAGAAAAGGAAAACAAGAAATCGCATCATATGACCCCTTTAACTCACATGTGCTAAGTGTGTGCTAGTGATTAGATCACATCAGCGCTGTGGCTCATTCTTGAAGTAAAGTTTTGTCTGAATGACAATTAGATTGACTGTTTTGGATCGCTGCGCTTAATCTGTGAAAGCACATACAGAATGACGTTTCGGTGTGTGATAGAGTAAACAGTAATAGCACGTGCAGCGGCAGCAGTGACAGCCTCCCCCGGGTCCTAACGCCCGCTCGGCTGTTGGCCTACTTCTAATTAAATTAAAAGTAGAATAGCCTACACAAGTAACATTTAGACTGTGTTTCTGATTAAATAAAGCAGTAATTGCTGTCATAAAATAATGAGTATGTTTTGATTTAAAGGTCAGAAGCTATAGCTTTACATGGAGAAAAAAAAAAAATGACACTTTAATATAATATATACTTATAATATAGAATATATAATTATAATATATATAATATTTAATATATACTGATTTATTCATTAATGTATAATGTTTTATTTTTTAAACAAATCTAAAAGATTTTCAGAATTCTTACAACTCTTTTGCTACTCTTTAACATCTACAGATGCAGCGATTAATATATAGTTTATTTATAGTTATTTTCAAAGCTTCAATGTACTGTCAAAAAACCTTCATTGTTTATTTAATTCTAACAAATAAGTTCTTGTTAAAAAGTAACCAAAATTAACAAATATTTTGCTTATAATTTCTGCACAGGAGAGACTTAGTGTTGTTTCCAAAACGAAAAAGGAAATATATCTGTATCGGCAAAAATGATATCGGCATATCAGATATCGGCAAAAATCCAATATCGTGCATCCCTAAGGTAAACCAAACTTTTATTTTGACTGGTTGCTGTTAAGACCTTTATGACAGATTTTCTCAAAAGAAACGGTAAAATGCTCATGAAGTGAGTAGTCCATATCATGTTTTGATTTAAATGTACTGACCTACTTTTGATTTATTCACCCCAAATTGGGCAAATTCCATGACGTTGTGCATTTTTCTATGGGGGACTTCAAATGAGAGATGATGAAAAATTTGGAGCTAAATCCTGGTAGCTTTGTGTTGGTATATTAATAAGTACATAAATGTATAATCTGCTAGGGCTGTAAATCTGAATTAATGAGCACAGATTCACTTTTGAGTGAAAAAAGTGTGCTCTGCTGCCGTCAGCAGCGACTCTAGAGAGAAGTTCACAGTTTGATCATGTCCTTCTGATTAGTAACGAATGATCACACAGCAAGACCTTCTAAACACTGGGCTGCTCACAACCGATAGTGTTACATACTGTACTATAGATGAAGGGCAACGGAATTGTGAAACATGCTCATCTGTCAACTTGTGGTGATACATTGTGACTGAAGACTTCGAATCCACATCAATAGTCACACTAATGCTGCCAACTGTGCTGAACTGGTGATTCCTATGCATCATTACTTCCTTAACTGAGTGATTTAGCCTGTGTGTTACTTTACCATCACCGATAAGAGGCCATGCTTCAATAAATGTGCTGCAAATCACATACACGAGCCAGGCGATGCCATTCAAAAGCGTGGTTCCAATGCGTTTCTCGACATGAGGCTGCTGGAGTGATGCTGATGCAGTTGCCTAGCAACCCCACAGATTGCGCATTTGGCACCCTCCCTCATTATTGAAAGTATATATTCTGTGATGAGACTCTGTTCATCTTGACGCCTCACCCCATTGTTACCCTTCTGGCGGTCAAATCACGCCTTTGACGCAATTTAAAGATCTTGCGGCCACGTGTGAGTTTTATCGCCTGGTTTTGTCGGGTTGAAGGCTCCTTGTGATGAAATTTTAAAATGCGGCTACTGTGTATAGAATTCTGAAGCTAATGACATATGGAGGGAAGAAGCAAAGGCTTCATTGTTCATTACAAAAATCCCAAGCCTATGTTTCCACAAAGGCATCCAGACACTTCAAGAAGACTTCAGCCTTAGGTTGTGAGTTCATAAGGGGAATAAAATATTAATAGATTTTTTAAACAGCAACACATTTCGACAGTGGGAAAATCAGACAAGTGTGCACTTGTGTGAGTGAAAAAGAAATTCAGTTGCAGGACAACAACATTTCTCCTTAGCATCTGCGTCTTGGGGATATTAAACATACAGTGAGGAAAATAAGTATTTGAACACCCTGCTATTTTGCAAGTTCTCCCACTTAGAAATCATGGAGGGTCTGAAATTGTCATCGTGGGTGCATGTCCACTGTGAGAGACATAATCTAAAAAAAAATCCAGAAATCACAATGTATGATTTTTAACTATTTATTTGTATGATACAGCTGCAAATAAGTATTTGAACACCTGTCTATCAGCTAAATTCTGACCCTCAAAGACCTGTTAGTCTGCCTTTAAAATGTCCACCTCCACTCCATTTATTATCCTAAATTAGATGCACCTGTTTGAGGTCGTTAGCTGCATAAAGACACCTGTCCACCCCATACAATCAGTAAGAATCCAACTACTAACATGGCCAAGACCAAAGAGCTGTCCAAAGACACTAGAGACAAAATTGTACACCTCCACAAGGCTGGAAAGGGCTACGGGAAATTGCCAAGCAGCTTGGTGAAAAAAGGTCCACTGTTGGAGCAATCATTAGAAAATGGAAGAAGCTAAACATGACTGTCAATCTCCCTCGGACTGGGGCTCCATGCAAGATCTCACCTCGTGGGGTCTCAATGATCCTAAGAAAGGTGAGAAATCAGCCCAGAACTACACGGGAGGAGCTGGTCAATGACCTGAAAAGAGCTGGGACCACCGTTTCCAAGGTTACTGTTGGTAATACACTAAGGCGTCATGGTTTGAAATCATGCATGGCACGGAAGGTTCCCCTGCTTAAACCAGGCCTGACTTAAGTTTGCCAATGACCATTTGGATGATCCAGAGGAGTCATGGGAGAAAGTCATGTGGTCAGATGAGACCAAAATAGAACTTTTTGGTCATAATTCCACTAAACGTGTTTGGAGGAAGAAGAATGATGAGTACCATCCAAGAACACCATCCCTACTGTGAAGCATGGGGTGGTAGCATCATCTTTGGGGTGTTTTCTGCACATGGGACAGGCGACTGCACTGTATTAAGGAGAGGATGACCGGGGCCATGTATTGCGAGATTTTGGGGAACAACCTCCTTCCCTCAGTTAGAGCATTGAAGATGGGTCGAGGCTGGGTCTTCCAACATGACAATGACCCGAAGCACACAGCCAGGATAACCAAGGAGTGGCTCTGTAAGAAGCATATCAAGGTTCTGGCGTGGCCTAGCCAGTCTCAGACCTAAACCCAATAGAGAATCTTTGGAGGAGCTCAAACTCCGTGTTTCTCAGCGACAGGCCAGAAACCTGACTGATCTAGAGAAGAGTGGGCCAAAATCCCTCCTGCAGTGTGTGCAAACCTGGTGAAAAACTACAGGAAACGTTTGACCTCTGTAATTGCAAACAAAGGCTACTGTACCAAATATTAACATTGATTTTCTCAGGTGTTCAAATACTTATTTGCAGCTGTATCATACAAATAAATAGTTAAAAATCATACATTGTGATTTCTGGATTTTTTTTAGATTATGTCTCTCACAGTGGACATGCACCTCGATGACAATTTCAGACCCCTCCATGATTTCTAAGTGGGAGAACTTGCAAAATAGCAGGGTGTTCAAATACTTATTTTCCTCACTGTACATACAACCCCTAGTCTGAATATGTCAGAATTTGTTTGTTTAATAATTTAGTTTACTTATTCATTTTTATTTATTTTAATTTTATTTGTTTTGAAACTGTGGCAACTGTGGCTAGTCCAAATTGCTTTCATCATTTGTAAATTTTAATATTTAAGATATCATCATGCGTAATATTTATTTACAATACCTTAAAGGCGTGTGTGTGAATTAGTGACATGACATGAAGATTAAAAAAATATATATTAAATTTGTTAATTGCAATCATTTGTATGTTCATAGGTGTATACTTGTATGACTGTACCGGAAATGACACTCGGTTTATTGTATTAGACATATTTATAAAATGCAAGGGCAGTGAAAGATTATTTGACTCAGACTTACAAATGCAATTATATGCAACACCAGAAGGCTAATTAATGCTAATGATGATTGCTTTCTACTTAAATTCATTCAGCTTGACTGACAGTTCTAATATTGTTTGTAATTTATTTATAACAAGAATTCTTCAAGTTTATTGATGATACAGTTATAAAATTCCTGACATATTCAGACTAGGGGTTGTATGTACAGTGAGGAAAATAAGTATTTGAACACCCTGCTATTTTGCAAGTTCTCCCACTTAGAAATCATGGAGGGTCTGAAATTGTCATCGTAGGTGCATGTCCACTGTGAGAGACATAATCTAAAAAAAAAATCCAGAAATCACAATGTATGATTTTTAACTATTTATTTGTATGATACAGCTGCAAATAAGTATTTGAACACCTGAGAAAATCAATGTTAATATTTGGTACAGTAGCCTTTGTTTGCAATTACAGAGGTCAAACGTTTCCTGTAGTTTTCACCAGGTTTGCACACACTGCAGGAGGGATTTTGGCCCACTCTTCTCTAGATCAGTCAGGTTTCTGGCCTGTCGCTGAGAAACACGGAGTTTGAGCTCCCTCAAAGATTCTCTATTGGGTTTAGGTCTGGAGACTGGCTAGGCCACGCCAGAACCTTGATATGCTTCTTACAGAGCCACTCCTTGGTTATCCTGGCTGTGTGCTTGGTCATTGTCATGTTGGAAGACCCAGCCTCGACCCATCTTCAATGCTCTAACTGAGGGAAGGAGGTTGTTCCCCAAAATCTCGCAATACATGGCCCCGGTCATCCTCTCCTTAATACAGTGCAGTCGCCCTGTCCCATGTGCAGAAAAACACCCCAAAGCATGATGCTACCACCCCATGCTTCACAGTAGGGATGGTGTTCTTGGGATGGTACTCATCATTCTTCTTCCTCCAAACACGTTTAGTGGAATTATGACCAAAAGTTCTATTTTGGTCTCATCTGACCACATGACTTTCTCCCATGACTCCTCTGGATCATCCAAATGGTCATTGGCAAACTTAAGTCAGGCCTGGTTTAAGCAGGGGAACCTTCCGTGCCATGCATGATTTCAAACCATGGCGTCTTAGTGTATTACCAACAGTAACCTTGGAAGCGGTGGTCCCAGCTCTTTTCAGGTCATTGACCAGCTCCTCCCGTGTAGTTCTGGGCTGATTTCTCACCTTTCTTAGGATCATTGAGACCCCACGGTGAGATCTTGCATGGAGCCCCAGTCCGAGGAGATTGACAGTCATGTTTAGCTTCTTCCATTTTCTAATGATTGCTCCAACAGTGGACCTTTTTCACCAAGCTGCTTGGCAATTTCCCGTAGCCCTTTCCAGCCTTGTGGAGGTGTACAATTTTGTCTCTAGTGTCTTTGGACAGCTCTTTGGTCTTGGCCATGTTAGTAGTTGGATTCTTACTGATTGTATGGGGTGGACAGGTGTCTTTATGCAGCTAACGACCTCAAACAGGTGCATCTAATTTAGGATAATAAATGGAGTGGAGGTGGACATTTTAAAGGCAGACTAACTGGTCTTTGAGGGTCAGAATTCTAGCTGATAGACAGGTGTTCAAATACTTATTTGCAGCTGTATCATACAAATAAATAGTTAAAAATCATACATTGTGATTTCTGGATTTTTTTAGATTATGTCTCTCACAGTGGACATGCACCTCGATGACAATTTCAGACCCCTCCATGATTTCTAAGTGGGAGAACTTGCAAAATAGCAGGGTGTTCAAATACTTATTTTCCTCACTGTACATACAACCCCTAGTCTGAATATGTCAGGAATTTTATAACTGTATCATCAATAAACTTGAAGAATTCTTGTTATAAATAAATTACAAACAATATTAGAACTGTCAGTCAAGCTGAATGAATTTAAGTAGAAAGCAATCATCATTAGCATTAATTAGCCTTCTGGTGTTGCATATAATTGCATTTGTAAGTCTGAGTCAAATAATCTTTCACTGCCCTTGCATTTTATAAATATGTCTAATACAATAAACCGAGTGTCATTTCCGGTACAGTCATACAAGTATACACCTATGAACATACAAATGATTGCAATTAACAAATTTAATATATATTTTTTAATCTTCATGTCATGTCACTAATTCACACACGCCTTTAAGGTATTGTAAATAAATATTACGCATGATGATATCTTAAATATTAAAATTTACAAATGATGAAAGCAATTTGGACTAGCCACAGTTGCCACAGTTTCAAAAACAAATAAAATAAAAATAAATAAAAATGAATAAGTAAACTAAATTATTAAACAAACAAATAAATGATGAATAAACAAACAAATAAAATAAAACAACCAAATGAATAGATAAAATCAAAACAAATCAACAAATAAAAAAGCTAACTAACAAACAAATAATTAAAAATAAACAAAAACTATTGCAGCTGATATTAACATGCATCTCCTGAGAATTAGATTTCACTGAGGGGAAGATCTCTGATTTCGTGACTACAATATTTTTTGTGACTACCAGCATGTCGCTTGCTAGGGATTTGCAAAACTACATGATAAAAATAAACATGCATACAAACAAATGTCATAACCTGTGTATAAAACATAAACAGCTGAAAAATAAATGCATAATGAATTTATGATATCTAAAAGTGGCAACGCAACCTTTGTGAGAAAAAAACATTTATCATTCTGAAGAAGCCTACAACAAGAAGTGACTACATCAATCTCAGCGCATGCTGTCCTGTGGGATCTGTGGCTTATCGGCTTTGCATTCAATAATAATCCATCTTCAGAAAAGTCATTAGATGATCAGAACTTGGCTGACTTATACACACCTCAAAGCCAGAGGCTGAATGGTGTTAGTCACCCACAACTAGGGTGTAACGATTCATCGATATGGATCGATAAATCGATACAATGCATCGATGCCACGTGTAAAATATCGATATCTGTAGTATAAATAGGCACCTTTATTTTGGCACTGTCCACATTTTCACATAATGTCCGTCTATTCATTACCGCCAACGCGTGCATTCTTGTTTATTCTCATGTATCAGGACTGCCTGAAGGCACACGGCGAGCATAAAAGAGGCTCGGGATTGTTGGCGGAACAGTCGAGCGCTGTCTGAGAAGTTTTCTGCACACACATCTGAAGCGCACACACACAGACAGGCGCGTCTACGAATATCCTAGTATCGATCGAACATTGTCTTGGCAAATATCCTAGTAAACACAGTCGGTTAGGCATATGTCTTAACGTAAACAGTTGAGAAAGAAAACGCATGTGTATCAGTATATTAAATCCGTGCTTTCGTTCTTAAAGTGAAAGCAAACTAATAATAAAACTAATGCCGTCAAAGAAAAATACAAGTGCTTACTGCTCCTGACTAAATAACCTTTGTAACATCAAAATTATTTATCTACATTTAATTTATACAGTGAAGACTATGCAGTTATTTTACATTGTGATTTCTGGATTTTTTTTAGATTATGTCTCTCACAGTGGACATGCACCTCGATGACAATTTCAGACCCCTCCATGATTTCTAAGTGGGAGAACTTGCAAAATAGCAGGGTGTTCAAATACTTATTTTCCTCACTGTACATACAACCCCTAGTCTGAATATGTCAGAATTTGTTTGTTTAATAATTTAGTTTACTTATTCATTTTTTATTTATTTTAATTTTATTTGTTTTGAAACTGTGGCAACTGTGGCTAGTCCAAATTGCTTTCATCATTTGTAAATTTTAATATTTAAGATATCATCATGCGTAATATTTATTTACAATACCTTAAAGGCGTGTGTGTGAATTAGTGACATGACATGAAGATTAAAAAAATATATATTAAATTTGTTAATTGCAATCATTTGTATGTTCATAGGTGTATACTTGTATGACTGTACCGGAAATGACACTCGGTTTATTGTATTAGACATATTTATAAAATGCAAGGGCAGTGAAAGATTATTTGACTCAGACTTACAAATGCAATTATATGCAACACCAGAAGGCTAATTAATGCTAATGATGATTGCTTTCTACTTAAATTCATTCAGCTTGACTGACAGTTCTAATATTGTTTGTAATTTATTTATAACAAGAATTCTTCAAGTTTATTGATGATACAGTTATAAAATTCCTGACATATTCAGACTAGGGGTTGTATGTACAGTGAGGAAAATAAGTATTTGAACACCCTGCTATTTTGCAAGTTCTCCCACTTAGAAATCATGGAGGGTCTGAAATTGTCATCGTAGGTGCATGTCCACTGTGAGAGACATAATCTAAAAAAAAATCCAGAAATCACAATGTATGATTTTTAACTATTTATTTGTATGATACAGCTGCAAATAAGTATTTGAACACCTGAGAAAATCAATGTTAATATTTGGTACAGTAGCCTTTGTTTGCAATTACAGAGGTCAAAGCGTTTCCTGTAGTTTTCACCAGGTTTGCACACACTGCAGGAGGGATTTTGGCCCACTCTTCTCTAGATCAGTCAGGTTTCTGGCCTGTCGCTGAGAAACACGGAGTTTGAGCTCCCTCAAAGATTCTCTATTGGGTTTAGGTCTGGAGACTGGCTAGGCCACGCCAGAACCTTGATATGCTTCTTACAGAGCCACTCCTTGGTTATCCTGGCTGTGTGCTTGGTCATTGTCATGTTGGAAGACCCAGCCTCGACCCATCTTCAATGCTCTAACTGAGGGAAGGAGGTTGTTCCCCAAAATCTCGCAATACATGGCCCCGGTCATCCTCTCCTTAATACAGTGCAGTCGCCCTGTCCCATGTGCAGAAAAACACCCCAAAGCATGATGCTACCACCCCATGCTTCACAGTAGGGATGGTGTTCTTGGGATGGTACTCATCATTCTTCTTCCTCCAAACACGTTTAGTGGAATTATGACCAAAAGTTCTATTTTGGTCTCATCTGACCACATGACTTTCTCCCATGACTCCTCTGGATCATCCAAATGGTCATTGGCAAACTTAAGTCAGGCCTGGTTTAAGCAGGGGAACCTTCCGTGCCATGCATGATTTCAAACCATGGCGTCTTAGTGTATTACCAACAGTAACCTTGGAAGCGGTGGTCCCAGCTCTTTTCAGGTCATTGACCAGCTCCTCCCGTGTAGTTCTGGGCTGATTTCTCACCTTTCTTAGGATCATTGAGACCCCACGAGGTGAGATCTTGCATGGAGCCCCAGTCCGAGGAGATTGACAGTCATGTTTAGCTTCTTCCATTTTCTAATGATTGCTCCAACAGTGGACCTTTTTCACCAAGCTGCTTGGCAATTTCCCGTAGCCCTTTCCAGCCTTGTGGAGGTGTACAATTTTGTCTCTAGTGTCTTTGGACAGCTCTTTGGTCTTGGCCATGTTAGTAGTTGGATTCTTACTGATTGTATGGGGTGGACAGGTGTCTTTATGCAGCTAACGACCTCAAACAGGTGCATCTAATTTAGGATAATAAATGGAGTGGAGGTGGACATTTTAAAGGCAGACTAACAGGTCTTTGAGGGTCAGAATTCTAGCTGATAGACAGGTGTTCAAATACTTATTTGCAGCTGTATCATACAAATAAATAGTTAAAAATCATACATTGTGATTTCTGGATTTTTTTTTAGATTATGTCTCTCACAGTGGACATGCACCTACGATGACAATTTCAGACCCTCCATGATTTCTAAGTGGGAGAACTTGCAAAATAGCAGGGTGTTCAAATACTTATTTTCCTCACTGTACATACAACCCCTAGTCTGAATATGTCAGGAATTTTATAACTGTATCATCAATAAACTTGAAGAATTCTTGTTATAAATAAATTACAAACAATATTAGAACTGTCAGTCAAGCTGAATGAATTTAAGTAGAAAGCAATCATCATTAGCATTAATTAGCCTTCTGGTGTTGCATATAATTGCATTTGTAAGTCTGAGTCAAATAATCTTTCACTGCCCTTGCATTTTATAAATATGTCTAATACAATAAACCGAGTGTCATTTCCGGTACAGTCATACAAGTATACACCTATGAACATACAAATGATTGCAATTAACAAATTTAATATATATTTTTTTAATCTTCATGTCATGTCACTAATTCACACACACGCCTTTAAGGTATTGTAAATAAATATTACGCATGATGATATCTTAAATATTAAAATTTACAAATGATGAAAGCAATTTGGACTAGCCACAGTTGCCACAGTTTCAAAAACAAATAAAATTAAAAATAAATAAAAAATGAATAAGTAAACTAAATTATTAAACAAACAAATAAATGATGAATAAACAAACAAATAAAATAAAAACAACCAAATGAATAGATAAAATCAAAAACAAATCAACAAATAAAAAAAGCTAACTAACAAACAAATAATTAAAAATAAACAAAAACTATTGCAGCTGATATTAACATGCATCTCCTGAGAATTAGATTTCACTGAGGGGAAGATCTCTGATTTCGTGACTACAATATTTTTTGTGACTACCAGCATGTCGCTTGCTAGGGATTTGCAAAACTACATGATAAAAATAAACATGCATACAAACAAATGTCATAACCTGTGTATAAAACATAAACAGCTGAAAAATAAATGCATAATGAATTTATGATATCTAAAAGTGGCAACGCAACCTTTGTGAGAAAAAAACATTTATCATTCTGAAGAAGCCTACAACAAGAAGTGACTACATCAATCTCAGCGCATGCTGTCCTGTGGGATCTGTGGCTTATCGGCTTTGCATTCAATAATAATCCATCTTCAGAAAAGTCATTAGATGATCAGAACTTGGCTGACTTATACACACCTCAAAGCCAGAGGCTGAATGGTGTTAGTCACCCACAACTAGGGGTGTAACGATTCATCGATATGGATCGATAAATCGATACAATGCATCGATGCCACGTGTAAAATATCGATATCTGTAGTATAAATAGGCACCTTTATTTTGGCACTGTCCACATTTTCACATAATGTCCGTCTATTCATTACCGCCAACGCGTGCATTCTTGTTTATTCTCATGTATCAGGACTGCCTGAAGGCACACGGCGAGCATAAAAGAGGCTCGGGATTGTTGGCGGAACAGTCGAGCGCTGTCTGAGAAGTTTTCTGCACACACATCTGAAGCGCACACACAGACAGGCGCGTCTGAATATCCTAGTATCGATCGAACATTGTCTTGGCAAATATCCTAGTAAACACAGTCGGTTAGGCATATGTCTTAACGTAAACAGTTGAGAAAGAAAACACATGTGTATCAGTATATTAAATCCGTGCTTTCGTTCTTAAAGTGAAAGCAAACTAATAATAAAACTAATGCCGTCAAAGAAAAATACAAGTGCTTACTGCTCCTGACTAAATAACCTTTGTAACATCAAAAATTATTTATCTACATTTAATTTATACAGTGAAGACTATGCAGTTATTTTACATTTGATTATTACATTTCTGCAGCGTACTTGAAAAGCACCGTTTATTGAACTTTCAATAAACGTCTTTGTTCTATTGTATTTATTTTCTGCTATTGCTTGTAATTTGGTTATCTGTAGAAAATATTTTTTAGCACTGAGTCCATAGTAGCAGCAATAATTGTTTTTCCAATTGTTTATTTTCTTAATTATAAAAAAAAAAAGAAAAAAAAGAAAAGTGTATGCCTATTTTTTTGTTGTTGTAAACTTCCCAATTAAGGTGCAGGATGTAAAAATTTCAGATAAACAGTGTTGGGCAAGCTACTTGGAAAATGTAGTGAGCTAAGCTAACAGTTACTCTTCTTTAAATGAAGCTTAACTACACTAAAGCTACAGCCCTGGGAAATGTAGCAAGCTAAGCTACGGCAACATGGCAAAAGTAGTTTACTACATCCAAGCTATTTAAAAAAATATATTTTTTTAAAAATATTCTATTGAACCAACATCATACCAAGTCAATGCTGTCTCAGTGATCAATAAAACTGTCAGTCAAGCAGATAGACAGGCATGTTCAGTTTAATTGTTTATTCAACAGCTGTTCCAAACCAATTTGGCAACATAATCAGTATCAAATACAGGGCCGGATTGACCTCAAATTGTGACATAGGCAAAATACATTTTTGCTGTCGGCCGGAAACCTCCTATTTGTAGTTGGTATTGTGGCTTTATTGTATACAGATACATTTATATAAATGGTAACACTTTCACAATAAGGTTCAGTAGTTAACATTAGTTAGGGTTAGGAGTGAGTGAACTAAGAATGAACAATACTTCTGCAGCATTTATCTTAATGTTAATTTCAACATTTACTAACGTATTATTAAAATCAAAAGTTGTTTGTTAAAATTTGTTAATGCACTGTGAACTAACATGAACTACCAATGAATGACTGTATTTTCATTAACTAACATTAACAAAGATTAATAAATACTGTAACAAATGTATTTTAATGAAATCGTATTGTATAGTGTTACCATATAGATGTTTAGGCCTACAGATAGGCTATGTTTATTTGCATCGTTGATTGTATCATTAGATATTAATATAAACAAATATTTCACCAAAATCAAGTTCAAATACGAAGCTTTTGACCAGCGAATGTTTTTTTTTTTTCCTGACTCGTGTCCCGTTTTCCGTCATTGTGTGGGCGTTCAGTTTTTTTCTGTTATTTGGCCAAAGTATCATATTATGAAAGACACAAGCTATTCGGCTGTGACTTGACAACAAATGCTAGAGAAACTCTTCTCCACTCCTCCAAAAAAAAAAAAAAAAAAAAAAGCATTAGCCTTTATAAATAGTGTTTTTTGAGTAAAGAAACCGCTGTACTTATTCAATCAACAGTTCTTTATTTATCTTCAGACTGCAAACAAGCTGAGATGCTCCAAAATGTGCGCCGCACTTCATTGACGAGAGAGGCAGGAGGAATAATGAAGTTTGACTGACAGTTTGAGGAGCCAATGGCGTTACAAGCTTTAGTGTCTGTGGCGTCACTTACTGATCCAGGATCGGTGATCCGTAGCTGTTATATTTCTGATTTGAGCTTGAGTTTCAGAATACTTTCTTTGGAAAATTAACGTTAACTTTTGTTGACGCTACCGCGCTACTTGATCAAAAAAACAGCTTAACTACCGAAAAGCTATTTGATTCAGAAAGCAGTGACGCTACCACCACGCTACTGAGAAATGTAGTTAAACTAGTAGCGTCACTACTGGTAGCGACGCTGCTGCCCATCACTGCAGATAAATGTTCATGTTATATATTTTGATTGCATTTGTGAGTTAAAATATCATTTAAATAGGTATATAATATCATTAAATTGCATTTAAATAGGTATATAATATCATAATATCAATATATCGATCGATATACTCCTGTATCGAATCGAAATCATAATCATATCGTATAATTTTTTGAGGTATCAGCAAATATCATATCACTGGGTATGAGAAACGATATCGTATCGTATCGTGACGAACCATCCGATTTCCACCCCTACCCACAACATCTTAGTTAAAAAGTCTCATCAAAGTGCAGCCTAAATGCATTTCATAAGCAATATAATTGAAATCCACGCATTTTAACAAACAGCCACAACCTGATATACTGTTGCTAGTGCATTAGTCCTAAACACTGGGACAAAACATGGTGCTTTTATTTCCTGAAAGCATCTGTCATAGCCGTGCCGATGATGTGGGTGTTTAGTGTTGCAAATGCATCTCTCTCATTGCTCAGTGAGCTTGTGTTCTCCATTAACATTACGGCTGAAATGATTTCTAGTTAAGATTAAAGCCCATGGTGAAGGTCTGGACATTTCCAACCATTAGCAATCAGGACAGCAGAGATGACAGCAAAAACTTTTGGCTTACCTGCCTCTGTTCCCAACCCACAGAATATGGAAATAAACATACTTTACCTCCTAATCACACTTTTTTTTTCTTGTTTTCCAGTGCAAGTGTCTAAAGATTCTTAAATAAGATTCTTAAATTTTAAATTTTATTTTTAATTTTAATCTGTTGCTGCACAATTAAACTTTATGGTATTTTGACACAAATTCATATTTCACTTAGTAATATGGCTGATACTCACATGAATAAAACTTTTGTGTGATTTTAAAGCCATTTCTGTTCAGATTTACAAATATGGAAACACATTACAGCAGGTCAACTCGCCACTGGTCGTCCAATGTAAAATTCGAGCAAAACCATGTTGAAAACCACTGCTATCAATCACCGTCAGATTACACCCAATTTTTATCAGAGTCCATTAGGTTGCTCCTACAGTAATTGCTGCCATCATTTCGCTCTCTTCACTAAGGCAGGGAATGCTGTGAGAAAAGGGCAAATAAGCTGCAGGCTAAAGTGAACAGGCCACTAATTGACAGCCTGTGACAAGAGGACATAAACAGAGCAAGGAATCTCCTCTTGATGCGAACTAGCTGCTGGACAAACACAAGCTGAGACAGGAGTTATTAAACCTGATGCCACACAAAACTCAAGCTGCTTTTCAGTTCAACAGGAAGATAGGAGAAAATACATTTGACCTCTTTGAAACTACACTAAAGGAACTTCTATTGTCATGAAACTGCTGCTTCAGATCATTATGTTTCCTAGTATCTGCAATGAAGTGCTCCTTGTATGGTTACTGCTACACGGCATAAACTTCTCTCAGTAAAGCAGGAGATTTCACCGCTCGACTTCTGTTAAAGATGGACTGCTGGATGAAATGTAAATAAACGTTTTAGTTAAAAATATACAAGTGGATTAATATAAATAACGAGGTCGTGGACATTTATTAACTAATGGTATGCAATGTGTATATTAGTTTGACACACAAAAGCATATTTTACTCTGTATTTACATTGCAAATGTTTTGTTGAGTCTCGGCTTGCCATGCCACTTGCTTGGACTGAATAAACTTGCACTGCCAGTGCAGCTGCGGAAGAGACCTACTTAAAACAGACTCCACAGCTGTTCAATCTCTCATCTCCATCTCTCTCTACATACCCATCCATTGCATGTACAAGTGCATCAGTCATTTATGTTGTTTGTTATGGTTTGCTTGACTAAATATTTATACGTACATACATATTCATACTTTATATATTATGCCAATAACTGATTTAGGAGAGATGTCTAGATTACATCAGCCTCCATTTTCAATGCAGCTACTCTAGAACAGTAGAATCAAATATCTTTGCACTCATATTTAAAGGTCAATTTTGGAGGCAACTCTCTGCCAAGAACAACAACATTTTAAATGTTACCAGAGACAGAATAACGAGAAGGAGACGGTCCACTTGTGGAAAAATGAATGGGAGAAAACATTGATGCTTAACCAAGCCTCCCACATTTACGGGCCATTATTCGAAGCATAAACCATAATATGTCCACCCTGTCATGGACATATATTACGGTTAAATACGTGTTAATTGCAAAATTAAGATGCAAATAATGTTTTCTGAAAGGCATATGATGTCCCTTTTCTAAACAGGGTTATTAAAAAAAATTATATAATAATAATAAATAATGTAATTACATCCTCAATCACATTGATATACCCAGACACCCTTCCTTCATTTTAGTTTTAGCAATATTAACTACAAATGAATGCTATGTCCAGCCTGTCATGTGTATGTCCATCCTATCAAGTCTAAGTGGCCGACAGGGTGGACATTTTGAGCTTCAATTAGCATATTATCTTACAACAAACTGTGACTAGCTAAATATTTAGTCTGCTTGTTGAAGAGAATTTGGTATATTTAAACTTACATATTTTTTAAATACTGTATTCAAATCACTTCTGGGATATTTTATGCCGAAAGGTTGGACATGTTAAGCTTTGGCGAAGCAAATAAGCAAACTCATTTGAAGAAAATTTGCCAATTGAAAAGTCACCAACTTAATTTCACCTCAGCTGTTGAAATTCCCGCCACTGAAGAGACAAAAAATCCGTTGTCCTGATGTCACTAAAGGGGATGGCCTTTTCTTAAAGAGGCGGATTCCCCAATACGATAGGGTGGACAACCATTCAAGGGACATGGTGTCACGTGTCTGCCCTTCTAAGTTCCCGTTTTCCCTTATTTGGTTTAGTTCCGGTTCTTATTAGTTTATCATCGTTCATTGTCCCCACCTGATTTGTATTATCTTGTTTGCGCTTTTGTTCTCGTCCTGTTAAAAGTCCTCAGTTTTCCCCTTGTCTTTGTCTGAGCTAAACGTTAATAAATGGATATGTGTGTTGATGCTACTCCGTTCTCCTGACCTGCATTTAAGTTAAACTACAACCACGAACCCGTAACACATGGACAAACTCTTCTTTTTTTTATTAAATAAAAATATAGTTTTTATTACCAAATGATCGATACACTCAAATTGAGTAATCTCTTATTTAACAAAATAATAGGAGAATATTTTTTAAATTTTATGATTTAACAATATTCTACTATCATTCAAATTTAATGAGCGGTGCATGGGACATAGCAAAATAACCCGCATCCTCTTACACAAAACTAAAAGCTAGCCTAACATAACACACCCTTTCATAGTCATTTTTATGTTAAGTTATCATGGCAAATGAGTTATTTATGACACCAAAAGGCACCCTACGGTGATATTGACCCGATTACTATGACAGAACGTCCAGTTTCAGCAATCAGAGCTTTGCTAATGAAGCACTTTTTAGAAATGCCGTTTTTATTAACACTTTGTCTCTCATACCTTTCCTGGACATTTCATAAAACACACAAATGTGGGTGACACACCAAGTACTACACATTGAAATTGCATGAATTATTTAATCATCACTAACAATGATTTCACAATCATATAGCACAGCGGCCATAAAAAACACAACAAAAGTAATGAACTGAAGGGTGTTTCCTTCTACCTGGACCTGCATTTCCCATAGTTGCTGTGTCACTCAGGACAGTCGTGATGGCTTTTGAAGCTTTGTGCTTGAGGAGCTTTCCTGCACTTGTCTATTTACACCATTTCATGGTCTGTCACAAGAGCTTACTGTGAGTGACAGGACAAAAAAGTGGAACGTTCTTGTTGATGCACCCAGCTGAGGCATTGGTTCCCTCGGCAGAGCTCAGCAGCAAACACAACCTATATTTACACAGAAACGCAACCGAGAGACTGAGTGGCACTGCGTTGTGTTGGTACACCTGCACAACAAAACATTTTACAGGCAGGAAGTAAACAAATTAATAATTAAAATGAGATATCAAAGCCAGATGGGTAATGCAGCTGTATCAATTTCTTATTTTTAAATAAAAATTCCGTGTCCAGTTCTGGCTGTCCTTTATACTGAAAAAAACGTTTTCTGAGATGCTGGTTGGTTTTCATTCTCATAGGCCCTGTTTACATTCACTTTGGGTAATCAGATCACAAACGGTCAGTCGAGACCAACTGACATTTACAGCGGATACTGGCGTGCATCTCAAATACGTCTCTTGTGCCCATCTGTGATTGATTTCACTGAGGGGAAGATCTCTGATTGTGATTACATCACTCAATACATCAGCAGATAAATAATACAAGAAAAATTTAAATGAATAAATATGAAGACTAAAATTACATTTTGTCCAATAAATGAAATATATGTAAATGTACATAAATGTACAATAAACTAAGGTTTTTTAAAAATTAAAAAGGCATTACAACATTAAACGGAGTATGAAAAATAAATAATAATAATGATTTGCTAAAGATTAGCTATGTTAGCTATGTTTATGTAACTTTTAGAGCAATTCGATAGAATAATGACTCTCAAAGAGTACTTCTTTCATGAATTTGAGTATTTTAGTGTTCCATTCACCTGCAATGAACCGCTGAACAGAACTGAACATGAAAATCATTTGTTTTCAGATGTTTTTTTTTAATAACTGCTTCTCAATTCCCACCCTTAACAATCATAAAACACCAGTGAGGTTACCTGAACTTGCATACTTCAAGAAAGCAATGTAGGAAATTGTAACTGTGAATTATTTTTTATTATGTAAATGTAGAAGCTGATTAGAATCTCGGCACCATCTGTGTTAGATTTAGCACATGCCCTCAGCTATCAGTTGTGCACTGATTCATTTCTCACTCCCAGACGAACTCATTGTTCCTTAGCTGCCTGCATGAAGCTATCTTTGTACAATGACAAAAACAAAATCAATGCAGATCATATGCAAAGTCGATCCACATCACACTGAGCCAAACGCACAGGAGGTGGACGTGCTAACAATCCAGCAGAGTCTCTTGCAGTCAGTCAACAGGTCTTGTATAAGATCATCCACTGACATTAGATGTCTCCCCTTTGGCTGATAAATAATACAGAAGCTGCAGTTTGGTTTAATCAACAGACCAGCAGTACGTCCCTAGAGACATGATGACATTAGACCTAATGTTACCAGAAAGTTGTATATCCATCCACAATTTTTACAGAGGTGCCAGAAAATGAGAACCTGTCAGCACTGGAAAAAAGTCTAGACACAACCTGACAAGACAAGACACTGCCACAATATCTCTGTGACATTTGAAATATTATCTGATAACTGATGGATCTCAGTCTGACCAAACAATACATGCAATTACAAGACACAAACAAGCACATATACAACAGACAATTAAAAAAAACAGCAAAAGGAAAAGCTGTATTTAACACTGAAATAAGCATACAAATAACACACTGCTCTCTTAATTGGACTTTTATATGATAAACATAGACACCACTGTGATTCATAACACTGCAGGCAGGAAACATCCCTCCAGCATTACTCAAGAGAGTCATCGAGACATCTTACTTTCTTTGACCAACAGACACTATGTGATGGGCCACAGTGTGAAGTCAATTTGTAGGAGGAGGCCAATTCACTGTGTGTTCCCTTGGGAATTTTTTGTTGGTTTTAGAATGGTGGTTTTATAGTTTGTGAGTAAAATAAGGTCTGTGGTTTATTTATTCATTTATGAACAGTTGAACCTCACATGTAAATTTTGAAACTGTTGAATGCCTTTACTAAAAGGGATTGTTCACCCATAAATTAAACTTTTGTCATCATTTACATTTACTCTCATGTGTTCCAAACCTGTATGACTTTTTTTTTTTTCTTTTGTGGAATACAAGATATTTTGGCAACTTCGGTCCTGGAGGGCAGGTGTCCTGCAGAGTTGAGCTCCAACTAGGGATGTAACGATTCACTCAACTCCCGATTCGATTTGCGATTTTGATTTCACGATTCGATTCGATTCACGATTCATAATTTTTTTTAAGAAAATGAGATTTAAGACAAATTATAAATTAAATATGTTCTTTTATTATTGCTTGGACAAAATGCTGCACGTTTCTTTGTGAAATTGAAATATAACACTATAATAATATACTAATATAGCACTTGCATATTATTGCTCTTTTGTTGGTTTTGATTGCTTCTAATGTCCTCATTTGTAAGTCACTTTGGATAAAAGCGTCTGCTAAATAACAAAATGTAAATATAATGTAAATGTAAATAACAACTAAACTGAAATTTTAAAACAAGCCCCAAATCAAATAAATAAGTAACATAAATAAAATAAATCTCTTCATAAAAACTAAATAAGGCTTTGTCTGTGCTCTTTCCATTTAAAATTAGAGGCAACCACTGCATTTTAATCATGATCCAAACAAAGATGCTGCATACATGCAGCAGGAGCAGTTTTTAACCTAAATTAGACTGTATAATTTCGAAATTTGAAGCAAAAACAGAATGGTATGACTTCAGTTTTGAGAAATTATACATAGAAACAGCAGACGAGGTTGAATGAGACACAGATTCACTCTCTGCCAGCAGGTGGCGCTTTAAGCGTTTCCTTGGTTTCCGCTGTAAACAAAGCAGCGCTGCACTTATGAACTTTAATATGCATTATACAGAGGCAAGATGAGAAGAAAAATACCATCTAAACTTTTCTAAAGACAGTAAGTTCCCCTCAGACATGCATTCATATAAACTACCCTAATTGAATCGCGATTTGTTTCGCATCTCAACCGATTTGAATCGTCACATATTTGAATCGATTTTCAACCGGCTCGCGGTTAATCGTTACATCCCTAGCTCCAACCCTAATCAAACACACCTGAACAGGCTAATCAATGTCTTCAAGATCACTAGAAAGTTACAGGCAGGTGGTGTTTGATTAGAGTTGGAGCTAAACTCTGCAGGACACCGGCCCTCCAGGACCGAAGTTACCTATCCCTGCCCTAAGGTCTCGTGGACCTAACGGACACGCGTACTTTACGTATTTTAAAACAGTAGATAAATATACAACTATTGATTTAAAGATGTTGATTATGTACATAAAAACAGCATATTTTGTTTATTGCAAAATACAAACTATTTTGGTTTGAGAGAGCAGGGAGACTGACAATGTTCACAGAATAGACTATCAATTAAAAATACAAAAGTATCACATCGTTTCAAAAATAAAAATAAAACAAATGTTTGCTTTAAATTAAAATCATTTAATTATTAATTTAATTAATTTTATTTTTTTGGACAGCAGGCTAAAAGGTTAATTTATGAGCTGTTACATAAGCATAAACTGACATCTTTGTTGTAGTTGCAGAATCGATTTATGCCGTAGAACAAAATGGGAAGTTTTCTTGAAGTAATGTTAACCACAGACCTTATTTTACTCATAAATCAAAAACCACTTTTCTAGAAACTCCTAAGGGAACCAAAGGCTCGAAAATACTCTTCAGGGTTTTAGGACTACAAATGAACAGCTCTATAGGCATTAAGAGATTAAAGGATCATGCTTATTGACATTATATATACTGTGTGTATATATATATGAGACAAGTCTGCTCACTTGGAGTGGGTGTGTGAAGAGCCGCCAGCGGAGCCCATGTCATTTGCGCTCTAAGCACGCAGAGACAGATGGCCTTGAAATCAAAACATTTGCAGAGGAGATGATTCAGTTTTGTTTGGAATGGTTAGAGTGAAATAATAATAATAATACTCTGTCTTAAGCCATTTCACCCTTCGCCAAGCGGAGGATGGCAGGATGAGCGCACACACGGAAACCTCCCTCCCGAGATGTTCAGAAGAGGTTGGCCCCCTGAGTGGAAGCAGCTTGCTGACAGCTCATTAAGCCTCTGTTCATGCTAATGTGATGAAAGTGTGAAGGAAAAGCCACTCAAACATCTTGTCCATCCCAGCATACGGCTGATCTTTCGACCAACGTAATTCAGCAGTAAACAACAACTGACACCGGATCTCCTCAAAGCATAGGAACAGACACTGCACCAGCAGGATGTTCAAGACGATTGGCTGCACATCCTGATATCGCCAACATGGCCCTCGAGCCAAAAAAGCACCTCAAGGAATTCTACTTACTCGTTCCTTGTCATCGAGCAAATCACACATTCATCTAAAGTGACTCCCAGCACAGCAACTACAGGAGCAATTCTGGGTCAAGTGACTTGCTCAAGGGCACAACAGTGATAGAGCCGGAACTCTCCAGGTTCTTACCAACTCCATGTTGCATGTCCATTGACAAAACTAACTGTGACTGCATTTGAGCTGAGCAGCAGGGGGTGTTGGGATTGAAGGTGAAGCCAGAGGTGATGTATATTGATAGGATTGTGTGCCAAATTTATTCATATAGCGCATTTACAGACAGACATTGCCCCAAAGTGCTTTACATTAAAAAAAAAAAAACAACAACAAAAGATCCCTAATATAAGGGGGAGCAAGACCAGATAGCGCTTTATAAACAAACAGGAGAATTTTGAGGTCAATCCTAAATTTAACAGGCAGCCAATGTCAAGATACCAATACATGTGATCCCTCTTTCTTGCTCCCATTGCAAACCTCACAGCTGCTCTTTGCACTAGCTGCAAGCAGACTATCACCGTCTGAGAGAGACTAATATATAAAGAATTACGATAATCTAACCTAGATGAAATAAGGGAATTCAATTTTCCTGGAAAGAAAATGCTTAATTTTGAAAAAAAAAAAAAAAAAGTTACCTTTAATGATGGCACTGACCTGCCAGGAATGTTTTTAAAGTGCATAAACTCGCGCTAGGCCGAGCTTCTCATGATGTTCTTTGGTAATGTAATGTTCTTTGCTGGTTTTCTGTAGCTGCTTTTTGAATAACTGAGGAAATGTAAGCATTAGAATTAGTAACTTACAATGTTTCTTCTAATTTGTTATGTTAAATACAAATTCAGTCATATTAGAAACATTAGGCTGCTTTTAGCCTTACGCTGGAGTTGGTTCACTTCCCGGCAATGAAACTAAGTAAATAAATAATTAAATAAATTAGCACAATAATATCGTGTATCAGCGATCTCATAGGCTGACGATAGGACGATATGAAAATTAAAGCATATCGCCCAACACTAATGTGCATTAGTATCTTGAGTCAATTTAGTTGTTTTTTCGAGAAAATAATGGGTCGTCTTAACTGTAACTTCAAAAAGCCCAGAAAACACCAAGGCAGAACACCGTATAACACCAGTTACGGCTCTTTCACTTTGTTTGGAACGCTCAAAATGAGTTATGGCATTCTGCCTTTGTTTAGCTGCGCATCAATATGAAGTTACGGTGCCGGCTTGGAGTTATAAGGTGTTCCCCCTTTGTTTTACTGACCATTAAAGACTGCTGCTTTTTAATTACAGTGTAACTTGTATACTTTCATACATGATCTGTCAGATTATTAGACAAACAAATTAGATTGCGATCTACCAAGGAGTTGGGGGAGTTCTCTGGGTTCGGGCTCTATCCCGAGCTCAGAACCCTCCCTCCGGAGAGCATGCCAAATATGCTTACTAATTGCTCAATCATATTATATATTAGTGCGAACTCGTGAAATCCATATCCTACCTTGTAACCCAATAAAATCAATTTATGTAGATCATTTTCATTACTAAAACATCTAATTGCCAAATTTCCAGTGTCCTACCTATAATTAATTTGGCTGGACAAATAAAAAAACTTTAAAGTCATTTTTCTCAGTTTCGCACTTTGGTCTTTTGCCTTTGTAGGGCAGTATAGCATTCATGTACTTTTTCTAAAGAACATGATTCACCTAGAAAATAAAACAAGATCATCGGCATAACAATGGTAATAAATACTATACTTCTGAAAAATAGTGCCCAAAGGAAGCATATACAAAGAGAACAGCAGCGGCCCCAAAATGGATCCCTGCAGAACACCACATAGTAAAGGAGCAAATGTGGAAGAAAAGTGTATATGACTTTCTTCTTTCAGACAAATACAATCAGAATGATATTAAAAATATCCTGGCTCTTTCAAGCTTTATAATGGCAGTGAATGGCTGTTGATATTCAATAGTCCAATAGAAGTCCAATAAAATGCATCCATCCATCCATCATAAAAAGTACTCCACATGGCTGGGGTGGGGGGCGTTTTCCTCTCTCCTCTGTACTTCTGTGTTCATCACTTCTCACCGGAGCTTACACTACGCCTATATAAGTCATCCACTGGAACTATTCCTTTTAATTTGAACTGAATTCAAATTGTGGCAGCAAAACTTATACAGAATTGTAATTTAAATGCAAGGAAGGTGAATGAAAATTAACTGAAATTCTAAGAAATGTAGATAAATCTAATTTTAACTAAGCTAAGCTTATCAAAAATAACTTTGGATGTTGGCTTAATAAAGATGGTTTGAAAGTTCTGAAAATATAAGTTTAAAAGCCTTAAAGTGTAGACCATACTGAAGACAGCTTTTTACAAACACAGCAGACATCAGCATTGTTTTGGCACATGAACAAGTTGTTGTTCATTGTGAAGTCTTATTATACACTAAAATTACCATTCAAATATACTTAATGATATCCCTTTCACATCAGGCTCTCTCTTAAAAGCCATTACTAAATATCAGGCAAAGTATAATAGGTGGGCGATCCAGGGCCCTTTCTGACACTATGAATGTGTGAATGATACAGTAAAGTGAACCGGGGCATTCACAGCGGCACTGCAGGAGAGAGGAAAGCACACCTCATGTGTCACGGCCTAATGTCTTTCACAGCTTGTGAAATTACAGCAAGATGGCCCAAAATAGAACTAGACTAAGTACAGCTGTTAAGTGTCTGAAACCTTTGATTTCTCTATTGAGCCAATCATTTAGGCTGTTCTTTGGGTACTTCAAACCTAACAAAATTCATTAAAATGTGTGCAAATCTTGCAAGAAAAGCATGAAAAACAAAACATTTTTCTAGAGTAGGCAGGTTTTCATGGTCCTCACCTCAAACATCAATAACTGTTATTTCCATCAGCAGGAGTCTCCACCAATGACATTTGGTCTCCTGTAGCATCTGTGAACAGTTTCAGGCTACTTGGACTGAGGTTCTAAGCCTGGCATATTGACAGAGTTGTAGACTCATAGGGTCTCTCTCTCACACACACACACACACAATTATATACGTTTAGCCCCCACAGAGTGGCACATACTTACATTCATAGTGTTTATTTGCAGGTATTTCATTGCCTTGGCTCTTCCATAAACACTTCCATAAGGGGGTTTTCACAGTGATGCCATATGAACCTCTGAGTGAACAATTTTTCAAAAATCCATTTTTTCTTAGTCTGAAGAACGTTTTAATAATCAAAAGAACCTTTTTCTATAAAGAACCTTTTGTGCAATGCTAAGGTTCCATGTTGAAGGTTCTTCCTGGAACCATAGATGCCAATAAAGAACCTTTATTTTTAAGCGTTAATGTTACCAGTTGCAAAAGCATTTTTAAATGTGCAAGACCTATTTTTTAGTTAAACAACACAAGGTTTAGCTCTTTTCATTTCACATAACACTGCATTGTATTCACAACAAAAAAGCCTGAATTTCCAGTTTCCCATGTAGCAGGGGCTTAGTGGTTGCAGTCAAATTGCCACACTGGGAAACATTCTTGACATATGACATTGCACAGAAAAGTGCTGATTGCAGGCGTATCAACAGACATCTTTATATATTTTGACCTGTCCTCACTGGTAAATCCTGCTTTTTTTTTTTTTTTTTCTTTTTTTGACATGAATCAACTTTTTAACAGTGATATCACGCCCCTAAAGCTTTATGAGTCATGCTCTTAAATTGGTGTGGTGGGTGCAGCTGCACAGAGAAGTTCAGAGATACTTGAAGACAAGCAAGTGATCAAAACCTCCTCACCATTCTGCCAGCACCGTCTGCTGTCACCAATAATTTGCAGAGCCAGTTAAGAAAGATTCAATACTGAGGTTTAGGTTAGAGCTGAGATAATGCATAAACAAGTGTGTACATCTCCAAACAAATCTGCACAGCTAACACGAAACCAAAATGGACACTATTTACATCCTTAAAAAATAGTCTACTCAAAAATGAAAATTGTGTCATCATTTACTCACTCTCACGTCTTTTCAAACATGTATGCATTTCTTTCATCTGCCGAACACATAAGATGCATTGAAGTTAAATAGAAATCAAAACTGTTTAGTTACCAACATTCTTCAAAATATCTTCTTTCCACAGAGGAAAAACAGTTATATAGGTCTGAAACAACATGCGGGTGAGTGTATGATGACAGAATTTCCATTTTTGGGTGGACCATCCCTTTAATGCAAATTTAATGCAAAATGTCCTGGTTCCTGATCTGTAAATGGATAATAGACATTGTTAACCAATAACCAAAAAGCAGGATATTAGTAAATTGGTTTTTCCTTTCTGCTATATAAAGCTTACTTTTCACAATTCAGATAATTCCCCACACTTTCCTCTTCTTCTCGCATTTCACTCAAAGTAAAATGGGTTGCAAAAAGCATTTCTTGTTGACTGTGGCTTTATGACATTATGACTAAGCAAAGCTGAATGTATTCTGTATTTTATGACATTTGATTTTAGTTTTTTTTTAACTGTCCAGCACACTTGTACTGTACAGCATGCTGTCAACTAAGCATGTAGCCTATATATTGTATATTCCTTTACTAATAGCATGCAGTACATGAGCACAACAGATTTCACTGATTCAAGTGGCATGTGTATCACTGTCATCTCAACCTTTCGCATCCCAGCAGTTTTAAAAGCCAGAATAAAACAGGATTCCGATAGAGATGAATGCATGGATTTCCATCAAAATTTAGCACAGGCATACTATGATAGCATGCAATTTAAAACAAAAAAATGCATTATATTCACTAAAAATCAAGAATTTTCACTTTTAGAAATTCCATGACATTTTCAATAATGACTCGAGCTTCAGACTCACATTTATGGTAATTTTTCTACAACTTAAAAGTCATGAACAGTCACAAACTGTAATTCTGTTGTGCAAGATTTTGCAGGCAAAAAAGGTGCATGGAGGCATTTTGCAAATTATTATAATATCTAGCTACCTCTGGAATATTAATTTCAACGATTCTTGACTTCATAATTCTAACACATACATAGTATGTGAATTGGGACAGAGTGTCTGTGACTCAAGTACACTGAACCTATTCTAAAGTTTGAAAACAATATTTCCCTTGACAATGCTATCATTTCAACCTTGTCCCAAGCACTACACCTATTGTTCTTGTGTTGTTCAATATAAACCACCAAAGAATAACACTTCAGTCTTTCTCATTCCCTTTTTTCCTCGCACTTTATCTCTCTCTCACACACACACACACACACACAGTCACTCGGCAAGAAGGTGAAAACAAGCTTTTTCACAGTTGTCTGAAGAATCACCACCAAGGACTTGCTTAGTATTTACACACAAAAAATAAATAAATTAAATACAGAAAAAGAAATAATGTATGTGTAGAAAATCCATTGAAATGACTATTAGTCCAGAGGTTTATGCATATCTGGTGATGTATATCCTCTTTAAATTAAAGCAGCCGTGACTCAGTGTCCTGTCAGTTTCTTTAACAAAGAAGTCTGGTGCTTAAATGTTGTTATTTCCCTTACCTGAAATGACCTGAACTCAATTAACACACTCTGTGTGAGAGTGTGTGTGAGTGTTTGTGTGTGTGTGTGTGTGTGTGTATATAAATGCACCAACGGAAGTTCGTCCCAGTGTAGGTAAACCTAAAGGCTTATTACTTCCAGATTTCAGGTAGCTATTAAAAACAGCATAACGCTGTTTTAACCATAAAAGCATTTCATTTCCGGTGCTTTATAATGGTTTACATCTTCCAATTCATATCCCCTAAATGGCACTGTATTTTCAGGGCAAAATTAGTACAAGCACAGCGCAAATGTCTTTCATGATAATCTAATTTGGGAGCTTTTCCAATTGCCGAGTGAGAAGTGAGCGTTCTTCCTCCCATGCTCTTCTGATTGTGGAGCTTCTGTTTGTACCTTTTTTTTTTTTTTTTTTTTAGAGAAAGCAATAAACAGCACATTAAGAAGAATGGCTTCAATTGAATCTGGATCTATGAATAAGAATTTCTACCGGGACAGATTAAATCACTGCCTCCTGACACAAATATGCTCTTTTTGTTTGAAATGATATTGACGGAAGTGAACTTTGCTGAAGGCTATTACAGTGCTCCAATTTGTTTAATAGAAAAATCATAAGATGCTGTTTTCTCAAGGGGACGCTGAACATCAGCAGCACACAATCTGATGCTTGAGTGCTTGCCTATGACCATTCATCCTCAACAATAAGGGCTTTCTGGCTACAGGCAGCTAATAGAAGACACACTGTAAAGGGTTAAGCAGGAAAGCATTATATGTGAAACTCGGCTGGCTTCTGAAACAGTTTTATAATAAGTTAGAAATGGCATTTTCAATGACGGCTCCCATCAGCACATCACCGTTGTCTCCAATGTTCCTTCTCATTCGACTGACTTACTTGCTATCCACGCCTGTCAGTCTTGCTTCAACTCTTCTTGACAGAGTACATCTTCACTATAATAAAGGTCTAGTTTGAATGGTTATTCAGCAAGATTTAAACCTGCATTATGTAACCAGATCATGGATTTCAATCATTCAGTCAGCAGGAGGCCAGGTTGTTGGCATACATTTGCATTCATTTACATAAATTTGTCTTAATTTCTCTCAAAATTATTTGGGTATATGTTTCACTGATAGGAACAAGGTACTAAATAGGACAAGGAATAAAAAAAATTGCCTAAAAGTCAATTGAGCAGCAAGTCAAGCCATATCGCATCTGCCACCATGAAAATAAATCAATAACAACTACTTAACGTAAGGGCTTGTAGTTATTTGTTGCCATTAACATTTAAGACCTTATTGAAACATATAAAACACTCCCATCATCACTAAAAAATGTAAGATATGTCTTGATTTTGACAACTGGGATATTCATATGGGAATTGTCATATGGATTCAGAACACTTAAAGCTATAGAGTATGAATTGCATGGGCTACATTTTAGGTGTTTTTTTGTAAAAAAATAAATAAATTCTTCTAACTAGGGTAAACGTACCTATTAAGCAAACTTCCATTTTGAGAACAGATTATAAAAAGAAAAATTAATTTATTATCCTACTTGATGTCTTAACCAATTGATATGTTTGTTACTATATACCTCCTATAATTTCAAGTCAATCAGATCATTGCACACTGAGATAAGTGTCTCCATGTGTCCACATTGTCTGGCGGCCATATTGAAAGCTGTCTGAAAACTTTCACCAAAAGAGTAGCCCCTTAAATGTGTGTTTTTTAGATTTTTAAGCCTTTATTTTGGGTATGTTTCACTACTTATTGTAAAATTAAGATATTAATGTTCAGACTTTTGCATTTTATAACCTGGAACTTGGATTTGGGAAATAATTACATTAGATCCAAAAGATAGTTTTAGCAACATAGCGCAGATGCTACAGAACACAGTTAGCTGACTAGCTGTATAAGATTGTGTGCTACGCTAACATATTACTTCACAGGCATTACTGGCTTGTACTTTTATATCCATAATATTATAAATTGACAGTTTATTGCTGGTCTGTGGTTTTACAGTGCTGTAATTTTTAAAGATTTCATATTATTTTAAGGTGAGCTTAAAGGGTGCGCTACTATGAAAATCACACAGCTTCAGTGTGACATCAATAAGAAAAAGTATAATTTCATAGATATTGTTAATAATAGTTGGTCATATTAAAATATGTATGAACTTAATACATGACCTAGACTATTTATTTAGCAAAATCCTTTCATTTTAATGAATATTACATGAAATGTATTAAACATTTGCTGTTCCCATTAGTGCACTCTCTTTAAGCTCTTCCACACTGAACGTCTATGTAAATACTTCATAAACAGACTTTAAATATTAACTGATGGTTGTCACTTTAAGTTGAGTTAATCGATTTTCTATGGATTCTATCAACTCAAATCTGCAGACTGGCTCTGATCTTTGACAACTAGCATCAACTTTTCCAGACGGAAAATCGGGGCAAAAATCGTGTAGTGTATTCCAGCCTTAAAAGACTATAGATAAATTGACATCCATTTAAAAAGAGGTTTCATAATGAGACAAGTTTCTGTGTTCATCCCCATGAATTAAACATTTTATTTGATTTTTGAATGTGTTACTTTGCTGAACATGGACTAGTCTAGATGTTGCAATGTGCTTAGATGACACTTCATTATGAATATATAACTGATCGACTTGAATGCCTTGTTGCTTGATTTTAGTGTTCTGTTTTTTTTTGTGATTGACTTTGTAACTTCAAAAAATATATACATTTACAATTATTCTTTAAAAATGTTCCTTAAAATAAACAAGAGTTTTTCATAAAACATGATGTGAGCTTAATGGGAACAGGGGTGTGCTTAAAGGGTACAAAAATTTACACATTAAGTACAGCCACACTTTTTGAATTTAACGATGTATACAGTATCTTAATTTAAATGCTTTTGTCATTTAAAATAAAATTAAATATTTTTGTGTGAGAGATTAATATTTTATTTTAACAACTTTTTGTACTGAAACCAATATTTTGTGCACTAAAAACGTCTCAATGTAGATTTTGGTGAGCTTAATAGGTACGTTTACCCTATTCTATATGGCATGAGCTGATTAACAGTTGACCCTTTGGAAAGACGTCAGCATGCTTTGTGATTACATTTTTGTTCAATTTTGTTATGTTCAACCAACTGAGATAACCAGATTAGTCTGAGTAAGCCACATCATGTTTGGCCTTGAATTTAAATAAATGAATTAAAATAAATTTACAAAGAAAACAAAGGACAGGAAACTCCCTCCGCCCATTCCAGGCCTCTCTGCAAGCAAACTCAAAATAACAGACTGTAAACAGAGTGAATTAAGGCCACTGTATTGCGTCACGCAGAACACAAACAGGCAGTATATGTCTGATGTGTGCAGGAAGCTGGCTGCATAGCCTACATTCCTCACTGCATATGAGGGATGAAACAGGAAACTGTGTAGTGTAGTGAAACCTGCAGGTACACTACCATTTAAAAGTTTGGGGTAAGTACAGTAAAAACAGTAAATTCGTGAAATATTATTACAATTTAAAATGTAAAGTGTAAGTGTAAAATGTAATTTACAATAATATATTTTAAGATATAATTATTCCTGTGATGGCAAAGCTGAATTTTCAGCAGCCTTTACTCCAGTCTTCAGTCACTACGTTTACATGGACATCAATACTCCGATTTTAATACGATTAAGACAATACTCTGATTAAGAGTCTAGCATGTAAACAGAGATTTTTGATGACCTTAATCCGGCTAAAGTCATAATCGAAGTAAACACAAGTCGAATTAAGACATGTGGAGTATTCCTATTTTAGTCACATTATTGAAGTGCAGTACAGACATGTAAACACTTTAATCAAACTATTACCGTCGTGTGGGATTTTTCGCAGCATTTTGCGACAGGATACACACACGGCAGCGGACAACCGTTTGACGGCAAATAAAAGAGCTTCAACACCGCCGTCGTCTGTATGCACGTACAAATAATTAACTGTACTTGAAGCTTTCATAAAATTAAAAATGAAACACCCAAAACTGTATATGACATCATCACGAAGACGAACTATATGTTTATGTGTGAAATTCTGGAGGAGACGTCAGATGGCGTCGTGTGGTGACGTAATGACGCAATGCCATTAATCGATCTATGTACAATAACATGTAAAACGGGAACATGAAAGGATTATTCTAAAAGCAACTCATGTAAACACCTTAATCATAATATTGTCTTATTCAGAATAAGGTAAATAATTAGATTACTGATGTCCATGTAAACGTAGTCACGGTCACATGATCTTTAAGAAATCATTCTAAAATGCTGATTCGGTGCTCAGAAACATTTCTTAGAATTATCAGTGTTGAAAGCAATTGTGTTTCTTAACATTTGTAATGAATAGAAAGTTCAAAAGAATTTTTTTTTTTCTTTTTAACACTATACAGTCATGGCCAAAAATATCGGCACCCATGCAATTCTGTCAGAAAATGCAACCCTTCTCTCAGAAAATTGTTGCAGTTGTAAATGTTTTGGTACTCGCATGTTTTTTTGGGGGGGGTTTTTTGTTGTTGTTTGCATTGGAACAAAACAAAAAAAACAGAAGAAAAGTCAAATCTGATATAATCCCACACAGAACCCAAAAAATGCACTGGAAAAAATTATTGGCACCCTTAACTTAATATTTGGTAGCACCCCCTTTGTAAAAAATAACTGAAATCAATCGCTTCCTGTAACCAGGAATGAGTTTCTTACACCTCTCTACTGGAATTTTGGACCACTCTTCTTTTGCAAACTGCTCCAGATCATTCAGATTTGAAGGATGCCTTCTCCCAACTGCTGTTTTGAGATCTCTCCACAGGTGTTCTATGGGATTCAGATCTGGACTCATTGCTGGCCATTTCAGAACTCTCCAGCGCTTTGTTTGTAACCATTTCTGAGTGCTTTTTGAAGTGTGTTTCGGGTCATTGTCCTGCTGGAAGACCCATGACCTCTGGTGGAGATGCAGCTTTCTGACACTGGTCACTACGTTGCGCCCCAAAATGATTTGGTAATCATCAGATTTCATGATACTGTTCGCACAGTCAAGGCATCCAGTGCCAGAAGCAGCAAAGCAACCCCAAAACATATTTGAACCTCCACCATGTTTGACTGTAGGGACTGTGTTCTTTTCTTTGAAGGCCTCATTTCTTTTTCAGTAAACAGTGCCATGATGTCCTTCACCAAAAAGCTCTACTTTTGTCTCAGCTGTCCACAGTACGTTCTCCCAGAAGGATTGTGGTTTTGTCGCATAAGTTTTGGCAAACTCCAGTCTTGGTTTTTTATGCCTTTGTGTCAGCAGTGGTGTCCTCCTGGGTCTCTTACCATAGCGTCCCTTTTCATTCAGATGGCGACGGATAATGCGAGCTGACACTGATGTACCCTGTGTCTGCAGATCAGATTGAATTTGTTTGGAAGTTCGGGGTTCTTTATCCACCATTCGAACAATCCTTCGTTGTAATTTTTCATTAATTTTGCTCTTCCGTCCACGTCCAGCTAGGTTAGCATGGGCTGTAAACCTCTTTATGATATTGCACACAGTGGACACAGGAACATTAAGATCTCTGGAGATGGACTTGTAGCATTGAGATTGTCCATGTTTTTCTCTCAAATCCACAGACAACTCATTACACTCCTTTCTTTTCTCCATGCTCAGTGTGACACACAACACAAAGGCTGAGTCAACTTTTCTCCATTTTAACTGGTTGCAAGTGTGATTACTATATTGCCTACACCTGTTACTTGCCACAGGTGTGTCTAAATACAAATTACAGGAGCATCACATGCTTGAAAAGCAATTATTTCTTACAATTTTGACAAGGTGCCAATCATTTTGTATTCATTTTTGAGTTTGACTTTTCTTCTCTGTTTTTTTTTTTTGTGTGTTGTTGCAGTGCAAACAAAAACAATAAGCACGTGAATACCAAAACATTTGCAATTGGAACAATTTTCCGAGAGAAGTGTTGCATTTTCTGACAGAATTGCAAGGGTGCCGATATTTTTGGCCATGACTGTAAATGTATTTACTGACACCTTTGATCAATTTATGTCCTTGCTAAAGTTTTCATTTCAGAAAAATCTTTCCTGTAGTGTACAAGATCATAGAGTGTAGCTACTGTACACTTCAAAAATTATATAAGTCCAATGAGAAATGCAACGAGAAATGTGTTTGTTTAAAGGTCAGTACTCTTTCGCTGGCTCTTCTTCATTCTAGTAGTTTTGGACTTTATTCTAACATCTACTGGTGTGGATGTATGAAGTTTGTTTACTAACTGCTGCCACTTTACACCTTGTTACTTTTCATCTAAACACACATACTCATGCATATCATCATGTTTATGCTTTTTAAAGTACTCGTAGTGACATCTGAAATAAGTAGTAGTAATAGCTCATACAACACAGCAAGAATGAACCATTTTCTTCATCTCGTGCACATAATTTCTCCAAAGTGTTGTTCATTTGTAAAACTGAGCTGTCAAAATGAAAATGGAAAATCAGTGTGGGATGTCTATGCGGTAAACTACACTGCACGTCAACAGGTGTGCTAAAATCCCATTTGCTATATCTATCTTCAAGCCCAATTATCCAGAAGCTCATAAATAGAGGGATGAATAGAGCGAGAGCACTGGAGTGAACAGATGCAGAACATAAAACATGGACTAGTAGACCGGCTAATTTTGGAGATTTACTGTACTTATCTCTCTCTTCCATCACCGCACCCTCAAACACTGCCGTGAAAGTTCAGTGATGAATTAAACCATAGACCACCATTGAAACAAATGTGAAAGAGATTTGTGTTCACACTGCCAATGAAACATGACACCGGCACACACACAACACAATGTTCTACTATGAACGTACATTCATTGCCGCTACAAAGCCTTAGTTGCGTCAAAACAGTGCTTCTCTTTGAAACTCTGTCAGTTTTGCCTACGGCCTGAAAGCCACTATTAATGCTTCTTTTATAAGGGTCTGACTGTAAACGGCACCATTCATGAGCAGAGCATATACCGAACCCTTATACCACCAAATTATGATGAATTTAGCGGAATATTCTGCAGTCGTGCTCAAAAGACCAGAAAAGCTTCCCACCGCAGCCACTACTGCTCACAAAAATGATGACTGATTAGTTTCCTGCATGGAATCTGTGCTCACAGATATTCTCTGAAAGCTTTGAAGATTTCCTCAGAACTTAAATGTCCATGATTTACAATATTCTACACATCCTCCAACCATATTGCAACTGCATTTCGCAGAAGCTTTCTTTAACATATTTTTACAATATTTAAAATTTATTCCACAGAATCTGGAAGCAATTTTCCTTCATTATCAGCACAGATTCTGTGTGGGATGCTGACTGGCTCTCCTCAAAGTCAGTCCAATCTAAGATCAATTGGGATTTGTTTGGATTGTGAAAACTGGCCATTACATACTATAATTGTGCCAGACTGATCGCAAGTTTGCTAAAACAGCTATTGTTTAACATTATACAATATTCTGTGTAAGTAAGGCAAGTTGTTTCATTAAAGATGTCTTATTTTTCATTCGGATTAACATTCACCAATGTTAAAAAGTTCAGGTTCAGAGTTTGAAAGAAATCTCTTATGTTCACAAAGGCCGCATTTATTTGATTAAAAATACAGTAAAAACTGAAAAAAGATATAAATAGCCGTTTTCTAGTATATATTTGAAATTAATTCATTAAATTAAAATAAATTTTCTCTCGCCATTGCTCCAGTCTTCAGTGTCACATGATCTTTCAATTCAGAAATCATTCTAATATACTGTTTTTGTACTCTAGAAACATTATAATTATTGTTTTTACTATCAGCATCATGATCAATGTTGAAAACATTTGTGAGGTTTAATATAGAATACAGAAAGTTCAAAAGAGCAGCATTCATTTTAAATAGAAATATTTTATAACATTATAAAATGTCTTTGCTGTCACTTTATTAGATTGATTTAATGCACCTTTGGTGAATGAAATACCTCAAATTTGTGAACAGGCCAATATAGGGTCAATACAGGAAATATCAATATAATATCATATCAATATATATATATATATATAATATCAATATAAGGTTTTGATTTCTTGATGACCTTTACGTAATTAATTTAAAGAAAATCTTTAAACTAATTATCATACAAGAGTTGCAGGTATTTTACAGACATTTAAAACTGGCCCATGTAAAATTACAAACACTATCGAAGATAAATTAAGATAAAAAGGCCAAGGCACTGTGAGGTCTGAAGCTCAGTACAGCTTGAATTTAACAACTGCTCAACACAGAGGAAAAAATATATAATTTATCAAGCAGTGGAATGTTATTGTTTGACTGCTGCTCTGTCTACTAATCTTGAAAAGTCAAATAACTATGTTTCCACTCCAAGCATGGATTAAAGAACTGCTGTAACTATTTAAATTGAAGTGGAATTACAACAAGTACGTTCCACTGAGAAAAGAACAGAAAACACTTTTAAAGAATCTCAGCAAAAACCTGGTGGCTAACTGCATCACCATTTAGAAACATATTAGAAAAAGTCATTAAATAGCTCCAGCTAAACAGATCTTTGGATACTCGTGTACGGTATTTTAATAGCATTTCACTTGAAAATCACTCCTAGAAATTATATCAGTATGTCCCCGAGCCCCATAGTGCTTTACTTATTGGTCTCCGTTTGCCTCACACAAGTGAGAAAGGTCTACTGGGTAGTATTAGAAGAAAGCACAATCTGACAATAAACCATAGCTAAGCCAGAGCTAGCATAATGAGAACAACAACAGTTAAGACAGCATGACCATCTCTAACAGTGGAAGAGCAACCTTTCTAATTTAAGACGGTCATGTGCAGCAATGTGTTGCATAAACACATTCAGTAACCTTACCTGCTTCCATTTTGTGTATTCTGCACAATAGAATAATAGAGTCAGTCAAGAGCACTGAAAGTGCACATAGCTTAACTTAGAAATGAAACACAGTGTTAATTTAACAGTGTGAGACATGTAAGGTTCAATAGATTGAAAGTTTGAATCCAGTTAAATTCACAAACAAATAATTGATAAAAATGTATATTTCCTCAAATTAAGGTAATTTAAGACTTTACAGACATGTAAATCATTGAATACACATTACAAAAAAAGTATAATTCAATTGATTTTTTTATATAATTATTATTAACTGAAAAGTTCAAATGAAAGAACTAAAATGAATCATTAATTTAAATGATTAAATGAAATATGTACATTTAAATAAAATTCTTTATTATAAAAATATTTATAATATTTTGGTAACACTTTACAATAAGGTGTCATTTATTAACATTAGTTAATGTATTAACTAACATGAACAAACAATGAACAATGCATTTATTACACTATTTATTAATCTGTTTTAATGTTAGTTAATGAAAATACAGTTGTTCATTGTTCGTTCATTTTAGTTCACAGTGCATTAACTAATGTTAACAAACAACTTGTGATTTTAATAATGCATTAGTAAATGCTGAAATTAACATTAACTAAGATTAATAAATGTTGTAGAAGTAATGTTCATTCTTAGTTCATGTTTACTAATGTTGTTAACTAATGTTAACTAATGAACCTTATTGTAAAGTGTTACCAATATTTTACATTTATTTATAAAATTATGTATTCTAAAAATAAATGAAGGAAAAAATTAATTAATTAATTAATACGTTGTGATTTTAAATATTATAGTGAGTGTTGGATGATAGCAAAAAAATAAATGTAAAAATGAAGAGAAAAAAAACAAAAATCAAGCACCACTGAATATTCAAGATGGACACTTAAAAAAAAAAAAAAACCTGATATACGTTTGGAATATATTGTGCATCCCTAGCCACATATGAGTACTAATCTTCCTTTTTAAGAAAATCATTTTCAGCAGCGATTGACAGCACTTCTGACTGAGCTTAAGCAGTTTTGAATTCTAATATTTCTACACAGACGTCAGCTTGTCTGCGTCATGCCAAACAAAAGCAGGTTGGGTAGACAGAGCACAAGTCAAAACGACTCAAATCAATCCACTCAACGAATTCAATCCCAAACGGCACCCTCTGTAACCTGATAAGGCCAAGCATGAGCTTCAGGGGCTTAGATGCTTTAGGCAGATACTTATTCACCTATTTAGAATTATTTAGCCCCAAAATGTGTAACACATTGTTTTCTTCTTGCTTTAACCATATGGAACCTTGGCTAAAATCAAAGGGATTGTTTTCAGTCTTGCAACAATGCAGTCTCAAAAGAGCCTGGGCTGCCTAGGCGTAGTAATCCAATCTGTGAGAAATCCAGGGGAGGACATCTGTTCATTTTGTGGCACAGCGGTGCCCTGCTGACATAACAGTGTTGGAGGAAATTAAACTAGAAGCTAAACTAGACCCACACTCTGAGGGCCCAATCAGAAAGAACACAGTATCCTTTTCTCAGAACAATCCACTTCTGTGACAGATACTTGACATAAAAATAAACATCCATATATTTTTATATAGTATAGTATAAATGGTCACCACTTTTAGTGCTGTATATGTCAGCATTCAATATTCTGTTCTGAAAGTGGTTTAAGAAAAACAACAATTTAAACAAGTTACAAGCTTTCAAAATAAATGATCATACTTACAGCTTTCAAGTTCATGGCCACCAAGATCAAATATTGAACAGGGGTTAGTTTGCATGTAATGATGTACAGATGATACAATTCTGGGCAATATTGATAAGCTGATTTTATAAGCCTACTACAAGAATAATACACAAATAAAATTATGTTTTAGGCATCACAACATTATAATGTGCATATATTAATTTTGAGACCAGTTAAAACTCAGGGTCATTAACGTATAAGGATTTTCGACAGGCAAATTTTAAAATACAAAAAATAATAATATCTTTTGTAGCTGTTCAAACATTAAGAAGGTTGTGTACACATAAATTCATATTATAATACATGCTTAACATTTTTTTAGATGTTCTCAGTAATTACAGTGTTTAGAAATATTATTTGCATTTCTTTTGAGTTTTTGTAAATAATGATCTCATATTTTTGTTCTATAATTTCAGAGTTGCCTTCTTAATTGTAGTTAGCAGACTTATTTTATCTGTAAATTGCATAAAACTGATAAAAATATTTTTCAAAATACCATTCACTTAAGCATACTATAGCAGTGATTTATATTTCAGCCACAGAAATTAGATTATTTATTTTTAATTTAATAGTCATTGCTATTATTGGTCTCACCTCATGATGAGTGGTCGCTCCAAATGACACAAAGACCTTACATCATTAAAAATCTATTTAAAGAAATGTGTGAAAAGTTCAACATATGGCATTAACTGCAGTAAATTTGTTTTAGACCCAGCTATTTCAAAATTTCGCCCAACCTTGGCTGCTCAATTGACCCTTCGCCGGGAGTTTGATTAACAGGCAATCAAACTCCCGATTAAGAAGGGTCAATTTAGAGTAGCGGAAGGTTGCTGGCTCTGAAATGAAATCATAAACATCTTTCTCAAAGCAGAAAATGACATCTGGAGTTTGTGCTTGACTGCAGGGTCAGAATTAACATGCTGCCTATGGCGAGCGTTTATTTTACTTTGCTTGGCAGTGGAATCTGGTAAAATAGATTAAAATTAAAATTAGATGCTCTAAATTATAATTTTTAGCATTTTTTCTTATATTGTACAAATATTAAACATAAACCGCCCGAAATGACCCAAATTGCATAAAAATCTATTCCAAATTATATTAAAATAAAGCATTTTTTTGTATATAAACCATTAATTGAATATAAAAGCACAAAAACTGTGAATCTGGGACATATATCTATAATGGAAAACACTCTGCAGTGGTCGCATCACATGATATTTTCAAATTCTGTCAAAATTTACAAGCACGGAATTAGCCACCTAAACAAAACAAGCTATCTTCCCATGAAAGGTCACTATGAAATTTATAATAAAAATCAATGCTTGTAGAAATAACTTAATATTCATTGTTTTTTTGAGGTCATACCACATGATATCCAAATGTGGTAACTACATACCAGCCATTAAAAAGGTAATTTTTTCCAAATTTGAAAGAGTTACAAACCTGCTTGATGCTTCTATGGGTCCTTGGCAAATTGTTATATGATGCAACGTACTATCTTTGAATGAATTTCAACATAAAAGTGCCAAAATGGTAGTTTCTTGATGGTCGCACCACATGATATTTCATAAAATGGAGCTTATTGGACAAAGTTTGTTTGAATATTATGATGGAAATATAAATACAAATGCTTTGCAATATTATACAGGATTACAAAACACTTTGGAAATCATACCAAATAGTGCAGAAAATGAATCTGAATAAAGTTAGGGTAATTTCAAAGATGTTTCCAAAACAACAATTATGGCCGGATGGTCGCACCACATGATGTTTTGACACTTTGAATAACAGAAAAGTTACAAATAACTAATGTTTTTTGAAAAGTTAAAGGTAGTACTTCTTATATATGGCATGTTTTTTATGCATTTAAACCAATTTTTAACTCAAAAATCAGAATATGCATATTGTATTGTATTGTATATTATGTCAGAAAATGTATATTTGTTACATATTGCTATCTTTAAATTAATCACTCATATAAAGATTTAGTTATATGACCCAATATAGACCAAAATAATCATGATTATGTTTTTTTTCCCATAATCAAGCAGCCCTACCTAGCATGTTGGGCCAAACATTTAACCCAACCAGCTGGGTTAAAATAACTCGGCATGTGTTCTGTCCAATATTTAACCAGCGCTGGATTGCCCAGCATTTTTTCGAGTAAAGACTTTGAGGAATGTCTTGACTTGTGTTTCCTGAATGCTCCGCATTACAAGTGCAACCAGATGAGCTACTGAACAGGTTTTTGCAGTTTTGCAGAAATGTAGTCAAACTGACATATTTCCAACGAGTCAGGGTTGATAATATCAACAAATAATAAAAAATAATTAAAAAAACATGAAAAAAATAAATGCAAAATATCAATAACAGAAATTGTGAATAGATTCCTGGAGGGATAAAGTACTGTGTCCACTACAATGATCATATCACATTCTAAACTATGTTGAGCACGCAAAGATATCATATATGCACAACCTATGACTGAAGGGAACATATATTATTTAAGAATAAACAACTCAAGTGTCCATCCCAAACAGACGGTCATCTTTAGAAACTCTAAAATAACAGGTAATTATGGCACTAACTATACTCTAGCCTAAATCCTTTTTTCAGTGTAGCATCTTCTACCAAACTGTCCATCATCATGGAATCATGGGATACAGCAATTGAAGATTCTTTAGTCTGAAATATGGTGCCATCACAGTTTCAAACAACAGTGCTTGAAAAATCAACCCAGTGATAGAATAAGACAGGACAGAAAGCAGGTCACCATCTGCTTGTCTTACACAGAGTGCTGCACTCTTGTGAAATAGCAGCAGAGCGGTTTCCCTCATTGCAGTGACATTAAATCATCATCACCACTATCGACATGATTAGAAATCAAAATGATCATATTGAGGAGAACTTCTCAGCCTCAACGAATGAAAGCAGATAAAAGCTGCAAGTAGCCTAATGGATAATGACACTCTCTTTACAGGTCACTTCACAGCATTGCCAACCAGAAATGTCATTTATTACGGAGATATTTTATGCAACTCACTGTAATCAATCTTTGAACAAAAGAGGAAGGCGTTTTCTTCCATATTTCCACTCCACAGACAGGCATAACTACATATTCTGTTCTCATGAGACATCTGAAATGGACCGAAGGGTCCTGTTTACATATAATCTGGATTTCGATTTCCATGCCCTTTCAAGCCCTCTATTTCAAAGAAAGCAAGTGGTCAGTATCTGCACTTTATATAAAATGCATAACCCCTGCTTCCTTATGTTACCATGGTAACAGAATCGGGAAGAACGGGACAGTTTTCTCCTCCTTTGAGTAATAAATTCCCACATATTTACCGCCCACACCTGTCTCCAGAACGAAGATCAGGAAAACACATGCAATACAATCACTGCTTTATGCTTTTATTATCAAAAATGGCAGCAGCACAAAAAGTGCTATGGACTTTGGATCATTGCAGCATGGTTTTTCTCGTAAAACTCTAGCGAGGCAGGCCTGAGGATCACCATTCACACCAGCTGCTTGAGGAATCACCTCAGACGGCACGACCACGATGGTTCTTTGAATTCAGCGGTTACGTGACAAACCACACAAAAACAAATGGTGAAAAAAGGACTGTGGGCACGAGGACATAAAACAGCCAGACATTACCAAAACATTTCCTTGCACCTGTCCTTGTTTCATTAAGACTATGAGCAACAATTCTCTGACCTTAAGCAGCGCAAGTTAAACGTCAAGAGAGGGAGCAAAGATTTCCAAGAATTCCTTTACAATGCCAAGAACATGATTACAGCAAGACTACTGACAGTAAATACTTGAAACCACAACAAAGCTCAAATGCTGCAAGTTTGAGAGGAGGAAAATGTTCATTGTCTTTGTTGTCACATGTGTGTCTTTTCCAAAAGCTTCTTGCTATGAAATAAGTATGGAAAGGCTTTTAATATTATTTGAATTTAAAATTCAATGCATGCTTCACTTGAAATCTCTGTCTGTGCAAAGACCGTGGTTTAAAAAACATTTCCGAGAGCAACCAATGCAGTGATGCAGACTTACAAACTCCATATTGATTTAACATTTAACAAATGTCTAGATGACTATTCACATAATTTCATTATGAATCTCTGTACTGTTGCCCAGTAATCATCAACTTAAAGTCCGAGCATTAGGCTACAGTATACACAAGCTGCTAAAAATCATTTCTTGTACAATTATGAAGATGGACTTAAAGAAGGGTAGAAGTCTAAATTAAACACTTCAACAACCGTGTCATTCCACAAAAATGGTGTGTCTTGTGTCAATCAAAGTATGTTTTTATAGGCATTTTTCATCAATCAAATAGCTAACTTTTCCTTAAGAGCTTTAAATTTTTGGCTGGAAAAAAATGTCTTGGTAATATTCTTTATATTAGGCCTAATATAGCCTATATATTTATATAATAATGTTATTTAGTATTTAAAAACATTGATAAAAATCCCTTCTCATAAAGGATTTTAACTTAAATTGTTATCATGATTATTATTAAAAACTGATTATTTGTAGTAAGGCACATCTGGTCTAAACTATATCCCAACACAGTTTTTCTCCCTTTTAGTTTGACATGGTCGCTTTAACATTTACTTTAAAGTCACCTTTTCAACATGAAAGATATATATTTCGCGGAAAGACCAACCGTAAAGAGAAATAACAATATTAAAAGCTGTGCGCACTGACAAACTAATGTGAGGGAATCTCTCTCACCAACCTCCAGAGCCGCGCGAAACGCACCGGTTGGTAAGAACGACAATTATTTATTAACGTTAAAAATGTGACACAAGCCACTCAGTAAGTGGGATATTGCATCACACAAATCTTTCCAATCCAATCTTACGTTTTAAAGGAGGTGCTTTCTAAAGAAACGTTTATAACTGTCAAACCAGTGTGCGTTTTGAGAAAGAGAAAGTTGTCGCGTGCTCCAGCGCGTACCCTCAATGCCCAAGCTGCTTGTTTGTGTGCTCCATATTACTTTATAAAACACATGTTGAGCGGCATCAAGCGTGGTCTGTTTAAGAGTGAATGAAAATAAACTTCCTAAAACAGAAAAGCGCACCACTCTTTACCATTCCTGCGACACCGCGTCCGTTTCACTGTTACAAGTCAAATGAGAGTAGCCAGTACCTACTCCTGTGTATAACTATGTGAGGTTGATAGGTGTAGCGACCGCACAAAGATAATTAATCTCTGATAAGAATCCAAAAATAAATATTTTTCTCACCAGTGTGGTTGAAAGGAGCTTCTGCGTTTCTGCTGCGGTATCTTCGGTATGCCGTCCGATTATTCTCTTGATAAATTTACATTGCAGTGCTCTTTGGGTTTGCAAACAACCAAGACTCCGACGGATCTATAAATTTACCGTAATGTCACACACACACAATATCAGCGCAGCTCTGTTTACCGTAATAGACACAGCGCGCTCGTGTACACGTGACACACAGATTGCTCACAGAAATACGAATGAATGGAGCCTCTGCTGCTATAAGACACAGAATACTAGCATTCTATTGATATTTCTGAAATCTCTCTATATCTTTAAGTCTCTATATCTTGAAGTGGTTTTGTAACGATTTTCACAGCTGAAAGAAGATTATAAAATAGTGTTGACTTTCAAACAAGGATGATTGAGGAAACAAATATTGAAGGATTAAATTATTTAAAACACATTGGTCAACCAACAATCACAATAATTAGAGGGGACAGTGTCCCTTTTGATGTCTATAGTAGTTGTAGCACTGGTTCCAAATGCATTTCGGATACCTACGATATTATGGTGCAGAAGTGTCATACGTTAGAGAGGCAATCGTGCAATCAAATTGTTTCTTCAAAGATGCCAAAGCGGTGAATGTGGTTAATCTGTACATATTGATCTGAAGAGAACTGGTTTCAAGTGGTGAGGAGTAGCCTAGGTGCCATAAATGATCTGTTCATCTAAATAACCTTGTGTCTAAAATACCTCAGTCTGATAGCTTACTTGCTATTTGCGAATAAACAAATCTGCACGTGAGAATTGCATCAGCTGTGACTCCGTAGTAAGAAAATCTTCCACGGGAGAGTGAAAGCATGCATTGGCTGTATAGTTTAGACATGAAAGCAGCCCACATAGAATTCTGAAGTAATCTCATGAGACACCAACCCACACACTCTTTAAAAAATGTCTTGCCAACAACATAATGTTTAATATTTAAACGTCAGTATACAGTAGCAAAAAGGGTACTCACACTCAGCTTTCAATGTCCTCGTTTTCCCAGTGAGGCATGAACTTGAATAATATTATATAAGCATGCCTCTATCATTGTGAGTTCTACTGATAAGCATTTGTGAGTTTTTTACCCAAGAATTCTTGTAAATATGTACTGTTTGCTAGCAAGAGCATGTTGGAAAAAAATTATGATATGAAAATAGATATAGTTTACTTAACGGTAAAACCCATTTCCTCCAACTGAGACATTACTAGAAATATTTTGACACTAGTGTTTAACTTTTGAATCTGTTTAAGGGAAGGAATAAAATGTCCTGCAGCTCAGTATTGAAAAATGTGATCAAAATGCCAAAAGCTGTCCTGTTTGTAATAAGTGGTCGGCTACATGTTACCCAGTCTCTCTTGGTTTTGATTTCTGTCATAATTAGGGTTTCCAGTCTGTGTTGACTCATTCATTACTCAGGGCAATTAAAATGATTATAAGGATCGTAAGACTTTAATGAGAACAGTAATTTGCACATTCAGTTCAGTGTAGTGCTTCTTCCCACAAGAGCTGGATTACTAAATAGTGCAGTGTTGAGGGCCATTACATTTAAATGCCTATTGGTTTGTATTGTGAAAAAAAAATGCAGAGACAATTATGAAGTAATTTATTAGATACCTAAAGGATGAACATTTGATCAATCTGAGCTGCGAATTTCATCTCAGCTTTGAGACTAATCAAAGTATTCAGTTTTCAGCCTGCTACTCAAAACAATAAGTTCTTTTTGCAAAGTACAGTTTAATTTTGGATTTTGATTGACACATTGGATTTTGCATCAAGATAAATCACGACATTCAATTTCTAGTCTGCTATACTGGAAACCAGACCTTATTTTCATGTTATTTGCCTTATTTTCTATTACTGTCCTTAAAATAGGCTTCTAAAAGCTATGCGAATAGATGCAGCATTCATATACTAATTAAATATGATTTATCAGACCTCTAATAGCAATTTCAAGGCTTTTCACTTCATGCAATACAACTTTGGGTATCAGATTGTCAAGATGTCTGTCAGCTAGAAAAGAATCAGACATTTTACAGACAGCATATAATTCAAAGATAATTCCACATCATTTTTGCAATAGTCTTGGAAAAAAGGCCTTTATAAGAAATGATATCAATAGTTTCCTTTGATGAAAACTCCTCCAAATAGCTTTGAAAAACTGAAAAAGAGGACAAGTGTTAAATGTGTCGATACTGCGGTTGTTAAAAAGGCACATTACAAATCTGAGGGAAAATAAACAATATTCATTACTCATGCAAAATCTTTGCATCTCTCTAAGGATAGAGGCATTTATAAATGTCAGACGCAGGCTTTTGAGAATAAGAGGATGTGAATATCAATGCATTCTCACAGCCTTTCATCAAATCTTTGCTGTGTCCGATGTTGTTTTTTCACTTTAACATTCATTCACAATGTTATATCAAACATAGTTATTCTGTGTGTAAATGGAATGTACAGAGAGTTGAGTCTTACATTTTTCTGCACACTGAAAAGCAGCTGAATTTTAGCTTGTGCATGAACAAGAGCTTGTGCACGAAAGGAAAACAGAATGATTCAACAGTATTAACAAGACTGCAGAAAGCAAACATTTAATTCTACCACCTACACACATCTGTATAGATTACCCATAGATCTGAGCTCAGAGATGCCACTTAGATCTATCAGAACATGTCGAGACGGAGCTTTGTTCATTTTGTTGCCCTGCTTTTAAGGATAGCATTGATCTGAGAGCAGTCATTAGAGGGGAGGGTGTTCCTTTACATTGACTAAACCTGAAAGGGGCAGCGAGATCCCTATAAGTCTCATGGCTTACAAACTTAGTCAACCCAGTCCAAAATTGAACAAACATGACCTAACCATGATCAAATCAATAACACTGGATGTTATTGTGCACTCTGCTGACCTCCTTTTAAACCCCTTTCAGTTCTCCACTCATCTGGAACTGACTGACATTACAGTAATTCAATATCAAACTGGCCTGAGATGAGCTAATGTTAGCTTTGAGTTTGGTAATAACATTATAAACATTACAAGAACACACGAATGGTGTACTTTAAAACAATTTTCACTCAGGAATTACTAGTAAAATTCATAAAGAATTACAAAGAAACATGTAAAACACTGAATTACATGAAGTAGTCAGACTGAAGTAACTTTCTAGTAATATTTGTTTTATTTACTGTTTATTGTTTATTTTTATTGAGAGCCAAATTAATAATTGTCTTATCAGGCATTTGAATGCACCTGATACTGATTTTTAAAGGGGTTATTCACCCAAAAATGAAAATTTTGTTGTCATTTCATTATCATCATCATGTCATTAGACCCCAATGACTTTCATTGTATGGATAAAAACATAAAAAAATATCTTCTTTTATGAAAGTGAGTAAATGAGTAAATTGATCATTGCAATTTTGTTTTGCAAAATTTTTGCCAAAAGTTTTGTGTTTTGCCATTGTCACGGACCAGTCAGGCCCTTCACTCCACCAATCACATCGCTCCACATCCCCTGAGTATTAATCACACTCACCTGCACCTGATCACCATGCCAATCACCAGCACTATAAAGGATCACCACACACACACTTCAGCGTCCGATCTTGTCATTGCTACGTGGACTCAACCTCTTGGTAGCCTGTATCTGAAAAGACCATATCCTTCCGAAAATCTAAGAAATACTTACCCTGTCTGACTTACCTGCTGTGTTCTCCCACCTTGTGTCCTCCTCTCTTCATAGAGCTCTGTCCTCGAAGTGTGTGTGTGTCTCCCCAGATCGATCCTGTCTCGTCTCCCTGTACGCCTGAGGAAAAGAGAAGAATCTCAAGCACATCATACTACCCGTTTGATTTACCATTCTGAAGTCACCTCACCTTGCAAGAAACCCAAAGTCACCTGAGTGTCTCACCTGTTTTAATAAACACCTAATTCTCCTTTACCATCTTCGTGTCAGAGTCCATCCATAACAGCCATATAGTTTGATTTTAATTTGTGTATTGAAAACGTAGACAGCCACTTTCAAGCTGTGTGAAACTAAGCAAGTTCTAAACTTGCCTTTAATACACACAAACTCTGCTCTCCACAAAATTGCTGAGTGAATGAATTCTCCCAGTCAAAAGAAAGAAAAAAAACCTGGTTTGTTATCATAAATTATGACCGTATTACGAAAATTTGTACAGTCTTCAATGTGACAGAAATCATGTTTAAATGCTGAAAGAACTTCAAATAGACTTTGAATAGCATTAGTAGCTTTTCAGGTTCACAAGTGAAAATGAAAAGCTCTGAAGCTTATAATTGACTACATAACTTAAGCTCAAATGGTACAATAAAAAGCACTGAAAGCATTGTGTGGCAATAAATACATTTTTAATAAGTCATGAGAGTGCAGCTACTCTCGGCTCCTTGATAAAGTATGTTTAGACAACTTTTGGATTATAACTCCATGGACTCTTAGGAGTTAAAACCTAAAACCCTTAAGGATTTGTACCTTTAGAAGCACAACAGCTTGTCACTGGGCCAGAGCCCTTCTAACATACAGTAAGGGCACATGTTTCTACTCTAATATTATTCAAGTTCATGCCTCGCTGGGAAAACGAGGACATTGAAAGCTGAGTGTTTTCCCCTTTTTGCTATATATTGACTTTTAAATATTAAACTGTTGGCAAGACATATCTGCTTAAAGAGTGTGTGGGTTGGTGTCACATGAGATTACTTCAGAATTCGTAGACTGCTTTCATGTCCAAACTATACGCCCAATGCTTTATTCTCCCTTGGAAGATTTTCATACTACGGAGTCAACAGCATAAATATTCAGGGGTAGATAAGGTACAAAGAGTTGTTCTTTAAGGGTTCTGCCTCAGTGACAAGCTGTTATACCCCAAAGGTACAGTGTTTGCACATTATTTCTGATAGTGTGCCAGGTTACATACAAATACCATGACATTGGCATTTAAATTGCTTTAAGTGTTGTAGGTTTTACCTCCTACATCAGTTCCTTATTCAGGTCAAGCTTGCCAGACAATTATTACTTAAGTTTGCAAATGCACTGAAGACTTGGGTCAAGGACAAAACTCATTGATATTTCGAGGTTTTAAACATTCATCTATTTGAATGACTAACTGCAGCTGAGGTTGTATTTGAGCATACGTGGTCTCTTTTCTTCACTAAACTTACACACAATTTCTTTATAATATTGCAGAATTAATTCATTAAACAATTGCGAAGATGGTATTTTAACAAAATTCTGCATCTTATTTACTAGCAGACAAATTGTGCAGAACTGTATTTAAATTAAGTCACTGTCAAACTTTTCAGCACAAACACAGCTAATTGTATTTTGTAAATTTATTTATGTGAATTTAACAGATTACAGACTGCGCCTTAGTCACCAAAATCAGAACTATTTGTCCAGTACAATTAAAGTTGTGCTATTGCCATCCATGATGAAGATACATTTAAAATATCAGTGGAAGTAGAGAGATCTTTTTCTTTTTCTTTTTTAACATATGAGTTCAACAAAAAAAACAAAACAAAAAAAACATAAATAAAATAAATAAATAATAATTAAATGTATACATGGATGAATTGTTCACAATAAAAAAATGCAGACTTTAAAAACATTTGTGCATTTTTTATTGATCATGGCAGCAGTAATTAATCAAATAATGAGCACATGATGGAGAAGAATGTTAAAACTGGGCAAATGTCCCATATTTGGGCATATTTTGGCAATTTTGAAACTAAAAGCAGTAAAAACTTAAAAGAATGTTTGTGTGATTTAGCAATGATTTTTAAAAGGTTTGAAGACATGTGACACTCTCTCCATGCTGTCAGTCTTGGGTGCAGATACGAAGTCTCACATTAGCCTGAGCATTAAAATGCCCTGGTGCTCCCACTCTGTCGAGACCGTCCTTACATCTTAATACCCAGGTCACGAATCCATTCAGTCCAAGAAATGTCAGGTTTTTACTGGAAGCCTTTAACACCTGACATTTTTATTGCAGGTAAAAAAAGATTCCTTTTAGGCCAGCATTAAAAATATCTCTGAAAGCAAACTCAAAAAAGGGTCAGCGTAGAGTGGGGGATACTGAATGTCATTGTCTGCCAGAAACATCTTGTCCATCAAGTTCTCACACATCTGATGGAACTCAAGCATCATATATTCATTGCTGGAGGAATCACTGTCACTTATTACATAGTCGTGATGGTGTTTGACTTTTACAACTTACTTTTGCTCAAAGTTCAATTTATCCATGGTTCTGCATTTAGATTGGTGACCGGCCTGTGAGTGTGTGTACACGTTTATGCTTGAAACTTCTCAGCGTTTTCCTATAAAGTACAGTAGGATGAAACCAATGAAATTTTAAGAGCTTTTTACACTGCACTTAAAGGGATAGTTCACCCAAAAATGAAAATTTTGTCATCATTTACTCACCCTCATGTTATTCCAAACCCGTATGAGTTTCTTTCTTATGCTAAACATAAAAGAAGATATTTTGAAGAATGCTGGTAATCAAACAGTTGATGGTCCCCATTGACTTCCATAGTACATCTTTCCTTACTATGGAAGTTAGTGAGGACCTACAAAAATCTTCAAAATAAGAAAGAAATTTATACAGGTTTGGAACTACATGAGGGTGAGTAAATAATGACAGAATTTTCATTTTTGGGTGAATTATTCCTTTAACCCTAGTTTATCATCATTCTGAACCATTCTGAAAAATTAAAAAGGTAATTGCGACTTTTTATCTTGCAATTTGAATTTTCCTTTAAATTCTAAATTTATATCTCACAATTCAGAATTTTTTTCCGAACTGTGAGATATAAAGTCAAAAATTTCAACGCTGTCTCACAAACAATTTATACGTATTTTACGAGGTGGCTAATTCGTACAAATTTATTCGAACTCACTCGTATGATTTTGTACTATTTGTGTGAGGGGTAGGTTTAGGGGTTGTCCTTCATACAAATTCCTACAAATCTGCCAGTTCGTAAAATACATACAGTTTTTCACAAATCGTACGAATTCATACAAATAAGCCATCTCATCAGAAATTGCCGTGAGATTGGGTTAAAACTTTTGAGTTATAAACAATTGCAAGGAAAAAATGAAGAGTCAGAAATGTGATTAAAAGTTGCAAAAAAGTGGCAAAAACAAAAAATCAATGAGTTGTGAGCTCAATGTTCTCTGAAAATAAGTCAGATGTGTGAAATATAAAGTCAAAACTGAGATATACTGTATATAAACCCAGAATGCAGGAAAGAAAGTCTGAGTTTGTGATTAAGATCCTTTTACTAAAGTGAAATATAAAGATTCAACCCCCGAAAAAGGGGTTGTCGGTCTTCATGACTGTACCCTCCTCTGGGTTAATTGTTCTCATAAATTACGACTGGGATAAAAGCTCCAATTAGAGGGCAATTAAATCAGTAGGTAGTGTGATCTGTGGTGACAAATTGCATTTAGCCCTTGTGCTTCATTCTAGCAGGTGGCTTCAGCGAGCAGAGTTGTCAGCTCTAATGAGAAATGCTGGATAGATTGGAGGTTTTAGAAATCATCGACCGTGGCGATGCTGCACACAACAGCAGGGGCGTAGGGCTTGCTTGCTGTAGCCGCAGGCTCCCTTTCAATACATAAAGCACTGAGACGTGTGGGAGGAAGAAGGAACAGGAGTGGGAGTATTAACTTTAGACAACAGGGAAAATGAGGACAGCTCTGAAGAGAAGAAGGACAGGAGGAGGGAAAGAGCGAGTGCGAAATTGAAGCTTTCAGGCTGAAACGTAGAGTTAATGTTTTGTTCTGCTAAATGAGGCTGAAATTAAAGCAGCTTCTGATGCCAGTTAGAGTGAATGAAAGTATGAATGAAAGAGATCTGTGCAGAGAAAAACAGTCTGGCATGCAACACAGCAGCTTAAGATGTACAAATGGAGATGTGGTGGCCAACATGTAATAGATGGAGAGGTAAACACCACTGACAGGTTGGTGGTTTTAGACACAGCACAGCTTTTAACTCCTGAACAACAGAGATATAACTCACCATTAGACAAACAGCCATCATGTGTCCATAACTGAAATAATGTCTTAATTTTTATGCCTCAATTCATTAACAAAACAAATAGCTCACCAAAATAAATTAACATTTTGTCATCATTTACCCCAAAGCTGTATAACTTTCTATAATCTGTCGATCCAGTGGGAGACATTGCATGGAACAGAATAAATAAATAAATAATGCAACAATATTTGGGGTTGGTAAGATTATTTAATGTTTTTGAAAGAAGTCTGCTCACCAAGGCTACAGAAAAATATTATTACAAAAAAATAATAATTTTAATATATTTTCAATTTCAATTTATTCCTGTGATGAATTCATGATGAATTTTCAGCATCATTACTCCAGTCTTCAGTGTCACATAATCCTTCAGAAATCATTCTAATATACTGATTTGGTTATTAATATTTTTGTGGAAACCATGATTTATTTGATTTTATTTTTCACAGAGTTCTGTGATGTATTTGCAGAATGTTCAAAAGAACTGCATTTATTTAAAACAGTAATCTTTTATAAAACAAAATGTAAATGTTTTTACTGTCACTTTTAATCAATTTAATGCATACTATCTGAACAAAAGTATTCAATTCTTTATAAAAATCAAACATTTGAATAATTAGAAAGGTAGACCAGTTCAGTCATACAGTATCGCAAAATGCTGACTGACTACTGAGGCATATTCAAGTTTGAAAGCTATTAATAAATTAACAGAGAGAGAGAAAAAAAGAAGAGATTTCTGATAACTTCAGAGCAGGAAATCAACTAACAAGCCAGCTGAATTAAAATGTGTGATACGATTAAAACTGCTTACATTACTCTCTTAAAAGCACAGCCTCAACAGACTGAAGGAAATCAAATCCATGCCTAGAATAAATCAGGTGCAAAGGCAGGTAAAATGAAGCGATGTTGCGTGACACAGGCAGTCAGAGCTACATTTGTGTGGGCATTGTGTCAGTTGGTTCTGTATGAGACAGGCGAGCTGTAGGCGAGATATATATATATATATATATATATATATATATATATAAATACATGTATAGGAGGTACAAAGAATTCAGTGACATCAATTACAAGATGTTTCATGGAATGGAATGGATTGACACATAAAGGAAGGTAACAACAGTTACAAAATCCCTTCGAGCAGCAGCAAGACATGAAAATGAATGTGCTGTTGTTGAGGCTGAATCTCAAACGAAAGTGCCTGTATTTGTTATTCAATCATAATTCTTCTATTGAATCACGTTTTTAGCCTTTTTTACATTACAGTCTAGTGAAACTGTGAAGAAAAGGAAATTCATGTTTAAGAAAGCATTTGTAAGCGCCTCAGAAAATCAAATAATCAATATTCTCAGTCTGTTTTATCATCTTTTATGATGACATGTTGATGGCTTACTGCTAAAAGACATGGATTAAAAGCCACAAGCGTCAAACTTCATGAGGCCTGTAAAAAGAAAACGCATTAGGACAGAAGATTTTTCTAAAACTAAAAACATTCATTGCTCTTGAAGGGATAGTTCACCTAAAAATGAATATTCTGTCATTATTTACTCACCTCATGTCATTTTAAACCTGTATGATTTTCATTCTTCTGCGAAACGCAAAGGAAAATAAAGTTCCCTTTAATAAGATCACTTCTGTGTCTTTTTTGCGTATATTGTTTACAACACAGTTAGAAAATATTCACCCACACATCATTATAGTGACCTATGTTTAATCATGAGGTGTTTAAACAATTCCACGCTCAAGGAAAAACCTCTAGAGCGTGCTTAAGATGTTATGAAGTCATAACCCAGACTCTCAACAACAATTGCTTTGAGACTCCTAGATGTGAAGCCTCTAATGTGACAGCAATAACGTGATGACGTCACCCAGTGCAAGATTAATGAAAGCAGCCAGAGAAAGCTAGCCAGCAGCAGGGAAAAAGTGCAATGCCACAAGTCTTTGAAACAGAGTCATATTCACTTATTGAGAGTTAAATGTCACTGATGAGCGACACATTTTCTCAATGCTCCTTTGTCTCTGGGGTAGATGATGACCTTGCACTGTCGAGCATTTCCCAACAGCCTCCAAAGAAATGACATGAATGAGATCAAACTGGATTCTCATGGCAAGTGACTTTTTGGGAGTCGCAGAGGATTTATGGGATGAATGTACGGATATAGATCTTTTTTTTTAGCTGCTTAGGCCTCAGGCACCTAATAATGACTATAAATGCGATAATGATTACTACATGGCTATTCACCCCAAAAAGAATTATGTGGTCATGAAATCTTAATCTTAATTGTCTTAACCCCCTGGTATACTTCATTTCCAATAGCGGTCATTTTTTGACCACGAACAGTACAAGTGTGACTATTTAGCCTTTTTAAATCATGTTCACAATTTTTTATTTTGTGTTCAAACAGGAAATGTAACAAAAGTCACCTAGTTTCATAACATTCCAATGATGTGAAACAATTTAAAAAAAAATGTTTTTTTAACAGTATCAGACTGTCAATGCTTCTGCTAAGAAAAAAAAAAAAGAACACTGCAACAATATTATATTAATAACAGTACTGAAGTTCTCTGAAGTAATTTTCACTAAAATCTATAACTGAAATGTTAGATAGCATCATTTGCGTTTGTATAAAACAAAAGCAGGCAAGTCTTGTAATATGAGAGATATTATGTAAGCGTTACAGTATCTCACAGAAGTAAGTACACCCCTCACATTTTTGTCAATATTTTATTATATCTTTTCATGTGACAACACTGAAGAAATGACACTTTGCTACAATGTAAAGTAGTGAGTGTACAGCTTGTATAACAGTGTAAATTTGCTGTCCCCTCAAAATAACTCAACACACAGCCATTAATGTCTAAACCACTGGCCACAAAAGTGAGTACACCCCTAAGTGAAAATGTCCGAATTGGGCCCAAAGTATCAATATTTTGTGTAGCCACTATTATTTTCCAGCATTGCCTTAACCCTCTTGGGCATGGAGTTCACCAGAGCTTCACAGGTTGCCACTGGAGTCCTCTTCCACTCCTCCATGACAACATCACAGAGCTGGTGGATGTTAGAGACCTTGAGCTCTACATGTTAACATTCATGGTTCCCTCAATGAACTATAGCTCCCCAGTGCTGGCAGCACTCATGCAGCACCAGACCATGACACTCCCACCACCATGCTTGACTATAGGCAAGACACACTTGTCTTTGTACTCCTCACCTGGTTGCCGCCACACAAGCTTGACACCATCTGAACCAAATAAGTTAATCTTGGTCTCATCAGATCACAGGACATGGTTCCAGTAATCCATGTCCTTAGTCTGCTTGTCTTCAGCAAACTGTTTGCAGGCTTTCTTGTGCATCATCTTTAGAAGAGGCTTCCTTCTGGGACGACAGCCATGCAGACCAATTTGATGCAGTGTGTGGCGTATGGTCTGAGCACTGACAGGCTGACCCCCCACCCCTTCAACCTCTGCAGCAATGCTGGCTGCACTCATACGTCTATTTCCCAAACACAACCTCTGGATATGACGCTGAGCACGTGCACTCAACTTCTTTGGTCGACCATGGCGAGGCCTGTTCTGAGTGGAACCTGTCCTGTTAAACCGCTGTATGGTCTTGGCCACCATGCTGCAGCTCAGTTTCAGGGTCTTGGCAATCTTCTTATAGCCTATGCCATCTTTATGTAGAGCAACAATTATTTTTTTCAGATCCTCAGAGAGTTCTTTGCCATGAGGTGCCATGTTGAACTTCCAGTGACCAGTATGAGAGAGTGAGAGCGATAACACCAAATTTAACACACCTGCTCCCCATTCACACCTGAGACCTTGTACCACTAACGAGTCACATGACACCGGGGAGAGAAAATGGCTAATTGGGCCCAATTTGGACATTTTCACTTAGGGGTGTACTCACTTTTGTGGCCAGCGGTTTAGACATTAATGGCTGTGTGTTGTTATTTTGAGGGGACAGCAAATTTACACTGTTATACAGGCTGTACACTCACTACTTTACATTGTAGCAAAGTGTCATTTCTTCAGTGTCACATGAAAAGATATAATAAAATATTTACAAAAATGTGAGGGGTGTACTCACTTCTGTGAGATACTGTAAATATCCAAATATTTCAGTTGGACAATGATGGAAAATAATATTCAGTTTTGTTTGTCAAGTGGGAGAAATTACATTATATCCAATATAGTACATGATGTATATAGTATATATAGCATATATAGTTTATATACACTCTCAGAAATAAAGGTACAAAAGCTGTCACTGGGACGGTACCTTTTCAAAAGGCACATGTTTGTACCTAAAGGGTCTTTTAGTACCTTAAAGGTACATATTAGCACTTAAAGTGTACATATTTGAACCTAATAGGTACAAAAGTGTACCTTTTGATAAGGTACCGCACCAGTGACCGCTTTTGTACCTTTATTTCTGAGAGTGTACAGTATATAGTATATATAGGTGTATATAGCAATTATATACATATTTTAAATTAATATTGTTTGTGTGTACTTAGCGTAACTCTTAACTAATAGTTGCAGACCTGATTTTCTCACAAGTAAGGCAAATTCTAATTGTAAGTGAACATCACTATGAACACAAATGGACTTGTGTTTGAATAGACTGCTAATGTAAGTTTACAAAGCTGTGTGAAAAGCTCAGAAATCATTTCCATCTTACTGCCATCTCAGTAAAAGTCCTGCAAGCATTAAACATGCTTAAGAGCTTGTGCTGTATGTAAATTTGTTTTGAGTAGCTGGTTATGTCTATTTCGATTACAATACCCAGAATGTCAGTCTCAACTGAGAGATCTGTTCCATCCATCATAATTGTGGTCTCACTGAGTGACAGCTTAATTAAAGGACTGACATACTCTGTCAAACCCATTTAATGAAAATTATGAGGATGAGAGAGGAAACAACATTGTTGTTAGTATGCTTTATATGTCGACTGTGAGTGAATTCCCTCAAGTGAATATTTCCGCTTAAATGAATTTGCTGCCAAAGGGAGCTGGTTATGTCACTTTTCATTTTAAGATGGAATTCTTCACGAATCTCAAGTTAAATATACAAGTGTCAGTCATATGAGGTTGATGTCAAAAGTCCTTTGAGTGGTCATACTGAATGTTTTATATTGTATGTAATGTTACTGAATTTACCACAAAAGCTCCTTCACAGATTTTTCATTTCATTTTTTTTTTTTTTCTTCAGAATTGCCATTTTAACCTTAGAAGTTAAAGAGCTAACACTGACGCAACAGGGTGTGGTTTTTAATTTATTTTATTTTTTTAGCCAATATTTCCATTTTTGACTGTCAATCTCATATTTTGTGTTTTAAAAAAATAAATAAATAAAAATTATAAATGGGCCAATAAATTTACTACAGCATTCTGTGAGTCAGAGAGGTCAAAAACGTTTTGCTGGCCCTGTCTGCAAGGGTCATTGCTAAATAATCCGCAAAAATTACCAGAATAAAATATTTCAGTTAAATATTTAAAATAATAAATATTTTAATTACACAGAAATAATTTAAAATAATAATTAAATAATTTTATTACACAGAAAATAAAGCTAAAAACAAGATGTCTTTTCTTTGAAGAAACCATTGAATCCAGTACACGTCATTTTTGAAACCTTGAATCCAGTTCACCCTTTCTTTTTTCTAAAGGCATGTTAGTGATCTTATTGTGAATGATTCATCCATGTTTTTATTTAAATAATTTTTAATTAAAATATCAAAATTCAATATTCCAGTGAATCAAAAAAACCTCCAATTATTTAGTCGACTTTAGTCGATTTAGTCGACTCTGGCTGTTTCCTTCAAGGTTGCATTCAGATTTGACGCCATATAATTAATAACCAATGGATAAACCAAGTCTCCAACCTACTTTTTTTTTTTTCCTTCAAAAATCAGTTTAATTTGGATGTTTTTTAGGTGATGCATTCTAGGGTCAAGTAGGTGGAAAGGCGTTTTATATACAGTATACACTGTGTTCCGAGTCTCAAGTCACATTGAGGACAGTGTCAAAAGCCTTGTCCTCTGAGAGAGTTCTTGGAATATGTACATTAGCCAGCTGGTCATGTCCTCTGTCCCTGGCCATCTGTGCTAAAGGCTGAAATGAACATCCTCACGGGAACAACGATAATAAGTGAAGAAAATGATGAGGCAATGTGCTCAGAGAATTCAAAGTCAAATCACCAGAAAATAAGATCTGCCTTAATGGCACAGAAAGTCCCAGACAAAAGCTCCTTGCACTCCGGATTGCCGTTAGGTATAATAGTATATTCCGAGATGTGGAACAGTCAAAGGCATTGTTGCCAGGGGAACCATCTATAGATAGTATACAAGGAGATGTTGTATACACACATGATCAACAAAGGGCTTCCTTATGGTTCAAAGGAACAGGTCACCAAATATGAATACATGCTGAAAATGATTCACCCTCAGGCCAACTGAGATTTAGTTGAGTTATGGGAGTTAACTAATTATCTACAACTAGTTCCACAGAAATTTTACAGAAGTTTCCAACCTCAACTAATGTTTATTATTTGGGCATCATAAGAAATTGCTGTGGAACTAGTTATTACATTTTATATATTTTTATATTTTAACAAAACTGTTAAAAATTATTAACTGGTGTCTTTCGATCATTGAAAACACAGATTACAAAACATAATATCCTTCAGATAACAATCTGCATTTATAACATTTTTCATACAGACTAAGCATTACGTCACTTTATTCACAAATGGTTCCTCTGCAGTGAATGGGTGCCGTCAGAATGAGAGTGCAAACAGCTGATAAAAACATCACAATAACCCACAAGTAATCTATGTGACCCCAGTCCATCAAAAAAAAAAAAAAAAGCTGCGTGTTTGTAAGAAACAAATCCATAATTAAGGTGTTTTAACACCGATTCTGGTCAAAATACGAGTTCATAAACCATAATAATGCTTCCTTCAGTGAAAAAGTCCATTTACTTCACAAGACGTTAACTGATGGTTTGGAGTCAAGTGGATTGCTTGTGTGTTTTTATCAGATGTTTGAACTCTCATTCCGACGGCACCCATTCACTTCAGAGGATCCATTGGTGAGCAAGTGTAATGTCAAATTTCTCCAGATCTGTTCCGATGAAGAAGCAAACTCATCGCTTGGATGGCCTGTGGGAGTAAATTTTCAGCCAATTTTTGTGATGGGGAAAACTATTGCTTTAATTAAAGTGCTCTTAAAGACATTACAAGTGAGTGAACTTGTAATGATGAGTTATCTACATTGCGCTTATTGCATATCCTTACTGAAACTGATATTTCAAAGGAAAAAAACATACATACTACAGACGCTTTAAACTAACGGGAAAAACATATGTTGCCAGGACTTATTGATCATATCATTTTTTACAGTGAACCAATTCAGAACATTAAAGTGATTTCCCCAGAGACAAAGATAAAAGTGCAAATAAGGTCATCAATACAGCTTTGCTTGCTTCTTACCACCACTTCATAACGATGTAAGAGACAAGGTCTATATATAAACAATTTTGATTAATTCTGAATATTGGAATATCAAAAATAACACACATCCAGCATCAAGTCTACTCAGCCCTTAGGAAAAAGCAATGACAAATGAATTTCTCCAGTAAATTAGTTTTATCTCAGTAGGACTGGGTGTCCTCTTCATGTCTCAGCTGTTTTAAATTCACACTGGGATAGAAACAACATGCAAGCAGTCAGAGTACGGTGAGCAGCTGTAAGGCAGCTCACATATTTCTGCCAGTTACAGCAGAGTGACGGAGCGGCTCTGCACCTGTTTTTCAGGCAGCTGGGAGCCAAATGACCCCTGACTAAATGTCTGTACCGCTGAGATAGAGCCTGGCTTAGGGCACAGGTTTGTTGCCATGGCAGTGCACCTAGTTTGCCTGTAGAGATGTTCTACCAAAAAAATGTGGAGGTGGAACTTCAGAGGAAATGTTTCAAAAGTGAAATGGCAACTCTTACAAAGCTGAAAGACTAGGTTATATTTCCCATCATGAGTATTGTGAGATTGTAAGATTTTAAATTTGAAAACTTTTTAAAAATACAATAGAATATTGGATGACTGAGTATTTAACATTTCAGATAAACGAATGAATTGGATTTACTTGTAAACTAAAGGTGCATTAAAAAATGTATACTATAAACAAATGAATGATTTATCAGCATGGCAGAAGTCATTTGAATCTGTCTATACAGGCATGTATTGACTTGCCAAAGGGGTCTTATCACATCTTCACTATATGTTTTCTTCACTTTTTATTTGTATTTATTAACCGGGTAATTTGTATTGATTTGAAATGAATTGAATTGTGTGAGGGTGCGGTACAGAGAGATGTTCTTGGAACAGATGACTCACTTTGTCTTGCACCTGATGGACTCCTCCCACAAGTGGCTCGAAGGAAAATAAAAGGGCACAATGTTATTTACAAAACACAAAAAAAGAGAAAAGCTTTTCTGACAATACAATGCAGTACAGTACAGGAAAAAAACAAAACAATCAGACCATTTTTAAGAATCATCTGCATTTAATTCATTAAGCACTGCAGCACAGTTCAAACTATCTGTTTGATTTCCTCAGTTTGAATTAAATGCCAACATTTCCTCTGTTTAGATATTGAACAATACTGCCACCTAGAGTTGAACTGGAATATTCATATTATAAACAGGCTGAAATATTAAGTAGTTCAACATTGGCAAAACCTATAAAACAGATGACATAGATATGGTAGTAAACATTTCAAAACCATCAGAAAATTGATTGAGATACTAGTAGAAAAATATATACATAAAAATAAACCTGGATAATGAATGGAAACATGTTCCATGTTGGAAAGTGTTTATTATTACATTTATGAAATAAGACTAAATCTCTGAGTTTCATTTGGAATGTTGAATAGTTGTTGTCTTCAGATATTTTTTTACATTTGATTTTGCCTTCATTTGATTTCTATGTGTGCATGTAAATATAGTGCAATTTTATATTTTACTCGATATAAAAATACAAATTATTTATCTCAAGTGATAAAATTACTCGTAGCAAAAACATAAAAAGAAGTTCAAGAAATGGCTGAAAAAAGTAAAAATGCTGTGCAAGATTGTTTTGATAAAACACCATTTCCAATTGACATATAAATGGATATATAAAACATATTTGGAATGGAAATAGAGTTTTAAAAGGTCAGATATGTAAATCCTACCCATTAAAAACCAGCAAATACCACCACCATCATCATCATCATCATCAATCATTCAGAAAAAAAATAGGCCATTGTTTTCAAAACCTCTTACACTCGGGTTCAGCAGTTGCGACTTGGAAATTATGTTTTGTGGACTGTAAAAATGATTTGTATTGCTTAAAGGAATAGTTCAATAGTAAATAAAAAATGCTGTTTATTTACTCACCCTCAGGCCATCCAAGATATAGGTGACTTTTTTCTTCAGTAGAACATTAAAGATGATTTCTAGCTAAACCCATGGTCTTTGGTGATTCATACAAGTCACTTTGAGAGGAAAGAAATCACTACAAAAACACAAAATGAATCCCAGTGGCTCCTGATGATATTTTGAGGTCTTATGAAGTGAAACGATTAGTCTGTGCAAGAAACTAAACATTATTACCTGTGATTCATAGCCTCAGATAAATGGTCCCGCATTCTCACTCTTTCTCTCATTTGATGTTTGCATGCTTGTATTGTTCGAAATGGTATTTTCTTTTGATCCTGTTGTAAACCACAATGGCGTAATTTCACATTCGCACATTTGTCTGAGGCTAAGGAAAAAATGTAAATAATGTTCAGTTTCTTGCACAGACCCTCAATATATCATCAGGAGCCGCATGGGTTAATTTTGTGTTTTTCATTTTATAAATCACAAAGGATGATGGGCACAGCTAAAAATCTGCTACTGTTATATTGGAGAAAGAAAGTCACATCCATCTTGGATAGCCTAAGTAAAAAAAAAAAGTATTCCTTTAACATGATAATAAAGCCTTTCATAAAAGCACAAACATAGTCTAGTCTGTAGCGGTCTTGGTAAATATATCACAGATGCTGAGCTGCGTTTTAGAAACCGCCAGTGCCGGATACAGTGGCTCAGTGAACGTATGCTCAAAACTGTAGAGCAAAGAAAGAGATCCCTCCCTGGCCACGCTATAAAAAGACAAACGACCCTCGTTAAAATTCAGCAGCACCCCGACCTTCCGGAGTTCTGCAGAACACACAGGTGAAGCTACCTTATCGTGTAGGGCTTCCACCTTTCCCTTCTCATAAATTAAACACCAAGAATTAGGGTAGAAACCAATACGGCAGATGTCCTTTTGTCCCTTTCTGCCTATCTGTCCATCACAGACGCCCACCTTCCAGCGGCCCTCATCCAGAGAGACCTCAACTTCCCAGTAGCAGCAGCCTCCGTCTATGGCATGAGAGCCCAACACCTGAGGAAAAATGTTGAAGCGTGACTCCTGCTCGGGGTAGTCCTGCTGGGTCTCACTGTACTGCACCGTCCTGTTCTCATCTGACAGCACCAGCTTCGGATGGACAGTATCAGGATCTAGAGTTGGGCTTATCCCATCTGCAGACAGAAACATCAGCTGTCAAACATTATATTCGTGCCTGCCAATCAACTCTTCCAGTGGCCCCAATTAATATTTTTTACTTCACCAGGCAGCACGTGTGAGCAACAATGACAACAAATGACAAAATACTATCATAATAGTGTAATGAAGATATACTGTATATACATACAGTAGGGTGACTGAGGGCAATTATAATATTTTATCAATTTTCTTTCATAACTGTATGGAATCTGTAGCATTATAATACTGAAATACTGTATGATTACAATTTAAAATATTTGTGACCCTGGCTGTGAAAACCCAGCTAAAGTCATTTTTTTTGTGATTTGCTGTTTTTTTTACATAAAATCATCCTTCATAATGTAAATAACATTCTGTGAAAATGTAACCTTGATATCTTTAATATTGACTGAGTAAGACCATGTCAAAGATTGAAATCATAGTGAAATTAATGGCTGAAATCAAACTTTGATCCTTGTTATCTCATTAGATTTTGAGACTTTAGCCTGGATTTCACAGAGAGGGTCATGTAATTTATTCCTGTCATTTTCAGGAGTCATTACTCGGAGCCACATGATCTTTCAGAAATCATTCTAATGTGCTGATTTTGTGCTCAAGAAACATCACTGTCGAAAAGGATTTGATGAATAGACAGTTCAAAAGAACAGCATTTATTTGAAATAGAAATATTTTGTAACATTATGTCTTTTGATAAATTAAATTCATCCTTGTTTAATAAGGGAGAGTTCACTCAAAAATAAAAATTCTGTCATCATTTACCCTCAGGTTGTTCCAAACCTGTACGAGTTTCTCTCTTCCGTTGAGCATAAAAGGAGATATTTTGAAGAATTCTGCTGGTCCCCATTGACAATACTATATGCAAGTCAATGAAGACCAGAAACTGTTTTATTACCCATATTCTTCAAAAATCTCTTCTTTTGTGTTCAGATAAGAAACTCGTACAGGCTTGGAACAACTTGTGGGTGAGTAAATGATGACAGAATTTTCATTTTTGGGTGAATTATCCCTTTAATATAATACTAATTCTTTTAAAAATGCAATTGAAGAAAAACTGTAAGTGGTACAAACATTACAAATATTTACAAAAAATTATTATAATGTACAGCACATATTTGTACAATTACTGACATACATTGATCAGTGGACTGATAAAAAATATTTAAATTTGTTTAAAATGTCAATAATATAAAAAAATGTCTTAAAGCATCTCAGAGAAAGAACTTTAATGAGCTTATTCTGAATTCATATCATCGCTATAGGTCATCTTATAATTTTTATATGTTATTCCAGTATTGTAGTATGATTTATACTGTGTGAAGTGTGTAAAAGACTCACACAGCAGTCTGAAAGGGTCTCGATGAGGCAGTGATAGGAGCACAGTCTCCAGTCTCCTCTCAGTCCAATCATTAAGACAGTCCAGCCGGTTATGGTTTATCTCTTCGGGTGTCTCAAGATTTTGTACAGGATCAGACAATTCAGCCAGTCTGGCGGAGGACATCAGTTTTACTTAATGCACATAATTATATAATAATCAACAAATATTTGAACCATTTTACTTACTGTCCTGCCATCTTGCTGTATTCCTGAAATAAACAGTAAAAATTGCATTACATATATGCATTTGTAATTTCATTAATAAAATAAAAGTTTAAAAATTATATTTTCTTTTGAATATTTAGATCAGTTTAAGATCACTGCTGCTTGTCATACCATGATGAAGGCCTGATCCTGGTACTTAGACGCCCCTTCAGCATTGGTCATTCCCTGCAGGGTGTTTAATATACTCTGGCTAGATATCAAGGCACCCTGTAATGTTTGCAGCTGCTTTTCAGTGCTTCCCAGCACTCTGTCCTCTTCCTGGGTCACACAGAGTAAAGCCTGCTCCTCCTCTTGCTCCAGAGCTACCCGCATGGCCTGATACTGCTGCAATACGGCCGCCCGCACGTCCTCCAGCCCTTCCTGCAAGAATCACAAAACGTGAGGGAAGCAAAAGCTCCAGTGCACAGAGCTATTGTATGTTAATTTATTACTTTTATTTATAAAGCTTTTAGTAATTTTAATTATTTTAACTTAAACTTGTTTTTTTCAATTAGTTGACAGGACAACATTTCTAATTTTCTTTGAAGCATTTTAAGTTTATGTTTTTATCTAATTCTGATATTTTATTTTATTTCAGCTTTATTTCAGTTAACAAAAATGACTTGAAATAGTTTTAGTTAATAACAACATTGGACAAAGAGAGCATAAACCCATGAACAACTTAAAGTGATAGTTCTTTAAGATGTTCAAAAGCTCTCGGATTTCATCAAAAATATCTTAATTTGTGTTATGAAGATGAACGAAGGTCTTACGGCTTTGGAATGGCATGAGGGTGAGTAATTAATGACAGAATTTTCATTTTTGGGTGAAAATAAATCAAATAAATAAAAAATAAATAACTGTAACAATAAAAACCTCGCTAAACCGCAACAATTAAATCAACAAACATTATCACACTTACCTGGACACCACGTTTTTTATCACTGAGCTCAGAGAGTTTTTCCTGAATGGACTTTTCAGTTTTTTTTATTTTTTTCATCTCATCCTTCAGTGAACCCTGAGAGATTAATGCAGATAAACCAATGAGCAACCCATTTCTTTGAAAGAAAGAAATTAATACTCCTATTCAGCAAGTACACATTACTCAAAAAAGTAAAAGTAAAGACATTTATATTGCTACAAAAGATTTCTATTTCTAGTTCTTCATGTGAATTGCATTTTAAAATATTTTAAAATAGAAAGAATTTATGATCAAAATTACTTCAAAAACATTAACTAAATGTTACCAACATTTGAACAATAGTATACTACTAAAAACTACAGGTTTAACCAGAATCTTGAGCCAAATATTAAATCACCAATTAAAAACTATTTAGAAAGGGAAATGGTGTTTTGTAAAATTGACCAATAGTCTCTCACCCTGAGCTCCTGCTCTGCCTCGCGAATGCTGATGCACTCGTGTCCCTTGTGTGAACCAACCAAGGAGCACACAGTACAAACACACACTGCACATGAGCGACAGTAGATCCGGTTCATCTCCTGGTGCTCCTGGCATCTCCAGAGAGACACATCCTCCACAGCGTTCACCAGCGGGTGGTTCTGGAAAACCGGCTTTTCCAGGTGTGCCCGCAGGTGCTCGGAGCACATGGAGGCCCCACAAACCAGGCAGGTCTTTACCGCCACCTTCTGTTCTGAACTGGGACAGTAATGGCAAGGCACAGAACTGCTCCTGAAAAGTCTGCCTGACGATGATGCTGCTGAGATAACGAGGGGCTCTCCACTGTTAAAATCTGTTTCCTGCCTTCCAGGTGTATGAGAGGTGGCACTGACTGCTGGTGAGGGGGTTTTCTCTCCCTGAGGTGTGTTGCTCGTCCTGGGTGAGCCGGTGTCACTGCAGGAAGCCACAGGATGCTGGTCTTGCTGAGGGGAACTTGTGTTCCTCTCAGGAGATGATTCTACATGAGCAGATGGCATCTCATCTGTGTCTGGAGGCGTGTGTTGTGAGGATGTCTCATTCGTAGAGGTGGTCCCCCAAACCATTGATGGAGACTGGCTTCCAGAAGAGCATTCGTCTGCTGTGGCCTTTCTTTTCCGTGGTATTGATGTGTCTTCATCAGAGTCAATGATTCTGATTACGTCATAGTCACTGACGGTGTTATTAGATGGAGCTGAGCCCAGTCTGTGTCCACTGCTGTGGAAAGCTGAACTGAACTTCCTCTTCCCGTGCCATTTCTTTGAGTGCCGGCTGTACAGCTTCTTTCCGAATGGCCAATCTACTTGAAAACATAGTATTCCATTAATGTATATAAGTGTTTCTTGGTTATTTATTTTATGGTGTCTTTGTTACAGTGTAATAGACCTTGGTCAGGTTAGATTTCATATTTAAAGTAAGATGAATTAAAACGAGGCTGTGAGAGAAAGGCATGCACTTTATAAAAGTTCTAGTCCAAGTGCTATAATCTTCACAATTTAACAACTTTCAAAACTGTTTCATGTAATTACTGAGTAATATAAATTAACAACACTTATTACTTACATACTATAGGGTTAAGGCTCGTTCGCACCAAGCACGATAACCATAAAGATAACGATAAAGATATAGTTCTAAAAATCGTTCTCAATATTAAAGAATAGCAGAGTCCACACCACAACTATAAAGATAAAGGCACAGAGAAACGATATAAGTTAGTTGGAATCACTTCCAGAACGATTTTTTTCCAGCTGATGAACGATACAAACATTGACAGCCAATCAGAATCACGAGCTCGTGAATTTAAAGCGGCAGACGCGCGTGCACTTAACAGACGATATCGTTCGCTGGTGTGGACGCTAATATTGTTATCTTTATAGTTATTGTTCTTGGTGTGAACGGGGCTTAATCCAATCTCTAAAGCCCCGTTTACACCAAGAACCATAACTATAAAGATAACGATATTAGCGTCCACACCAGCGAACTATATCTCTGTTTATTCTAAGCATAAGCTCATCTGCCGCTTTCAATTCTAGAGCTCGTTATAGCAGGACGGATTCTGATTGGCTGTCAATGTTTGTATCGTTCATCAGCTGGAAAAAAATCGTTCTGGAAGTGATTCCAACTAACTTATATCGTTTTTTTGTGTGCCTTTATCGTTGTAGTTGTGGTGTGGACTCCGCTATTCTTTAATATTGAGAACGATTTTTAGAACTATATCTTTATCGTTATCGTCCTTGGTGTGAACTAGGGTTAGTTACATGTAATAATGCATATTGTACTGTTATTACTAAAATAAGTACATGTAACATACAACAGGGTCACTGTAAAATAATGTTTTACAAGGTTTTCATCACCTTTGGGAAATTGTAGGGTTTTTTTAGGGGTTGACAGATTTCAACTTTTTATTTTTGATATATGAATAACAGATTAAAACAGTCTTGGAAACATTTTTACCTTGCTTTTATGATTTAATTTTAGGATGTACAATTGCAATAATTTCATAAGGTCATTTTTAAAATGGATTTTACTTACTTTATATATTTATTTATTTATTTATATTTAGGGTTGTTTTACCCCGTCCTAGACTCTTTCTTCTTAACACTATGAAAATTAAATGTACAATTTTTAAAAACTTTTTGACAATGATTGTGCTTAGTACATTTTTCAAAAATGCAATCTTTCAGTTGTGGCATCATTTCCATCACAACAAACTATTTTACCCCAAATAATTTTTTATTCAGAACTTGTTTATCAAAGTAGAGCTTGAGTTGAATTATCTACTGTATGGTCAAGGTAAATATCACTAAATATTATAGTGCAGCATTTCAAATAATTTTGCAATTGTACAATTTTGCACAAAGTGTAATATATATATATATAATTAGTAATGTGTTTTAAAATACATTCAATAATGTATTTTAAAAATCTAGTTATGAAATTAGGAGGAAGATATTGTATTGGTACTGTGGTGTAAATAGTCATTCCTGAAATAATAAGAAAGACACAAATACCATAATTCTCCCAACATACAGTATGTTGGATATTGTTAGCAGACAAATTAAATAAACTAGTAATGTGACTGAGAAACGTTTATTTGTTTATTTTTCTATGACTTTTAAGACCCATACATGCATCATCCCATTGACAATTTAAAGCTTAATGCTTGGAACCTGATAGGAGACAGACAACTTATCCACAACAACAGATCAATACACAGAGTAGTTGTGGCCTACTACGTCACGAGCATAGACTGTGGTCACGACACGAGTAACTTACACATGTGCAATATAATAATAACCTACACATGTTCAAGGTCAACAAAGTCAACATTTATTTTGTGTTAATGAACGTACGTGTGTCTGGTGTGGCTGCAGATGTTGACGCTCCGTCGGTATAGTCCGGCAGATGCTGGTACTCGTACCTACACTCAGGGCAGTAATACGGTCCGGTCTGAGATCCGCTCCACAACTCTCTGATACAAACCCGACAGAAGCTGTGAGTGCAGGTCAGCGTCACCTGCTCCCGACACTCCTCATAACACAGAGGACATTTCAGAGGTTTGTCATTAGATGCGCCCATATTTAAAGCGTTTTTTACAGCAGACGCCTCACGATCGAAGAAACGAAACTGACCTAACACAGAGTGGGCGGAGCCTCACCTTTTGAATCATGCAAACACAGTATTTACTCTGCTGCTCTTAAAGCGACAGTGCACAATATTTTCTGTGCATGATGGCATAATTTTATCTAGCTATCTACTCTTAAAGTGACAGTGCACAATATTATATCTTTGTAACACAATATTTACTCCGCTGCTCTTAAAGTGACAGTGGGCAATGTTTTCTGTGCATGACTGCATCATTCTATCTATCTATCTATCGATCTATCTGGCTATCCATTCTTAAAGCGACAGTGCACAATATTATATCTTTGTAACACAATATTTACTCCGCTGCTCTTAAAGTGACAGTGCGCAATATTTTCTGTGCATGACTGCATCATTCTATCTATCTATCTATCGATCTATCTGGCTATCCATTCTTAAAGCGACAGTGCACAATATTATATCTTTGTAACACAATATTTACTCCGCTGCTCTTAAAGTGACAGTGCACAATATTTTCTGTGCATGACTGCATCATTCTATCTATCTATCGATCTATCTAGCTATCTATTCTTAAAGTGACAGTGCACAATATTATATCTTTGTAACACAATATTTACTTCGCTGCTCTTAAAGTGACAGTGCACAATATTTTCTGTGCATGACTGCATCATTCTATCTATCTATCTATCTATCCATTCTTAAAGCGACAGTGCACAATATTATATCTTAGTAATACAATATTTACTCTGCTCTTAAAGCGACAATGCACAATATTTTCTATGCACGATGGCATCATTTTATCTCTCTCTATCTATCTACTCTTAAAGCTACAGTGCACAATATTATATCTTAGTAATATTCTCTTTCTACAGAATAAAAGTACAATAATTTGTGTACTAAACTTTATGCAAATATGCTTTAAATAAGGTAAGATTCAATACATTATTAACACAATATTCATAACACAATAATTTGGCAGCATTTTTTAATTAGAGGGTTTATTAGAAATAAACTGTATGTCCACAAAATAAAAATACCACAGGCTCATTGGGTAAAGTTTGATTTGTTTCATGTGGGTTATCATTCGATTATCATGACATCATCATTATGGGCTGGTAAATGTATGATATGCGTTCTCAGAAGACACAAATTGACTTGTTGCATAATGGATTCATAGGTTAATGTTTATCTCTCTATAAACATAACAATGATTTACTTCACAAATAAGCACGCACACACACTTGTAGAGTGTGTTGAAGCACTTTTACTACTAAAAGTTGAACAATAGACCATAAGAGCAAATTTAATAAAATGATTAAATAAAAGTAAAACAATACAACATAAAAGCAAAGTTATCCATATTACTGTCAATCACATTTTCCTCCTCCCTGATATCAGTTACTGGTTTATTTATAATAGCCCTTGGTGTTGTATTTTGATGTATTCACATAGGAAGTCCTCTCTACAAACACAGGGATCAATGTTCAGTGTGTGGACACTTGAACTTGAAAAGAGAGAAAAGGCAGAAGTGAAATGGCCTCCTGCCCATCACTACCAAAATCAAACATTGTTGATCAGGCTGGTCATCATCCAGCAACTCAATATGCAGGAGCATTGCGGATTGCACAGCAGAGGACCATGGTGAAGATCATCTCAAAAACCTAGACACACAGCAGAGAGAAATTACACACACATCTGTCTTTAGTTATTCCTAGCACAAGTCTGTAATTGTGCATGTGTGTGTTCATTCTCACCATAATGACAGCAATCACTAGGGCGGCCAATCCAATGACATGGAGTTTCTCAGTGAATAGGTCCCTTAGCTTTGTGTGGCAACTCTGAAGCGCACAACATCAATACATTAGTCTATTTACAATCTGTCAGCTATCAAAATATCCCTTTTTATAAGATTGTTTGTTTTGGTTATAATTTAGTGTAATTCCAACTAAACGCAAACAATATTTAGGCCTAATTTTACATTTATGTATATGAACTGCATTTAAAATTTCTATGCATTTGGATTACATAGTTTTAAAATAAACAAACTATAAACGTGATGCATACATAAATGAAACAGGTAAGATTTTTGCAAAATATCATGGCATAGCTTATTATTAACTATTTGCATCTATTTGATTTCATTTATAGTGCATATTTACAAAATGCATTAAAGGGTTAATTCACCCAAAAATGAAAATTCTGTCATTAATTCTAACATGCCGTTCCAAACCCGTAAGACCTTCGTTCATCTTCAGAACACAAATTAAGATGTTTTTGATGAAGTCCAACAGATTTCTGACCCTGCATAGACAGCAACAGAACTACCATGTTCAAGGCCTGTAACGGTAGTAAGGATATCGTTAAAATAGTCCATGTGACATCAGTGGTTCAGCCTTAACTTTATGAAGCTACCTTTTGTGTGCAACGAATGCATTGTGGGACTCTCATGAATTTGTGTCAAAGACTGAAATGGAAGAGAAGAAATTGTTGAATAAAACTGTTATTTTTTACTTTGTGCACAAAAAGTATTCTCGTAGATTTTTAAAGATATCTTTACTACCTTTCTGGGCCTTGAACATGGTAGTTCTGTTGCTGTCTATGCAGGGACAGAAAGCTCTTGGATTTCATCAAAAATATCTTAATTTGTGTTCTGAAGATGAACGAAGGTCTTACGGGTTTGGAGCAACATGAGGGTGAGTAATTAATGACAGAATTCTCATTTTTGGGTGAACTATCCCTTTAAGGTTTGAATTGCTTAGAATCACAGTAAATCGCCTCTGGCTTGCTCAGTTGGGGACACTTAATTTCTAGCGATTATCGCCGATTTGATTGCACAGATACTATTTAAACTAAACTGAGCTAGACAATGACATCTCTGAATTCAATAATGAAATGCCTTTAACTGAAAATTGAGTGTTTAATCTTATCATTATACATTACTGACACTCTATCCTCCAATTTGATACTGTTAAGTGCTTTGACACAATCTGTATTGTAAAAGCGCTATATAAATAAAGGTGACTTGACTTGACTTAAATCTGTTGATTGTGAAAACTATTAAGCAAGTGAAAAAAATAAATAAAAATTTGACAAAACAACAAAATAAAAATAACATTTACAAAAGATCATCTTAAGACTAAATTTGGCCTGACGTCATTAAGAATCTTTTCATAAGAATCAACCGAAAAGTGAAGAACACTAGAGGAGTAAAAACCATAACAGTCCATCAAAATATGCTTTCGAGAAACTGGACTCTTTCATAGAAATATATTGGTTATGTGTTTACATTCTTGCCTCCAGATCAGGCTGAATTGAAATGAGCTCTCTATCATGGTCTTAAACATACAGAAGATACCTGGGAGATGAGCGGGTCAAGTGGGAATGTCTTTTTGGGACACAGAGAAGCCTGCACAACTGTGAAAAGTTGATTTTCATCCCCTTTACCACAGCAATCCAGCTAGATATTGAGAAAGAGAAAAATCAGTGACAGGGATTATTAACTGTCCAAAATGAAGGATTTTGATGAAGGAATAGATTTTGGCTACTCACTGAGTCATGGAAGACCTCCAGAACTTTGGAAGCTGCCTGTCTGGATGTTGTATCCACAGGATCCACAGCTTTAATGTATGCAGCATCATAGAAGTTAATGAGCTCAGTGGAGATCTGGACAGACAGAAAGTGAGAGAGTGAAAGTCTTAAAATGAAGTCTTAAACTACAGATTTACTGAGTGTACGTGTACAGTATGTTTAGCCTTACCGTGTCCCTGTTAATAAAGCCCCATATTCCTGCTGCCACCTCACAGGCGAAGAGGATCACTAAACATGTGAAGAACTGAGGAAGAAAAAGAGATAGACTGTATGATGAAGAAAGAAACACTGGAATAGGAAGAACGTTTAAGCCAGGTAAGACTGTGTGTAGAAGAAAACATGAAACATCTCTTCAAATAATCTTTTCATGTTAAACACAGACCTCAGTTTTTCTCTTTTTTTTAAATGGATATTAACTTTAGCGAATTAGCCTTCTGGATTGGACAACAAATTGACATCATGACTACCCTTGTGAAAAATTGTGCTTATTTGTGTTGAATGTGCAGTTTTAGTGTACTTTAAATCTTTAAAGTAAGTTTTTTTTTTTTTAAGTACTTGCAGATAATATAATATTAATGAAATAAAAATCCATTTAGGTGTGCTTAAGGAGAGTGCACTTTGAAAGTTAATATACTTTATATGTATAAGTTCAGAAATGTAGAACTTTATCATTGCATGTGTAATTACAAAACAATATGTAATTACAAACACAATTTAATATTTGACATACAACTTTCAATAGAAATTGTAATAAAGTATATTAATGCTTTTTCACAAGGGTATTGTCATCTGCTAAAATAATCTAATGAAATTATTGAACAATTAATGCATAAAGCAATGGTTATTAATTTTTATGGATGAATTTGAACTTTTGAGGAAATAATACATGCCATTATAGTCAAAAACTGCATCATCATCATCATTATCAAATGCTACTGGCTAAAGTTAAACTACTCCTATATTTTTTAATCACAAGTAAAGTGTAGTTTAGTTATTGTAAAGCTCTTATGAAGTTGAATTGTAAATCTCTTAAAGGCATGCAGCATGAATAGTGTGAATTGAGTAAAAACCCACCGTTCCTAAGAGACACTGAGATTCTTGAATAGCTCCATAACAACCAAGGAACCCCACAAACATCATTACAGCCCCAATCGCTATGAGAACATACACACCTGAAAAAGCAACAGAAACAATGCATGTATGAGCTTAACATCATTATCAGAGATTCATATTAATTTCCCATGTTCATGCAGTTTCTATAGCACTCATTCCTCATTTTTATGAACAACTGTTGAGATTTGTAGAAATAACTTAAGTAACTGCAGTTAATGCAGTATGTTGCCACTAGATGGCATGTGTGCAGCAGTGTTAACCATTATCACACATTTTGAACCCTCTCAGTATAAATTTGAGTGTATCTGAAACTGCAGACATCAAACAGTCATATTGAAAGATAGATTAATACATTATTGATAAATAAAATATAGCTCTAAATAAATTAGAAGTAACTGCTATATATATTTTTTTTTTGTCTTACATTTTCTTGCTACTCAAAGCTGAGCTTGTTAAGTCTAATCTTCTCTTTGCTCATTTGTGACCCTGGACCACAAAACCAGTCATAAGGGTCAATTTTTCGATGTATGGTTTGTTAGGATAGGACAATATTTAGCCGAGATACAACAATTTGAAAATCTGGAATCTGAGGGTGCAAAAAAATCAAAATATTTAGAAAATTGCCTTTAAAGTTGTCCAAATTAAGTCCTTAGCAATGCATATTACTAATCAAAAATTAAGTTTTAATATATTTACGGTAGGAAATTTACCAAATATCTTCATGGAACATGATCTTTTTGGCATAAAAGAAAAATAGATAATTTTGACCCATACAATGTATTTTTGGCTATTGCTACAAATATACCCCAGCGACTTAAGACTGGTTTTGTGGTCCAGGGTCACATTTTGTTGTTGGCAGTGAAATTCTGACAAACAATACAAATGGGAAAAAGCTAATGTGGATTTTCCTGTTTGATTTACCATAGCAGTAACTTTAAATGCTGCAAGAGAGAGAGAGAGAGAGAGAGAGAGAGAGAGAGAGAGAGAGAGAGAGAGAGAGAGAGAGAGAGAGAGAGAGAGAGAGAGAGAGACCAGGGGTTAAAGCAAAAAAAAAATCTTTTGACTGAACATTTTTCCTCGGCCAAACCCCATTCCACAGCCATACCGGTCACACACCCAGTTTAAGAGCCGTGTTTTTCTTCTTGTAATTTGGAGCGCTTGTCCTCCTAATTTAAAAAAAAATTAGGAGCACCTTCTAATCAATAATAAAAAAATTTGCATCAAAAATTAGCCTTCGTAATACAAGGTGACATTTGACTCAAAGTGATTTACAGGGGCATTTTCTTTTTGCCTTTGTAAATGCATTTTTCTAATTTTATTAAATGTATGCAGTGTTTCCTCTAGGATGTTTTCCAGCTGTGGTGGCAGGACTATTTCCCATGGACCACGCCCCCTCCCCACCCAAGAATCACCTGCACTCAGAATCAAATTTATTTTAACTAAATAATACAAGTAAATAGTAAATAATAAAATAAGAACAAATAAATTAATGACAATCAATAGTACAAACAAAAACAATAACAAGATACAAATTAAATTATCAGTACTTAATATTTTTCAGTTAGGTCTAACTATAATCTATTCAACTGTAAAATAACACTGGATAGTCTTCACTGTATAATGAAAGACAGCAGCAGGTTTATTTAGGCTGCTGTCTCTTTAAGACCTCATGCACAGATCTAATATGTTACACATGGCTCTGTGCTTACTTTTTAGGAGTGCTTGTCCTCCTAATTTAAAAAATTTAGGAGCACCTTCTGATCGATAATCAAAAATTAGCCTTCCTAATACGAGGTGACATTTGACTCCTTAAAGTGACTTACAGGGGTATTTTCTTTTTACCTTTGCAATGGCATTATTTTCATCTGTCAAATTCAAAAATTTATGTTTATAAGCTTTTTAATATTTCTATTTAAAACAATATAAGTAGTAGAATTATACAAATAAGTTACCAATCATATGAAATTAGTATTAATAAAAAATTAATTTGACTACAGAGGTGGCACAGAAGAACACAAAAGTGGTTTGTACATTTTCAGACGTTTAATGAGGCTCAGAGGTGGCATGAGTACAATTAAATTAATAGATTAATGTGGAGATTAATGTTTTAAATATAAAATTTTGAATACAGAAATATTAAATGATTTAAATAACTGAAATTATACGCTAAAAGTGAAACTGAAACCTCCAGCAGGTGGCGGCAAGTCAATGATTTCTTCACTGAATCATTCATTCAATTGATTCGTTCGAACGGATGATTCATTCACTCCCTGCGTCCCAATATGCATACTACCCACCCTATTTGCCCTAAATAGTATTGAAAATTACTACTACCACACAGAATTTAGGATGGATAGTATGCACATTGGGACGCAGGCACTGTCTTTATGAATGGTTAATCATGAATCAAAAACGCACTTTCATTCATGAAAGAAACACCGCCGTGTTTTCTTTTATAGATGCGCAGCGGCTCAGCTGTTACTTCATTTAGAACTATTTTCGTTGATGATATAGAGCAAAATCATGCAGTATTTGTTTATTGATCTGTTGTATTAAATCAATATCACATTTGCAAACTCCCTTAATAATTACTAAAAGCTGTCACTCTCCTTATCGCGATCTGTGCACAGAAAATGAGAGCGCGCGAGTGAGTTATCAAGACTCAAAAGCAGGTGCAAATGTGATACATTCCGTCGGAACCTGCGGGAATCTGTAGAATGATTATTACCGGTAATAGCCGCAATCCCGCGCTGTTCTCTGATAATAACCCGACTGTGAATGATGCGAGCGGCGTTACTGTGTTGTCTGTGAGAAGCTGCAGCCATGGCGGGGATGATTTTTGGTGTGCCGGCAGAACAACAACAACAATGCGCTACGTTTCTTTTCCCCTCATTTTCCCCGTTATCCCTAATAACTAATGGAGTGAACGCGCAGCAGTTTTTCCGTGAGCGGGAACAGAAAACCCGGAGTGGATCCACAGCGGAGTGAATACAGAACGCTTCGAGCGGAGAGAGGAACGAGCTTTCACTCCACTCCAGGCTTTGATCACATCCCCCTCAGCAGGCTGAATACACCTCGTCTTTCCCTGATTTAAAACCTATTCAAGCTAACATTAAGACATTTAGTACACTTTGAGAAATTTAAGCCTATTTACGGCATTAAAATTATGAAAAGTGAATTTAAGAAATTAAAGACAGGCGGGAATCCTGCAATTGACGGAAATCCGTAGTAGACTCTTTGCAATGAACGGAAATCCGTCGTAGAGACGGAGAACTTTAATCCCTGGAGAGAGAGAGAGAGAGAGATACATTTTGCTTCTGTAAATCTATCTAATCCCTTATCTTATTTTTCTTTTTTCTTTTCTAGTTTATATACTTACATAGGCTACATTAGTAATTCATTTTGCACTACATGCTTAATACTTTTTATATATTATTATTACTATTATTCTTTTTCTTTCTTTGTTAATACATATATGCACTATTTATAAGCAGCCCAGCTGCAATTGCTTTGGTAATACAAATGTATAGTTTTTGTCATGCCAATAAAGCACACTTGAATTGAATTGAATTGAATTGAATTGAATTGAATTGAATTGAGAGAGAGAGAGAGAGAGAGAATCTCAGGCTTTAGGTAAAAGAGCACTTCACCATACAAACTATAAACAGGCAAAGGAAGATCTAGTCTAAACAGGAACCCTGTACATAACAGAGCCAGATTTGCTCTCTGTTCTCCATCAGACTCTCACAACTGCATCTGAAAACAAACCCATCTCTAAACACCATCTGCTTTTCAGATTCCCTGTAAATTTACTGAAAAAGTATTATTACTGTTCATACTAAAGGGTTTTTGTTGGTGGTGTTGTTTGATTTTCCTAAACCCATAAAGAATATTCGGTTTGAGCTGCATAAAATATGCACAAAAAAATACCATACACCTATATTAAGAGATTTGGCTGTTCACCCACAACACCCTAACAATTCAGCAACCACTCTGATCACCCTAACAACCATATAGCAATGCACTAAAATAACAATTTCTAAAAGAATATTCTAGTAGCTGCATAGCAACACGCATTGGTAACATCCATAACATCCACATATTTTATACTTATACAGAAATTATAAACTTTAAAAAAATATGCTGAAGTGGATACTGAATGTAATATTTTCAGACACTTAACTGCAATTTAATGGATATTTATTATAGTTTAAATGCATATTAGGTAGGACTTAAAAGGATAGTTCACCCAAAAATGAAAATTCTGTCATCACTTGTTCCAAACCTATTTTCTTCTGTTGAACACAAAAGATATTTTTTGAAGAATGTTGGCTGACGGTAGCCATTGACTTCTACGGTATTTTTTCCATACTATGGAAGTCAATGGTCACTGTCAACTGTTAACTTACTGATCCAACTATGGGGTTACATAAGACAAAAAAGTTAAGTATATGATATATATACGTGTATCATATATCCTCAAGTATATGATGTGTATCCTCTTTCATATACATGTCTCCTTGCGCAAAATACACAGCTACAAGCTCCACTCTCTGTTCAAAACTTATATTTAGGAATCTGTAAGTATTCTTCAGCCAGATTCCTCTATAAGCTATAATGATCTGCTGCAGCGGCCGCGCTTGAACATATTTTTAGGGCTGTCTAACCAGCACTTGAGTGAGTCCAAGCACTGCTCATTCTAATTTGTGGTGTAACGGGCACATGAGCAGGGCTTTTTCAATTACACGGATGTTCAGTAGCAGTGGGAGGGGAACGCTTCATCTCTCTCTTCTTTCTCTGGGTGGGCCAGACCAACAACCCTAACTTCTTTAATCAGAAAAGGTTGTTGCTGCTATAAAAAGAAACAGGCGGAGCTCTGGTTCCTCCATGTACTTATACTGAGTGGAGAGAGACAACCCAATGCTTTCAACAAAAATGAATGGGCGCAAACTCTACACTAGTGCCCACAACATGCTGACCTTCTGCCACTGAACTCTGCGTACATCTGCTGTGGTTAAGTGCGTAAACGTGAGTGTGTGTGCACACACACATGGGTGGAGTATGAACACGCCCTGTGGTAACTTTTAGTCTTTCTCTGGTTCTTTTAAAACACCCTGTGGGAGTGTCTGGAGAATCACTGACTTCATGTGAAAGCTGCAGAATGCAGTGTTATTAAAGAAAATACAAGAACGACAACATGACTCCATCTGACTACATGACAAACAGGATCAAAGCTCTTATGCAATGATATTGTGCTGCTGCCATCATAGTTGTTTAAATATACTTGTACACACACACACACACACACACACACACACACACACGTTAGGTTTCCATATCTTATGGAGACATTCCATAGACGTAATGGTTTTTATACTGTACAAACTGTATTTTCTATCCCCTTACCTAAACCTACCCCTCACACAAAACTCTCTGCATTCTTAGATTTAAAAAAAAAAAAAAATTCTGTATGATTTATAAGCTGTTTTCCTCATGGGGACCAAAAAATGTCCCCACAATGTAGGAATTCCAGGTACACACACACACACACACACACACACACAGGTTTACTGGTACTTAGCTATCTAAATGGGGACTCTCCATAGGTGTAATGGTTTTTATACTGTACAAACTGTATATTCTATCGCCCTACACCAACCCTACACCTAAACCCATACAGAAAATGTTCTGCATTTTTACAATTTAAAAAAAAACTTTTGTTTATTCCAGTTTTACAAATGAGGACATACCCAAAGGGAGGTTTTTGGAGATTTTGTCAGGTTTAGCTCACTTTTGGGTAGAAATTTGTCCCCAAAATATGGTTAAGTAGGTACACACACACACACACACACACACACAGTGATTTAGTGGCCCTCTCAGAGCCCAGCTTAAACCCAGTTTCCTATTTCCATTTTTTGATGAGACATGCTCTTCTATTTTAAGAGTAATTGTTTCTCAAAGCTCACAGTTGCAAAGGCTTCTTGAGCATGCATATTAACAAACTATAATAACAGCAACAGCATCTAGTACGATATTTTGCCCAGTCGTTTAGTTTGTTGTTATTTGTTTAAATTATTAGAAAGAATGAAAAAAGGAAGAAAGAAAGAAAGAAAGAAGAAAAAGAAAATTCTAAATAAAAATCACCACCACTACTACTACTAATTATTAATAATAATAAAAATAAGAAGAATATATAACTAAATGTCTGAATTAATTCCATTAAATGTAAGTATTATATAATATAATGTACAATAATAATAATAAGTCATTGTTATTATTATTTATGCATAAATGTCACTATTTATATATTACATTCAGCATAAAGGTATTTTGTAAATCACTGCATTCCTTGTTCAAGTTCTATTATGTTTACTTAATTTATGAATTATGTACACATGCTGTATGTCATTCAATTATTCTGTATGCCTCTTTTATCATTTTTTTGTAAGCAGAAGTAGAAATACATAATAATTTATAATAATAATAATTTTAAAAATGTGACCCTGGACCACAAAACCAGTCTTAGCATGGGTATATTTGTAGCAATAGCCAAAAATACATTATATGGGTCAAAATTGTACATTTATCTTTTATGCCAAAAATCATTAGGATATTAAGTAAAGATCATGTTCCATGAAGATATTTTGTAAATTTCCTACCGTAAATATATCAAAACTTAATTTTTGATTAGTAATATGCATTGCTAAGAACTTCATTTGGACAACTTTAAAGGCTATTTTCTAAATATTTAGAATTTTTTTCCATCCTCAGATTCCAGATATTCAAATAGTTGTATCTATTGTATCCAACTATTGTCCTATCACAAACCATACATCAATGGAAAGCTTATTTATTCAGCTTTCAGGTTTTTAAAAAAATAATAAAAAAAATTAATCCCTTATGACTGGTCTTGTGATCCATTACTTGAAACAACATCGTACAGAATTACATATAATAAAAAATACATGAGCAAAGTGTTAAATAAGCCCCAACATGATGATGAACAAGTTCCTAAATCTGAAATATTACAATGCACAGTCCAAATAAATGTTCAGTATCTAAATTATACTGTAAGAGAGTATATAATTAACAACATTGGGCATAAGTGAGCATTTAGGTCGGAAATGAATGGGCTCGATAATTTTCAGAGGGTTATGATAGTAGGGTTTGGGTGGCTAGTTTAAATAACAAGGTTGGATAATTGGAACTAAAGTAGTTAACATTTTAAATCTGAACCTATTTGAGGGATGAAGCAGCTGTTGGTTCCATTCTTAAAACTGATGATTGTTTTATTATTGAACTTAATATTAATCTTTATACTTAATACAGTCATGGCCAAAAATTTTGGCACCCTTGTTAAATATGATCAAAGAAGGCTGTGAAAATTAATCTGAATTGTTAATCACTTTGATCTTTTATTTAAAACATTCACAAAAATCTAACCTTTCATTGGATAATAAGAATTTAAATGGGGGGAAATATCATTATGAAATAAATGTTTTTCTTAAATACATGTTGAACACAATTATTGGCACCCCTAGAAATTCTTGAGTAAAATATCTCTGAAGTATATTCCATTCATATTCACAATTTTGAGCACTCCAGGGTGATTATGAACATGAAATTATCCAGCCACGGCTTCCTGTTTCACAGAAATATAAATAGGACGGAAAACAAAGCCCAAATTCCCTTAATCATCCATGACAATGAGAAAAACCAAAGAATATATTTCTGATGTGCAGCAAAAGATAATTGAGCTTCACAAATTAGTGAAGTGGCTTTAAGAAAAGAGCTAGAGCAGTGAAAATTCCCATTTCCACCATCAGGGCAATAATTAAGAATTCCCAATCAACATAAAATGTTACGAAACTGCCTGGAAGAGGACGTGCGTCTATATCATCCTAACGCATGGTGAGAAGGAGAGTTTGAGCGGCTAAAGACTCTCCAAGGACCACAACTGGAGAATAGCAGAAAATAGTTGAGTCTCTGGGTCAGAAAACCTTTAAAAAAAATTGTCAAACAGCACCTACATCACCACATGTTGTTCGGGAGGGTTTCAAGAAAAATTCTCCTCACTCATCCAAAAACAAACTCCAGCATATTCAGTTATCAGACAAGACTGGAACTTCAAATAGGACTGGCTTCTATGGTCAGATGAAACTAAAAAATGAGCTTTTTAGCAGCAAACACTCAAGATGGGTTTGGTGAACACAGGGATAAAAAGTACCCCATGTGTACAATGAAATATACTGCTGTATTTTTGATGTTGTGGGCCTATATTTCTGCTGGAGGTCCTGGACATCTTGTTTAGACACATGGCATCATGGATTCTATCAAATACCAACAGATAAAAAATCAATAAGTGACTGACTCTGTTAGAAATCTTATAATGGGCCATGTTTGGATCTTCCAACCGTACAATAATCCAAACACAAACCTCAAAAACAACACAAAAATGGGTCACTGAGCACAAAACCAAGCTTCTGCTGGCCATTCCAGTCCTCTGACCTGAACCCTATAGAAAATGAGTGGGTGAACTGAAGAGAAGAAGCACCAACATGGAGCTGGGAATCTAAAGGGTCTGGAGTGATTCTGGATGAAGGAATGGTCTCTGATCTCTTGTCAGGTGTTCTCTAACCTCATCAGGAATTATAGGAGAAACTTTAGAGCTGTTAAACTGGCAAATGGAGGTTTCAAAAAGTATTGAATAAAAGGGTGCTGTTAATTGTGGCCAATGTGTATTAGAGAAAAACATTTATTTCATAATGATATTTCCCCCCATTTTAAATTCTTATTATCCAATGAAAGGTTAGATTTTTGTGATTTAAAAAAAAAGGATCAAAAGGATTAACAATGCAGATTAATTTTCACAGCCTTCTTTGATCATATTTACCAAAGGTGCCGATATTTTTGGCCATAACTGTATATAGAAATCGACTTTGTGATCAATGGTTTAGTGTTTAGCCCCCTTTAGATTGTGAGTGGCAATCACTTACTGATATGAAAGGTTCCTGGTGCTTGATTCCCCTCAAACTGCAGCATTAGGAGGTTGCTGGTTTGATTGTCATGGCGAAGCCATAGAGCTACACCCAAAATCACACCACCAGCCAGCTAAAAATAAGAGAAGATGAAAAGAAAAAAACCCCAGAATGTTTACTAGCACTTTTCAGCATAGATACACCATTTAAATACTTTTACTGATTAAAGACTGGAATTTAAAATCCCTCAACAGATGTCATCACCCAGAAATGTTTGTTTCAATTCTTTTTCCTGAGGTCATTCCAGAGGTCATTTCTTCCTGCATTTGGGGAAGAAACTTTTGACAGGTTTAGTGTTATTCACGCACAAGAAAAGGGTGGGGGGTCCACTTCAGCTCTGAGAGTCAGTCCTCTGTGATACCTTTTTGTTTGTTTATTTTTTTGTAATTCGCAGAGCAGGAAGCGGCAGCTTAAGTCACAGAATTGTGGAAGCCAGGCCAATATATTTTTGTGTTGGCAGCATGTAAAGTACAATGACGGGAAACAATACGTATCTCGAGAGGGGTTGGAATTGGCGCTGTGGATATGATATCACACAACATCATTCTCATGCAAGTTAAAGGTCTTGATTGAAAACACAAATTTAAATGTGTAGGCTTTTATTAAAATGAGTCTGAAAAATGACATGACTTTTATTTTTAGCACTCTGAATTGGTGTAAACATTATTTATTTTCAGTAATGAATGTTATTCCATAATGTTTGTCTTGCTGCTAAATGCTAATTAGACATTCCTCAAAACTCATGATTAGTTTTACTCTGTGATGTCATTGTTTGAACATCATGTGATGTTTTAGTCAAAATAAGCTCTGCAGAGAGTAAAACATTTTATAAAGTGATTGCAGCAGAATTGCAGCTCGAGTTATAAAAAAGTCTTTAATATGAATAAGTGTCTCATTTTACTAAATTTACTCTATTTTTTAAACAACTTGTCCACATGTGATTTTCTCTCTCTGTTCTTTTATGGTGTATTTATGTTATGGTGTCCCTACAGCACATGGACATAATTATAGAGAGTGTAAAAATACAGCAAAGCCACAGCTAACCCTCACTCTACAGGAGGCTCTCTGGAGCCTGAGACACATTTTCTTCATGTCTAGGAATACATTCACAAGAAAAACACTGACTACCATTTAGCTGACTGTGAGACCCAAAAGAGACTTATTGTATGCTTCACAAAATATTTTGCACAGAAACCTATAATTATCTCTGACATTACAGTTCATGTATAGACTGTGTTCTAAATGTCCTTAAACTCTAGTTTAACAACATAAACAGTGTAAAAAAAAAAAAAAAAAACCCAAAGCACATCTAATCACTTCAAATGGGACGATTGTTTACAGAGTCAGTAGACTCACAAGAAGAACTTTCAGAATGACACTTAATGTTTTCTGCTCTGAGGACTTCTTTGAATTAAGTCAGGACATTGAGATTAATTTAACTAAAGCAATAAAGCATTGCCTCAGAAATGTTCAGTGGTAGTATAAGAAACAAGTAGTACAAGAAACAGTAATTAAATTAAAATAATACTGGTAAACAAACAAACTCACCCAGAAAATGAAGTTTAAGAAGAAGAGCATATATTTGATGCACTGAGAGCAGCCGGTAACAGCCATGGCTTGATATCGTCGAAGGTGTTTAACTGATGCTGTTCTGGAAGAAGATGAGTGAGTCTCCTTTTCCCAGACGGATATGAGTCGATTTGCAGGCAGTCCAGATCTCTGAGAGACTACCCACGACCTCATGTGTTTATATAAACGCACTGAGCCAGAAAAGGAGAGGGAGAGAGATGTCTGTGTTCCGTGCCAAGCTCTGCCCCACATTTACATTTGTAAAACTTTGTTTTAATTGATTAAACGGCAATACATGACGAATCTAAATTCACATCAGTCAATAAAAGACTGGCTCTTTTGTATATAATTTGTTATATTATCATTTAATTTGTTTTTATATAATTCTACTGTTTTCAGTTTATAATATCTAGGCTATTCTTCCTAAAAGGCTTAGATGTTGTTTTGAACGTTTACCACCTATTTCTAAAAACAGTAGAGTAAGTTAATTGACTCGTTGACTCAAAATACGTTGTAGCGCACATTTTGAATAGGCTACCAAAATCCAGATTTCAACCATTCAGATTTCAATTGTTTTTCTTAAAAAGTGATAGTTCCAAAGACTGCTGTAGTACATAAAAAAGTGGTTTCTGCCTTTATGTAGGCTATGTACAATTGCATATATGTATGCAATAGTTTGTTAGCAAAATAAGAAGATTAAATAAAAATATTTTCTGTTGTTAAAAAAAAGGTTAAAAGTAGAGGAAACTCGATTTCGCGTCGTTGTAACTACAACTCCCATGATGCACCGCATGGGTCAAGCTAGCTGCTAGCTGTTAAGCAGACGTTGGGAGCAGGCAGGCGCAAGCGATGTTTATTTGATCACTGTAGTTCAGAATCTGTGAAAATCATGAGTTCTTCAGACGAAACATGTAAAGGCACGAAACGACCCGCATCTCCAGATAAAGTATGTGGTTTCCATCATGCTTTTTTTAAATTTACTACAGCTGATCTGACATTTTGGTGAAGCAGCAGTGTTAGCAGATTGTTAGCAATATGTTGTAACTATTTTTTAAATGTTATTAGTGTGACGAAGATTTGATACATGCATGTTATTAGTGTATAACTGTCTGTTTGCTACTATATTGCGTTTTCTGCAATAATAATTTTGCATAATAACTAACGTTACTGTAACGTTAGGAGATAATTTAGTTCCAGGTTATGTCGGTTAAGCTTTTTCCTGCATTCTTATATATATATATATATATATATATATATATATATATATATATATATATATATATATATATATATATATATATATACACACACACACACGCACAGTATCTCACAAAAGTGAGTAACGTTACACCCCTCACATTTCAGCAACAATTGTAGTATATATCTTCTCAAGGGATAATACTACTCAAATTAAACTTGGATATATTTTAGAGTAGTCAATGTGCAGCTTGTATAGAAGTACAAATTTACTGTCCTCTAAATATAACTCAACATATAGCCATTTCTGTCCAAATAACTGGCAACAAAAATGAGTACACCCTAAGTGAACATGTCAAAACTGTGTCAAAAGTATCAATATTATGTAGGGGCACCATTGTTATCTAGCACTGCCTTAATCCTCCTGGGCTTGGAGTTCACCAGAGCTGTACAGGTTGTTGCTGGCATCTTCTTCCACTCCTCCATACTGACATCACTGAGCTGTTGGATGTTAGACACATGGTGCTTCTCCACTTTCTGCTTGAGGATGCCCCACAGATGCTCAGTAGGGTTTAGGTCTGGAGACGTACTTGGCCACTCCATCACTTTCACCTTCAGCTTCATCAGCAAGGCAGTTGTCATCTTGGCGGTGTGTTTGGGGTCATTATTATGTTGGAAAACTATTAAGTATTATGTTCTGCCCAGATTCTGAAGGGAGGGCATCATCTTCTGCTTCAGAATGTCACAGTACATGTTGGAATCCATGTTTCCCTCAATGAACCGCAGCTCCTCGGTACCAGCAGCACTCATGCAGGACCAGACCATAATGCTACCACCACCATGCTTGACACCATACAAGACACTATTTTCTTGGTACTCCTCACCAGGGCATCACCACACATGCTGGACACCATCTGAGCCAAACCAGTTTATCTTAGGCTCATCAGACCACAGGACATGGTTCCAGTAATCCATGCTCTTGGACAGGTTGTCTTCAGCAAACTGTTTGCAGGCTTTTTTGTGAGCCAGCTTCAGAAGAAGCTTCCTGCTGGGACGACGGCCATGCAAACCGACTTGTTGCAGTGTGCGGCGTATGGTCTGAGCACCGACAAGCTGACCTTCCATTTCTGCAACCTCTAAAGCAATGCTGGCAGCAGTCATACGTATGTTTTTTGAAGCCAGATTCTGCACCTGACGCACAGCACGAGGACTCAACTTCTTTGATTGACCCTTGCCAGGCCTGTTCCGAGTGAAAGTCGTCTTGGAAAACCTCTGTATGCCACTGGCCACTTTACTGTACTCTTACTGTACACTTTACTCAGTTTCAGGGTGTTCCCGAACTTCTTATAGCCTCGGCCATCTTTGTGGAGAGCAACAATTCTAATTCTCAAATCCTCAGAGAGTTCTTTGTCATGAGGTGCCATGTTGAACGTCCAGTGGTCAGCATGAGAGAATTGTACTCAAAGCACCAAATTTTAACTGCTCTAAAACAAGATACACAAATTTGTATGGTCCTGTCAAGCAGACAAAAACATGAACATGCTGAATAGGACATGTGGCTTTGCACGGTTAAACGATGTATTGCTGTTTTCACGTATGGTGTACTCACTTTTGTTGCCAGCTTTTTTGACAATAATGGCTGTATGTTGAGTTATTTTCAGAGGACAGCAGTAAATCTTTACTGCTAAACAAGTAGCACTTTGACTACTCTAAAATATGTCCAAGTTTAATTTCTATAGTATTGTCCCTTGAGAAGATATACTAAAATGGTTGCCAAAATGTGAGGGGTGTACTCACTTTTGTGAGATACTGTGTATATATATATATATATATATATAAGAAAACATTTAAGTGTATATGCTTTTCTGTAACACTCTGACTCAGCTGAATCTGTTTTGACCTGTTATGCAGACAGGAGCCACACAATGGGGGACAGCAGATTTGGGGACAGACGAAAGGAAGCAGAAGTTTTTGAGGCTGATGGGAGCAGGAAAGGTACATTTCTTTCTGTTAAGCCATTTCTGTTTCAGACAATTATGTAATTTGAACATAACAACTATCATCCGTTCTTGCTTCAATTGTTTTCATGCACTGACAGAAAGAGCACACTGGACGCCTTGTTATTGGGGATCACAAGTCAACGTCCCATTTCCGCAGCGGTGAGTCTCTAGGGCGGAAGTGAAGGGTTGCTGGATTTGAATGCTTGACAGTTCAAAAAGTGATTGCAACCTCCTATTGTGTTGGATGAGACACTTCCAAATCCCCGGTTGCGTGGAGACTGCGACCATCAGATGACATCCTGTACGCCACATATCCTTTTCCCTACAGTGATCACTGGTCAAAGAGTACTTGCTCTGACCTTACAACACTGGTAATGTCCTGTCGTTTATTGTGCACATAGGACCAGGTTAGGATGCATTCTACACTTGTAAAATATAAAACAACTACCTTAATCTAGTTTCATACTGATATACAACCATCAGGGAGACATTTTATTGTTAGGGGATATTTTGAATGCCTATCAACGCTATATCAGCAACATTGGGAATATGGGAAAATGCTGATGGCCTTTAACTGTCTGTAATGAAGAGGGTATATTGTGTGTCTGTAGGGTCAGAGGATCGGAAGATTAATGCTGCGCTTGAGCACCAGTATCAACAGGGTATGGATGGGAAGTTATCTGGAAGGAACAGGAGACACTGTGGCCTGGGCTTTAGTGAGGTCAGAGCTCTCTCTTATAAGCTATGGGTTGGCATAACATACTGTGAATTACTCCTGGTAAGCTTTGACTGAGATGCGATCAATTATCTTGTTGATTTGTGGTGAACTGCTGTGCTTCCTCTTCACAGCCCGACCCACCTGCTGAGAGTGTGAGCGCCGCTGTGCCCGAGAAGTCAGACAGTTCAGAAAAGGCCCCTGAACCACCATCAGAACCACACAAGGACGAGAAAACACATTCATCCGACACAGAGCTCAAGGAAGAGGATCCGCACACAGACTCAAAGGATGACAAGAAAAAGACTTTTAAAATGTCATTTGTAAAATCCACATAAATGGCATTGTTTTTGTTGTAATGTCTTGATCTCCTATAATGTTCCAGTGAGGTATTGAGAGTGAGAGCACGTTTTTATTTCCATTAAAATTGAAAAGTTGTGGGTTTCAATTTTAAATGTAATTATGTCTGTTGTCGGGTTATTCGGACTTGCCTGGTCTTGTTGAGAATGGTTTATTCTCTATAAATTAAAGGCATGGAGATCCGGTCTCAGTCTGCTCAACACTTATGGTTTCATGTAAACATGAGGATGAGTAGATGACAATTTTTATAGAATTATCAAGAGAGTGAGGTACAGAAATTTGCAGACATGTCAACTGTGTGTATTAAAAGGAGTGGGAAAATATCAATAAAGAGTAAAAATTGTGAATTTTTAATGATCAATCTAATAATATGAAGATGACAGTTTTCAATAAAATTTAATATTTTTATACATAATACACAACACTGCAAAAGAATAAGTACCTTAAGTCACGATTACATGGTGATAAAAATAATGTCATGCAAAATTCAAAAACTCTATGTCAGAATTGTAAAACTGAAAGTTTAACTTTCAAAGTGCTCACCAGTAAAATTAATAAAAACAATCTCACATATAAAAAGTTCTAAGCAAAAGAGAACCTGAATGATTGAATGAGAATTATAAATACATATTAGGTACAAAAAACACACACAAAACAACTTGATCTTTGGGTTCCCAAGAAAGCTTCTCAACACGTTTTAGCACTCAGACATGGCTTTTGCTGCAAAACAAAACATTAAAATTCATATATTCAAATATATGATAAAATACTATATTATAATGTTCCCAGAGATGCTGGATAATGTCTCACCTGTGACCTGCTTCCTCTTGATGGAGGCCTCTGTGGCAAGAGCTCGATGAATGCTCATGATTCTCTCCTGCTGCTGCACCTCTTCATCCAGCTCACTGAAATCTATCTGCTCTGCATCCATAGACTTCATACTGAAATACCACAACAGAAGACTCAACATCTAACTACATCTTTCATTTACATCTGCTCAAGTCTTATTTTCCCACCATACCTCGACTTCGACAGTAGGTTTTTTATCTTTGCTACGGTGCGAGAACGAGTCTCCTTCTCTTCTGGACTCAGGTCTTCGTCTGACTCCACATCCACAAGTCGCTCTGGGATGGACACCTTCTGTGGCGTACACAGCTGACAACAGAGGAATCCCACAATACACTGAGTTTATCTCAAATAACAGAGATCTGTAACTTATAGTTGTAATTGACTATACCTTAACCCTAAAAGCCAGCTGTGTCATTCGTGATTTTATTATTGAAATTTATAAGAACCGTCAGAAATTATCAACATAGGCCTAATCAGGACTTCCTTGAAAAATCTGTTGTACATAATCTACTACATACTTTTTGTCATCTGATTGATAGTTTATATTTCTTAGCAACTGATTCAGGTCATGGTACACGTTTTTGTGGTGAACTCTACTGATTTTTATGAAGTAAATGTAAGAAGTTTTATATTTATAGAATTTCAAGTTGAACACGTACTGGACTGAAACAGCTTGGCTTTATTTAATTATCCATAAATTGCATGACTGGTATTTACATGCATTTTTAGTCTGCTATGCTGTTATAGATTTACATTATAAGCTATCAGAATTTCAAAATTTGACATTTGTCCTTAGTTTGGGCCTCCGGAGTAAATTCTTTCCCCTCCTCGAGTATGAGCTCCATATTCTTCTATATAATATGATATGGGCTATGAAAGTCGTATCAAATATGATACTTGCATACTTTTTTTCATATTTTGTCTAAAGATTTTTTTACTTTTAACAGTTAATTTTTATATATATATAGGTGCTGGTCATATAATTAGAATATCATCAAAAAGTTGATTTATTTCACTAATTCCATTCAAAAAGTGAAACTTGTATATTATATTCATTCATTACACACAGACTGATATATTTCAAATGTTTATTTCTTTTAATTTTGATGATTAGAGCTTACAGCTCATGAAAGTCAAAAATCAGTATCTCAAAATATTAGAATATTTACATTTGAGTTTGAATAAATGACCATCCCTACAGTATAAATTCTGGGTATCTCTTGTTCTTTGAAACCACAATAATGGGGAAGACTGCTGACTTGGCAATGATCCAGAAGACGAAAATTGACACCCTCCACAAAGAGGCTAAGTCACAGAAGGTCATTACTGAAAGCTGTGGCTGTTTACAGAGTGCTGTATCAAAGCATATTAAATGCAAAGTTGACTGGAAGGAAGAATTTGGGTAGGAAAAGGTGCACAAGCAACAGGGATGACCACAAGCTTGAGAATACAGTCAAGCAAAGCCAATTCAAACACTTGGGAGAGCTTCACAAGGAGAGAACTGAAGCTGGAGTTAGTGCATCAAGAGTCACCACGCTCAGACGTCTTCAGGAAAAGGGCTACCAAGCCACTTCTGAACCAGAGACAACGTCAGAAGCATCTTAACTGGGCTGTGGAGAAAAAGAACTGGACTGTTGCTCAGTGGTCCAAAGTCCTCTTTTCAGATGAAAGTAAATGTTACATTTCATTTGGAAATCAAGGTCCCAGAGTCTGAAGGAAGAGTGGAGAGGCACAGAATCCATGTTGCTTGAAGTCCAGTGTGAAGTTTCCACAGTCAGTGATGATTTGGGCTGCCATGTCATCTGCTGGTGTTGGTCCACTGTGTTTTCTGAAGTCCACAGTCAACGCGGCCATCTACCAGAAGATTTTAGAGCACTTCATGCTTCCTTCTGTTGACAAGCTTTATGGAGATGCTGATTTCATTTTCCAGCAGGACTTGGCACCTGCCCACACTGCCAAAGGTACCAAAAGCTGGTTCAATGACCATAGTGTTACCGTGCTTGATTGGCCAGCAAACTCGCCTGACCTGAACCCCATAGAGAATCTATGAGGTATTGTCAAGAGGAAGATGAGAGACACCAGACCCAACAATGCAGATGAGCTGAAGGCCACTATCAGAGCAACCTGGGCTCTCATAACACCTGAGCAGTGCCACAGACTGATCGACTCCATGCCACGCCGCATTGCTGCAGTAATTCAGGCAAAAGTAGCCCCAACTAAGTATTGAGTGCTGTACATGCTCATACTTTTCATTTTCATACTTTTCAGTTGGCCAAGATTTCTAAAAATCCTTTCTTTGTATTGGTCTTAAGTAATATTCTAATATTTTGAGATACTGATTTTTGACTTTCATGAGCTGTAAGCTCTAATCATCAAAATTAAAAGAAATAAACATTTGAAATATATCAGTCTGTGTGTAATGAATGAATATAATATACAAGTTTCACTTTGTGAATGGAATTAGTGAAATAAATCAACTTTTTGATGATATTCTAATTATATGACCAGCACCTGTATATATATATATATATATTATATTATTTCATACTTCAGGGTTACAACCTAACTGGTTAGGATTGAATCAGGTGATTTTGGTTTGTAAGCAAATGTCGCTAAAATTTGATTATACCTCTCTGGTAAGATTAAACTCAAAGTTCACAGGCTCCAGCACAGGCTCCAGCTCCAGCTCCAGCTCCTGTGCTTTCATTGGCCGGGCCTCGACAGTCAGCCATTCATCTGATCCCAGCCGCTGCGATTCGTCATACAAGGCCTGATTTGGTCGCTGCAAATCAATGACTTTTTCCCATCCCTACTAGGGCGAAGACAACAATATACAGCATTTATGCAACACACACTCCAATTCCTCTGGAAATGAGCCTTGATCCTGGATTTAAAACCTCATGGGTCAGACACACAATATCTCTGTCATATCACAAAGATGACTAATCTTTAGTCAAGTAACTAAGTCAGCTGTTTTTATGCTTTTGTAGTTTCTCCTGCACTTAACTAAATAGTTCACCCAAAAAAAAGGAAAACAAAGAAAATTATCTCCAAATTTACTCACCCTCAGGCCATCCAAGACATAGTTCATTTGGAGAAATACATCATTACATCACTTGCTCACCAATGGATACTCTGCACTGAATGGGTGCTGTCAAAATGAGAGTCCAACCAGCTGATAAAAACATCACATGATCCACACGACTATAATCCATTATCTTCTACAATAAACAAATGATGCATTTGTTTATTACAAACATGCAGCTTTTCACTTCACAAGACATTAACTGATGAAGTCGTGTAAATCGTGTGGCTTACTTGTGGATTATGGTGATGTTTTTATCAGCTATTTGGACTCTCATTCTGACGGCACCCATTCACCTATTCAGGTTCAATTTATGAGTAAGTGATGCAATAGAGATAACAGAAACATACTCATCTACACCTTGGATGGCCTGAGGGTGAGGAAGTTGAGAGCAAATTTTCATTTTTGGGTGAACTACTCCATTAAATTTAAGCCTGGTTTTGTTGACAAATTGGTGAAGAGACAGAAAAAAGGAAATAAAAATACAGGCATTAGGCAATTGTGTCACTATTACAAATCACACCCATCACCAAATTACAACATGCTATAGAACTTTGGAGTTAAACACATCTAACCATGCAAAACCGCTTACAATCAGCTTTAACAATTAAAGAACCATGCAAACCCATCCATTCATTCACCCACTCATAGGCATGTATTACTCAGTTGTCAGAGATACATCTACAAGTACAGTCACACTGCAATGAAAAAAAAAAAATGATTTAGAGAATTCTATTTATTTGTGACTTTAGTGCAAACCTCAACATTAGAAAATGAAGAAAATACAAGGTGACTCGAGATCAGAGGTTGGTGTATTGATGTACACGACGATATTATATTTGTCTTACAGCTAGTCTGCTATCACAGTTTTGTTGTTAATTAATTATGGTTCTTTTTGTCACTGTATACAGTTCATATAACAATATACAATATCACTGCCTATACTGACAAACAGGTTAACAGTGATAAAGGTGCTGGTGTGGTTAAAGACCCCATGAAATGCCTTGACGAGTGCAGTTTTTTTTTTTTTGTCCTGCGTTGATCTACAGTGCTACTCTTCCAAAATTTCAGGTCAGGAATTTTTTAAAGAAATTTATACTTTTATTCAGCAAGGACACATTCAGTTAATCAAAAGTGACAGTAAAGACATTTATAATGTTACAAAAGAGTAATGGCTACTGAATTTTTCCATCACAGGAACAAATTACATTTTAAATTTTAACAGTTGTTTTAAATTGTACTAATATTTCATAATATTACAGTATTTTTGATCAAATAAATGGAGCCTTGGTGAGCATTAGAGACTTCCTTTAAAAAAAAAAAGAGAAAATCTTGCCTTAACTATTCCCTTTTATTTAATGTGAATTGATTTTCCTCTTGCTATTGCTAGTCAGGTGGTACAGTATTAGGTCTGAGGAACATTCTCCCTCTAAAGAGAATTTTTTGGATAAAAATCCGGTCATTAATATTTTTCCTCTGTTTTTCCAGAAGTGAAAGTTTATAAATTGTACATTTGGCCTGAAAGACAATTTTAAAAGCACACCAGCATACAGATGGCCTCAAAGCTAACAAACAATTGTAATTCATGGGGTCTTATGGACCGAAATAGCGGTTAAGAGGAACGTTTGTATCAACTGATAATGATGCCAAGTTTGTCAGTTTGAAAATATTACACCCCTCTGATTGGCAGCTGTTAGTGAAACAACAGTAAAACTTCACCATGATTTTTAGAGAAGTATAAGTGAACTTTTTCAATTTTCACCGAGTAAGCCAAACTGGAATTGGTGTTAGTAGATTGAATAGATATTTTCCTTGAGATAACTCAAACTAAATTACTGTCAGTAATGTAGGTTTTAACTGCTATAATGAGCCATTTATTTAGACAGCTGATAGCAGTTATAACTATCTGATAAAAAAATTGACATCTGAGTGGTGTTAATTATCCAATGGGCAGCGTGACTCAGAAAAACATGTGAACTTAGTATTGCATGGGTTTCCAATTGATTTAAGTGCTTGATTGGAATTGTATTTTCTCAACATTGATTTAACGAGTCATTAACTAAGAAGGCAGTGAAAGACGTTAGAGCAAGTGAGCAACAGAAATACCTTTGAGTGCAGCATAATTTAAAAAAAATACAAAGGTGATTTTAAGCAAAGAAAACCCAAATATCAGGCAGCTCCTGCTGATTACTCTGATTGCAATAAATTGAAAAGTGGTTAAGGGTTTGATTGGGCCAAACGTTCTTTTTGACCCACCGACTAAGCAATAATGCTTGCTAATCAAGACACAATGGTCCTGCTCAATTGGTTATTTCCTACCATTAGCAATTAGCTAACAAAGCGATTGTCTAAATGAGTGCAAGCTCTCATGGCCACATTTAATGGGCAATAGAGTGCAACAGCTGGGTTCCAAAGTAACAATCCCATTCATTTTCTCCATAAAACAATTGATTTTTAACTATAATTTACAACGACAGACCTACTGTGATCCAGGGGGTTGTTAATCAATGGAATATGCTTTTGTTGAAACCATTTATTTCAACATATTTTTAAATAATTCTCCTTAACAGCAGAATTCCTGGTGAAAAACGAAATTTTCAGGTTTCTGCAAAATAATCACCACCAACAAGAAATGAGAAGCAAATTTTGTCAAAAGAATATATATATATATATATATATATATTTGTATATACATACAATCAATATTGGAAAAATGAATGGTAAAACTACTTCCGGAACCAAAGTTGGTGCACTCCATAGTTTAATTTGAAATCATTCTCAGAATGTTTGAGCTGAAGCAGGATTTTCTGACGCTGATGTTCAGGTTAGAATGAAGAGGCACTTCACTGATTTATTCTTCTTCAGGAGATGATGATTAAGAATGATTGCACACAGAAACACCTTCATACCCAGTTAATTACCAACAATAATTAATTTGTTGTTAATACAAGGCAGCAGGGTCAATAATTCCCACCATATTATGTTCATACAAAATATAGCTTTACAAATTATTTCAGAAAATATATATATATAGATTATAATAAATAATTTAGTGAATTAACATTAACATTTGAGAAAACAGGCATAAAAATTTTTTTTCAAATCCATTGTGAGAGATCAGAAAGGCAGTCAGAGAAAGTGTTATCCGTTTCTCTTCACATTTGAATATATTCACAAGTCTGTGCAGGAGAAGCCAGGAGTCCAGTTCAGGACTGTAACTCTCCATGTGTCTGTCCACATTCTGGCCAATCCTTAAAAACACCCACAGCACGGCCCCGTCCCACCCATGGCCTGTTAATGTAAAACTGTGCTTTGTTCATGGGGTAAAAATTGTGTTAGCATGTTAGCTTTGTGTTTTGTGGACTTATGGTGGAGGGCCATAGCGAGGGTCCCTGTGTTTATTTGGAAGGGAGTAACGTACTGATCCTGGGTCAGAGTTGACGGGTCGAGTGGAGGTGCGGGAGCCCACGGGCTGTCGCTCACCCTGACCCAAGTTACGTTTGCGCTCGCGCACAAGAGCTCTCTGGTGCCTTTTCATTCTCTCCAGCTGCTCCTCCACACTCATCCTCCCTCTCTGCGGCAGGTGATCAGGCTGAGACTCTCCTGAGCACAGCCGCTCCAAGGCACTCTTTGGTCTTTCCTACATGGGACAGAAAAAAGATTCTACATTTTACATGTAGCTATTGATGGCTGAAGAATTTCAGCTTTTTAAAAAATATTTAAAAAAAATTTCCACAGTGCACAAGGATAACTGTTACACTGTTTACAGGATGACAAAAAAATTAATAAATAAAAATAAAACTACAAATATATAAACAGATACATAGTATAGCATCTATTTATACTTTATGATATAATTTTGAAAATAACAATATGATAATATAACATTATAAATGTATAACATTTTAAAATAAAATACATAAAATCATATATATATATATATATATATATATATATATAATATAAAATACATGCTTAAAAGCATGATAATATAAAATAATATAAATTAATCGCGATTAATCGCATCCAAAATAAATGTTTTTGTTTACATAATATATGTGTGTACTCTGTATATTTATTATGTATATATAAATACACACACATGCATGTGTATATATTTAAGAAAAATTTTAAGTTTATACATTTAAAATATTTTATATATAATATCAATTATATGAATATAAATATATACATGGAAATACTTTCAAAATATACTGTATGTGTGTACATAATTTGTGTGTGTGTGTATATATATATATATATATATATATATATATATATATATATATATATATATATATACTGTACATATATTCTATACTAATAAATTCAATTTTGTATTAAATAGTATAAATTATAAATATATTATAAATGAATAAATAGTTAAATTAAGTGTCAGTTCTACAGTAATCAGGTGCTCACTGTTGTCGATAACGCTGAATCTCCTCTCCTTAGTGAACAGGAAGTCACTCCGTACTGGTTTATTCTGGATGAGGAGCCTGACAGACCTACGTGATCATAAAAATGTTTTTTATTTTTTTATTTTTTAGGTATACTGGTATTACAACTTGTTAAATGGCATTTTACCACTAAAAGCATCATGTGTCTTAAAGATAACCTGTATGATCAAAAGCTGTAATAATATTTCACCTCTTCTTTGAAGAGTCAGGTAGCCTGGGTCTACTTGATCTGTTCCGGCTCCAGGAAGCTCTGGTTCACTCAGGTAGGACCGCAGTTCCACCTAAAGCCCAAACATTTTATTTCATCCCAACTGCAGAGTAATCAATCACAATGCAAAGACTAAAATATTATGGTTACACGGATGGTGTTAAAACATAAGGTCATTAAATTAAATTATTTTTTTTTTTACAGTTAAATTATTCAGTAACTGCATTTTATTTCATATATGTGAAGCTCAGTAAAACAAATGACATGAATTGTTTTATTTTAGTATTATTTATACATTATTAATATTCATTAATTCATATTTTGAATTACTTTTATAGTTTCAGTTTTCATTTTAATTTTAGTTTATGTTTTAATAATTCTGCTGTGATTTTGTAATGATTATATTTTATATAAATATGTACTGTATAATAATATAAATATTTTATATAAATAAATATAACTATTTATTATATTTATGAAATATATTTGTTTTATTTCAGCATTATTTAAAGTACTGAAAACAAATTTGAATGGTTTTAGTTCCATTTAACAATAACAACACTGATGTTAACAGTGAAGTTCATTGTTAACATTACAATAACAATGACCTTCACGAGAGAGTTAAAATTACCCTGCAATCTCCATTCACGTAGCTGCTTTCTCTGTCACGTTTCCTCTCATCAGATTGTCGTTTGAGGCCACGGACAGAAGTGTGTCTGATGACCGATGTTTCTTTAGGTAGGGGCGGGACAACAGGGGGTGTGTCCTCATCATAGAGGAGGGGCAAAGGTGGTCTGGGTGGAGCATCATCCTCTTCCTAAAACCCAATATTATGCACTTAAGTGAACCATTAAGTATTGTTAATCAGTTGTCTTTAGCGCGGGTCTTTTGTGCAAAGTACCTTACAGTACAATAATTTTAGGAACAGCACCAGTCAAGCAACACATACCCATTTTGGCACAGAGTGAGGATACTGAAGATCTTCATTGTACATGGGCAGTGATAACGGACTGGAGGTAAGACTGCGTTGGGGTGACCGTACCTCGACCGCGGATGGGGTCATGCACCGAGAAGGCACTGTCGACTCGATCACTGAAGGCACAAGTTTTCTCTCTGGACACAAACATTCAGAAGCACAAAAGCAAGAGTTATATAGCAATGTTATATTAAAAAGAACAAGCTCTGTAGTAGGGTCTATCTAGGACCCTAACTAGTCCATTCTTACCTGGGTTCTTCACTGAGTTTATGGTGATTCTGAAGGTTTCTTTGGATGAGCTGAGTCCAGTCATCACGTCCTCTATCCTCCAGAGCTCCCTCCTCAACTGAATTTTCTCCTGAGAAAAAAAAAAAACACACCTATTCAAAAGTCTACATATCGTATTTTTATTCTAGCCAGGATTATTATAACTAAAACCATATAAAACATTTTCATTACTTGAAATAAAATAAAGACCTGTTCACACTTAGGATGGTAACTACAACGATAAAGACATAGTTTAAAAATTCGATTTAAATTTAAAAGAATAGTGGAGTTCACAGCCCATTAGAATCCACTGACTTTTAATAGCTTGAGAATTTAAAGCAGCATTTGACGTAAATGCTGCGCATGCTTATGATAAAACAATGTTAGCGTACGTTGGTGTGGACACTGATATACAGTGGGGAAAATAATTATTTGATCCCCTGCTGATTTTGTAAGTTTGCCCACTTAAAAAAAACAAGGGTTTATCATTTTTATGGTAGGTTTATTTTAACTGATAGAGACAGAATCAAACAAAAAAATACAGAAAAAAGCAGCATACAAATGTTAAAAAAAGATTTACATTTTAGTAAGTCAAATAAGTATTTGATTCCCTACCAACCAGCAGGAATTTTGGCTCCCACAGATTGGTTATGTGCACATGTGGAACACAGATTAGTCCTGTCACTTTAAGAAGATACTCCTAATTTCAGCTCGTTGTGTGTATAAAATCTTCCATTCCAACCTCTCCACAACCATGGGCAAGACCAAAGAGCTGTCAAAGGACATCAGGGACAAGATTGTAGATCCGCACAAGGCTGGAATGGGCTACAAGACCATCAGCAAGAAGCTTGGTGAGAAGGAGACAACTGTTGGTGCGATTATTCGGAAATGGAAGAAATACAAAACAACCATCAATCGGCCTTGGTCTGGAGCTCCGTGCAAGATCTCGCCTCATGTGTTAAGGATGATCATGAGAAAGGTGAGGGATCAGCCCAGAACTACACGGAAGGAGTAGGATCTCAAGGCAGTTGGGAAGACAGTCACCAAGTAAAACATTGGTGTAACACTACGCCACAATGGACTGAAATCCAGCAGCGCCCGCAAGGTCCCTCTGCTCAAGAAGTCACATGTACAGGCCCTGAAGTCTGAAGTTTGCCAATGAACATCTAAATGATTCAGAGAAGTCTTGGGAGAATGTGCTGTGGTCAGATGAGACCAAAATTGAGCTCTTTGGCATCAACTCGACTCGTCGTGTTTGGAGGAAGAGAAATGCTGACTATCACCTCAAGAACACCATCCCTACAGTCAAGCACGGAGGTGGAAACATGCTTTGGGGCTGTTTCTCTGCTAAGGGTACAGGACGACTTCACCGCATTGAGGGGCCAATGGACGGGGGCCATGTGCCGTAAAATATTAGAGGAGAACCTCCTTCCCTCAGCCAGAACACTGAAGATGGGTCGTGGACGGGTCTTCCAGCATGACAATGACCCAAAACACAGCCAAGGCAAGAAAGGAGTGGCTCAAGAAGAAGCACATTAATGTCCTGGAGTGGCCGAGCCAGTCTCCAGACCTTAATCAGTGGAGGGAGCTGAAACTTTGAGTTTCCAAGAGACAGCCAAGAAACCTTAATGATTAGAGAGGATCTGTAAAGAGGAGTGGACCAAAATCCCTCCTGAGTTGTGTGCAAACCTGGTGACCAACTACAAGAAACGTCTTACCTCTGTGCTTGCCAACAAGGGTTTCTGCACCAAGTACTAAGTCATGTTTTGCTTGGGGATCAAATACTTGTTTCACTTACTAAAATGTAAAAATGTAAACATTAAATGAAACTTATTTTATTTTAGCTAGTTGCCTAGTCCAGAATTGGTTAGATTACTTACAAATTGTAGTCTGTAACTGATTCCAAATTACATGACAAAAATTGTAGTTAGTAAAGTAATACATTACACATATAATTAGACTACTTTTTAGTTATTTTTAGATTACTTTTGATCTAACTGAAATATAAATAGGATAATCTTGTTCTATAATGATGTACATTTACATTTACATTTAGTCATTTTGCAGACGCTTTTATCCAAAGCAATTTACAATTGGGGAATGTAAAAATACAAAGAATAAGAAAATATATTCCATTTGCTGTAATTAACAATGAAGTGCATTAAACATTATGCTATGTCAAGGTTGCCCAAACTGGGGTTTGTAAATGAACTGCAGGGGCTTCATGAGATTAATGAAAAGCTAATAATTAATTAGATCATAAAAAAATCTAATTAAAAGTCAAATTAAAATAAAACACTTACTAAAAATATATATATATATTTTATTTGTTTACATGCATGTCATGTGGCCATTAACCAATGTCAGAGAACCGTGAACATGCAAATGTAATAATTAATAAATATTTATTAAAAAATCTCAGGGGTACTTCAAGTAAATATATAGTATTAGGTTCAGATGACAAAAAAGTTTGGGAATGTCCGCATTACATGTAAATAAGAAATAACATGAATTTGTGCCTTTTAATGTGTTTGAAAGACAAAAGCCTTCCAAAGACATAGTAATACATGGTTAACCTACTGAGTGATTATTCAAATAAAAAATGTGTTCATCAGTAGCTTATGCAATGTTTAAACACTTCTTAAACCAGAAATGATTTTTGTAAATCCAGTGGTCAAATACTGCATAGCCACCTGACCAGTGACTTGTCTTTGTGTGAATGTCTAAAAACTGAAAGACTCTACATGACGGTATATAAGGGGTAGGCTTTTTTAGAAAGGAACATTTAAAAGATGAAAAATAGGAGTTAGGGAGAATCAATAAATTGAATCAATAATGTATTGCTGTTGTGTGAATATGTAATCATGTAATCAATAAAAAAGTTATTTAAAATGTAATTGAATCTAATTACAAATACTTAATTTTTGGAATCTGATTAGGTAATCCAGATTACATGTAATCAGTTATTTACTACCCAGCTCTGGCCAAGTCAACATGTCTTATTTTCATTTAGTTTAAGCTTAAGTACTAAAATAAATTGAGCAAAATAAACTAAAACTAATTACCAAAACTAATAAAAACTACAGAAGAAAATATAAAATTAAAAGCTAATTCAAAGCAGATTTATACAGGTGGAGCTGGGGAAGGTGGAGGGTTTCTGAAGTGCTACCACAAGCATTAGCCAAATATTTGAATGTTGAGCAGCGAGCTCATTGGAGAGAATCAATCAGCTGTGACATGTGATAATGATGTCATTATGTCACATTGAGTTAGATCTATCGGACTGTGGCATCTAGAGTTTCATGCCAGAACTTTGTATTTCAATGACACTAAAATAACTGATTCTAGGTAAAGGTGACTGCACATTTTTATGTAAAAATGTATGAAAATGAATAAGGCAGCTAATCAAATAGATGAGAGAAAATCATGACAGCAAAAAAGACAGGACTATAAAAAAGGATTAAGAAATGGAGAGAAAAAAGACCTGAGGTGATGTGCAGAGATTCATCTGAGTCTGCAGGACGTCCCTCAGCTGTTCCACTGACTGCTCCAGCCTGCTGTAGTCCTCCCACGCTCTCTCCATCTCCTGAACAATACAAATATACAGTATGAACAATTAAAGCTTTTTCTACACCAACAAACCAGTTTATTTATTACACATTACATTAAATATTATATTACCTGCGACCCTACATATGACAAGCGATTTAGAGAATGGATGTATATTATATTATATTATATGGATGAATAGAAATAGGAAACACTGTAGGTCTACATCACATAACATACTCACCGTCGACACTCGAGAAATGTCAGCTCGAATATGCACCAGATCCTCTTGAAGAAGTCGCTGCTGGTAGGCGATCTTCTCAGCGTGAGCCGGCTGATCCTTGTACTGCTCCATCTGCTGGTGGGACACATCCAGAACAGACTCAAGCTTGTCCTAGAAAGAAAGAGCAAAGATATTAACACTGACATACCCATACAACAAGATCAAAATAAAAGTAAAATTTCCCTCACTTTATCATCCTTAAGTCCACTGAGCCTGAACTCAAGCTCTTGCAGTATTTTGTCTTGTTCACACAATCGACTCAGTGTCACCTGCAGTAGGAAACAGAGCATTTCAGTTCAGACCAGGAAGCTGAGCTAAATAATGTGAAATAATGTTGTTTTGTGCATAGCAATACGTAATTAAACAGTAAGACACTGATTTGTCCTCTATACTCACATCTACATCACTTTCCGCCACCTTCACTGGCTTTAACGGCCGTCCTTTCAGAGTCTCTGTGCCACTCACCTATTAGACAGTTCACAGAAAAAGCCTCCTTGTCTTAGTGTTCCAGAGATCGAAACACATCTATTCAACACAAGCGAAGCAAGACCAACACTATACAATGGCCACTTTACTGAAAGTCACATTGAGAAGCTTTGAGACAGTATTCTTCATTTCTATAATGCACACATGTAGGAGCTGAAGCTTTCTGGAAGCACAGTGGCAGGATGGTGTCTCACTTGATCTTCATGCCAACAGAATACAGCTGTGGGACATAAATGCAATGTCTAAAATAAAGCCTCCACAGAAAACGCTGCATGGTAAACTCATAAAAGAAACCCAAGCTCTGGACAACGATGAATTGGACAGTGTGGGGAGGAACTAACTAAAAATAGCAAAGCTACAACTTAGCTTAGCTGGTTTCAAAACGGTGTGCTTTTTAATTTTTTACATTATTTCACACACAGCCTTGCAACCAAGCGAGAAGAGTCAAACTTAAATGTTTCTTTCTATCAAATAGTAATTGGTAGGCCAATTTAAATCATCTGGATGATTCATTTAAATGAAATGACAAAAACGTCATATTAATATTACAGATGCATATTTAAATAACTTAAATCAGCATTTTATGTCTTCTTTTTGTAGTGATATGCAGTTATTAGTATAATATTTTTTAGCAACAAAAGGCAAAGAAAATTTTTTTGCACTGTTTTTGATTTAATTACGCTGCTTTTCAAAAGTTTGGAGTCAGTACGATTTTTTTTATTTTTTATTTTTTATTTCTATGCTCACCAAGGCTGCATTTATTTGATTAAAATGTAGCCTAGTAAAACAGTAATACTGCGAAATATTATTACAATTGATAATTTCATTTAAAAAATTCTATTTACAATTTAAAACAGAATTTTTTATTTAAAGCTGAATTTTCAGCAGCCATTACTCCAGTATCGCACGATCCTTCAGAAATCATTCTAATATGCTGAATATGATATTATTAACAATGCTGCAAACAGTTCTGCTACTTAATATCTTTGATAGATTTTATTTTTAAAATTCTCGGGATTATTTGATGAATAGAAAATTAAAAAGAACAGCACTAATTTGAAATAGAAATAATTTGCAACATTGTAGATGTTTTTACTTTTTAAATCTTACTGACCCAAAACGTTGAATGATAGTGTATAGAAATTACAGCGTTGTTTTAAATTAAGTTGGATGCTGTTAGCCTAATTTATATTATTTATTATACTATTACACTACTTATTGATTTTGTGCCAGATTATTCGTGCTGTTTTTAATTTTTAATTTTAATCATATTATCCGATAATTACATAATTGAAAACTGCCCCCATCAGTGTAGGTAGCTACTTTTTGTTAGCAGTTTGTAGTGAAGCTAGTAAGTTTTCTGAATTGTTTCAAGAGGAATTAAGAATTTAAGAAGTATTTTCCCCAACACTGATACTGGAGGCTGTAATATTCTACTGCAGATCATCTAGAAAGCAACACATAATTACTAGATATCATATTGATGAGATAAATAGTTTGATAAAGAAAGAAACAGAATGCATTGGAGAATCAGCTGGCTAAATGTGGATCATTCCCTGCACATGCACTGAGCTTGCCCGTCCCATCCAGACCTGCCATCTCATTGACCCAATCACACATACCCACAGCACAACATATCACTCACAAAAGGCAGGGAGGATAGGCGTGCAGGTGCCAGCTGCCAGGCTTGTGCCAACACAAAGCTATGTGCACCATGTAAAGCAATGGGAATGCAGACACTCTGGATGCCGACAGTGCTTACGTTCCAGAGTGGTCTCAAACCCCCCACAGTGCAGGTTTGTAACACACTGTGAACCATGAGGATCAATGGCTCTAAACTTTTCATCTGTGGCAAACGGAGATAGACAGTTACAGTCAAAGGAGGCCCAGCCTTATATACGCTTCGACTGGATCATTACTATTACCATTACCATTCTATAATTCCTGATTATGCCACAAAGTTAGCATACTAAATTTGATCAATTTCTGAAATAAAGCAAATTCTTGATTCCTCGCCCCAAGTGAGCTTTCTGTGCTGTGTTAGTGTGTTAATACAGAAGGTTTAAGAAGGAGGTAAGACAGGAATAAGAAAGACAGAAACGGAGAGGTCCCACCTTCAGATCTAAATAATCCAGGTCCTTCTTCAGGTCCATGTATGTGTCATCAGCCTGTAATGGGAAACATTAGCAGGAAACATTTCAATCGACACTCCTCTACTCTTTGAGTTAATGAGTTGTTTTATCTATCCAAAACACACTTCAGTGTAACACTGCACTAGCTTTGAAGCAATAGCTGGGTATGCACCTGGTGTGCCAGCTTTGGCACAAACTACACATCACATTTCTGGCTTGATACCACAGACTCCTTTGTTGAACATTGTTCGCATTTACATGCAAGTGACAGCTATACACACTACCGCTCAAATGATTGGGGTTGGTAAGATTTTTTCAATGTCAAAATACAGCAAAAACAGTAATAATGTGAAATATCTTTTTCAAATTAAAATAAGTGAATTTCAAATTAAAAGCAGAATTTTCAACAGTCACTACTCCAAACTTCAGTGTCTCATGATCCTTCAGAAATCATTTTTAATAGGCTGATTCTGTGATGAATTAATTAGTTAATTAATTAATTATTTTTTAGAAAGGTCAAAACAAAAGTCTTTATCTCTTTTGTAACATTATAAATGTCTTTACTCTCACTTTTGATCAATGTAATTAATTTCTTCATCAGCCCCATACTTTTGAACAGTAGTGTAAATTTACTTGAGAAGCAATGCTTTGTAAGATAGTAAGAGAATACACTGTATATTTCATAGAACATACTTTTAAATAAGCTTTCTCCCTTTTGCAGCAAATAGTGTTTGTTTTAAGCATAAACCTAAATCTAGGTTTTAACCTTTAACCTAAGCATGAAGCAAAAATAAGTCTTAATGTATTATGTAATTTCATTTCTCAAGTAAATTTATGTTTGTTTTAAGGATGTTTATAATTTTTTACATGATTTATAGATTAAAGGGGTGGTTGACTTTTTTCTTGGCTTGATTGTGTTTATGGGGTGCAGTCTAACATGTGTTAATGCTTCGTTTGTTAAAAAAAACACATTATTTTTCACAAATTTTACCTTTATTCCACACCGTTCTGTCACTTTTCCCCTAAACACGCTGATCATTTCCTGCTTTTATGAAGCCCCTCCCTGAGAAATACACGATGGGCTCTGATTGGTTAGCTGGCCCAGTGTGTTGTGATTGGCTAAAGCGCCTCTAGAGCACGTTTTTGGTTTGTTGTTGTCTCATACTTTTAGATACGATGTTATTTGTAAATGCTACTGCTTCTGTTAGCTTGTAACATACGGTTTTATTCTGATTAAAGCTTTAATACAGTACGGCAACGACACGTGTGTCCATGTATAACGCTTCTCATAGCTACAGTATGTGAAAATAAGTGTATTCACTGAGCTGATGAATGAGAGAGAGAGAGAGAGAGAGAGAGAGAAAGAGATGCAGAGCAGGGCTACGCGAGCAACAGTATTAAGAACCGATGCAAGAACATTGGTTTTGAAACTTGTGAATCCATTAGAATCATTAGAAGACAGAATCGCAATTTATATATGAATAGATTTTTACGTGCACCCGTAGTTTTCTCTTCCTCTTCTCTAAAGCAGCGCAGCATGGCCTCGCCCCCTTTGCTGCGTGTTCCTGGGGGCGGGGTTTATGTAAAATTCTGGGTTCTTGACGTAACGGACCTGGGAAGTAGCTCGTTGTAGTCCCTTACCAGTCGTTTTTGTAGGCATTAAACTGCCAGAATTTTAAAAGACGATATCTCTGTTTGATTTGAACTTTCAGCTTCGTAACTTTGCAGATATTGATTATGCTCAAACAGCAACATTACACACTAACTAACGTTAAAAAAGTGAAATCGCAATCAACCACCCCTTTAAGAAAAGTATTTTTCTGAGTGTGTTACATTGACATTAGGTTGGAAACAAAAGAATATTTGGTAATATTTTACAACAAGGTTTCATTTGTTAACATTAGTTAACCACATTAGATAACATGAACTAACAATTAAAGGGATAGTTCACCCAAAAATGTCATTAATTTGTCATTAATTACTCACCCTCATGTCGTTCCAAATCTGTAAGACCTTTGTTCATCTTCGGAACACAAATTAAGATATTTTTGATGATATCCGAGAGCTTTCTGACCCTGCATAGACAGCAATGCAACTGAAATGTTTAAGGCCCAAAAAGGCAGTAAGGACATTGTAAAAATAATCAATTGCTGGAGGTGGGTTTTATTAACATTAACTCAGTAATATTATGAAGCTACGAGAACACTTTTTGTGCGCAAAGAAAACAAAAATAATTACTTTATTTAACAATTTCTTCTTAAATAAAGTCTTTAAAAAAATTCTTCTTCTTCAATAAATGATTAAATAAAGTTGTTATTTTTGTTTTCTTTGCGCACAAAAAGTATTCTTGTAGCATCATAATATTACTGGCCCAACCAGCAGTTGATTATTTTAACGATGTCCTTACTACCTTTTTGGGCCTTAAACATTTCAGTTGCGTTGCTGTCTATGCAGGGTCAGAAAGCTCATGGATTTCTTAAGAAAAATCTTATTTTGTCTTCCGAAGATAAACAAAGGTCTTACAAGAGACAAAAGTCCAGGGTGCTCAGAGAGTTCAATAAAAAATGTCTGAAGGTGCTCTTTGGGGTCGGGAATTCAAATAAATATAAGAAAGGAAAATCCAAGGCACTTATCCAAAATCCAAAGGTCTTACAAGTTTGGAACAACATGAGGGTGAGTATAAATGTTCTATAGCATTTATTCATATTTATTGATGTTAATCCCAACATTTACTAATGATCAAATGTTATATCTGTTAACATCAGTTTATGCGCTGTGAACCAACATGAACATTAATATTTTTATGAACTAACATTTCCAATGCTGTAAAAAAATATATTGCTCATTGTTAGTTCATGTTACTTAATGCAGTAACAAATATGACCTTATTGTAAAGTGTTACTGAATATTCATTTAACTTTACCTCAGTCCTTGATGGCAAAGCATTCAGTACAAACCAAAGTAATTACACTTAGACTTCTGCACACATATTATTACTACCAATAACAAAGCAGGTTTATTATGACGTTACTGTTGAAATAAGCTACTCATATCCTACAACCAGATCAAACCAGAACTTCAGATAAGGTTTCATAGGGACCACAGATTCCAGCGTACACCTACTTCATGCATGCAAACATTTTTGATCTTTGCATTTTCAAACTTTGGAGCAACAGCAAAGCATACTCATGTATGCATAAAGCCTCAGACCAGTTGCATATACAATTCATGCCGATGGTGGGACAGCCAGATACAGCCCCTAAGCATGACATGCCATGCTACGCTACAATACAAAGAAGCATCATGTAACAAAGCTAAGGGAGCTAAAGAGAGCCAGGCGGGTAAATAACAGCAGCAGAGGCACGCTAGTAATGAGAGGTGCTAGCTAGGCAGGCCGAGCCCTGACCTTCACCCGAGACAACTGCTGGAGGTGGGCCAGCGCATTGTTGCGCACACCTGCCATCATGGCCTGGTGTCTCCGTAACTGGATGAGGAGAAGAGTGAGCTCCTCCGGCTGGACCACAGGTTGAGGGTACGATCAAGGCAGAGAGAGAGTTGTGTGATCAGATTATTTACACAAATGCCCATTAGAGCCAGGAAAAGAAGAGGACTGGCTCCACCAGCAGAGGTTTTTTGGGTGTCATTCATTTTATGCCACTTTGATTGCCGATATATTACAGACTCATTAATAGCAGCACAAAAACTGAACTAAACTGAAAAATGTAATGTAAAAGTATCTGTAATTGCTTAATATTTTTCCAAAAATGTCTGGAAAAAAATGTCTTACTGTTTTTCCATGCAGGCTGGGCGCACTGACTGTATGTGTGATGTAGTTGGATGGAGGCATTGAGCGTCTTTCTATTGTGGCCGACTGCAGAATGATAAAAAGAAAAAGAAAAGACAACACATTTAAATATATTTCATCAAAAACACGTGCTCGTCAACATATAACACTATAATAATACTATCTACACTACAAAAGTTTGGGGTTGTCTGCATTTATTTATTCAGTAAAAACAGTAATATATTATTAGAATTTAAAATAACTGTTTTCTATTTTAATATATTATAAAATGTAATTTTGTCCTATGATGGCAAAGCTGAATTTTCAGTAGCCATTACTTCAGTCTTCAGTGTCACGTGATCTTTCAGAAATCGTTCCCCTATGCTGATTAGGTGCTCAAAAAACATTTGTATTATTATCATTGTTCTGTGGAAACCATGATAAATTTTTTCATGATTCTTTGATGAATAGAAAGTTCAAGATAACAGCAGTTTTTTTTTTAAATAGATGTCTTTTGTAACATTATACATTTCTTTACTGTCACGTTTGATCAACTTGATCCATCATTGCTGAATGAAAGCATTAATTTGTTTAAATAAAAAACTCTCCCTGAACCCTGACTTGTAAACGTTAGTGCACATAAAAGTAAAAATAACAGTACACACCAAATTATACTTTTAATAATGTAAAACCTTTGAAATACAACACATTTGGATTTAACAATTGTCAAGTTTTAAGTCATCATTTGGATTAGACATGTCTGCTTGCTGGGTGAAAACTAACTTGAGATGGTTAAAAGGTTTTTAAAGGACACACACAGGAACTTTAAGTGAAGAAAATGAAGTATATAAAAATCATCCCACTCAAGCACTTTCCGAGTCTAGCATTCGTTCCATTACAGACACCACTGTAAAGTCTTTCTGAATTACAACTCTGTTGTAGACAGATGGACTAATACTGCCAGTTTGAAAACACTGAAGGCTGGTGTTATTTAATCAAGCAGTATTAACATCTCATGACATCTCTAAATGTATAGAATGCATTACATTTATCTTTTATCCATGCAAAATTAATCAGCACAAATATTTTAAACATTGATAAAAATAAGAGATGTTTCTCGAGCACCAAATCAGCATATTAGAATGATTTCTGAAGGATCATGTGACTCTGAAGACAAGAGTAATGGCTGCTGAAAATTCAGCTTTGCATCACAGAAATAAATTATATTTTAGTATGTATTCAAATAAAACAATATATATTTAAATTGTAATAATTTTTAGCAATATATTGCTCTTACTGTATGTTTGAAAATCAAATGCAATCTTTGTAAGACACTTTTTTTTTTTTAAATACTAAAAATCTTACTGACCCCAAACTTTTCAATAGTACAGTGACCTCAAAGTCCTCCATAATCCCTGACTTTCTTGTAACTTCTACTACTGTGGATTGTGATGTTATGGATAAACAGGGTGGTTGTTCTTGTCACCTACTGACCTTATAGGAGCGTAGACGGTGAGGAGAGTTTGATGGTGGCACCTCCACGGTGAGCCTGTCCTCCAGAGGTTTGACTGTAACCCGTTCTGCAGGAGTGTGGGGTCTGCGTGGAGACAGCAGTCTGGGTCCAGGAGGCCCGGGTGGAGGGATGTCTGCCAGGGTCGGAGGTACGGAAATGGAGCGAGCAACGTCTGAGTTGACTCTGGTGGAGGATACGGCGGTGGAGTAGTCTGGAGCGGGAGTGTAAACGGGGGCGGTGGGGCTGCCGTGGCGATATTGCTGTCTCTGTTGCCATTCGTAGAGCTGCCACACGGTGTTGTCGTGCGTCGCAGGTCGCTGGCTGTGGCCGTGGGTCATCTGGAAGTGATTAAGCCGGTCATGGGAATATTTGTACTCACTGGACAACTGACGGTGAGCGGTTGGTGGGCTTTGCCGCATGGTCTTTGGTAACGACTGGTATTTGTCTATTGTGCCGTACTTCGGATGAATGAGAGGGGTTCGACGTGGGATTGTGCCATCCGTAGATACAAACCTGTGATAACCAAATTATTTATTATTTTTTAACATTTTTTTATGCATTATTTGGACAAATAAATAGACATGCAGGGTCACTAAAGTCAATTGCAAAATTAAAATTAAATTAATACATTTAATTAAAACATAAATTAAATTTATGCTATGTTTATTTTATATATATATATATATATATATATATATATATACTATCATTCAAAAATAAGATTTTTACATTTTTATTCAATGAAGTCTCGTATGCTCACCAAGGCTACAGTTAGTGATTAAAAATACAGTAAAAACAGTAAAACTGGAATATTAATACAATTTAAAATAAGTGTCATTTAATTTTAACATATTAAAATAGAAATGTAAATAAAATGTCATTTATTCCTGCGGTGGCAAAGCTACATTTTTAAACGGTCATTACTCCAGCCTTCAGTGTCACATGATCCTTTAGAAATCATTTTAATATGCTAATTTGGTGCGCCAGAAACATTTCTTATTATTATAAATGTTAAAAACAGTTACTTAATATTACTGCTTAATATTTTTCAGCATTCCTTGATAAAGAGAAAGTTGAAAACTTTCACAATTTATTTGAAATAGAAATCTTTTAACATTATAAATGTCTTTACTGTCAATTTTAATCAATTTAATGCATTCTATATGATATTAATATCAATTATAATATTAATTATAATATACTAATATTATTAATAATATTCAGCATATTATGAAAAACAATTTTTTTAAAAAGCTCATTTTATTGTGAAAAAGAGATCTTTAAACAGCAGTAGGATATTGTGAAATATTTAAACAATAAAGGTTGCGTTTTCATGTAATTTTACTAAATAAATGGATACATTTAATTATTGATTGATTTATTTGAATGAATATTTAATATTTGTATAATTATTTCAGAACTAAATGATACATTTAATTGTTGTTTTATTGAATTCATTATTATTTGGTAATTTAATTTAGAGCCCTTCATATGAAAAAAACAATTCTTTTTTTTCTTTATAAATAAATCTATCTATATTACTGACCCATAACTTTTAAATTGCAATGTATTTATTTTAATAAACAACCCTAGTCTTACTGAGGGATTGGTTTATTTTATTCTAAACATAAAATGTCAATTTTTTTTTTTCTTTTAACTTTCCCAATTTCCACAACTCAAACACATCCTGATGCCTAAAATAAAAAAAAGTGCAAGACTTGTCTTGTTAAAATTCATTCATAAGTATTTCACATTACAAAAGTAAAATGAATTGTGAATGGCATTTCATGTCTACTTGACAACCTGAATATTTGGGTGCTGTTTTCTGTGATGATGATTTATTAAGATTTCAACCACTTGGGGGCGATGCATCCCATGACTCTTCACAGTAACATCCGACTCTTCTAACTGCTCTCTGTACAGTGTGTCTGTGACTGAATTCGGAGAAGCATACCACCATACTACTCTAACTACTTCTGCTATATCATTACATGGCACAAACAGTAAGAAAAGTATAATAATTTGAATTTCGCCTGTGTAAAAATACGCGACAGATGTATATACTCACCCCTGGCGTTCTTCCTTCTGTACTTTGACCCAGTTCTCCACCTTCTCCAGTGCACTCTTCCTCTGTACCTGAATAGGAGTTTGAGAAGACGGAGTAGGCCCCCTTTGATACCCAGGCATGCCGTTCTGCTCTATGGGCGTACCATTCCTCAGCACTGGCGGGGTCGAGACTGCCCTGGAAGGAGCTCGAGAGGGAACTTGGGATGCTGGTGTTGACCCTGGAGCTAAAACCTCCACCTCAACTATCCTGCTCGCTGGCGATTTACCCCTCGCCGGCTCCATCTCTCTTGGAGCAACCTGAATCTCCACTTCTCCAACAAATCCTTCCTGCTTCTCCTCCAGCAGCCTGTTACTTTGGATGACCTCGGGTTCTGGAATGACGTAGCTGTTGATGTGGTTGGTTTGAGGAACAGCCTGCTGCTTGAGTTTCTCAAAAATGTTCACTTGGTCTGGATGATCCGACTCGTCTCTGTGCGGCAAAAACATGACATGTGCAAAGGTCAGTGAGGTTTTATGAGTCGATTATATGATGCTGTTATCATGCTGCCGGATCACATGTCAGGTCTGTTAGACTAACAGCATTCCACAGCATGGAGTCTGGATCATAGAGTAACCCAGCCTTACATATGAGGGAGTCTGCTCATAAAACTAAATATATCATATATTCTGTAGCAGAAAAAGGCACAGCTTGACCAACCCCACAGTAGAGTTAATTTCGTTAACTAAAACTATGACAAAAATGTTCGTTGACGAGTCTTTGTCCCATGACTAAAATGAGATGATGACAATAAGGTCAATAAACGATAACTGTGACTACATCAACATGCAATATTGTTGACGATAAAAGACAAGACTAAAATGTATTTTTAATAATAAAAACTATGCAAAAAATCTCGATTTTCATCTAAAAAAAAAAAAAAAAAAGGAGACAAAATATTATTGCGGACTGCTGTATGTGCTTACTATGTGAGCTTTCGTGTGTGCAGTTGCCAGATATCAAGATACAGTGCCCTGCACTAATATTGGCACCCTTGGTAAATATGAGCAAAGGCGGCTGTGAAGAGGACAGGGACAGCCATGGTAAAATATTCATTTTGTGCTCAGTGACCCATTTTTGTGTTTATTTTGATGTTTGTTTTGGATTATTGTCCTAGTGGAAGATCCAGACACGGTCCATTATAAGATTTCTAACAGAGTCAGTCAGCTGTTGATTTTTTATCTGTTGGTATTTGATTGAATCCATGATGCCTCTGGCAGAAAAACAGGCCCACAACATCAAAGATCCAGCAGTATATTTAACCGTGGACATGGGGTACTTTTTTATCCCTGTTTGTACTAAACTCATCTGGTGGGTTTGCTGCCAAAAAGCTCTTTTTTTAGTTTCATCTGTCCATAGAAGCCAGTGCCATTTGAAGTTCCAGTCGTGTCTGATAACTGAATTTGCTGGAGTTTTTTTTTGGATGAGTGAGGAGAATTTTCCTTGAAACCCTCCCGAACAACATGTGGTGATGTAGGGGATGTTTGATATATATATATATTTTTTAGGTTTCTGACCCCAAGACTCAACTAATCTCTGCAATTCTCCAGCTGTGGTCCTTGGAGAGTCTTTGGCCACTCAAACTCTCCTTCTCACCGTGCATTAGGATGATATAGACGCACGTCCTCTTACAGGCAGATTTTTAACATCTTTAGTTGATTGGAAATTCTTAATTATTACCCTGATGGTGGAAATGGGGATTTTCAATGCTTTAACTCTTTTCTTACAGTTACTTTCTATTTTGTGATGCTCAACAATCTTGTTCTGCACATCAGAACTATATTCTTAGGTTTTACTCTTTGTGATGGATGATTAAGGGAATTTGGCCTTTGTGTTCCTCATATTTATAATCCTGTGGAACAGGAAGTCATGGCTGGACAATTTCATGCTCCTAGTCACCCTGGTGTGCTAAAAAAAAAAATGTAAATATGAATGGGAATATACTTCAGAGATATTTTACTCATAAAAATTTCTAGGGGTGCCAATAATTGTGGCCAACATTTATTGGAGAAAAAACATTTATTTCATCATGAGATATTCTCCCCACTTTCAATTATTTTACTTCAATGATAGGTTAGAATTTTGTGATTTTTTTGAGTGAAAGATCAAAAGGATAAACAATTCAGATTTATTTTCACAGCCGCCTTTGCTCATATTTATCAAGGGTACCAATATTAGTGGAGGGCACTTTACATTTTCTGCCCGGTGTTTTGCAATCTGGCAACCATGCACACTCACTCACTCTTCATTGCAGAAGTGCTGACTATGATCTGAAAACACCAAAAAAAAAAAAAAATAATAATAATAACTTACTCAACTGTTGTTTTAACAGAGAAACATTGTTGCAATTAGGAATTACTATTAGGAATATAATATTTTTTGTTTCTTTTTACCAATTTTCATAATGTAGACAGAGAGCGTGTATATCTAAGCCTTTGATATTAATTTCTATATTAATTAGCCTATAATATCTAAGACTCTAATAGCCTATAATAAATTAGTACACTAGATGAGGTAAAATAAACCTTACTGGTGAAAGTGCAATCCCTGAAATGTAAAAATAAATTTTTCAAATGACAACAATCATTGCAATCATTTTGAGAAAAAATAATTTTGTATCAGTTTAACCGTTGTACAGCATGATGAACATGTGACTAAACAAAAACAGGACAAGGTTGACTAAATATGATAATAGCTAAAAAGTAACACCCTGGCAAGAGCCTACAAGAATCTAGCATTGCGTTTGGTTTGCACAAGCACCACTTACATTTAATGGTTAAATATCAGTTATAAGCAAAGTCTTACCACCACAATAAGCACTAATACTCATTGCTTGGTTTCTTATAACAAGAACTGTGGAATGAAAAATGATTCAGTATCACCATGTAAAATTAATTCCCGCTTCAGATTGTCCATATATAGCAGTCTAAACGTGACATGATTAAATCAGGCCCTCAGTGAATCTACATTTGGAGAAGACATGGCCGCTGGGAGCTTAGCTATCTCTACTGGAGTTCACTCTACAGCCAGACTAATAATATCCAAGCTGCACATACTAAAAGGAAATAGCCTCTAGTGGCTCTTTGCATTCAGACACACTCAAAATCTACAACAGACAAATCTCCATCTGCATTTTAACGTGAACAGCTGTTCCTTTAGGCCTGATAATATCTACGGTACTTAAGAGATGTAATTGTTTGTGTACTGATTGAGAAGAGATGCATTTATTCTAATATTTAGTTAACATTCAGTCCCTTGAGAGAAAGAAGTATACTTTCCGTATAGTGAAAAATAAATATACTAAAATGTATTTGAAATACACTTATTTCATGCTAAATATATACAAATACATTTACATACATTATGTACTTAATAAAAATACCCTGCAATTGTACTTTTACTATACTAAACTGGCATACTTGAAGTCTGCTAAAATGGAACATTTGTGGGAAAGTAGTGCTGAAGTCCAACTAAAGATACTGAAAATGTGGAACTATTGCAAGTATACTTCAGTTACAATTTAAATATTTTTGCATTTAAAGACTGATATTATTCAAAGATCATACAATCCTGATCAATAATGACATTAAAACACATTTCAGGCTAAATATTAAGAGATGTGCATTGTGCACAAGTAGTACTAAAATACATTATAATTTTTATATCAGCAAGTCTCGAGCAATATTTCAGTAAATATTTTAAAAGATTTGAACTATACAACCCGAATTCCGGAAATGTTGGGACATTTTTCTAAATTTGAATAAAATGAAAACTAAAAGACTTTCAAAATCACATGAGTCAATATTTTATTCAGAATAGAACATAGAGAACATAACAAATGTTTAAACGGAGAAATTTTACACTTTTATCCACTAAATGAGCTCATTTCAAATTTGATGCCTGCTACAGGTCTCAAAAAAGTTGGCACAGGGGCAACAAAGGGCTGAAAAAGCAAGACATTTTGAAAAGATTCAGCTGGGAGAACATATAGAAACTAATTAAGTTAATTGACAAAAAGAATTGGCTCTCCAATCTGTGAAAGAGTGTGTAAAAAGATTGTGGAATACTTTAAAACAACGTTCCTCAACGTCAAATTGCAAAGGCTTTGCAAATCTCATCATCTACAGTGCATAACATCATCAAAAGATTCAGCTGGAGAAATCTCTGTGAGTAAGGGACAAGGCCTAAGACCTCTGTTGGATGCCCATGGTCTTTGGGCCCTGAGGCGACACTGCATCACTCATCGGCATGATTCTGTCATTGACATTACTAAATGGGCCCAGGAATACTTCCAGAAACCACTATCGGTAAACACAATCCGCCGTGCCATCTGCAGATGCCAACTAAAGCTCTATCATGCACAAAGGAAGCCATATGTGAACATGGTCCAGAAGCGCCGTCGTGTCCTGTGGGCCAAGGCTCATTTAAAATGGACTGGTTCAAAGTGGAAAAGTGTTCTACTGTCAGACGAGTCCAAATTTGACATTCTTGTTGGAAATCACGGACGCTGTGTCCTCCGGGCTAAAGAGGAGGGAGACCTTCCAGCTTGTTATCAGCGTTCAGTTCAAAAGCCAGCATCTCTGATGGTATGGGGGTGCATAAGTGCATACGGTATGGGCAGCTTGCATTTTTTGGAAGGTGCTATGAATGCTGAAAGGTATATAAAGGTTTAGAGCAACATATGCTCCCCTCCAGATGACGTGTATTTCAGCAGGACAATGCAAAACCACATACTGCAACTATTACAACAGCATGGGTTCGTAGTAGAAGAGTCCGGGTGCTGAATTGGCATTTTAAATATATTACTTTTTTGCGTAAAGAAAAAGTACTTAAAATACTTAATGGAAATAATAAAAGAATGTACTTAAGACACTTAATTGCAATTAAATGAAAATGTATTATAGTTTAAATTTACATTAAATGCAGTAAGCTGAACTTTAGAGTGCTTTTTAGACCACTAAAGTAGTACTTAATTACATCTTTATATATAATTGGACAATTAATTCTATTGTCTTCGAAATATGGTGAAAGTGTACTGGCAAATATGTCAACAAGCATTATATTTTATATTTTTTTATATTATATATTTTACTAAAATATAATGCAATATCTATTAACGTATGTCATGGATTTAAATATATTTGTATTTACACATTTGTAACAATGAAGTTGCAATTTAGTACATTTAAAATGTAGTAAATTAATAAAATTGAAATGTAACTAGTTAAAATTATAATAAAGTACTTTATGTGCTTGAATATGTTAGTTAACATCAAAATAAGTGTACTTTCATAATGCATAACAAAGAATGATTAAAACAATAATTTAAAATGTACTTAAAAGGAAAACGTTTTGACATTTGACAAAGTACAATACTTTTATAGGTTACACTTTATTTTAAGGTGTCCTTGTTACAGTGTAATTATACATTTAGGTACTGAGTAATATTAATTAACTACATGTACTTAATATATGGTTAGGGTTTGGATTAGGGTTTGGCTTAGGGTTACTTGCATGTAATTATGCATACTTTATTGTTATTATAATAGCAATGTAACATGTGTAACAAGGACACCTTAAAATAAAGTGTAACCCTTTTATAAAGTGCGTGAAAGTGTATTCTGTAAGTACAGTTAAGTGGCATTTAATTTAATATTACATTATCTAGCAGTACAGTATTTTTAAATATACTTCTAAGATTTAAAGTACTGTACAAATACCCATTTATTTCTACAATTTTAAACTGTTCAACTATGATTTACCCAAATAAAGGGTACTAAGAGGTTTGTACAGTTGAACAAACTGCATGTGCACTTCGTGGGCGTATTGCAGATAATTTACTCAGAGTATTCGCACAAATAGCCACATGTGCAAATAAGCTGGACCAAAACAAAGCCTACAGAGATTCTCAGAAAACATGAAACCCACATTCCTACAGTCGGACATGAAACAGCAAGGCAGAAGCATGACTGATTCCATTCAAAGCACTAAACAAATGGTATACACAAAACATCTCTGGCAAAATAGAAAGGGAAAACACAAAAATAAAGGCATCTATGAGAATGAAAAGCCACTCTATGAGTCTCTACATGAAGTTATGAAAAGAAATTATTCAAAATGGCGTTTTTATCCTGGACTATCACAGTCTAATTTTCTGCATCGCTGACTGCCAGCTCAAGCTGACACTAGTCTCATTAGTGTTGGGCTGCTATGACAACTCAAAGATCCTGCCGTGATCCCAATTTGGTGCCTTGGTTAACAACAATCACCAGCAGTGACAGCTAACTATTCAATCTTTTATGGCTGAAATTGGGAACACGCATTACGCATGTCAAAGGAGAGCATTGATCGTCTAAACCAGGGGTGCACAATATGTCGATTGCGATCGAAAGCAATGCTGGTAGATCACGCTTCAATTCACGAGATAACTTAAAACTAAAATATATTCACTAATGTTATGACTAATGTTAAATAATGTAAAAATATATACAAATAAATAACAGCACCACCTCTCTACGTATTCTGTGATATTCTGTGTTTCGGAGCAGCTCAAGCAGTTTCTCATTGCGTTGTGTGAAATTCAGACTGAACGGTGGCTCAAAACCGCTGTATGAGCATATGGTACGCAAACTACAGCTCTCAGCTGGATAAGAAAAGCCAGTGTCACACTAATAGCCTAAAGTTTTGATGGACGACGATTATAATCAAGGTAAAGATGATTAAAGTGACATATAGGAGTCATGCATTAGGTCCGTTATTATTGATGCGCAAACGAACCGTGTATGTGCGCTCTCGGCGCACTGACCACTATAACACTATAACTCAGTATATTCACATAGTTGAATACAGCGAGTGTTTTATAACGGATGCTGGAGAATTTTGTGAGGATCAGTGGTGTTTATGTATAAATGGGCATCAGACACTCCAAACAGCGTTCTGACAGAGGAACTGTTCACTGTGGCGTCGAGCCGCCTTCAGATCGCTGAGTTCAGAATGGTTTCATTTTTTATTTGTATTTTGGTGTGTTTAGTGATTCTGAATTGACTCATATAGTAGTTTATATGCAGTCCTTTGGCATCTCCCTGTGGTAGTGTTTGGTATGGCAGGTTGACTTATATGTTAAAATTACTGTGAAATTGAGCTATACTTTTAAGTTGTATAGAATATCTGCAGTGACATTTTTGCAAAGTATGTTTGCAAAAAAAAACATGGAATGCTTAAACCTGTCTTAAATTTATTTTGTTTTAAAAAATTACATCTAATTGAAAAGTAATAACAAATACAAAGGTTTTTGTGAATAGAAAAGTTTGGGCTTGCAGTATTGATTTGGAGAGGAGGGGGTCTTGGATTAAAAAAGGTTGATAACCACTGCTTTAGGGAAATGCTGGCACAGTTCTACGTGGGTACTAAGAATTGAACATTATTTTATTATTATTATTTTTTAGTTAATGCAATATAAAGATACCTTCCAACAAGCTTTTTTATTCATTTATTTTATATGTATTTTATTTTATTTTTATTTTTTTATTTGGTAGATCTCGGTGAGTTTCTCTTTTGAAAAGTAGATCCCCACACAAAAAAGTGTGGGCACCCCTGGTCTAAACCATTTGCATGTTTATACAGCCTGTGTTCACACTGTATTTAAAAACAGAGTGACTCCAGATTTTTCCTATTTATGTGTATAGTATCTGAACTAGGGATGAGTATTTTGTCAGTTTGACGGTTTGAGTACTCAGCCCACATCTGAGCTGAGTTTGGGCCCTGTGACGGTCTCAAGGAAGTGAGGCCGGCCCAGACAACAGAAAGACAGAAAGCTGAGTCACTGCTCAGTACCCGTCTAGTTTTCTGTACTGGCAGAGCAAGGCACACTGCAGCATCGCTGTCAATCAACAAGACTGACGCCCGACAAACACTTACAGACTCACAACGTCCCTTGACACAGACTTGTGAAAACTGCATTTGACAGTACACTTTAAACACAAACACACACTTCAGAAAACAGCTGCAAACTAACATTAAATCACACAAAATTCATATTTTTAGAGTAAAAATTAAGAAACTATTATACCTAAATTAGAACTTTTTGATTTCACTTTTTTTGACTAGAAGCTAATTTTTCTTACATTCAATATATGTATATTTAAAAAATAAAAAATAAGCCCTAAATTTAAGATTTTTTTTTTTTGTATTTGAATTGAATATAAAATTTCCTCTATTTGTATTATACAGATTGAATCTAATTTAAACTGATCCATGTTTGTCGGTCATACATAAATTAAACAAGTATGAGTTCTGCACTCAGAAACATCATGGCATAGTTTATTACTATTTGCAACTATGATTTTATTTATATAATAATTTTTTGGCTTAGAATCAGCATAAATCTGTTTATTGTGAAAACAACATTTATTCAGTTAAAAAGTATGAACATGGTTAAAATATGGAACAAGCAATCTTCAGTTAGGATTTATTGATTGTAAATATATAAACCTGATTAATGTGTAATGTAAGTTTATTAGTACTATTGCAGAAATTGTACCAATTTCAGTTATGTATGCCTAACACATATGCATCACTTCTGGTTTATTAGATTATCTCAAAACAGTGTAATCCACATGGATGGAGATTTTATATGCAATTCTCATACATAAATCTTAAATTTAGCTCTAAATGTTATGACGTTATGAGTTATGTTTAAAATATATGTTGATACAAGACAAATGTTAAAGATACATTCTGTGAAACAATCTGAAGTAAATTCTTGTTTTAATGATGTTTAGATATTTTTCTGGCCTTAAGAAAATGTTTTTGTAAAGTTTTGTGACTCACTGACCTCTTCACTGTATGGGTTTGCATCAGTGCAGCCTGGTTCATGGCCCTGACCCAGCCATTCATGTCCTCCTGTGTGTCCGCACTGAAATAGTACGTCCTCATCCCAGTGTGCTCCGCCTGCGAGCCAATCACAGAGCTCTGTTTGTAAATGTAGGAGCGCATCCCTGTGTGTGTAGCCTGCAAGAGAGAGAAAGCACTAAAATCAGTCCAGCCCTGGGAAAAGAAGAAACACTGCATCAGCAGATAAGTATTGGCCAGAGGAGCATCTGAGATTTCAGCATGATAATTAGAGGCATGGACGAATACAACACAGCAGACATACTGATGAGATACAGGAGGAAGTCAGAATGAATAGAGTAAATGTCGATCAAGCCAAGGCCACACTCTGATAAGAAACACATATACACTGATTAAACATTTAAACTTTTCAGTTATGTAATCAAAGATACAGGAACAACGATATGAATCAGCACAGACGAAAAGGCTAAAGATCAGATCTGTTACAATAAGCACCACACCACCCAATAAAAGTAAACCAAAGACAGTATACATTTAAAAATACTAAATTAAGTCATACAGTATTAGCAGAGATAAGTTTATTTATATAAAGATTCCTGCTGTTATGTTTATATTATCACAGTGTCGGTGTTGCACAAATTATGTTACTAAAATAAATGATTGTTATATAATATAATACATGGTAAAAATAAAACATAATAAAGATAATACATTTTACCCCATATTTTTTTTGTAGTAGATAAAATAATTACATAAAAAGACAACTACTATGAATAAGTTATAATTGATTTCGTTAACACATCATATCAGTGTTGCACAAATTGCATGTTATTAAAATGCATTACTAAAAACATAAATAGACAAATTTAAATTATAATAAACAAACAAATATATATTATAAAAATACACCGAGAAACAATAAATGCTTAAAACTTCAAATAATGAATAAAACACAAATAACAAATAGATTAAATTATAAATTAAAATGCTCCATCGGGACAAGACCACGGGAATCAGATAAGCCCTTTACGCAATCTGACATGGCTACGGTTGGAATTGAAGTGCGGGTTTCGTCTGGTCAGAGGAGAACTGGCCCCCCGACTGAGCCTGGTTTCTCCCAAGGGTTTTTTCTCCATTCTGTCACAGAGGGAGTTTTGGTTCCTTGCCGCTGTCGCCTCTGGCTTGCTCAGTTGGGGACACTTAATTTCTAGCGATTATCGTCGATTTGATTGCACAGATACTATTTAAACTAAACTGAGCTAGACAATGACATCTCTGAATTCAATAATGAAATGCCTTTAACTGAAAATTGAGAGTTTAATCTTATCATACATTACTGACACTCTATCCTCCAATTTGATACTGTTAAGTGCTTTGACACAATCTGTATTGTTAAAAGCGCTATATAAATAAAGATGACTACTTGACTTAAAAAAAGTCAAGAGGCTCTGGAGGCCTCAAGGGACAGGGACACGGGGAAGGCCTCTAGGGCGGATTAGGCAGTCATATGGAGCCATGGCGGAGCAGGGAGCCCGGGAGGCCATGGCAGGTCTGGAGACTCGGGAGGGCTGGACGGGACCAGCGGAGACGAAGGAGACTCAGGAGGGTTGGACGGGATCGCCTCTGAGGCTGCAGCCCCAGCCCTGGCCTCTACAGCTGGAGCCATACAACACCCCCAAAAAAAATCCTTGGGGGAAGTAGAGGCAGGTTCTGGCTGGCGCTCTGGAGGAGCAGGCACTTGAGAGTGCTCAGGAGGAGCGGATACTGGAGGGCACTCTGGGGCTGGAGCCTGCACTGGACTCTGGTCAGGGGCTGGAGCTGGAGCCTGCACTGCAGGGCTTGACTTCCCCGCGGACGGCGGGCTTGAGACAGTGGCGGCCGGCGGGCTTGGCTTCCCCGCGGATGGCGGGCTTGAGGGAGCCACGGATGGTGGAGGGCTGATTCTGGCTCGGGCCCAGGCACTCCCTGGGAGTGTCTGGGAGGTCTACGGGGTGATGGTAGTTGGCCCCGAGCTAGAACATAGAATTTAAAGTGGCATCATCCCACGGCGTTGCAGAATTCCCCGGCGTAAAAGTTTTCCATGCCGCGGGAGAAAACAGGAAAACAAAAAGACTTTGGAAAAATGAAACTAAAATCGGGGGGAAAAGGCACCGCTCACTTTCAGTTTGGGTCCGGTATTCTGTCACGTTGCGCAAGGAGCAAGGAGAATGCAGGAGACGAGGAGAATAATCAATATTCCTTTTAATGAATTTTTCACCAGGAAACATGGAGCACGGGGGTAAGACAAACAATACCGGATGTGGGAGACAGGGAGACACAGGGCTTAAGAACACTAGGAAATCAAACGAGGAAGAACTGAAACAGGTGAGGAGTAATTAAACACAGACGGAGACTAATGAACTAATAACGAAGACAGGAACAGGAGGACCAAATATGGGCATGGGGAACAAAACACAAGACAAACACAAGTCTGACAATAATATAATATAATATAATATAATATAATATAATATAATATAATATAATATAATATAATATAATATAATATAATATAATATAATATCCCTATACGCTTATATCCCTGTGACCCTACATAGGTTTGGAAAAAGGACGGATATTATGATATAATTTAGTAAAATAAAAATATAATAGTTAAAATTATATAATAGAATTAATAATAAATATAATACTTATTATATATATATTTATTATATTATATATTTTTATTTTTATATTTTTACTTATGTATAAATAAAATAAAACACTCAGGCAAACTGCTGTACAACAAAACAGCACAGACACTGTTTAACATGTAATTAACATGAACTCAGCCTGCAATTTCTTCATTAAACATAGATTCAGAGAGAGTAACTTGTGATGCATTCAACTACTGTACATAAAATGAAACAAAGAGACAATTGTGGTTCATTAAAGACATCCAATCTCATTTCTTCACTAATTTATTTCTTTTCTCTCTAAGTGTGAGCAGAAAGCACAACACAAAATACACAGCGGTGTGAAGACACGCGTGTTTACATGACTAGCTCATTAAAGGCAAGCAGTGAGGTGCTAAGCTGCTGCCTGTGTTTTAATGGTCCACTGAGGGAAAGCTCTGCAATGAGGCTTTAAAACACAGACAGATGGCTGATCGGTTTGAATCATGCAGGGGGCCTGGACCACTGCAGATAACTAGATGATAAATACCCAGCCAAAACATCCACTCAAGTAACCCCTATCTAATTTCTTCAGACAAATGAGACTCATGTTCTTAAATAAAAAATAGTCTCTTCATAGCATCTTTATTTATTCATCTTCATGGCATTTCAAACCAGTGACTGTCGTTCTTCCACAGAACACACAAAGCGATATTCTGATGCATGTGCATGCTGCTCTTTTCCTTACAATGGAAGTATACAGTGACCAGGGGCTGTAAAATACCACAAAGAACATAAATGCACAATAAAACTAGTCCATTCCAAGCCTTCTAAAGTCAAAATAAAAACAGGAAAAATCCTGTCATAGCACTCATATTTCATTTATACTTCCGTATATTCAAACTTGCTTACAAGACATGCAATTATCAATGGCATCTTATATGCCATTCACATTTCAGTGGATAATTACTTCTTTTCTTTTCCCCAATAACTTCAGAAGACTTGGAATACAGTGCACATGCCAAACTTTTATAATGACATTTAGCTTTACAGACTCTAAACATTGTGATTTCACTGTATGAAAAAGAGCTGTGTGAATAATTATTGAAAACACTTCCATTTGTCTTTCATGAAAGACAAAAAGTCATACATGTTTGGAAAGACATGAAAAATTTACATTTTGGCTGAACTATTACTTCAGCTTCAATAGGATGTGTATGAACAGAAAAGCCCATTATATAATGTTAAGTTAACAATGATAAAATAAAAATTGGCCATCATTATTTTTTAATGTACTGTACGCACATAAAAAATGTTATGTCTGCACTTCAAATGTTTAGGGTCAGAAAGATTTTCTAAATTATTATTACTATTATTCAGCAAAAACACATTAATTTGTTTAAAAATGTCAGTAAAGATTTTTTTGATGAAAAATCTTAGCTAACAAAAAGTTTAATTCTATCTGATATTAAATCATAATTAAGATCAGATTAAGTCATAACTTATTAGTATGATCCAAAAGGCAAAACTACTGTATGTGCACACAAAAACACAGCTGTGTTCATACAGGAGACCAAACAAAGGGCTAACAATAGCATGCTGCTTTCTTTCTTTTTGGCACCCTGCAGCGTGCAGGACTATTTGAAGATGCTTTTAGATTAACCAGGCCTTTCATTAATAGTGTTCTCTATTATGTCATCCACAATCCATTATAAGAATGCATTGCCCTTTTACAGAGAGCTTTTATTTAACAGCTCTGTTGGCTTACAACCACTACAGGAGAGCTGCAAATATCAGTGAAATTATTCCACTGTGCAATATAAATATCTTGATGATACAATAGCCAAAATGTAGTATTCTCTAGAAAGGCATATGATAAATAGGGGTGTGTGTGTGTGAATCGATTTGATTCAGGATTCATTTAATTTAGATATGATTCAGTAATGATTTTGGCACATTCAGAACTGTTCAATTCAATTTGGTTCGCTATGAGATTCGATATATTTCAATTAATGGTTTAATTCTGTATTTGCATTCTTAGGATTATGTAAATGCTTCTCCTAATGTGTTTTAGGTATAAAAAAGAAAAAGATAAAAGCTGCTTTTCTACTTTCTAAGGTTCTAATAACAGTAAGGAACATTTACAGTCATATTTCCATTTGAGCTTGGTTTGGCTGGCATGATTAGAAACCGTTCTCGCCCCTTAATTGAACTGTGTACTAGTTTCTCTCTGTAGCTGGCCAACCCTGTTGAAAAAAACAGCATATGCTGGTTAGGTATGTTTTGAAGCATGACAGCTGGTTTGAGTTGGTCATGAGCTGGTTATAAGCTGGTTATGAGCTGGTCCTGAGCAGGAGCTAGTTGCTTAGGACCAACATGTCCTCCAGCCAATACCCCAATAGGCTGTATAGGTCTTTTGTCACTTCCCTGAAATACGACCCATAGGAGCATTTACTAAATTTGCGCCTCTATCAACAACAGGACACTTTCATATTAATGCATTGTACCCTTTTTTCTGCAACATAATTTAGGTTTTGCATATCTCAGTTGGTAGAGCATTGTGTTATATGACGATATACAATCATGCGATCATGGGTTCAATCCCAGCAAACGCACATGCTCATAAAATCTATGTGCGCTATAAATCACGATTTCTGTGAGGGTAGTTTAAGGGGCAGAGTTAGGTGTGGTCATTCATACGAATTCTTACGAATTAGCCATCTAGTAAAATATAAACAAATTTTCAGATAAGGTTGTACAGTGTAAAAAGTCCACACATTGCATTTAAATGAACACACATTTCGATTGGTAATGACAGTCATACGTCATTTCATGACGACAGATGCAACACGACACTGTCATTATTTGTGCGCCCGCTAGAGGAGTAACTTTAACTTTAAAATGTAAATATAGGTCGTAATAAGGTGCTTGCACAAACAACCTATAGGGTATTTTTTTGGAGGAGGACAGCCTGCTTAGGACCAGGATGGGACCAGCACATGATCAGCAAAAACCAGCTCATAACCAGCTTATAACCAGCTCAAACCAGCTGCCATGCTTTAAAACATACCTAACCAGCATATGCTGGGTTTTTTCAACAGGGAAGTGCACTGTTTGTGCAAAGCAAACAAATATATCTCATCATCCTCCATAAAGTGGTCACTATTACATCTCGTTCCATATGTAAACGCTTCCGTAAGTGTTACAAGCTCTTGTTATCAGCCCCACAGTGGAAATTGAAACCATATCTGTACAAGCTTGGCCAGATAGGCACAGAATCGAATGGGTAAGCAATGAGTATGGTTTGGCCTGATGCTGGAAAAGCGTCTAAACTATTTAAGACTGTTTATTGCAAGCAACTTGAAGGTAAACAGAGTTTGCACATGCCAGAGGTTAAGTTAGAGAAACTGTAAAGTTAAAAGTGTACCTATTTACAGGTGATGCTGAATGTGTCTCAGAGCCTTTCTGGACTGTCAGTCACTCATCACAGGCAGGAAGCCCACCAATGGGAACAGAAGAAGGACATAGTTCAGCAAATAAAGGACAATGACTGGTCACCTGAACCAACACCTACAAGCTTTTCCTGTTTAGGATATATACTGGGAAACTGTCAGTATAATTTAAGGACTGTCAGCACCGTCAAGATAAGAAGGTGACAGAAACAAACAGCAGGAGCGGAAGTGCACAAAACAACACGCCAGACCACAAAACAGCTCGCAACACAAAGCACAAATGCCCACAGTTAGAAGCCATAGCCAAAGTTTGCTGAGCTCAGTAGCCTGGGTCTTTCCCACCTTCGTACCGATATCTAGAAGCTCATCGCAGAATCAGTGAAAAGCGCTCTGACACTCGGCCGTGTCTTTCTACCAGCATGCGGGGTGAGTTTGCTGGATGAACAGAATTTACCGCGGTAAGCCTTCTTTTTCATAGAGGATTAGTACAGATTACAGACACTCGGCCGCCCATCTGAGTCACTCAATACCAAAAATCTACATCCAGATCCCAAAGTAAACATTCTCTCTTGTGTGAAGCTTACGGCAAATGATCCGTAACCCTCAAAAGAGTGTGATACAACTACTAGTTTAGTAAGGCACTCCAGGAGAACGATGTGACACCGTAGGCTGTGTAAAACTATCCGTTAAGGAAGGAAAGTGAAAGAGGAGTGCTGCAAAGTGCAAACTGAGATCAACGTGTACTTTAAACCATTAAGCGTTAAGATCTTCTTCTTGAAAACTGGAATGCTGTCTCCTTCTGCTCCCACGTTGAAAATCTCTCTCCAGCTTTGAGAACAGGGGCAGGAAGGAGTTGAGCAGAGAGAGGTAGACTGGTTATGTAACCTTGCTGCCCTCAGGATGAGCACAGACCCATACATTCACTCTGTGTCATGAACCCCATGAGGACAACAATGAACCACACAAGCTGCAGGGGATGAAAGCGCATGAACTAGTCTTCGCCTACAAAAACACTCGCACATAGATAAGCACCAAAAAAGAAGCGCTGTATATGTATAAAAACAGCTTGTGTAATTGGTTATGTACAATACAAATTGATGGCCTTCATGGGGAAAATGTATTCCAAATGGTATGAAATTATGTTGATGGTGCACTAATTTCTGTATGCATTCTATACACAGGGCTGAAGCCATGCAAGATAATGAAGCATGCATATTCATAACTGCAGGGATTGACTCAAAGTGACTTTAAAATCAGCAACTGCACATGACAGAACAGAAAGACAAAGCTGGCTGGGGAAGAGGAAGCAGCTAGTGCAAGGAAAATTAGATGAATAAGCATTTCAATATTTACAGTCAACGGGTCATTAGCACAATATAAATTGTGACAGGAAGTCTAGGACCCGTGTTACCCTTAAGGGGTTTATATCTTGATAATTACATACTGTGGTTAATCGGTTGCTTGGAACAATTATAGAGTCGCCTATGAAAATGAAAATCCTGTCATCATTTACACTTATGTTGTTCTCAACTTGTACTGATTTTTTTCCCATAGAACACAGAAGAAAAAATGATTTTGGAAAGAACAGTCATTCTGTGATTACAATAAATCTAGATGGGACTTTTTCAAATTGTAAAAAATGTCATAAGTGCTTTATTCCAAATCCTCATGGGATAATCAATTTTACTCATTTTATTTATAATTAGTTGCCAAAGCAACATTTTCTAAGTTGTTTTTCATCTAACATTTATATTTTATTTATTTTAAAGATAACAGTTTTAAGTGGATAACAAAGTTGAACAGTTTGTTTTACAGTACATCCAAAGCTATCACATGACTACAGAAAAGTCTGGCTACGGTGTGTAAAGAGTCATTTGACCACTTTCATGATTCTTGTATCTTTTAAGAAGCTCTAGTCCTCATTTACTGTAGTTGTACTTAAACAAATGACCACTACAGTAGATTGCTTAAAAATTCTCCTTTTGTGTAAATGATTAAATAATGAAAGAATGTTCATTTTTGGGTGAACTGTCCCTTCAAGTTCTACCTTTTACGTAAACATTGTTGCATAGCACACAGTGTTGCAAATTTAAGGTGGTGAATATTCTTCTTTTAAAAGTGTGTTGCTATCTGTGTCAAAGTGAGATCTTACCTTGAAGGCATATTTTCTGCTAATGTGATCTTCAGGTCCCACAGGAGCGATAGTGTAGCTGGGCAGAGGAATGCTACCCAGCACCGACTCTTCACGACTGTCTGTGGGGTAAAAACAAGCCAATTGAGTAACCAGTCTGGTTTTGACTGAGTCTTTCTCTCTCTCTCTCTTCCTTCCTGGCATGTGATACTCTCTGACCTGTGTTTCTCACACCACTATGATAACATCATCACATTTCACACATTTAAGTTTAGCCTTGCTCTGCCTCATTGTTCTGCCCTGACCGTTTCTTTCTAGTGGAACGCTGGTGACACCGGTGTGTGTGGGAGTGAGAGTATGTTTATGTGTGGGTGTGTCTGAAACAGAGATTGAGTGGTGGGTTGACAAGCGATAAGGAGGGCTGGATTAGGAAGTAATGGGTTAAAAATACTTCTAGGTTGTTTGAAGGAGAGATTCCAAACCGAGGAAGGTCACTCTTTCATTTGTGTGAGCAGAGAGCTGGGGTTCTGAGGCAGAGGTAGTTTAAGGTAGTTGACGGCAGCCATGAACTTTTTTTGTACTTTTTCCATAATGTGCAAGTCACTGGCAACCATCAACTGTTTGGTTACTAACATTCTTCAGAATATCTTCTTAATTTGTGCTCATTAGAAGAAAGAAACTCATTCAGGTTTGGAACAACTTAAGAGTGTGTAAATGATGACAGAATTTTCATTTTTGGGTGAGCTATCCCTTTAACAAATCTATACTTAAGTGGCTTATATTGACAAATACAGAAAACTTGAAGTGTATTTGGTCTATACCTTTGACTGAGATAGAAAAGTATAATATATTATTCTAAGTATGGTTTTTCTCTGTTATTCCATCCTTTCGACGACACCAAAAATGTTCTTATTTTAGGAAGTTCTCCAGCATATGTTCTAGATGCTGATCTGATAAACTTACATTTTCAAGTTTAGAGTAACAAGTCAACCTTGGGGTGGAATAGTTTAAAGTAAATAGTACATGGGTGGAACTGAACTCGATCTTTTTTGTACACAGTGCTATTAACGCACACAGAAAACAGTTCATAGTGTACTAATATACTAAAAAGTGAACTAAAAGTACAGTACTCAGCGTAAATGAGTACACCCCTCTGAAACTTATTTAGAAACTTACTTAGTAGAAACTTACTTAGAAGTTTCTAGATTACTTTTATTAAGTAAGTAGTTCTTACTTAGAACTTACTTAGAAACTTAGAAGGTTTATTAGGGTTTTTAGGAAATATAATGTTCCAGAAATGTAGGTTATGAAATAAAAATGTTCTGGTGCAAGTTAAAGGCATTTTTTAAGTAAGAGGAGTAATTTCTTGACACTTAAAAGTGTTACATAAAGCTGACAACAATGGAAAAACTTTGAAGAGAGCTGTCAGGAGACTTATTCCTTTGCACAGTGGACAGTGATACAAGAAGAATACCAAATCTTGGTTTTAAAAGAAATTCAAAAACAACGCACTTGTGACAAGGTCCCTGAAATAATCAGGTATTTACTTTAAGCTTTCTTTACATGATGAGTGTTTTATCAAGCATACCAAGCAAATGCCTCAGAGCCAGAAAAAACTGTAATGACAACACAGTCAGATGCAACATGTAGAAGTGAAATGCATTGTTGTTTATCCACACCAGAACTACCTACTGTAGCCAAAGCAAAATATCTAACTCATTTAGCCTTTTTAAAGGCCTGTGGGAAACAATACTCTGGTCTCATGACACCAAGTCAATATAATAACAATTACTTAAACTGATTTAAAATCTTCATAATAACACAAACAAGGTTTAAGGTTTAAGTCTGAAATAGCAAGTTAGTGTGATCCAAGAAACTGCATAAATATGAGACAGAGCAACCCAAAAACATCTTATTAATTCCCCCGAGTAAACTACTTTTATAGTTTGGTAAATGTGTCATGTTAAACTCTAGGGACAGTACATAGCTAAAAGACTGAAAGTACAATTAGTAAAAGTAGGACTTAGTGACCAACATGCTATTACAAACCTAATATTGCAAATAATCATTAGTTATCTGGGAGAAAAGTTAACAGGTACTATAAGTGTCCATGTGATTCTATGTGATTCTGTCAGATGTTTGTTAGAGCAACCCACCTTTGTAGTAGAAGAGGCAATAATCAGCTAGAACAAACCATTTTCTCTTCCACAGCCGCATCCCTGAGCTGTCCTGAAAGTACAAAGCAACACAAACACTGATGGGAAAACACACACCCTCCGGCAGCTGAAGACATCTGATGGGGAAAGACAGCACTTCAAACAGACTTCAAACAGGCAATTCACAGCACTTTCCCTTGATAGCACCATTTCACTTCCAGTTATAGAGTTTTTTCAAAGTCTATTATCAAAAACTATCCATGTAAATACACTCCTGATGTAAATACACGCCATAAAAGACCCATGTGTGTGTGTGTGTTTGTATCTGGACAACTGACTGGCTGGCTCTCAAAAAGAAAAGCCAAATGAGCTGCCTACCTAGACAGCTTTTAAGCGTTTGAATGCTCAAAATATGCATTTCAACTGTTCAAAAGTGCCTGTGATTTCCAAAAACGCTGTGTTGCAAGGCTCTTGATGTTTAGGGAGACACACTTCCCTCAATATTCAGATCTGTGGTCAAACAAAATGGTTTCAAACTTTTCGGTCCTGCCAAATTGAATGATTTGGTCTAGAATAAGGCTAAAATTCTCAACTAGTATGTCCATAAATGTCACAGGGTATCCGAGGACAAGACATAAAACAGCTTTTTTTTCTAATTTCTAACTGATGCATTATGTAATATTCTAATATTAAAGTACACTAACGTTCAAGAGTTGTAAAAGTCTCTTTTGTGCATCAAGGCTGCATTTATTTGATCAAAAATACAGTAAAAATAGTATTGTGAAATATTATTACAATTTAAATGTATCTTGTTGTTTATAAATTGCACAAATAGTTTTTATTTCTATTTCAAGAAATGTTAATATTTAAAATGTAATTTATTGCTGTGATAGCAAAAATTACTCCAGTCTTCAGTGTCACATGACCCTTAAGCAATCTTTCTAATATGCTGATTTGGTTCTAAAGAAACATTTATTATTACCAACGTTGAAATGGTTGTGCTGCTTATTATTTTTCTGGAAACCGTGACTTATTAGTAATAGAAAAAAATGTTTACTTTTGACGAGTTTAATGCAGTCTTGCTGAATAAAGTTTATTTTTTGAAAAATCCAACTGATTCCAAACTATATCAAATCAAAGATATTATCAAGTGTTACTGAGACAATCCGGCTTTCTATACTAAAAGTCCCTGGGTCTTTAAAGGCTGAAAACCTGTCAAATGTTTGGTTAATCAATAAACAAGCACTGGTCAAATTCTCTTACCTGTTTGTAGAGCCATCCACGTACCACTACAGGAACACTGGGATTCCGCTTTATGGCATGATCCCGTTTGCCAAAGCTATGAACCCTTCCACTGGACTTGGATCCCTATGTCACACACCAACACACACACACACACATAAACTGAAGATGACCAGGGGATGAAAGCTCATTCATCAACTATTAGTCTGGACCATCTGCCAGGGGTGCACAGCTGATCTTACACACCATCCGCTGGCATTCTGTGGGCAAAGCAACATAAGCCTACATGCTGCCCACCACTCACACATGCCAGAGCGCTCATACAGCTAATACATCACCATCGCTGCCAACGACAAGAGCTATAAGCACTCATTCATCTAGAATAGCCCAAACGCAGGCTGGAGATGACACAGACAGCGTTCCTGCTGTTGCATTCCTCCGCGTCTCTTTAATCAAACTATGGCAGTTGGCCGTCACAACATTTCAGTTACTTTTGCACATGCATTCTGAAAAGTAACGTAATGATATGATTATAGTGTGTTATCAAGGCCCCTGTTATAAAACAATAAGTCAGCATCATACAGCGGCTGTTTTTGTATAGCAAAGGTCTAGTTATCAATCCATGTCAAATATCTGTAAGGGATGCAAGATTGACAAATGGTTATTTGGTAATTATTCAGTGCCTTTCAGGCTCTTTCTATTTAACTCCAGTTCACAGTGACCACGTCTGTAATGCTCCAAAAAGAAAAACAAAATCATATCCTAAAAAGTATCATAAAGATGGTCCATATTTTGATTGAGGAACAAGCTAAAATTGAAGTCATTATTCACTTTTAATTCTACATTTCAATTTTTACTTGTGTATGTGTTGCATTTGCAGACAGAATTGTACAAAAATACACTTTTTTTCAAAGCTTGACAGATGTCACTATGATCTGTATGAAAAGTTGTGTAAATATTCTTCAAAAATGTCTACTTTCCATTAAAAAATACACCTTGTGTGTTTACTTGCACTGAATGTGCACTTGTAGTGTAGTTTAAATTTTGAAAGTATATTTTTAAAAAACTGTATTTGCAGATAATATACCCTAGTAAAAAAGAAATATATTTAAAATACATTTATTTCATACCAAGTATAGTTCAAATCTATTACCATATTTACTGACAGATAACTAATATTAACTTTTCTTAATATTAAGACTAAAATGTCACTTTTGATGAGGATTGTATGATCTTTGAATAATATAGGACTTTAAATGCAAAGTGTCCCTGAAGTATACTTGCAATAGTTCCACTTTAGCACGATAAAATATATTAAGTACATCTTTAAGTGTACATCAGCACTACTTCTGCACAACTAAAGTGCATTAAGTACAAAATTAGTTGTTCCAATTTAGCAAAATTTAAGTATACCAGTTTAGTATACTAAAAGTACAATTCCAGGACATTTTATATATGAAAATGTATTTGTAGTATACTTAGCATGAAATAAATGTATTTTAAATACATTTAAGTGTATTTATTTTCCACTAGGCTAATATTAATGAAGTAAAAGGCCACTTAAATGTACCTTAAAAAAGTACACGTTCAAAGCTGTTTCCCTAACACACTTCAGTACATTTTTAAAAAGTGTACTTTATAATAATGTCAAATTGAGTTTAATTTTAAAACTTGCTTTGTCAAGTTAATATATTTTAAAAGCACTAAAATGCTTTAACTTCATCATTACAAATGTGTACTTATGATATATTTAAATACATGACATACAAGTGCCAATAAAAAATGCATTAAAGTACATTTAAGTTACAAAAAAAATGTCAGTACATACTTCAATGACAACAGAAGTAATTATGAAATTACATAAAGATGTACTGAAGTCCTATTTAAGTGGCCCAAAAAAGTTCAGCTAATTGCATTTAATAGAAATATAAACTATAATACATTTTCATTTAATTGTATATAAAATATTATATTCAGTTTGCACTTGAGTATTTTATTTTAAAGTAAATTATTTCCATAATAAGCACTCTTTTTAAAAAGTATGCTAAAGTGTACTTCTTTTCCTAAAAATTATGAAATTGTACTTATTCGGTGGATTATTCTTTTAAATATCTGGGGAAAAGCATGTTATTCAGCCCATGTACAACCCAAACAGTGTATCCACAGATATGCGCCAAATCACTCACAATACGAATCACAATCCGTTTCATTGGTCTTCTGTGTCTGCTCAGAGATGGCAGTCAAGGGCTCTGTGTTTGTCACCAGCACTTGGGAATCGACGCCTCAGCACAGAAGAATAAACACTCTAATTACCAGGACAGATGCTAACCAAGCACAGAGAATGTTTTGCATCAGGAGTCTTGTCAAGCTAACATGCTCGTCTCCTTCTATATAGTGTCTTCTACTTCTATCTCTATAAAATACCAAGTCTGTTTTCTTACCATTTGGCTAGTTTTGTTGTCCAACAGGATCGGGTTGTTACTGACCTTTGAGCCTGAAGTGGTGTCCAGAGTTGAAGAAGTGACGGCAGTCGAGGCCTCGCTAATGGTGCTGGAGGGCCGTGTGGTCGACTGTGGCTGCTGCTTCAGCATGTGTCGGCCAGTCCTGCAGAGGAGAACATGGTGATGGCTTTGTTAAACATGGCTCTACGTTCAACAAATTCCATTAAAGCTGCGCAATTTAAATCAGAATGAAACTGAAATCCTGATATTGCTTAGTGCGAGCAAAGGCTGCAATTGAATTAAATATTTTTTTGCTGCATGTTTCAGAATGAAGCGCCGCACTGGGTCCTTTTATACGCGAGCAGCTTATGATTCATTGTTTTCAGTGTCTCAGAACTGTTGCTCCACACGGACAAATATCTCCATCTGCTCTGAGTTTGGAACGCTCCAACCATCTTCACAAACTGGCAAGAAAAAGAGGTTGTTGTCAGCAATGAATAAGCTTTTTTTCATTAAAATAAAAGCTTGGTTTTAGTTTACTATGTAGAGTATAATTTTATTTATTTAAAAAAATAAATATTTCAGCATTCATTTCTTTCTAAAGCTACTTTTCATCAGTTTTTTTGTCTATTCAATCATGTTCTCATTTAGCAACATAATGATTTTGAATGATCTTTTAGGGGTAAACTAATTTCATAGCCAAAATTGAGATTAACTAATTGCCACATCTTGTAATTAATTAGGCTAAACATTTGAATCACTTGACAGACCTAACTGATATATAATCACAATTTTTAGACCAAGTTGTGCAGCAGTACAAACAGCACAGCAAACATGAAAAAAACAACACACACACACACACACGCAAAAAAAAAAACATCCCAATATTTAGGTTACACAAATAATTACAGTATGTAAGGATAAAACATGGTTGCTACTAGGGTTGGGTACCGTTCACATTTGAACCGGTACAGTGCCGGTATCGGTACCTGAAATTCGGTACCGGTACCCAACGGTACCTTTTTTCGGTACTTTACTCTCTGTGTAATAACAAAAACATTTATTTCAGTGAAAAAATAAGTCCAAAACTCTCAATTTCAACATTTTGAACAATAAGGCCCTACAATTTCTTCCAGAAATTCTTGTTTTATTTTTTCTGATAATCAAATGAAGGCATGAAACATTTATTTTTAATCAAATGAAAATTAAACCCTTTTATTTTTTGGCAAACAAACAGAGGTTTACTGTTAATATTAATACATGGTAGAAAAATTGTGTGAATATTCCTTTAAAAAAGTTAATAATAATTGTATTTTTTCTACAATTAAGTGGTTAATGTGGTTGTAATAATTATTTGGTAACACTTTATTTTAGGGACTCTTAGCTAGTTGCTTATTAGCATGCATATTACTACAATATTAGCCATTTATTAGTACTAATTAAGCACATATTAATGTCTTATTCTACATGACCTTATTCTACATCCCTAATCCTACCCAATAACTAAACTTAACAACTACCTTACTGACTATTAATAAGCAGCCAATTAGGAATTTATTGAGGGAAAAGTCATAGTTAATAGTGAATAAGTGTTCCCTATTCTAAAGTGTTACCAATTATTTTTATCATTTAATTGTTTTATTTAAATTTGTCAGTAAATGGAATGTATAAAGACGTACATTATACTGTACAAAAGTAATACAAGAGTAATATATTTCTGTTACACCGCACTTTTATTTTGACAGGTTGCCGTGAAGTTTCTGTGTATACAGTATGATATGATGCTGGTTTTCTCAAATGAAACGGTAAAATTCTCATGAAGTGACTCACAGCCTATAAGTTCATGTGTTCATGTTGTGAGATGCAGAGTCCGAAAATCACCGCGAGTTCACGTGTGCTTCAGTATTTGTGTAGTAAACAAAACCGCGTCTCCGCCGTTCATACATACCGAGGCTAACGCAACATGCAGGATTCATATTTAAACCGTTTTTTTGCGTTTTAATATTCACATACACTAGTTCATATCGCGATTCGAATTAAGTGACAGACATTCTTTTATTCATCCAAAAATTATGAATTCCGTGGCATTCCGCGCTATAGAGTAAATTCCGTTTATATGAATGGACTCCGCGTCATATGACCCTAGAAATGTAAGCACACTTCAGAACATTTCGGTTTGCCCTGTGTGTTGTGTTTTAAAGAGTTGCAGGTGTGACAAGTCACAGGGTCTCTCTCTCTCTCTCGTATGCGCCCAAATGCGTTCTCAGGTACCGAAATTTGGTACCGAATGATTTAATGAGAATCGATACTCGGTAGTACCGACGCAATTCGGTCCGTACCCTTAAAAGTACCGAGTTCGGTACCCAACACTAGTTGCTACTAACAAGGCAAAAAGACCCAGACAAAACCACTTCTCACCACAATCAAGGCCATATAACACAGTTTTGCCATGTCTGTCTTAGTATAATATCCCATACTTCCCCATAATTACTCATACCATACTATTACTGCACGATAAAAGGAATGGCTAGAATTTCAGGTTGTTTTCCAGAATCTCACTTCAGTGTAAAAGTGAAATCCTCTTTTTATGTGATCAGAAGTCTTAGTCATAGTGCTAGTATAGTTGGGTGCTAGCATATGATACGTTGAGTCTGTGGCAAAACATGACATTTAAAGACTGACTGGAACTCTGCATGCTGACATTCATGAAAAACAGTATGTTTCACTCCTCTCAGGAATTTGACATGAAAGTTACACTTCCTATACAGACCATATTTTGCACCAAACCATCACAGATACAGTTATTGTTAAAACTGGGGTAACGCAGTCACCACTGTCATTAGACAATTAAGCAATTAAGACAATAAATAAACTGATACTTTTTAAATGTTTTCATTCAATACTGAAAAATTGTGACTGAAAAAGGTTCAGTATTTTATCAGTTTTGTGTGCTCATTTGAAATCAGTTGTGATAGATCATCCAAAAATGAAATTCTGTCATTTTCTTCTTACCCTCATGTTGTTCCATCTGTATGACTTTTGAGATATTTTGAGAAATGTTTTCGTGGTCAACGGTAACCAAAATGTTTGCTTAGAAACATACTACAAAAAAATAACTGCATGCTGGTGAAGTAAGATCCCTTTAAGTCAAAGTGCTATTAGTGTGCAGCTGCCGATGCAGAACATTTCAAATTAGTCACTTATGAGGTTCCATGACTGTCAGAAATCAGCAGACTATGTAGGCAGTAGGAGTTATAATTTATGTAAAGCTAATGGCTATAGACGGTATATGAAAACAAGCTCCTACCAAAAGTGACAACCAGGCACATAGTATTCTAATACACTACTGCTCTGCATCTGCTCTGTTCATTACTAATTCACACTAGAGATACACAGTACCTGTTTTTAATACCACAGGCTCACTTCAAAAAGCTTTTAGTAAATTGCAGTTGCTGTGATGTGTCAAGTATAATTCCCAATGATTAGACAGAGAATGAACTTTCCCTTAAGCGCTCACTGACTTGGATGACAAATGAATTCCCTCAGGCAGTCAACAGGTAGGTTGTATAATTTATCAAAGCTGACAAACACCTTTTAAAACATATTCGTGATCAATGTTGCTTTAATATTCTCCTTTTTGTCCAATTAGTTCATCAAATCATCATCTTAAACCAACCTCAAAAAGAAAGGACACATTTGGCATTGCTTGGCAGAGTCCATCTTCAATACCTTTCACAGTTTTTCTGCATTTTAACAGTAAGGAATACACTACCATTAAAAGAAATGAAAAGAAGACCAGCTTACCAAGGCTGCATTTATTTAATCAAAATCCAGTAATATCTGCAATATTGTGAAATAGTATTATAATTTAAAATGACTGTTTTCTATTTGAATATATATTCAAATGTAATTTTCAGTAGTCGTTACTACATAACATTTCTTATTATAATCAATGTTGAAAACAGATGTGCTGCTTAATATTTTGTGGAAACTGTGATAACCTTTTTCAGGACTCTTTGATAAACAGAAAGTTCAAAAGATCAGCATTTCTTTAAATAAATAAATATTTGCCTTTTCTGACACTTTTTAATGTCTCCTTGCTGAATAAAAGTATACATTTCTTTCCAAAAAAACTAAGAAAGAAACTAAGTAAGAAACTAGGACAGAACCACTGGTTTTGGCTCATCTTCAGTCAGAGAGGAACCAACAGTGTCCTCTATGAGTGTCAATATTAAAATAATCAGAGCTGACTGAATTTCCTGCTGTTCGCTTATCTGAAGGCTGGAATATTCTACACAAGATTTGTTTAGAATCAGGTTTTTGCCTGATTTTCAGTCTGGACAAGTTGACACTAGTTGCTGAAAATCAGAGCCAGTTTGCAGAACTGAGCAGACAGTTTTAACAGAAATTTGCATAGTGCATGATGGTCACAGACTCAGAATATTTGATATTTTGAGCCGATTTCAGAACACATATTGTTTCATTCGTCATGCAAACCACATGTTTCTGTGTGAGTTTCTTGGGTTTGGACCGAGTCAGTTAGTGTGCGATGCCCATTTTTTTCCATTGTAACTGTTTACAAAGTCAAAAAGTGCATGCTGCCTAGTGTTTTAAAATCTGTTCAGATTTTAAAAGTGGTCTAGTGTATTCCAACTTTTAGTCAGCATGTTAAATCTGTTCTCTCTCTTTCTATCTTTTATCACAAAAGCACTGCCTGACTAAAAACTATACACACATTGCAGCTTTTTCTGAGTGTTTATTGATAAAATGTCTCATCTACTGATTCCAGCTGGCATAATTACAAAGGAAATTGTCTACAAGGACCACAACATTTAGTAATTACAATCTACTGCCTACACAACAATAAAGGTTGTGCTTTCATTACACTCCGACCTTGAGCGCTGTGTCAAATCATAAGAACAATGTGACAAAATATACTATTTCTGTCCTCTTCAAACTATTCTTATACTATACTCCGTAAACCTCGCTACCATAAAATGCCATTATATTCTAGTTATAGCCAACCGTAACTCAAACCATTAACATAAACCTGTATAGCATACGTTTGTTTTTAATTTTAATCAGATTCTCCTTATATAAGAGGTAGAGTCAGCAGGGAGATGGTTGAGGAAACCTCACAGCACGACTCTCACACTTAGATTCTTAGAACAGATGGCCAGATATACAAAGAGCCAACATACAAAAGAAACAGAAAAAACAGACTGTCCTTCTAGATATGCACATTTGACTAATCTGTGGGCTTTGGGCACTCAATCCTCTCTAGCACCTTTTACTCAGTGGCTCTTAGTAAAGGTGTGGAAAGAATCAGCGTGGTATAGTAGCATGGCGCAGCACTGACATGAAAGGATCAATATTTCTAAAAGCATTGCTTTTGAAGATTAGAAATTTTTAGACATGAAAATTGATGGTTAAAGCTAGCCTAAAGTGAGACTAATCTCATGACGAAAACGTACCTGTAGGATCGTTTTTGCAAGACGTGAAATACGTAGCGTCATGTACCTTTGTCCACTGAGTGGCGCTAAAAGAGTGTTTGGATTTTTTCCCAGAACAGACGAACGTACATATGGTACGTTTTATTTGACGTTGGTTTTGTACGTGTCACCGCAGTTCTGAATTTGAAATGTCGGTTGAGTGGCGCTATAACTAAACGTACCATCTGCACTACTTCTAAACCTACGAACAAAAGCGAATGTGGCGTAACGCAATCGCAAGCCTGCTGTTTTAGCTTGTTTTTCATGGGATTCGTACCCAAGGAGCTACCGAGCAAGCTTGTTATGTTCGGAAAGCAAAATATATGGAGCTGTAATCATAACGGTGTATGAAAACGATTAAAAGCGCTCACTGTTTGACCGCCTCTAGTGTTCATTTCTGTTGGAAACCGCAGTGATATGTACTAATTGGTACGTATTTCGCGTTTTGCAAAAAACAGGTACGTTTTTGTAATGAGATCAGGTTGCCTAAATATAACAGATACAATCTGACTGACTAAACTAAAACTATTCATTGTTTTCTGTAATTGAAATAAAGCTGATGTAAAATAAATATAAATATTAGATAAAAAAAAATTGAAATGTTCAATTGCCTGAAAATAAATAAGAATTAACACAACTGCCTCAGCAGCTAACTGAAATAAGTCAATTTAAGCACTAAAATAATCCAAACTGAAATAAAAATATATTAAAGCTAACTGGAAAAAAAAAAAAATGACAAAAGCATATAATAAAATTACTAAAACAAGGCAAAACATACAAATAAATGCTAATTCAAAATATTAACTAATACAATAACAGTACATAACACCGAAATAAAACTGGGATATTCTGATGCTTAGATATGTCAAGGGGCCTCTGGGGCCCCATACAGGGCCTGTGTCCCAAGCCAAATGAGCCCTCTCCATGTCGCTATGATATATTAGATATCGGCTGGGGTCACCAGGGTCTGAACAGTCTGTCAATATAAGAAGTTATTGCATGTTTTCTACCAGAAAACTGTATGATTTCTTAGAAAAGTAATAGCATTCTATATGTTTGTAGTTAAAATACTGCAAAATGAGTTCTGTCTCCAAAGTCTGTTCACCAAAAAGTTATACCAAAGGTTTAAAATGGATTCAGAATTATACTTCAATAAAAGTTCTTCCAGAACAATCTGTCGTCATACTCTGCATATCGTACAGTAGTTTGGTTATTATATGATCCCTACCGCACATATTAGATCTTTCCAGCATGTGCCTGGTCTGCTTACATACATTAAGAGCCAATGACACATTACTTGCGGTTCTCAGAAAGCCTCATGCACCCACACAGCTGTTAATGAGATGCATCCATTAGGACGTGGCAGTCTCCCTCTCGCAGACAGACGCTAAGAGCGGCCCAGTCTTTGTAATATACACACTAATATGAGCTGCTTTTAGAGAGATCCAGGTTAGATAAGAGCAGTGGGCAGCTTTTGAAACAATGTTCTAATGGCAGATCCTTCTCTGACTAGAGCTGTTGGATTGTGTAACGTTATTATGAGGTTCCCTAACATAACCTGAAAGCCAAAATTAAAGTTTGTCTTTGATAAGGAATACGACTGAATGAATCTCTTGATGAAGGGCATAACAACCCAAGTGCCCTGTGTGCATGTTTGAGAAAACAGACAGCTGTAACATAAGTTACAACTTGACAGCACCAAGAGGGGATTTGAGTGAGTGAGACTATTGAAAAATGCCAGTGGAGACATGTGATACTTAAGTCAGCTGTATCCTTCCTGCCAACATACAGATCATGAACATGATATATCATAACCGTATGATGGTACTGATTTTTTTAAATACCCGAAAAGTATTTTAAGCTCACCAAGCCTGCATTTATTTGATTAAAATATAGTAAAAAAATTATATTGTAAAATGTATTTATTTACTATTTAAGTGGATCAAAAAAGTTCATCAAAGTTGTCCTAAGACAAGAACGCATTTTGGTTTTAGGACAACTTTGATGAAAGGTTTTGATCCACTTCAAATCATTCTATGCTGATTTAATGTCTCAGAAATGCTGATAACAGTTATGCTGATTAATGAAAAACGTGATATGTTTTATCCAGAAATCTTTGAATATAAATTTAAAAAGAACATTTGAATGTCATTTTTTGTAACAATGTAAAAATCCTTACTGTCATGTTTGATCAGTTAAATGCATCCTTGACCCTGACCCCAAATATTTGAATGGTAGTGTATAATATAGTGCTGTCAATCGATTAAAAAATGTAATGGCATTAATCACAGTCGTGGGCTGTGATTAATAATGATTAATCGCAAATTTAAAATACTAGGATTTACCTGTAAATGTGCTGAAAAAGAAATGCATGAAACTAGTTTAAGGAAACAGAACCTTTCACACTTCCGCCAGATATGAGACATAATCCTTATTACTCTTTTATCATTATTCTTTTGTTTTTATTCAGCCATTATCAGCCTTTATACTGGCAATAAAATGTTTACCAAGCCACATCACTTCAATCCCAGTATACATTTTCCCAACTATTATCAAAAGTATTTCTAAATAAATACAACAAAACATTTCTTGCGACCTTACGTGAAGTATTATGACAAAATGCATTATGAAGAAGAATTGGACCTGTTCTGCAGCTGCATTAGAGCTAACATTAGCATCATGATACATAAGACAATTTATGAGATTAATAATACACTTTTACTCTATATATAGACTTAGAAGTAATAACTTCCTTTTACGATCATATGTGGAATTTGGTCGTTTACTGTTGTTAAAATATGCTATTTATAGCCTTTTATATCGCTGCACAAATTAGCATTTCAGATGTACACATTCACCTTATATAATCTATAGTGGCTGTTGTCATGTTTACGTCTGCTGTGTAAAAGCCATGTATGCTCTGCTGAAACTCACGTTGTTTGTGATGTTACAACTGCCTCTCCGTTCTTAAGTTGCCAGCGATACATTCCATGTATAATACACATTAGTAAAAGGATATTTTTAATTTTTATTTGTCTATATACACTTTGGGTGGCCGTGGTACATTACAAAAGTAGCCCAAAAAACCACAACCCACAGCTCTGTAATTTTTCCCGCGACTGTATTTTCAAAATAGCCCACTTGTGCCGCTACCCTGGCAACACTGTACCCTCATCACAAAATGATAGATAACCTTCCGTGCTGTGATGACAGGAAGAAGTTGGGGTCAAACCTTATCTAATGATTAATTTGCGTTAAAAAAATATTAACGCGTTAAAATTTAACGCGTTAACGTTGACACCCCTAGTATAATATCAAAATAGGAAATACTCCTAGTTAATTACCAGTGTTGGGGAAAGTAACTTTTAAAAGTAATGCATTACAATATTACATTACTCCCTAAAAAAGTAACTAATTGCATTACTTACTATAATTGCACTTATGTGTTACGTTACTTTTGCATTACTTTTTCTCATCTGTGCTGGGCTTGCTTTTTTGTTTTTAACATAAAAAGTTCTATTTTTGGCAAATGCCCTTTCCAAAAGTGAAATTAATAAAGCCTCCGTCTGTACAGTAGAGGATGCAGCGCAAACAAACCATTCAGCTGTGCTGCCAGTCAATAAATGGGAAAACAAAGTAACTGGCGTTACTTATTTATTTGGCGTAACTCCGAAATTTTCTTGTAAATTAATAAGTAATGCATGACTTTATTAGTTACTTAAAAAAGTAATCTGATTACGTAACGTGTTACTTGTAATGCATTACCCCCAACACTGTTAATTACTGATAAAAGTCCATTAACTAAATAAGCTAATTATGCAGCATATACTATTAGCTTTTAAATGAATTAATAGTTGGTAATGCTACTATTTAAACCCTCATCAGGTCAAATTTGACAAATGTACCCTGTGATTTATTATTTATACCCATTACAGGGTTACATTTAATCTTTAAACACAGTTTTGAGAGAAAATGCTGCTGGAATTATTTTGGTCCCATATGCAATTCACTAATGCTTAATAAAAGCCCTTACTGACACGGAGCATGAAACATATAGCCTAATGAAGGCATATAGCGTATGAAGTCTCATTATTTCATCTATGTTATTAGAAACCAAACTCAAGAACTAGGCTGCTAGTTGAGACAGAACATAAATATAACCAAACAAGAAATGACCTAGACATGTCAAAAAACAATACTTACTGGTCCTGAAGTCTGAAATCAGAATTCTCAGCAGAGATCTGGCCTGTCACTGGATGTATGAATGTAGTCGTCCTCTGGTTATGGCTACAGATCAGACAAAAACAAAGCACATTAGCATGGTAATTATTATGCTTCCCTGCAGCAAAAACGCATATCACCCTCTGAACATCAGCACAATCAACGCCTTAGATTTTCTCAGACATGTCCATCACAAAACAAATCACACACACACCAGTGATAATCACTGGTGTTTGCATCTTTAATCATGTTGTTTACACAGTAACCAGTGATTAATGAGAACACATATACAGTATATAACCTATTGTCAACTATAATAATACAAACAGTAAGAAAGTAACGTATAACTAGAAAAGATTTATACTCTAAGTGTAACATAGTCTGAGGTTTGACAACATGTCAGCATGACATGTATTTCCAATGTGCCTATTTTAGGAAATTGCATCAACATCAAGAGTGGTCTGTTACATTTGAGGGGGACATGACTGCACAGCAGAAATACGCCATGCACCATATAAACCGAGGCAATGTCTCTACTATGTATTAAAGTGTAATGCATTGTAATGTAAATGTATTAAACCATACATTGTGTCCACACCAGAGGCAAGTTGTGTGAAGCGACACATCAAAAACAAATAGAGCCCATAATAACCAGAGACTCTGTTTATACTGGATGACTTGTTTAGTCACCGACAGAAAAATGATGCCCTGTTTTATTTCTGACATACTTGATGCAGTTTGCGCTACTTCCGACAACAGGACAAATGGATTCAGAACATTAAGTGTAGATAGGCTCAATCTGCTGCCACGTGGCGTGGCACAACATGACAATGGTCGTACCCGGTGAAGACACTGTGGTACACACACACACACAAAAGTAGCATGCTGCGAACTCAAACTATATCGTAACTTCTCAACACACGTCTCAGAACAGTAACTGCTTCTATGGCAACTGCAATGACTTTAGAAGGTCATATGGGTGCACTAGTGCCCGTCCACTTTTTCTACAACTTTGGTTCCTTGGATATTAGCCTTTATCCTGATATTTTTCCTATTAATTTTCAAAAAAAGTCTCTCTTAAAGAGTTATAAGCAGTGAACCACACCAACCAGCTACGAGGTGAAGCAGAACACTAACTTTGCATCTTTACAAAAAATATATATATTTATAAACCAGATAAAAAGACAATGGTGCCAGACTACAGGTGTGTACTTAACGGCTTAAATGAGGTTGAGAACTACATTTCCATGAAACACTGTGAATGACAATCAAATTAAAAATGATGAAGAAATATAAAACTATTTTTGAAGATGTTGATTATATTAAATGTAACTCTTTATTGTAAGGACCAGTTCTCACTATTAACTAGCAGGCGTATTACTAACATATTGGATGTTTGTTTATTAGTACTTATAAAACACATATGTGACCCTGGACAACAAAACCAGTCTTAAGTCGCTGGGGTATAATTTGTAGCAATAGCCAAAAATACATTGTATGGGTCAAAATGATCTATTTTTCTTTTATGCCAAAAATCATTAGGATGTTAAGTAAAGATCATGTTCCGTAAAGATATTTTGTAAATTTCCTACTGTAAATATATCAAAATTTAATTTTTGATTAGTAATATGCATTGCTAAGATCTTCATTTGGACAACTTTAAAGGCAATTTTCTCAGTATTTTGTTTTTTTTTTGCACCCTCAGATTCCAGATATTCAAATAGTTGTATCTCGACCAAATATTGTCCGATCCTAACAAACCATACATCAATGGAAAGCTTATTTATTCAGCTTTCAGATTATGTATAAAACTCAAAAATTGACCCTTATGACTGGTTTTGTGGTCCAGGGTCACATATTAAAGGGATAGTTCACCCAAGAATGAAAATTTGATTTTTATCTGCTTACCTCCAGGGCATCCAAGATGTAGGTGACTTTGTTTCTTCAGAAGAACACAAACGAAGATTTTTAACTCAAACCGTTGCAGTCTGTCAGTCATATGTCAGTCAATGGTACTCATGGCTTTGAGACAAAAAAAAAACATACACAGACAAAACCAAATGAAACCATTGACACTCCTAATTGAGATTGTAGATAGAGTGTCAATGGTCCATTTGAGAGATAGTTGGCGGTAATGCACTTATAAGTCTGCGATCCGCCGTAAAGCAAGAAGAAGAAGACGCGTCATGCGCTGGCTGTTGTGTGAACGAGCTCAGTAGAGTTGGACTGTGCGGCGGATCAGAGGTAAAAAACGATATAAATTCTGTTCAGTTTCTTGCACAGAAAGATCGTTTCGTATCTTTAGATCTCAATGTATCGTCACGAGCCGCAGGGTTTAATTTGGTTTTGTCTGTGTATGTTTTTTTTCTCTCAAAGCCGTGAGTACCATTGACTGACATATGACTGACAGACTGCAACGGTTTGAGTTAAAAATCTTCGTTCGTGTTCTACTGAAGAAACAAAGTCACCTACATCTTGGATGCCCTTGGGGTAAACAGATAAACATCAAATTTTCATTTTTGGGTGAACTATCCCTTTAATATCCCTGGACCAACAAACCAGTCATAAGGGTGGTGCGTGACCATATTTTAGATCCCTTAATCCTACCCCATACCTAAATTTAATCTTACTAACTATTAATAAGTAGCAAATTAAGTGTTTATTAAGGCAAAAGTCATGGTTAATAAGAATCGAACCTTAAAATAAAATGTGACCATATTTAAATATAGAAAAATATAGTTTTTTAAAAAGACAAGAAAAAAGAACAGATGAAATATTGCATCTGGTGGCTTCAACAAAAGCATATACCATTTATTAATAACCTTGTTACACTAACCTTGTAGCTCTTTAAAGGTTTCAAAATCAATATGGAGAAAATTAATGGGATTTTTACTTCCAGAACCCAAATGTTTCTTGGTATATATACAGTCTTTGAGCGAACTAAAAATGATATACAGTAAGAGTAAGAAGGAGCACTGTTCTGTTGTAAAGAGCCAAGAAAAATTCAGTCTTGGATATTGTAATAGTATGTAACCATAGCACAGGAAGCTCACTGGTCTCTGAGAGATAAAGCATGTGGTGTCAGACATGACTCCACCACCATCAACTCCCACGCTACGTCCTGAAATTTTGGCAGACAAGCCATGCAGAAGAGCCATAGTAGGAGCTCTGAAATTATATATAATTAATAGCTCACAAAATTAATGAATAAATGAAATCAAATTTAAACCAAGACATGAAATGTAGTTTCCTGGCATTATAAAAATGGGTGTCGATTTATTCTTTCCCTCAAAATACAAGCAATTTTTTTTAAATGGATACAAACTGACCTCAAAGCCTTGAATGTAAAACACTCCCTATATGAACAGGAATGCTTTAAAGTCATGAGGCATGATTTCAACAGCAGAACACACTGGTGTGCATCTAGAGTGTAAACTTGTGAACTCGACACACTTTTACACTTCCACTGAGGCAGAGAGAGGTAAAGGTGAGGTCAGAGCACATTGTTTCCTTTCCAGTCGCTCCTATATATTTAAAGACCATAATTCACTGCATGGAGATGCCACACAGGTTGCAGCGTCTATATAAGCTTTACGGTTGTTTGTAATGGAGCTCTTTACAATTCTGGCTGACAGCCTGCGGTAAGTAAAGGATTTGTGTGCACAAGCATGGTGTGCATCCTTGACAGGTGCCCCCCGGATCGCTATAATCGCCACACCTGTTTAGACTCATGTGATCATGTGGAAATACTCACTATGTCTTGCTGCAAAGCCACATTAGAAGTTCCACCTTATCTTATACATTTAGGTAGGACTACGCCATTATGCAAAATGGTGTTTGCTGTGCATTTTCTTCCATGCTGATATTTGAATAAATAAATGTTTCCTAGGCTGGTTCATTATTGTGGTAGAATCTATTTCAGACAAAACATGCATCATAAATGGAAGCAGACAAAACTTCTTGTTTTAGCACGCGAGTCCTTGAGAATAAGCTGCAATGTGAATCAGACTTTTTGCAGCAAGTCAGTATTTCTCAGTCAGTCTGTTGATTTCCTTTGGTAACTTGTCTTGTCTTTTTTTTTTAAGACGTCACTGCCACACTTGATGTTACTTTTCAATTTGCGACAAGACTCTGTATCATGATGACTGGAAGTTGGATCAAGTGGTCATAACAGTCTTCCGCTGACGAGACCCTCAAGCAAACTTGGCACAACACAAGCTAAACTGCAAGTGAAAGATAAGAAGGTCTATAAATACAAATGCATTCATTTATCTGAGGATGCAAGGCTATATCCAGCTAAGTAGTGCACGTCAGATGACTGCGTAAATGTGAAACAAATTGTTAAAAGGCACCAATCTCTCAATTGAACAGACAACTCGCCCCAAAGTGAAGGATTTGTCTCTATATTGCTTGGCACAAGCCAGCTGGTATGTTTTACAGCTGCGAAATGAATTGCCTTGAACCATTATTTGTTAATTGGGCGTGTAAAGGTGGTGTCTATTTAAAAATGTTCAGATGGGCTGTGTTTAAACACTGGAAGCAGGTTGAAAAGCATTTTAAATGGCTCTCTCATTGGGACAAGGTCATTCCCATTCACATCACACAGAATGAGGGAGAGAGATGAAATTTACAGAAAGCTCAGATACAAATTTCATCTACTGACATTTAATGCAGGTCCCCTGATTACAATGAATCACCACATAATCAGTTAGAAATCCCACACACTGACCCAGGGTCAGCATGCAATTTATGCTATATAGTGCAGCCAAAAATGTTTCATATGACATCTATTTAATATAATGTTGTAGGCTGTGCAATGATTTATTGAGTAGTTACATTATTGCATTCGAAGAACATTATTAAGTTTCTGTCACATTAAAAGCTTTGTTAAACTTAAACTCACATTTCTCAGAAGCACATTAACAGTAAATCAGTTGAAATTAAAATTTAACTAAAGCAAGCCTGAACTTCACACCCTGCAAACCACCTTCAGAAAACATGTTAGTGCAGCTTGTTTACCAGTAAGCTAAAACCGTACTTAAGAGACCCCATTACTTCACTGAGAGCATTTTCACAACGGTGAACATGACCTGGTCTCCACTTACAATCAATAAGCGTCCCTCTGATGCTATATACAGTGTTGCAGAACAGCAGCAGGCTTTTGTTTACCTGTCTCTTCGCGGCTTAGGCTTCAGCGCTCTGTCTCTGTTGCCGGGGCTTTAGAGTGTCTAGCTGTCTCGTATGGTTGGGAGAGTAAAATGCCAGCGGTGTAGTGGTGTCTTGTGTCAGTGTCAAGGCACTGAGAGACGACCCCTGAAAAGAGCCGCTAGAGCTTGCAAAGACTGGGAGGTAATGACACTTCTGCATGTGTTATTGGTCAAACCTTCATGCTTGGAACATACACTTATAGCATTCAAAAGGTTGGGGTCTGTAAGATTTAGAAATGTTTTTGAAAAACTCACCAAGGTTGCATTTATTTGATTAAAAAAATACAGTAAAAACTGTAATACTGTGAAATATTATTGCAATTTAAAATAACACTTTTCTGTTTTAATATACATTAAAATGTAATTTATTTCTACGTAATTTATTTAATGGCAAAGCTGAATTTTCAGCAGCCAGTCTGCAGTGTCACATGATCCTTCTTATTACTATTATCAATGTAAACAGTTAATATTTTTGTGGAAACCATGATATATATATTTTTTTTTCAGAATTCTTTGATGAATAAATGTTCAAAAGAACAGCATTCATTTAAAACAGAAATTTTGGGGAAAATTATAAATGTCTTTACTCTCATTTCGGTCAATTTAATGCATCCTTGTTAAAATAAAAAGTATTAATTTAGTTAAAAAACATTAACACTTTAAAATAGGGACTAATTATCACTATTTACTAGTTGCTTATTAGCATGCATATGACTAGAATATTGACTATTTATTAGTAGTTACAAAGCACATATTAACGACTTTATACAACAATTTCTTCTCTTCCGTGTCAGTCTTCTCCGCACGTTCACGAGTGAAAGGTCTTATGGTTTGGAACGACATGAGGGTGAGTAATTAATGACAACATTTTATTTTTGGGAAAACTATCCCTTTAACAACTACCTTACTATTAATCAGCAATAATTAGGAGTTTATTGGGGCAAAAGTTGTAGTTAATAGTAAGGGCTGGGCCTTAAATTAAACTGTGACCAAAAAGACTTACTGACCTCAAACTTCTGAACAATAGTCTATGTGTTTATTAGAGTTTTCTACAGAATACAAAAATGCAAGAATTTCATACTAACTGAGCTTTAATGATAAGAATTTCTGTCAAGCAGAGAGTGCATAGTAGTTTAAAAAAATGATAAGATGAAACAGTTATAAACGTCAAATTTGTCAAATGTGTTTCTTGTTATTGTCTTTATTTCTGGGAATTTTGTTGAAATGTTGGTACTAGAAGAACACCCTTATATTTCAGTCCATTTATTCTAGACAGTCTAGTTCATCTGACAACTTAAATGCCTCTAACAACATAATGGCAAGCATTGCCACATAAAAAACACATGCATTTGCATGTTGAATGCTCAATGGCAATGTTTGCCAATGGTTTGCAGTGTTGTGATGGCTTGCTCTCAATGTTTTCCAAAAATGGGTTTCCTAAAGCACCCGACCACTGTATTCAAAACATGCCAAAACAGTGGTCAATGCAGCAGCAATTCATTCACATACACATAAATATACATATTGCAACATTTATATGCATGATTTTATGTATGAGGTCACTGGCTGTACTGCAACTATTGAATTTAATGCAGTTAGTACCAAAATGAATTCTCTCAATTTTACTTCAAAACCAGTCGAATTTCTATCAACCTGACAAAAAGTATAAAAAACACAAAGTCAACAAAAAAGTTTGCATACAGATGGACAGTAAATATTAACAAAAGCAGCTAAAAGTACCTGCAAATTGACTAGGGAGGTGTCAGATTTGTTTCATTGGTACATGAAAGACATTACTTTACATTGATTTGTAATAGAATGATGGTATGCAGCCAAACTTTGCCTCTTGAGACTTGCCTGCAGTGTAATAAGAATAGAGCATGGATTCTAATGAAAATGTAACTAAAAATATCTAGCTGCTGGAGCAGAATTAAAGTATGCCAAGTTATGCCATCTCTATCGTAATAGGAGCCGAGAGCTCCATCACTCCTATATAGTATGGGCTTTCACAGTATTTACCAGAAAAATGATTTGTACACATTTGTTTTTTATGGGAAATGTCTGTTAAGAAAAGTAACGTCAAGCTGTACCGTATCTTGTCTTTTTGTCTAAATTGTTCATCATAACCATAAACCATTCAGTGCCAGCTGTTGCATACCAACTGTTTTATCCCTCAAGAACAAATTCCCACCAATAGATTACTCATTAAACCTGTCATTGGAAAAGTAATTAAAATTTTGCTGTCAGCACTGTGTATGCAGTACCTGGCGAGTGGAAAGAGGCTCTATGAAATGGGATGCCACATTTAGTATTATAATTCTACAACTGTCTCAGACACAGACAGACTACAGACAGCAAGTCATGTATTTACTGAAATTGAGTTTCTACTCAGGGAAACGACACAGAAGAGCTACTTAAGAAGCATTGGTAAGGCAGGAGATTTGGTCTATGACCTTACGTCTGGTTGGACGATGTAGCTAAAAATGTCTTAATATTCAATATACACTATATGGACAAAAGAGTTAGCCGGCGTTCTGATCCAAAGAGAGGAATGTTGAATAAAGTCGTTATTCTTGTTTTCTTTGTGCACAAATTTGAGTGGTATTATTGGAAAGTGGAAGCGTTTAGGAACAGCAACAACACGGAAGACCAGGTAAAGTTACAGAGCGGAGTCACTGAGTGCTAAGGTGCATGGTGTGTAAAAGTCACCAACGCTCCAGCTGATTCCATAGCTTCCACTGGCATTAATACCAGCACAAAAACTGTGCTGCGGGAGCTTCATTGAATGGGTTTCCCTTGCCGAGCAGCTACAATGCCATGCGTCAGATGGAGTGGTGTAAAGCACTCCACCACTGGACTCTGGAGCAGTGGAAACACATTCTGTTAAGTGATGAATCACACTTCTCTGATTGGCAGTCTGATGGGCAAGTCTGGGCTTGGCGGATGGAATAATTTAAAAAGTAAAAATTATTGTTGCCCCCATGAAAAAGGCATGATCTAATTAGAACAGCTACTTGTTTACTACAAAATCAACTAGGGCTGTCACTAATGATTATTTTGGTAATCTAGTAATCGGCCGATTATTCTGACGATTAATCAAGTAATCTGATTTATTTTATTTTTTTTGTAGTAATAAAAATAGACCTAAGCGAACTGTCATTTCTGGACATCAAAACATGAAAACTCAGAGCGAGGGTTTAAACATTTATTGTGAAGTCGCAATGAACAATTAGCATATTTAGAAAGATAATAATGTATCCTGTGCTGGAGTAGTTTTATAAATTTACCTTATAAATCTGATATAATGGTGCACAATGTTCCTAGATCAACGTTATAAGCCCTGTTATATGTAGTTTGAGATGGTTTGTGCATGGAAATGATAACTGAATGTGTTGAGTAGCATTTACTGTGAACGGAGCCACTCTGAGCTGCACATAACCTACACACTAGTGCTGGGCGGTATACTGGTTCATACAGAATACCGGTGTTTATTTTTCTTATGATATGAATTTTTAAAATACCGCAATACCGGTGTTATTTAAATAACGTTCGGAACGCGACACACTGTTTGAGAGGGGTCTCTTTTCACTGTTGCATTGTGGCGAGGACACAGCTGTATGTGTTACTAAGCGTGTTCTGAAGCTGTAGAACTAGTAGAACGTGATGATGACACAGAAGAACTCATCCACAATATCCACCGCGCGCTGCCATCAGCTCCCGCATCTCACACACAGGAGCGTGACTTTAGCACTATATTTAGCAACTTTCAGACCCTTTTAGTGGCTTTTTTTCCATAGAATATACAAACTAACAAACCTAGCGAATTTTTTGGATAAACCTTAGCTATGGTTCAGTTGGAAGAAGTGGCCAGTGCTGCCTCGCGAGCGCGAGATCTGACACTTCCGGCGCAGTGTCGCGTCTCTCTGCGTCTGTTCTGTGCAGCGAGTGGCTGAGAAGCACCGCATTCATTTGGCCGTACCGCGACTGTTTGGAATTATAAATATGAGCATAGTTCGTCAGTTAATATTATGAACTTTTTTGTTTGTTTACTCAGAAGCAGGCAGTGCGCTGCATGAGACAAAAAAGTAATATAGCCAAAACCACCGCATAGCCGCTCTTTAGTGTAACGCTAGATGCATATGGATTTTATCAGATGATGTCGCGATTATAAATGATAGTGACTCCTGGTTAACCTGTATTAATGAGTCGTGTTTAGTCACTATTTAGTGTGGAATTTTTCTACAACATTTTCTCATCATGACAGTAAAATAGGGCATTCTAAGTCAATCTACTGCAGTTTTTCCTCTCTCAATCAGTAGAAAATGTGGTTAACACCCGGTCATGCATGAAAAAAATAAATACCGTCATATACCGTGAAACCGGTATAATTTTGAAAAATACCGTGATATACATTTTTGGTCATACCGCCCAGCACTACTACACACATATAAATGGAGTGCATATTAAACCTGCAGAGCATACATTTATTTAATTTAATGACAGTCTTTGTGAATTCACAATAGCACTATGCTTTATTATGATTTTAAATGGTTTTAATATTTTGTGCAGCCTTAGAAAACAGTCTAAAAATGCTTTTCATGGATTCTTGTCTGTGGAACGCGCCACTTCCGGCATTTTGCCGGTTAATCGACACAGGTAAAATGCAATCGAGGATTTTTTATAATAGAGTACTCAAATTTAATTGAGGAATTGTAACAGCCCTAAAATCACTCATCTAGTGACCACTTACTGTTTTTACTAAAACAACAAAAGTAACATTTAAAATCATTTAGTTAAATGTACCAATATAAACATGATTCAAAATTATACAAAAAGTGCAATCTTCCTACAAAAAGTTGAGGTTGTTTCAACAACAAAGCGTGTTCTTTAAAGAATAAAGAAACGCATATAGAAGAAATGGCAGGTCTATTGGTTTTCATTTTATCTCCAAGTCTTAATGCATAGATCCATTTTGACATGCAGTATATTTTTTTGTCCCATCCATTGATATGGTTATCACTGTCAATCATCGCATTTTTGGATTCAACCCCGCATATAATTATGTTTGCCAATCCAAAAACTTTGCAATGTAGTTAGTAGCATGAAAATTTGAACTTTTATTGAAATTGTTAATGGGCTATATAGAAAGAGAACCAAGAGCATTCCCTTTATAACCACTGAAGCTGTAAGTTCTGCGCTTTCTCAAAAACTTTACTTATAATTAAAGTTGCTGTCTACACTGCAAAATAAATCTCTTATTTACATTGTGTCAACACTTTGATTATAATGAAAGGGTTTGTGATTATGTAGAACTCAGAATCCATTCAATACTACTAGAAATGCAGGAGTTTCACTGACTGACTAACTTACACACCACTGATTGGTCATTGTGTTCAACAATCATATCTGTGATTGACTACAATGTTTAAAGGGGTCATATGACGTTGCTAAAAAGAACATTATTTTGTGTATTTGGTGTACTGCAATGTGTTTATGCGGTTTCAGGTTAAAAACACATTATTTTCCACATACTGTACATTACTGTTGCTCCTCTATGCTCCGCCTTTCTGAAACGTGCCGATTTTTACAAAGCTCATCGTTCTGAGAAGTGAAGCGTGCTCTGATTGGCCAGCTATCAAGTGCGTTGTGATTAGCCGAATACCTCAAGCGTGAGACGGAAATGTTACGCCCCTTACCGTATTGTGATGCCGTTTTGACACAAAAACAATAAAACCCATTACAAACGAGGCATTTGTTGCATCCAGTGGGGACATAATTAATGATTATAATGACTTATACTGTCTTTTTACGCGTCGCGTCGCATCGCGCCACGTAAACATTACCATGTCTGCATTTGTGATCGGAGAAACGACAAACAACAAGCACTACTCTACACAGCTCAAAACTCGTGTTTGAATAGTCAGTGGCAAATTCTGTAAATATGAAAACATACTTACAGGCTGAAAGTCAGAAGCGCCAGACTGTCCTTACAAAGTTGGAATTGCCCCACTTTATAGAAACAGTCTTTGTGCACAGCTGGCAGGCTACTCCCAGGTTCAGGAAATAGTACTCTGTAAAATGCGCTGCACACACTCTAATATTTGGGTTGCACTGTTCTGGAACAGTGTTGTAAATACAACTTAACCACTGATTTCTAGTTGTGTCCTCTTTTGGAAGCCCAAACAAAGTAGTTTCGCTTTCACAACGAAACACAGCGTCTCCAGGACTTGGCACTGGCGGCAGGAATAATACTACAGCGAGAGTAAAAGTCCCGCCCTCTTTCATTGCATAGACATTTGGGCGGCGTTTTGCAAATCTCCCCACACCGTGACGTAGGCATGCGGGGGCGTGTTTGAATGAGCCGTTTTAGGGGGGCGTGGTCGAGTCTTAACTTTTATAAAGAATATCTCTTTGGTTTTGAGACTTTAGTCTTTGCAACTTCAAGGATCTTATCTATGCACAAACAGCTTGTAACACTCCAAAGAGAAAGGAAAACTTGAAATCCCATCATATGACCCTTTTAACACTGCAAAGCACATTATCACAATATTCACGGTACTCTCTAATTTAATATCATGAGCATAATTAACATGCTAATATTCAATGTATCACCCAGCTCTAATTGCGTCCAGGCCTAGATTTACAGTCCCGCTTAAATGTGGCTACATTCAAAATTATGGCAGTCATTAGCGTGTGTTGGTGGCTATTCTAACACTTACTCAAATCACAAAATGTTTATCAGACAGTCAATTGCCCTAAAGACGACTTCAACCATCAGGCCGATGACCTCTCTGAGAGGTATGAAATGGAAAAGGTCTCCACCTGTCTTTGAAGACAGATAAAGAGCAATCTGTTCTAAAAAGATAAGATAAGATAAAAAAGATAAGTTCTGAAAAAGATAAGTCTTTGAAAACACATCATGAATATGATGACAATCTGAGTGGCTATATGGTACAAATTTATATCTTGACTGGTCAACCCAAGACACTTATCTCAGTTAATGTCTACTTTACATGCTCCCATTTGATACAGAGGCATCAACAAGCCACTGTCACGAAATGAGCTCATTCATGGATAAATATAGATGGCAATTTGACGTAGTCCATCATGCAGCTTGGAGATTTTTGGCAGCATGCAATGAGACTTTGAAGGCTGCTTATCTTCGAAATCGATTGCGACAGTCAGAGAGGCAGTACGCAGGAGAGAGAAAAATGCAAGAGGGATCAAAAAGAAGATCAATCAGGCAGGATAAACACCACTGGAATAAGAAGTCACTTTCACATGCTGTTACTTATGACCTTCTGCTTTAATACTGTGGTCTCATTTAACAACTAGGTATAAGATTAGCTTCTTATAAGCCAAAATGAAAGCCAATAAATATATATTAGTGTTACAATACTAGAATTTATATTAATACAATACCATGAAAAATACTAATATGCAATACTATACAAACAAATATTTTGTAATAGGTATATTAATTATTTTATTTCACAGTAACAATTTCGTGCAAGAGTTAATCCCTCAAGGTTTCATTTCGGCAGGGAGGGGGCCAAAATAAAACACACACACACACACACACACAACAGGTACTAGTGTATCAATTATTTTCACACAAAAAAACTTTCGATATACATAGAAAAATCTATATTCATGACGGTACTAATTGATATGTATCATCTTAAACTTGAAGCCAACATAGTTTGAATCAGGTTAGTGAAATCCTGGTCTCCTTTGATCAAAAGCAAATGAAACAAGCAGATCTTTAAAAGTCCTCCCACTTATATCCACAAAGGTAGAAAAAGGATTCTTTCAATTAGTTTTTCTTTGTAGGATTCCAGCACATGATATTGAATAGACAGTAAAATAAGGCTCCCGTGGATGAAACAAGGTTCAAAAGGTCTTTTCAATTAACTTTCTAACCCCTCTGTTAAGCAAACCGCTGTCTCTCCCTGTCTATGATGTCAGAAGTAATTCATAAGCCTCCTTCACCTCAGAACATCAGCAGAAGAGAAACATCAAGAAATTCAATAGCTCAGACGTCTGGAGAAATGAGATTAACCAACGAGTCCTCTCACGTATCAACAGTGAGCAAAGTGAGCCTCGAAAGTTATTAGAAGAAAAAGTATAAAGATAATCCTTTGTCAATATTTCCCAGAGCAGAATGTCTCGAGAACGATCAGAGACATATAGACTGTATAAATAAATGAATCACTTCAGAATCAGCCAAACAATGCAGCCAAATTCTCAGTTTTTATCATTAATATACAGTATGCCCTGACGTCACTTTACAGACATGTGGGTGGAACATTGTTAAAATCTTAACTAACAACAAATGACAAGAAAACGACACCGTTTATATTGTTACTATAGAGTACATTGCCTATAGGTGCAAAGATTATTGACTTTGGGTGTAAAAAGACAATACAGAAGCCCATGTTATATTTCTAGTGTGGGAATATCCCTTTCTTTCATGTCTTTCACTCTAATCAAATTTCAGTGAACCTGACAAGTCATGGGAACCTTAAACTATGACCGAAGAGCAGTTGAGTGTAAACAGAACTGCTCTGATGACACGGTATTCAAATGACACGTAAAGCAACTTTACTCTAACTCCCAACTTAATGTCACCCAACAGGACAAACTGGAATGGCATGTTACGCTGGTTAACAGATTAAAAAGGATGTTAGTTCTCTTCTGGAACAACGTTTCACCTGTTGTCAATATTTGTTAATACATCTAAACAAACTCTTATATTTAGTATAGTAATATGTGAATAACTCTATGGGGGAAAACTGTTATCAGAAGTAAAAACTCTAAACAAAGATCCTATACCTGTCTGCAATTTCTGGGCCAATTTCTAAATTAATTTCTAAGCCAAACTCTATGCCAGAATCTCATTCTCAGTAATCCATCATCATTTTAAAAATACTGAAATATCTGTCTTGATAGGATATTGCCAGTATCAATCATAATAATGTATGTGACATCTTCAGAATGAGAAAATAAACTAGATTTTTCTATTTTCTGAAGAAAATTAGAAAATGTGCCACTTGCAGAGACATAACTACTGGATTTTTTTGCCCATAAGACATTAGCAAAATTTAGTTTGCCAAAAAATGTCCATTATTCATTGTTAGTAGCATAGCAATGTATGAAACACAGGTCAGTCACAGCTTTGCATTTGTCAGTGCAGCTAATTCACATGATCACTTGAACCCTATGCAAAATCTGTGTTGGGAAATCTTTTGCCCTCGAGTGAAATTCACGGTTGCACAGACACCCATCGATTTTGACCATAAAAATTCACAAAACAAAGTAAATGTGACCGAAAAAAAAAAAAAAACAGGCAGACAGAGTAACAAATTTGTCAAGGACAAAAGATGATTCTTCCCATGTGTAGCCTCAGAGCAAGCATATGCAAAACAGTGTTTGAAACCTATTAGCATTTATCTCAGAAAAAAAAACACAAAAAAACACTTGGCACTTGTGGCTGCAGATTTGTTAAACCCTGATAAGGAGCCCAGAAGGTGTTAACGGAATAAAATTTAAAAAAACATACCACATCTAATTGTGCAGCTTTGAGTCTGTTCATATTCCTCAGTGCTTTACTGATGCTGTTGAGCTGCATAAAACTGATACTTGATGTCTGAAGTAAAAGCAGAGGCGGAGGTCCACTGAGGCCAGCGGAAACATGGATCTCAGTTTAAAATAGTCTCCAGCTGCCCGAGGCCCAGCGGTGTGGCCCTTCCTCTCTGTGAGAGATGTTGTTTTGTCATTGTGGAGGATGTATGAAGAATCAAGAGTGCTGCTGTCGTGGCCTACAGAAGGTAAAATGAGGCAGGAAATAGGTAATATGGCTCTTTGATCCATGCCTTTTCCATCTGACCATTTGTTCTGCTAAAATCTATTGTTCCCTCTTGATTCAATCTGCTGCCTGTATGAGTCACTGCACTCATGCCCACACACACACACACACACACACACACACAAAACACATGCACCGAAAGAGAGACATTCACACACAGAGAGGAAGGGCAGATTATGTTCAACCAATGATGTGTGGTATTATAATATCCCTGGTCATTGAATGTTTGTGTTTACATGATGAGTCATGCAGACCTGACTTGCCTAAATTTAGCTTCCCAAAATAGCTTAAAATTCAGGCTGGTTTGATAATGAAGGTCACAGGTTATTTTTAAGTATTTGTTGGGGAAATAATGAGGTCAAAGGTCAAAACTAAAGGATAAACCCAGTAAATCAAGTAAGGTTGGGTGATTTAAATATTTATATTCTTTAATAAATTTCAATCTGTAAAAAAACAACTTGATATTTTTCAGGTTTTTGATGCTGCAGTATATTATAAATAGACCACACACTGTAAAAAGTGATAAGTTGACTTAACTTAAAACAATTGAGGAAACCCGTTGCCTTAAAATGATTAAGTAAATAATAAAATTTAAGGCAACGGGTTTCCTCAATTTTTTTAAGTTAAGTCAACATCACTTTTTACAGCGCATGCTCTGAGGAAGCATCATAAGTAAAATACAGTTAAAGCCTAGCTGAATATAATTATTTTTAATAACAGAACACAACAAAAACTATATTTAATAAGTTTTGCATTTATATGCATGAAGATATTTAAACTACTGTTAAAAGGTTTAGGGTCAGTAAGATCTTTTGAAACATGCCTATATTTGATCAAAAATATAGTTAAAATGTGAAATATTGTGAAAAATTTGCCATTCAGTGTCTTTAATGTCACATGATCCTTCGGAAATCATTGTAATATGTTGATTTGGTGCTCAAGAAATATTTCTTATTATTATCAATGTTGAAAACAGGTGTGATGCTTAATATTGCTTAATAATGCTTATATAATATACGGTGATAAAAATTTTTTCATGATTGTTTAACGAACAGAAAGTTCAAGCATTTCTCAAAATTGAAACAAAATTGAACAAAATTCTAAATTTATTTACTGTCACTTTTGATCAGTTTCATGAATCCTTGCTGAACAAACGTATTTATTTCTTTCCAAAAACAAAAATTGTACCAAATCTAAACTTTTAAATGGTACCATATATATATATATATATATATATATATATATATATATATATTACATTTAATACAATAGGCCTACAGTTTCTGATTAATATCAAATTTAAATTATGAAGTCAAAATTGAAAAGAACAGCTCGAAATATTAAACATTTATATCACCAGTAATGCCCAGCCTCCTGCGGACTAAGACATAAATGCACTGATTTTAGTTATCTAATTGTTTCTGCAATAGCTAGTTCAATGATGTGAATGATGAAATTATACAAACACTTTACTGGACAGAGAATGAATTGCTAGGATTATTCTATTTTTATTAAACTACAGGCTTTGAAATATCGTATTATTCTCATTAATACAAGCAAGCAATGTTTTGGTCCACGTGGGACAGATTTTCCCAATCCAGTACCCACCTGCTCCCTCAAGTTTCATTCCTGTTCCACCTGCTGCTGACTTGCACACCTAATGGTTTTAATAATGTTAGGCCTCGTTCCAACAATCCAGAATTTGTGAATCTGTTTAAAATCTATTTTTTTAAAACTGATTTGCAGAAATGTATCAGACTTGCCAATGCTACAGGGAACCGAGAAATGTGCTTCACAGATTAATTATTTTGAAAAAATAACAAAATAACAGACAGCCTGCTCCAGCCAACAACTTAGTTATACTGCCTGCCCACAACTACAACATTTTCCTCACACCACAACAAATGTAATCAGGTGTGACCAGAGTGTGACCTCTAGTGCCATTTCCACAGCAAACCTCAATAACAAGTTCAAGAAAATTCCATGGTGGTTCACAGAAAGTCTCCAACAACATAAAGCGACATTATTCTCAAATACTTGCACTCTGGAATTTTCACCACCCACCATGACATCTGAAATTATTCAAGACATTTACGACAAGCTCTCCCCCTCCATTTCTCCTGGTCTTCATGAGAGCCCTGTGCCCTTCTCACAGCAAGAATCAATGGTTTGCTATATGAGTAAACAAAGTCTTTGTCTGTTTATATTTTCTCTTGAGCATTATATTTGTATTTAGGCAATTCAAATAGGAGTCTCATCCATGTTCTTGTATATGGCAGAAAGACAAATATATTATATCAGCCCCTGAACCCAAACACCTGGTGCTAATCCACACAAACACACACACTCTCACACCAATGTTATTTTTAGACCTCTCTCATCCTACAAAGACAGATGATGCTCATTTCATTATTCACATCAGTGTCAATCTTTGCAGGCCTTCAGATTCATTTAAATGGGAATTGAACTGCTGCTGGCCTTGACTTTTACAATGCCAGATTTACATTCTGTGATTTCACACAAAGCTAAGAGAGATTATAATGGATCTCTCAATTAAAGATAGAAACATTCCTCAGCTGCAGTGAGAGACCTGCATAAATGGCTAGCATGAATTAATAAAGGTCTTGCACACATACAGTACACACATTGACAGACGGGGCATGTTAGCAAGACCTATGCTGCTGCCCGAGTCCCTTGTTGAAAAGCGACATTTAAATGTCACTTGAGCGGTTTAGACTAAGGCGTGAGAAATTTAGAAAATGAGGAGGCATTCATTTCAGTAAAAATATTTAAACATCCCTAAAGCAAGATCAGTTTACAAAATGGCATTTACTACCCTTCAAAGGTTTGCGGCCAATAGGATTTTTCAAATGTTTTTGAAAGAAGATTCTTGTGCTCACTAAGGCTGCATTTCTAATTTAGCTTTGTAATAGGAGATGTTATAGTTCTGGTGTATAGTACTGACTACGTTTTTAATTTAAAAAATATTTTTAATTAACATTAAGCTAAAATAATAATAACATTATTAGTAATAATAATATTCAATAAAAATCAAGGACAAATGCTTGCCAATTGGTTAAGAAAAATGCATTTAAAATAGGGTTGTCAAATCGATTAATTGCGATTAATCGCATCTAACACGAAAGTTTGCATTTACGCAATATACATGTGTGCTGTACACATACATATATACAGTCATGGCCAAAAATATTGGCACCCTTGCAGTTCTGTCAGAAAATGCAACTTTGCAAATGCAACTTCTGCAAGAAAATGCAAATGTTTTGGTACTCACATGTTTATTTATTTATTGCATTGGAACAACACAAAAAAAAGTCAAATCTGATACAATCCCACACAGAACCCAAAAAAATGCACTGGACAAAATTATTGGCACCCTTAACTTAATATTTGGTAGCAGCCCCTTTGGAAAATATAACAAATCAATCGCTTCCTGTAACCAGGAATGAGTTTCTTACACCTCTCTACTGGAATTTTGGACCACTCTTCATTTGCAAACTGCTCCAGATCATTCAGATTTGAAGGATGCCTTCTCCCAACTGCTGTTTTGAGATCTCTCCACAGGTGTTCTATGGGATTCAGATCTGGACTCATTGCTGGCCATTTCAGAACTCTCCAGCGCTTTGTTTGTAACCATTTCTGAGTGCTTTTTGAAGTGTGTTTCGGGTCATTGTCCTGCTGGAAGACCCATGACCTCTGGTGGAGATGCAGCTTTCTGACACTGGCCACAACGTTGGGCCCCAAAATTATTTGGTAATCATCAGATTTCATGATACCGTTCGCACAGTCAAGGCATCCAGTGCCAGAAGCAGCAAAGCAACCCCAAAACATATTTGAACCTCCACCGTGTTTGACTGTAGGGACTGTGTTCTTTTCTTTGAAGGCCTCATTTCTTTTTCTGTAAACAGTGCCATGATGTCCTTTACCAAAAAGCTCTACTTTTGTCTCAGCTGTCCACAGTACGTTCTCCCAAAAGGATTGTGGTTTTGTCACATAAGTTTTGGCAAACTCCAGTCTTGCTTTTTTATGCCTTTGTGTCAGCAGTGGTGTCTTCCTGGGTCTCCCACCATAGCGTCCCTTTTCATTCAGATGGCGACGGATAATGCGAGCTGACACTGACGTACCCTGTGTCTGCAGATCAGATTGAATTTGTTTGGAAGTTCTGGGTTCTTTATCCACCATTCGAACCATCCTTCGTTGTAATTTTTCATTAATTTTGCTCTTTCGTCCACGTCCAGGGAGGTTAGCTACAGTGCCGTGGGCTGTAAACCTCTTGATATTGCGCAGTGGACACAGGAACATTAAGATCTCTGGAGATGGACTTGTAGCCTTGAGATTGTCCATGTTTTTCCACAATTTTTTCTCTCCAATCCACAGACAACTCATTACACTTCTTTCTTTTCTCTAGTGTGACAAACAACACAAAGGGTGAGTCAACTTTTCTCCATTTTAACTGGTTGCAAGTGTGATTACTATATTGCCTACACCTGTTACTTGCCACAGGTGTGTCTAAATACAAATTACAGGAGCATCACATGCTTGAAAAGCAATTATTTCTTACAATTTTGACAAGGTGCCAATCATTTTGTCCAGTCCATTTTTGAGTTCTGTGTAAAATTTTATCAAGTTTGACTTTTCTTCTCTGTTTTTTTGTGTTGTTGCAGTGCAAACAAAAACAATAAGCATGTGAATACCAAAACATGTGCAATTGGAACAATTTTCTGAGAGAAGTGTTGCATTTTCTGACAGAATTGCAAGGGTGCCGATATTTTTGGCCATGACAGTACATTAGTGCTGTCAATCAATTAAAAATTTTTTATCGCGTTAATCACAGTCATGGACTGATTTAAAATACAAATTTTAATTTAAAATACTAGGATTTACCTGTAAATGTGTTGAAAAAGAAATGCATGACAAACTAGTTTAAGGAAACAGAACCTTTCACACCTCCGCCAGGTATGAGACATAATACTTATTATTATTTTATCATTATTCTTTTGTTTTTATTCAGCCATTATCAGCCTTTATACTGGCAATAAAACGTTTACCGAGCCACATCGCTTCAATCCCAGTATACATTTACCCAACTATTATCAAAAGTATTTCTAAATAAATTAAGTGAAATATTATGACAAAATGCATTATGAACAAGAATTGGACCTGTTCTGCAGGTGCATTAGAGCTAACATTAGCATCAAGCTACATAAGACAATTTATGAGATTAATAGTACACTTTTACTCAAAACTTACTTTAAACCACCATCGAGTGTTTGTTGTTCCTTTTGCGATCACATGTGGAATTTGGTTGTTTACTGTTGTACTGTTGTACCTTTTTATTGTTGTACAAATTAGAATTTCAGATGTACACATTCATTATTGTTATGAAAATATCCAAATCTCAAGAAAATCACATACAAACCAAATCCTATCGTAATCGTGTGTTTATAATCTTATATAATCTATAGTGGCTGTTGTCATGTTTATTTCTGTTGTGATGTTACAACCGCCTCTCCATTCTTAAGTTGTCAGGTATACATTCCAAGTATAATACACATTAGTAAAAAGATCCATTTTCATTTTTATTTGTCTATATACACTTTGGGCGGCACATTATAAAAGTAGCCAAAAAAAACGCAACCCAAGGCTCTGTAATTTTTCCCACGACTGCATTTTAAAAATAGCCAAATTGTGGGGGAAAACTGCGACCCTGGCAACACTGGTTCGCTGATAACCTTCAGCGCTGCGATGACGGCAAGAAGTTGGGGTCAAACCTTATCAAACTATTAATTTGCATTAAAAAAATAAAATGTTTAGATTAATCGCATGCGTTAAGGTGTTAACGTTGACAGCCCTAATATATATATATATATATATATATATATATATATATATAGACAGCCCTAATTATAAAATAAACTAACTCAAGAATTATACTTAGAAATAAAGTATTAAAGTATTTTATGTAATTTTGCTTTTTGAGTAGATTTATATAATTTTAATGCTTTGATATTATTGGACAGAACACAAGACAAATATGCAGTATAGCATCCATCTTCTGGTCATGTGGTCAAAGTTCCCAATAGGCACATTTCAAACATCAAAACACTCATTTAGTCCTACCTTACATGGTGGTTCAGTCTCAAGCAGCACTGGAAACAGTTGCTTAGCATTTTTTACCCCTTAGTGGATCCAAGACAGGTAAAATCCCTTGCTGTAGCATCTACTGTCCTCACATAAAAATAAACATGTTCCAGTTCACTGGCTGGATGTCCACTCATCACAGAGAAAGAGACACGAATGAGTCTAAGGCTCTCACAAATCACATATCCACACATCTGGATCATCCCTCTGATCTTTGATCCTCTCAATCTTCTGACAGCACTGGATAAATCACGGAGCCGCGTCAGAACGTAAATTACAAGGCAGGATCCAGCTCAGATGAGCGTGGGACTTTTTTTAGCCCTCTTTTGGGGTCTCAGCGTGGCCTCTCTGGGACCCATGCTGAAATGTGATTGGTTCGTGCCGAGCCTAGAGAAGCAGATGCACTCCAAGTGCAAATTCTGCTTTTTTGTAAATGGCACAGATAATCACACAAAAGACAGTGCTGTAAGTTTTGTCTCCGATTCAAGATCTTTTTGTGAAGAGCTGCATTTATAATCAGCTCTGATATTACACTGCATATAAAAGAGGCCTCTGTGTACGGCACGATGAAAATCAAAGAGCAATCTAGTACACTTAACAGACTGACTGATTGATTATAAGTGAACGTGTTGGTGTGATGTGAGATGAGGAACTAATGAAACTGCCAATCATTTAATACATACAGGTAAGTTATATGCCATCATATAAATGAGGTCAGGCTGGAGGTTGGTAAGATGAATCAGGACTTGAATCCAGACAATCTGCTCTTTCACGCTCACCTGCTGTGTGAGCCAATCCAGTCACTGAAATACAGAATAATCACAACTGCTGCATACATCCATACATGCAAGGATACATGTGCACATTCACATTCAAAATATTACAAGAGCACCATATGATAATCAGGATTTGATTGACATCACAGACTCCCTCACGTATCCACCTTTTTCTTGCCATAAAAATGGGTGAGGGTGGGGTGGGGGGGTGGCAGACCATGGAGATTTAAAGACATGAAGTAGAAGAAATTGCTTGCCTGGGAAAATGGCCAGTTAAATACTTTAGCCACAATTACGCTAAATTAGCTATTCACAGATTTCTGCAATTAACCAATCAGAATCAAGTATTTCAGTGTAATAATTAATAGAAACAACTCATAATTATTGTTTTTCACATTACAAAGTTTTATCTGCTGAGCCCAACTAACCTTACCAAAAATCAGCTAAACTAAAAATCAAACAACCAAAAATAAATTAAACACACAGTGGCTGAATAAGTGGTCATGGTCAATTCTGGCCTTGTACAGACAGTGGAACCATATGTGGAGCAGATTAAAACACTGCTTTATGTATAATCCAGATGATTCAATAACTCCAAAAAAACATCAAGGTTGACTGAGTGTCCACCTTCCATTGTTGAAGTCAGGCTCAATTCAGAAATGGACAGTATTCAAAAATGGAATTTTAAATTGCATGTTGAAGGGAAAACCATGCAATAAAAACTTTATTCCAAGGCCATGCACATCCATTCATTCTCCAAACTGCTTTCCCAGGGATGCTGGAGCCTAAAAGCCTAGAAATACCACTTTACAGAGCAGATCATTATGATATTGATTTTATGAGATTATAAACATAATACAAACCAAACACCATAATGGATAGTGTATAATGTGCAGCATATTGTTATTCTATTGTTAACTGAGATACGTTGCCATTGAGATAAGTCTCAGTTTACAATATCTCTGCAATTTCAAGCTAGCTAAAATTCACCTACTTTTAAACAGCAAGAACGCATTACAATGTTTTACATGCAAGCCTATTGAGTACAATCACTCAACCAAACGTCACTTTCACCAAGCAGAAAATATCAAATAGACAGTAAAATTTTACAGATTATTGTATAATAACAGATGACACAATCCTTAATGAAACAAGAACATAAACTCAAACCTGATGAGGACGAACTGTTACTCAACATCAACATATTTATCAGGTGAATCAAAAGCAGGCCACTCTCATATGTTGGTTTAACAAACGCTAGAGAAGTAGGTCTGCTTACTAGGATTCAGTTTTATAACAATAAATGTAGTTATACTGAGTTTTCCAGTAAATAGAGAGGGAAAGTAAAAGGAAAACACATGGGCAGTTATAAGAGAAGCAACTCATAATAATGGGTTTGGTATAATTACCTCAATGCAGGAATAAACATAAAACAGTCTATAATAAAGCAACCCCTGCTGTGCCTTTGAAAGTACACTAAAATACAAACAAACTCCAGTAGTATTTCCACTGAATCATGAGAAATGCATCCGAGCCAAGGGCCTGCAATGAGTAAATAATGAAAGAACAATCTCTGTCCTTTCTGAGCTATTAGGAAACACTAAGTTATGAGGAAAGTAAACACACTTGTAAAAGTATTTGGCTTCAAAATGATAGGAATGCTGTAGCTGGTATTCAAGTAATACAAAACCTTCAGTCGGGAGGACAATGAAATATGACTTTGAAGCACACTATACAACTTCACACAGAGACAGAAGGAAACTAAAGCAACAGCGAGTGAAGTATTTATGACATGTTTTCATGCATCGCGTCTTCACTTCCACAGAACTCGCTCAACTTGCCAGTTCAACAGGACTTGTTGAATTCCTCAATGTCTTGACATAAATAAAGCAGTTAATTCATTCTCATCTCAACGTAATCCCTGCCACAGACGCACGTGGTTTAGATTTAATCTAGTATTATCCAACGAAAACCTGCCAAACGGTTTCAGCATCAACTGTCAGGGCAGATCCATCCTGAAATGACCCCTCGGCAGCATTCTGTGGACCTTTCCCATTACAGGATGCAAAATCTGTAAACATCGTTTCCAAAATCCTAGCTTCGCATACTTTATCGTTAACCTCTATTGTGATCTAAAATAAAACAGGAAGGCCAACCCACCTGTAGGGCACATGGTAAAAGGGGTGAGCGGGATGAGGTTGGTAATGGTTGGAATATCCTGACTGGCTCCACATGTTTGATCCAAACAGCTCCAAGTGTCAAACTTCCAACTGAATGACTGACACTTACTGAAAGTCCAGTTCTGCTTTCATTTTCATCATAGATTCAGAGAGGAAAACACTGCAGGAAAGGGAACGAATCGGTCGGAGTAAAAGGAAAGAGTCCCGAGAAGAGCCCTAATGGAATAGTTCCAGAATCTAAATCTCATCCGTTTCTCAAGAGAGAGCAGCAGAGATGTTTCAGAGCTCCATGGCCGTCAGAACGCAGAACAGGTAAAACCAGCACGTTTCACCGTTGAAGCAGGCAAAGTCGTAAGCATCGTGATTTTGCTGTCTCTGTGGAGTCTCCTATCTCCGACGCTCCTGTTTCCTCACCGGCTCACACAGTCACCAGCCTGCGCACATACACACACACACACACACACACATACACACCAGTCTTCTGCTCTGACGTACCGCTGCACACACTCACAGGGAGGAGGGAGAGAGGAAGGGAGGGGTGAAGAGAGCGAACCTACTCTTTTTGAATCTCTGCCTGCCTCTGTCATAGACAGGATGTGCAGTGTTTTTGGGAGGAGAGATAGACTGAGCACAAATAAACTATATCTTATGAATGAGACAAAAATCAAGAGAATGATCTGGAAATTTCTTTAATCAGCCAATAAATAAATTATAAAGTCTACTTTAGAGATAAGTCCCAGCATTCCAGTCTGAAATTGAAATTGCTTACTTCACAGACGTCATAAATCGATCTTTTGGTGAAGCGACAGACGGTATGCAGGACTTCTCTAATCATTTAGTCAGCTTAAACCTCAAACTTTCACACAACTGATTGTGAGCTTGCGTTCAGATCTGCCTCAATCCAATCATAAAATTGATAGATAGAACCAAGTACCCTACATTTTTTTGGATAATCTATTTGATCAAATACATTTTAAAAATCCTCCTTTACATTGACACTTAAAAGGTTTTAATTATAGGAAAAGAAAAGTATCAATTAATGAAGAGTGAGGGGCATTGTAATCACAGTTTCAATCTTTATGAGCTCCATGCTAGCACTAGAAAATGATCTCATTTAGGCCTTCACTGGAGTTAAAGGGGAATTTAAGTGAATTATGTGAAAGCTAAAACTTTGGCTCCTCAAAGCAGCGATTAAAATAGGAGAAGATAAGTCATAGTCCGTCTTCTCCAAAGATATGCTTTGTTTTTAGTTGGAGTCAGCACAAAGAAAGCATTAAAATAACTCCTCCACATATTCATTCCTGCTTAGTTAGTTGTCTTAAAGTCACCCTACACTCTCAGAAATAAAGGTACAAAAGCTGTCACTGGGGCAGTACCTTTTCAAAAGGTACACTTTTGTACCTATTAGGTTCAAATATGTACACTTTAAGTACTAATATGTACCTCTAAGGGACCAAAATGGACCCTTTAGATACAAACATGTACCTTTTGAAAAGGTACCGCCCTTTTGTACCTTTATTTCTGAGAGTGTATCCATTCTATAAATGCGTATTAAAGATCGTACTGTGAAAGATTCATCCACGTATGTTTCATATTTTACACTTCTTTGACTTTGCAATGTTGAATTAAAATGTCATAACTTTCAGTAAATTCACAAAAAATATGAAAACCCTGTCACTCAACCTTATGTTGTCTTCCTAGAATACAAATGCAGATGTTTTGCAGAATATCTAAAATGCTCTTTTTCATAACAATGCAAAATTGTTAAAAACAGCAGGTCAAGATGCATTACACTAGGTTTGACATAATCAATGATGGGACACAAAAGAAAAAAACAACGATTTGAGATATATGGATATTAGGAAAAGATCACTTTACTAGACGACTAGACGTTCTTTCCAAAAAGTCATATTAGTGATGGCAGAATTTTCATTATAAGGTAACCCGTTATGGCAACGAGGGTTATTGTTGAAAAATTTAAATTAGAAATGAAGCAAAACAAAGGTGTATTTGAAATAACCTTCTTTAAAGAGAAGAGATCACCCTCTTCTCCATGTGCAATTACATGGAAATCCCAGCTTGGGGCATTGAAGGGCTGACGGAGCTTTATTTAAATCAGTGAGTAAGAGTTAGAGTAATGAGCTACATTAAATAAGCCACAGAGGTTAAGCTGGCTAGCCAGTGACTGGCACAATCCTCGATCGACTACTGACCAGAGCTGAATATCAGCAAACACCTACACTGTGGTACAGTGAATAAGCAATGCCTCATGATTCAATATATTACGATGCATCATAATATAATTGTAAATGAACCTGCACTACTGTATGTCACGGCTTCTCCTTAAAGCTTTGCACTAAAAGTTGTGAGATTTTCACGGTCATGAGATTTGAATGTGTGGTCTGGTCAATGTTATCTGCTAAAGGGAGGTGTGTGATTAGTGACGTACATACAGCTTATCGGCAGCACACAGCAGTTTGCAGCACATACAGTCATCAAAGTCATGGGGACATCTTCCCTGATGTGTAAGGATTTGCCCTATAAATCTTACCACCATCCTCTTTCTCTGAGTCAACACAGAAACCCAAGCTCACAGAGTTATGACCTTGTGTAGACTATTCTGGTACACGGAACGAGTTCAGACTTGCCGGAGATTATTAAAGGAAAGCAATACGCTTCAATAATTCACAAAAATCCCAATTTAAGAGACTAATATAAAAAACCAATGCTAGAGAAAAAAGCATTTGACTATTTGGACCTTTGACTCAAAACCTTACTCACAATAAAAACAATACCACAGGAAGCAGCAAACAAATGTTTTGAGTTGGTAATACCTTTTTAGACCAAGACATGAGAAATTCAGAAAATAAGAAAATGAAGACATTTGTAAAAATAAATAAATAAATAAATTTTAGATAGATAGATAGATAGGTAAACATCCCTAAAATAAGATCAATTTACATAATGACATAAATGTTCAAAAGTTTGGGGTCGGTAAGATTTTTGTTAATGTTTTTGAAAGAAATTATGGTGCACAGCTCTTTTAATCTATGCTTTACTGTATGTATCTTCGCTACTGCCATCTCAAGAGCATCTATGAACCAGATATTTTATTCCAGATCTCAGCAGACTCACAGAACTTACTATTAATACATCCAACTACAACATAGCCTGCAGGTCTTAACAACACTATTCCAAAGCCAGTAATGTTCGTCAGTGATACAAGACAGATATTACTGGACAGGAATATCAATACCAATAGCAATTTGGAATAAGCTTACAGCTGAGATGAAATGCAATTAAATGAAACAGTTCTTGGTTAATGTATTACAGCAAGTAACAGACACTAAATTTCAAAATCATAGTAAGTGAATGAATAATGACTAAGTTTGTCATGTAAATTAAATGTAAATCTATAATTCTTTAAGGAATATCATGCAACAGATCAAGACTCCCGTTTCAGAATCAAATGAAAGGCAAGTATTCAATATTTAAAAAACATTCCTTTTGAAAAAAAACCTTATGATGCTCATGTTTACCCAGTATGATGCTCAAGACTTGCACCCACAGGACTGCGTATTTGTGTGTGTAACAGAATGACCCAAGACTAGCTGTTGGAATGAATATTTTCTTCTGCAGTGCATTCAGAATGCAATATCAGTCAGTGTGTGTGTGTATGTGTGTGTGTGCGCAACTGAGTCAAAGTTTTTCACAATGGCCATGAAAATGGGCCATGAACCAGTCAATCATCTTCTTTCATTAAAGCTCTATTAACTTCCATTACCTCCTTTAACAAACACTCACTGACCTAGTTAAATAAAAGACTTGACATTTCAATGTAATGGAGGGTCCAGTCAAAACATCAAAGGTTCAATTTTAAGCTAAATATGGATGCACTAAATCAAAGTTTTCACAGAGCAGACAAATCCTCATTTCACAGGCGCATGGACTTCACTGAAAAGCTGAAATTGGGATAATCTCTCCCTTTTGAAAGGTGTCTGTGGGGAAGATTTTCTTTTAGTGTGTGATGTAAACAAGCCAAATTTCTGCAGGTCACACTTTAAAAAGAAAACAGACATCTGATTCATATTTGATTCACAAGCAAAAGAGAGTAAACAACCTTTCAAACCAATTTATTGGAGGCAGGGCACAACAAAAAGGACTGCTCGATAGCCCAGGTCTAGCAATGAAAGACATTCTGGACAAATTATTGAATTTCTGTACCTGAACGCCACTGTTAGACCTACTGTACCTAAAAACTATTGCATCTTATTTGTATCTTTATTCGGATACTTAGAATTGGTTTATTTGTTCTTATTTTATGACTGTTCACTTGTCTTCAAACTTTAAATTAGTTAGTCTAGTAGTTTTTTCTGTGGCATCAAGAATTGAGGTAACGAGAATTGTCAAACTTTACTGGTATCTAAAAATTTTGGTGTCATAGTTTATTTTTAGAATACAATGTTAGATGGGTCAAAAGCGATGAAATAACTATTTTAACAATAAAAAATAACTATTTGATTGATTGATTGACTGGTTGACTGGTTGATTGATTGATTGATTGATTGATTGATTGATTGATTGATTGATTGATTGATTGATTGATTGATTGATTGATTGATTGATTGTAGGGTCAGTTGAAATTTTGCAGGGCAAGAAAAACATTTTAACCACTGGCTAATGGGTGAGTAGAAAAAAATCCCAGCATTGAGCCCTGGGAAGTGACTTTAATTTGTGGCCATGGTCTATGCGAACAAACTAAGTGGTGTTTATAGAGCTTCAATTACATAAACATTGAAAGCCCTTTAATTTACCTTTTCATGGTTTCAAAGAGCCTTGAATTTAATTTAACAGCCTTGCACGCTAGAACAATTCACAACATCTCTTACAACTGCCATAAATGGACCTTGACAGAGGCCCTTAAACAAAACCTATCATAGTCTACAAATATGTAACAATAACATTTATTAGACAGACCCGAATGTTAATTTTGAAGGAAAATTATTTAATTGTCAAGTGACCCTGATTTTGACATTGCAACTAATAGAAAATATGGATACCCCAAACTTCTGACACCACCTGCTGCTGATCATGTGAGTTTTTAAATCCAGTATTTTGCTGTAGTTTCAATACTTTGCCCTATTATCTGGATCAATACAACAGTACTACCCACCAAGGCAGGATTTAATGATTCAGAAACAATGAAACAACCTGGGCGCTATCAAAGAGACTTCAAACAGAAATCATTATGAATAATTCAAAATGCAGAAAGAACAGACCCCATTTTAGGTTGGATATTCTTCCAGTGGTTTGGTCTTCATACAAAACCTCCCTGTACATGCACAGATTATACATCCCATGGCAATATCAACGTGCAGTATTTCTACACTTTACACAACCCTGCTTTCTTAAAGCACATGTGAACATAACAACAAGAATCAGCAGGCCTCATTCTGTTCTTATTAATGACTTAAATTAGTATCTCGGATGGAAAAAGGGCTTGAAGATGATTAGTAAACAAGAAAGCTACAGCATTAATGCTGCATTGCATTTTATCTTAAAGGTGCCATAGATTGGAAAACTGTATTTACTTTGGCATAGTTGAATAATAAGAGTTCTGTGCATGGAAATGACATACTGTGAGCCTCAAACACCATTGTTTCTTCCTTCTTATGTAATTCTTGTGAATAAAAAAGACCACTGAAAAATAGGTGAATCAGAACATAACACCGACTGTGACATAACAGTCGAGATCAATACGCCCCCAATATTTGCATATACCCGCCCATGTTCTAGGTCAGCCGCGAGCCAAACCATCAGAAGTTCTGCAGGTATTGTGAAGAAAAAAGCGAGGACAACAGCGAAAATGGCAGATCATGGAAATAAATGTTATGTTCCAGGCTGTGCAGGGGATGTGAAGTGCAGGGATGGGTTGGTGTCTGTATTCAGAAAGGCACAGAAAGCGAATAACGCGTTCTAATAAAATAACGCGAGCCACTAAAGGGACATGGTTAGCTCCTTGCTAGCAGTAGCCTGTTACATTACAGTACATAAGATTTCACTTACCACATACACAGAGTAAGGAGAGATGCCTGAGGATGATGGCGAATGATTTACAGATCCTGAGCACTACTGACAAGCATCTGATCTTGTAAAATGTGTGGTAAGTACTGCCACTCCATTGTATAAACAGAGTTTGTGTGATCACGAATCTCAAAAGCGAAAGTAAAAAGCAATCGTGAATTTGAAAGCAGTTTCAGTGCCTTGCATATTAATAGCGGCTCCCTGATGCCCGCATTTTATATACAGTTTAATTACCCGATGATACAACTGTGCGAGAAAGTATTGAAATATATATTTTCCTCCCTGTGTTTCCGTCCTGCTGTGTGAGCTACTGAAATGAGTTCAGCAGAGCTCAACAATGAGCCACACTGTGAAACAGCCAATCAGAGCAGAGCTCAACATTATTTTCATGACCCTTCCAAATAAGCCAATAACAGACCATTTCATTCTAGTGAGAAATGCACATGTAAAACCGTTTCTGGAGAATTTTTGCCCTTACCTAAGCCACATACCTTCTATGTAGATATCGGAGAACAATTTAAAATATTGTATCAATGCATTCCATGGCACCTTTAAAACAGATGTCAGATAAGGCTATTTGAGATTTGCAAACATGACAACAAAATTAGCAAGATCTTTGGCCTCATATTGCTTGTTGTTGATGTTGATGCTGATGTTCTAGAAATTATGTACAGATTAATTATAAAAGATGAATTGCAAATTAGTCTTCATTCCTACAACTTTTGCATTATAATATAATTATATTAGGAATAATATCATTCCTACGCCTTTGAATTACTAAACCTCATTACTACACTGTTTTCACGATCTAAATATGTCAAAAGAACTGATACTTTGTCAGCAAGTCGATAACAAAATAAAAAAGTAACAATACCATGTCTTAGTTTCTACAAATATACACAGTACTAAGTGACTAATGGTCTTTTCACACCAAGAATGGCAACTATAAAGATAACTAAAGCGCTAACTATATTAGCATCCACATCAACAGATGTTAACATTTTAACTGTTTATTATGAGCGCACACAGCAGTTATGCTTGAAACGCTCAAGGTCTTTAAAGTCAGGTGGATTCTGATTGGTTATTATTCTATGTTGTTAACATTGTAGCTGTGGTGTGGACTTCCCTATTGTCACTAAATTAGAATGACAATTAAATCTTTTATGGTTATACCATCCTTAGTGTGAACGGACTTTAAATTTGGTACCTGTCACCAGTGTTGGGCAGGTTACTTCCAAAATGTAATACATTATATATTACTAGTTACTGTCATTTGAAAGTAATTAGTTACATTACAATATTACTGTCTCTGAATTGTAATGCATTACATTACTTTTGCATTAATTTTGAGTTACCTTCACCAAAATAAAAATATCTAGCAAAAGAAAATAGACAGATATAAAACTTACGCTATATTTAAATGGGCTAAATTATATTTAGAGACCAGTATATAGGTCTACATTAACGTTACATTGCAGATTTGCTGTTTGTAATAACACGCTAGATAGCATAGCCATGGCCTGGTAATCTATACTGTATATGATATGGCAATGTTAGTTTACCTAGTCATTGCTGGTGTTGACAGGGATTTTACTGACAAGCTTGCTAAATGCCGGCGATTCTACTGTTGACAGAGGCTGCATATCTTCCACAACGTTCTCAGCCAAGAGTCTCTTCACATCTGAGGGTTCAAGTAACATGGCAGACCAAGAGAAACTTAATTTCTGTAGCTTTGTCTTGCCTGCACTCTCGTCCGCCGCATTCTTTCTGCAGCTCTCTCTTAGTGTTAGCATGACACCGACCGGTCCAGGGGTTTCTTCAAGTTACTCATGCTATTTCTCAATGTAGAGAGTTCTCTCGGTGTCACACATAGATCGTACTTATTACTCTCCTTTTCTCTGACGAATTAAAAATACTGGAAGTATGTCCATCTTGCAAAAGTAGAATCTGTCTCTGCAGTCATCTTAACCATCGAATTCCAGCAACAGGAAATAGACATACTATTTTATCTGCAATTTTTTTCTCTGGTGCTGGAATGTCTTGCAGTGTTGGTAAATTGGTAAAAATTGGCGTTATTGAGATTGTAACAGGTAAATTATTAGCAAAAAGTTATTAGTAATGCATTATAATACTACATTACAGCAAAAAGTAATGTATTACTGTAACTGTTCTACTTTTGTATTGTGCTACTACCAACACTGCCTGTCACATATGGATATGTTTGCAGTGATGTGTCTGCGCAGGTTCAAAATGCTGTTTTGATGAGTTATCATATTGTAAGCACAGGCAGTTTGTCTTAAGTAAATACAAACACGCCGGATTATAATTTTTTTTATTTGTTTACTTGAATTCTCGTTAAAAGCTACTTAAAGGGTTACTCCACCCCAAAATGAACATTTTGTCATTAATCACTTACCCCCATGTTGTTCCAAACCCGTAAAAGCTTCGTTCGTCTTCGGAACACAGTTTAAGATATTTTAGATGAAAACTTGTGACTGTTCCATTGACTGCCAAGTAAATTACACTGTCAAGGTCCAGAAAAGTATGAAAAACATTGTCAGAATACTCCATCTGCCATCAGTGGTTCAACCGTAACGTTATGAAGCTACGAGAATACTTTTTGTACGGAAATAAAACAAAAATATCGACTTTATTCAACAATTCGGCACCATCCGCTGGATGCAAAATGCATACACTCTTCTGTGTCAGCGGCGACACAAGGATACATCTGTGTGTCGCAGCTGACAGAGAACAGCGTACGCATTTTGCGTGCAGCGATACTCTCCAAAATGGTGCTACGGTGACGTTACAGTGCCGAATTGTTGAATAAAGTCATTATTTTTGTTTTATTTCCGTACAAAACGTATTCTCGTAGCTTCATAACGTTACGGTTGAACCACTGATGACAGATGGAGTATTCTGACGATGCTTTTCATACTTTTCTGGACCTTGACAGTGTGATTTACTTGGCAGTCAATGGAACAGTCACAAGCCTCCCGGTTTTCATCTAAAATATCTTAAATTGTGTTCCGAAGACGAACGAAGCTTTTACAGGTATGGAACAACATGAGGGTAAGTGATTAATGAAAAAAATTCATTTTGGGGTGGAGTATTCCTTTAAGTTTTTGTGCGCTTAATTTGTATCGGTGTATTTTTTTTAATTATTTTTAATATTATTTATATATTTATTATATTGATTGCATTTTTTTTACTGGAATGATTATACTATACATCACATTTTTTCTTTTTTTAATTCTTAATGATTCTTTGGTTATTCAAATTTTTACATTATTTTATATTGTATATTTTACTACTATTACTACAACTACTGAAATTTGGGAACGGTAAGAAGCATTTTATAATCAAATTTCTGCATGCTGATTTTTTTCTCAAATAACATTGCATTCAACAATGGTTTTCAGTTGCAATATCCAAACAAAACAAGACATCTATCAATATTCACTTATCTGTGTGCACCTGTGACCAGTCAACTCTCTTAATAACATTTATTGGACGTTGTCCTATCCCGTTTGTTTGCCTCCCTAAAAAGTAACTGTAAACAGAATCAGCAGGCTGCAGTCCAGCAACCGGTTCACCTGACTAGCACATAGTGCCAGACACTGCAAGAACAGTGTTGGTTGTGCTTCAATTTTTTGTACACGCAGAATGCAATACTATAGCTTTAAATGATAAACACGAGTGCCAAGCTGCACCTCATCTCCTAAACAGATCAGAACAGTGTTGCAAACAAGTACCTGTCTATTTCCAAGATGACCCTGTCCGTCTTCGGACATGCAAACTTCTGTCTGACCAGCACCGTCTCATGACCAGAGTCCCCTTCACAACCACAGCAGTTCCCCATTCCCGACCCCGTCTCTGTCCGCGCTATCTCCTGTCTCTGCCTGTCTTAGTCTGCCAGGACAGGACACGCAATCTGATGCTGCACTAAGATGCCAATGCTAATGTTTGCAGTGAGGGCACCAGGGGTTCAGGAAGCCAACGCCTCCTGTTTTCACAAAGCATGCCTTTAGCTATAGCCTCATCTGCCTCTCAATTTCTCCTTTGTCCCACCACCTCCGGCTAGTGCTCTGTCCTGCAGATCCCACCACACAGCCCACAGCCTCTGAATCCATCACAAGCAGACATGACAGAGAACACTGTTCCATATGAATGCATGCATGCTGTGAGACAAAGACAAACATCAAACTCAAGTGCCTAACAAGTGATATATCACATTTACGAGATCAAAAGGAATTGTTTGATTTAGATTTTTTTCCTCACTGTCTGTCATAATGCACTGCCAAAAGAGAGCCTTTTGTGAAGGTTTTCAATTCAGAAGTCACCATCTGTGTTCTGGAAGATAGAGATTCAGGTAAAAGAGAACAGCATCCTGTGGTTCAGTTTGTGAGCCTGAAAATCCAGAGAAGGTGACCTGCTAGATGGAGGTGGAGTGCCCTCTACCAGCATCAGATATGGGACAAGGATGGAAAGATGAAAAAACTTCTAATCAGACCCGGTCTCTTTCTTTTTATGGATCATTTTAATTGACTTGTCTTGCACAGCTATGATAGCAGAAAAGAAATTACAATGCAATCAGACAGTCTGGGGGCAATTCTGACAGTATCTTCAATCACAAACAAGCTCATGATACATATTTAGCTGAGTAGAGTACTTTCTCTGACCAAGAAAAAAGATGTCTCTGCGATGCTATCTTTTTGTGGTGTGGAAGTGATTTTTTTTTTTTTTTTCAAAGTTTTTATATCTAATAATGGTAACACTTTAGCATAGGAACCAATTCTTACTATTAACTAGTTGCTTATAGCATATATATTACTAGCACATTGATTGTTTATTAGTACTTAAAGCACTTATTCTGCATGACCATATTCTACATCCCTAATCCTACCCAATAGCCTACCTAAACTTAACAACTACATTACATTCTATTAATAAGCAGCAAAAGGTTTATTGAGGCAAAAGTAATAGTTAATGGTTTGTTAATAGTAAGAATTGGACGTTAAATTAAAGTGTGACCCTAATAAATTTAAACTAATATCTACTTTTCAAATATGTAATGAATATAAATAATTATAGTTATAATTATAAACGAATGCATGAACATTATCAATATGTAATTAAGTACGTTTGAGGACTGTATTTTTTTTTTTTACTGAGATTCCCACTTTTCCATTAATGCCTAAAGTTCTGATGCCTGATGAATATAATATAATTTTTTTAAAATATGCACATCAGAGCTTATCAGATTTAAAGATTTTACATCAAAACATGGCAGACAGCAGGCAGACTTTTGGTAGTTTGTTAGTTGAAAGAAAAAGTCTCTTGCTCACAGAGGCTGCATTTATTTGATCAAAAATACTGTGAATACAGTAAAAATATTTTGTAATATATTTTAATATGTTATTTATTTCTGTGATGGCAAAGCTAAATTTTCAGCAGCTATACAGGATCCTTCAGAAGTGTTTCCAATAAGAAACATGTCTTCTAATTATCAATGTTGAGAATAGTGTGCTGCTTAATATTTTAGTGAAAACCGTGAAATGTCTAAAAAAAAAAAAAAAATGTTTTTCAAAAGAACAGATTTTATTTGAAAATGAAATCTTGGTCCCACTTTATATTAGGTGGTCTTAACTATGTACTTACATTTAAATAAATCATTTGACTACAATGCACTTATTGTGTACATACATGTTTTTACATTTTACTGCAATATAATATGACCATAATAAGTACATTGTAGATAATTTTTGATGTAAGTGCATAGTAGTTAAGGCCACCTAATGTAAAGTGGGACTGAAATCTTTAGTAAAAATGACTTTACTGTCACATTTGATAAATGTAATGTGTTCTTGCTGAATAAAAGTATTAATTTCTTTTAAAAATTTGAATGGTAGTGTATACAGTCTGGGGATCAGAAAGCCTATATTTTGCTTGCACACTGAGAAAACATATATTTACCAAAGAACATGTATTTACTATATTCATCCTCAGCATTTCTGTCTGTATGGGACCTACAAGTTGCCATAGCCTCAGTGATCTAACACAACAAAAGCTGCAATTTGACAATTATTTGCTTTCTGAAAGACTTTGTGGAAATAAACACAACTGAATTGTCTGCAATGTCTAATTGTCTTCAAAACCGCCGAATACAGTAAGTTGAATAATGAGCATGTTCCTCATACTTATTATCTCTCAATATCCATCATTTCACTGCTTGCAGTCTAACAATTCTCTTCATTAAGGTCACATAACTTGTCAAACAAGTTTTTAAAAAACACAAGGTCCACACAGACTTAAACACAAATTCAGAATAATAAAAACCAAACGTAACTCTCACACTCCCTGTAGGTTCTGGAGATGCAAGTCAAATGAAACAGTAAAGACAGGATCTGAGAATCAAGTTACAAAGACAATGTGCTCAGTGGATTTCTCCCACTCTCACAGCCTGGAGGCACATTAATATGTAATAGCTCAGGAAAGCTCGCTCATCTTTATCATAAAGAGATTCATTAATATGAACCACACTGGGCTGCTTGGCTCACGCCCCCTTTAGGCCAGAGAAACATCCTTGTTTCATATCCTAAGGGTCTAGGTTGTGCATGATTAATCATTTAGTTGCTATGGAGCTTGAATTCAACCACAAACAGTTCAGAATTTTTTAAAATAAACCATGTATTTGTGGTAAGCATGTAGGGCCATCTACACTCACAGGATACTCTTATTCATATGTACAACTGAAAATGGTCTGTAATATCCATAACATTAACATTACCGAGACCTGTTGGAAACCAAAAACGTGACTCATTGAGAATAGATTGTGTCAGATTCCCATACACCCCCCCCTGCTGACTGTTAGGGTAACTACAGTCCAAATGAGGTGTATTGCACACTAGGCTTGTGTTTACCAAAAGACTACACCAAGTGCTTCTGTGGAAGTTTGCAAGGATCATAACATTGAAGATTTTTAAGAGCTTTGTTTGAGAAACATAGAAGCAAATACTTCCTTTAGCACATCTGCACTTCTTCGTAAAACTGCGCTCCATTTCCCACCCCTAAAATGAACTGTTGTTGGTCATGAAATGTGTAGTTTTTGGACAAAATTACAGTGACCTTATCAGTAATTGATCTGTCCAAACTAAAAGTGAAAATGTTGTTTGATGCAAGACAGTTGGCTTTAATCAATCATTGCTTTATTGAATCTCACTCAACTAATAAAACAATGAGGTCCAATCCTAATCATTTTTGCATGGAGAAAGGAAAACAGTGCAGATAATGATCATCAGAAATAAAAAATCTTGTTTTACATTACATACTACCTGATAAAACAGATCAGCGTAAACCAACACCAAGTTGAAAAAAAAAATCAATATAATGCAACGCAAGCAGTTTCACTGCAAAGGTTCATGTAGTAGCAAGAAGGTGTTTTCACTGAATACAATCCCATAATTCACTGTATCAGACTCTGAAATAAATGCAGCTTTGGTGAGCATAAGAAACTTCTTTCTAAAACATTAAAAAAAAAACTTAACAACATATTTTTAAATGATTTCACTTATAGTACTGTATATTTACATACAGTACATACATATAATATATATATATATATATAAATACATATGTAATATCACATTGTAACTAGATCTTTACACATATTTAGGACTCCTTTTCCCCCAAAGGAAGCTACAACGCTGGATTTATGGCAGCGGTGACAAGGCACAATAAGCGTCAAATGTGCTTCATCAAGTGCTGCCAGCATTTTTCATCCCTCAGCCACACACTCCTGCTATAAACTAATTGGTAATACGTCAGAACCTCCATCATATCCACCTCCAACAATTATTGGTCATCATTTTTCAGCCTCTACTTCCCTAGAGGAGGGAAGGCCAGAACAGTATAATCAGTAGATAGGCGGCTCGTCAGTATTAAATACGTCAAACCCTGAGTAAAGACAACATTCCCTCTCAAATATTACAGCTCACTTTCAGGAACTTGTTGAAGTCAATTATTTACTTGATCCACAGGATAACAAGTTTATTTCCTCTTTATTGCATGATTGGGCACTCCTATTTCTGGATGCCCGAATGTCATTGGTGGCCTGCATAACTAGTCATAGATTTTGAAAATATGTTCACAACGTCTCAATTCTCTGCCATGAACCTGATTCAACCACTGGAATATTTGTTAGATTAATTTCCCGTTGGGGCCATGAGAGGTTAAAAATGTATAAATGGATGAAGAAATACTGCCACAACAGATTCTGGTCCTTGCTTGAGAAGCTCGGGCTGCTGCTCTAGCGATATTATTCTGTGTGAATTACTGCCCTGAAACTCATAATAATTTAATCATAACAAATGCTTTCACCATTTGCCTTTAATACAGCTTCCAACCTTCTCAGAATAGATTCATATAACTTCTGATTAGCCTCCATCTGAATGTTGTCTATCAGAAGTTCTCCCAGTTTCTTCAGAGATATTAGAGGAGAGAACTGGCTTTTCACTCTTCTCTATAAAACTACCCACAGTGGTTTGATAATATTCAAGTCAGGTATTGGTCAGGGAAGATATTGAAGTTCATCTTGGTGTGCAGGTTCCAACTGTGCAGGTTTTATGATCACGACACCATATTTTTCAATTGCAGCTCCTTCATGGATGCTGGATTTGTGGAGTTCTCAGCTGTTGTTTTTTTGTGCAAGCAGGGCCTTCAAGGTGAATACTGAGCTTTTCTGTAGTAATTATGTGTTGTTTGGACACAATCCTTCTTAGTTATCGAATGGGCCCTATCAGTGAATTTTCAGTTTTTACCCACTATTATGCTTCGATCATAAAGTCTGGCCACGCTTTATGTGCGCAGTCATAATCAAAGACCTTTGTTCTTAAAACATGAAACAAGGCTGTTAAAATTAGAGAAGCTCCTGCTAAACTGGTTCCCATGATTTGCCCTTTTTGGAAGTCTACTGAAAGCTGAATAAATAAGTTTTCCATTGATGCATTGTTTGTTATGATAGGACAATATTTGGCTGAGATACAACTATTTGAATATCTGGAATCTGAGGGTCCAAAAAATCTAAATATTGAGAAAATCGCCTTTAAAGTTGACCAAATGAAGTCCTTAGCAATGCATATTACTAATCAAAAATTAAGTTTTAATATATTTACGGTAGGCAATTTACAAAATATCTTGATGGAACATAATCTTTACTTAATATCCTAATCATGTTTGGCATTAAAGAAACATGGATAATTTTGACCCATACAATGTATTTTTGGCTATTGCTACAAATATACCCCAGTGACTTAAGACTGGTTTTGTGGTCCAGGGTCACATATACTGAATGACAACCTAAACAATCTAGATAGCAAAAGGATCAATAAAAAATAATCACAACATTTTTTTATTTAAGCCAAAAGAAATTATATTAACCCCTATAATAATGGATGCTTGCATTATTTTCTCCAACCCCTGTAACCCTTAGTTTCATTCAGCTTTTTGTTCCCTAATCACACTTCATGTCACACTATACAGATTCAGTCAGGTGAGCTACAGTAGGAAGTCACAACTGCATCCTGTTTGTCTTTAAACAAACAGGCTCCACCCATGCAAGATCCTCAAACAGACTGGCGTGTGAATATCATGTGATGCATTTTGGATATGTCAGCAAATAGGCCTATACAGTCATGCAGGTGATATCTGAGTGTCTTCTGCCCTTTCATACTCAAGATCACAGCTCTGACTGCAAGTGCAGTATATGATCAACCATCTGTAGATAGTCTAATGCCAATTTCATCCCCAAATCAGCACTTCATGACTTCAAAATCTAGACAGCCTGACAGTGACTCCAACTATGTTTATTCAGAGATTTCTTCTACTCATCCTTAGACCCTGAGCCAACTCTGAGGATATGAGAAATCACTGGGAGAGACTTGAGACTCAAATGTGGAGCACTACAAGCCAGATATGAGATTAAACACACACGCCCCGCACAGATCCGACTAGGAGATGATACCAACGCAAACATCTTGGAGCAGAACAACAAGGCAACCCAAAAAAAAAAAAAAAAAAAGACTATGATTTTAGGGAGATGCACTGCTATGGCCAAGTCAGTCTGGTAACACTTAAGAATAGGAAACACTTATTCACTATTAACTACGACTTTTCCCTCAATAAATTCCTAATTTGCTGCTTATTAATAGTTAATAAGATAGTTGTTAAGTTTAGGTATTGGGTATGCTTAAGGATGTAGAATAAATTCATGTAGAATAAGGCATTAATATGTGCTTAATTACTACTAATAAATGGCTAATATTCTAGTAATATTAATGCTAATAAGCAACTAGTTTTATAACTTTACTAAAATAAAGTGTTACCGTCAGTCTATAACAGAGATTCTAAAAACAAGCAGCTTTTCCAAAATTATAGCAGAAATACTGAAGAAACTATCTTACCTTCTATGAGGCGCATTTGAAAATTGTGTTGAACAATGAGGGGAATTTTCACTGACAAAATAGGAATCCACACTAGCAAGAATTCTGCATTTCTTTTTTGAGATCTTGCATCAGATTCAGTTGGTCTCGGAGTTTGGAAAGCTGCTTGGTTTGAAAGTGACTGTCTGTGAATTTTTTTTTTTTAAAGAACCACTGATCAAAATTGTGTAACTTACATATTCATAATATATGTACAGTAAGTACAGTATAACAAAAATCTTAAACTTAAGATATTTTTAGGTATACAGTGCACAGACAATGAGTATTTCAAACTTAGTGAGTGTGCATAAAGCATACTCTAAAAGCATTCAGCTTTACCTAAACAGCATTTCGGGGAATTACGGTACAGTAGCACGGTTTAGAGACCCAGCCAACATGAGACATCAACTGTAAACTGAAAGGGGCGTGTACACCGGTTCTGTTCTGTAGACTTTATACTTGAATGCCAGTCTTTAAAGACAATAACTGTGCATGTACTGTAGCTTACCTTTGATACCCCTCGTGCACAATTCTCAATATTCATTTTTTGCTGATCAGGAGCAAGACTACTAGCACAGCCATATTAAGCCCGCTTATGACCTGTAATTCACCTGACGCACTACAGGACCGCAGTAAGGTGTAATTACTATAAACACATCCACTTACTCAATAAAGAAACTCGCTCCTTCCTTCGTAAACCCTTCCTCCCAACCTGTGGGTAGATCTAGGAGGCAAGAAAAATAGCACGTTTGCGAAACTTTTAGCATTCAGTTATTCTTTATGCGTATGCAACACGAAATAACACTTAAATATTGATATGGAAATGAAAGCCTAAATGCACTTACCGGATCGGATCATGTGTCCAGAATTGACAGGTTCACCAGTGCAGGGATGAAGCCAAGAAGTGCTTCTCGTCTCATCGCTGGCAGGGAAACAAACCACCTGTTAGCGATGCAATTGGCTGGGAAACACTCGAACGGTATGAGAAAGAAATTCTTTCTAATGCAATAGTAAACATATATCCTCACTCTGTGAAAAAGACCCTGCCGTCCCTGCACACCCCATAAGAGTAGTTCTCAGGTAAGGTGTCCCGCCGGAGCGGCGCCGCCATTATTCCCGTGTAAAGTCCTATCTACCTCATATTCCCTCCTCGCTGTCCTTCCTTTGTAGCGATCAGCGCTCGGGCAAAAGGCGATTAAAGGGGAGGGCTAACTTTGCACTTGTCTTTCAGTGAGCAAGGTTGGCCGACAAAAAAGATCAATTCCTTACAATACAGACTATCTTCCTGCAACGTAGGGAAAATAATTGCTCACGTTCTTGAGATATCATATAATAATAATGTGTTTTTTGTTTGTTTGTTTTTTTCAAAACAGATGTAGTCAATTTTGTCTGGAGGTATATTGCATTGTAGTGCTTGGTGGTCCAATAAATTGAATGTTCCCTATGCATGTTTTTCAAAGCATTGATTGATTGATTGATTTGATTGTCTGTTATTTGTGTGGCTCTTGGACTGTGGGTTGCCAGGTCTGCCTGTGTAGCTACTATAAACTCATACAGCTTCATTTCATCGGTTAGGGAAGTTTTATTTACACAAATGTAGGTTTGTTAAAGTTTCTATAAGTTTTGTGGCATTTAAAAAATGATTTGATCATTTATTTTAATCAGTAAAGCACTGAAGAGTGCCTTAAAACTCTTTACATAAGGCTAAAAATACAAAATATACTGATCATCTCCCTTAAAATTAATACATTTTGTGATTATTTATTATTTGTGATGTATTTATTTATCTTATGTCTGTGGACATAGCCTGCTACTTCAGTTGTAAATTCCCTTATTGTTTCCATAGAAAATAGTACCCAGATGACCTGCTTCCACTTATCATCTGCAGCAGTTCTACAGACTTGGCAACCTGCCTGTTATATTACCCAGTTACTTATTACATATTTACAGTAAAATATATTGTGCAGTTGTTAGCTTAAGTTATTTCTTTTTGATCCACTTAAAATGACTTTCATTATTCTAGTTTAGCAGGCTGATTCTGACATATTAAACATAATGCTGATATATTGACCAGTTCATTTAAATTTTACCACAAAAAACACGCACATAAGGGCTTTAAATTCTACTGATATAAAAAGATGCAAAACTGTTGGCTAGGTTCTGCTCTTTTTTTAAATTATAAAAATTATAAGATACATTTCTTAATTTATTTATTCATTGTCATATAGATAAGAAGACAGTTGTGTGTGTCCTAAAATGGCTGAATTAAGCTGAAAAAGTCAAATCAAAATAAACAGCTTTATACACAAAATAGGCCTAATAAGCAGAAAAACATTTTGTCAGTGTAACACTGTATGTCCACCATATACTGACATGGGCATACTGTAGATCGATTGAAAAATAAGAAAATAACCATTTGAATACAGATCACGGCACCACTGCTGCTTCAAACATTTCCTTTGTGATCTTCACAGTAGACATCTTCACAGTGGCATGAAAAAATACAAATACGATTTATTAGGGCTGCCAGGACATAAAAGGTTCACTCAATATTCTGATGTGATCGTATTGTGACACCTAGTGGCAAGTCAGTAAAAAGCAAAAGTTACTTATGCTATTACATTTCTGATCGCTGGGAGTACCACCATCAGTCCCCGATGGTGAAGAAAAAGACGATGAGGAAGGAGTGTTTTGAGAAGACGAGTCTGTGTCAGCAAGTGGAGGACCAAGCTACTTTCAGGGGTCTTGAAATCCTTCCCCCTGCAACCCCTCCCGGACCAGTCAGTCCAGCTTCAGTTGATAATAACAAAGTGACATTACAGTTGAGGGTAAGTTTACTGCCATAACACTGCTGTCAGTGCTTGAAATTTCATGTTAACTACAATTATTTGTCTTTTAGAAGACATTTTGAGCCGGTATGACATCAGCCTATGCTTGGTGAGAGAAGATAATAAATGTTAATTGTTTAATACTACTACTACTAATAATATTTTTTATTTCAATATGGCAAATTATTTTAATCGCTGTCCGTTTAAAATGTGATTGAGCAGCTTATCTCACTAATAAATAATTGTTAATGGCTAAATAGTAACAATAATAATACTTAACTGTTTTAACTCACTATAGAAATTGTTTTATCTCAATCTCCTGCAGCAGAATCCAAGCTGGCAGACTGGATTGGATATAATCCTTCTCTATTCGTGGTTTAAGCCACAGAGTTTCCCTAATTGTTCTTCACTCAGCTGAAGTGAGTGGCCATCCCTCCACACCTGGTCACAATATGCCCAGTCACGGTCATCGTGGTCCCAGAAGTTTCTGTGAAAGCTGTTCCCGTCACAGCTGTCCCAGACGTTCCTGTCTTGGCCTCTCCATCCATCAGTCTGGTGAGAGTGGCCCCTCCATGCCTTAGCATCTTGCAAGGATCCCAATCCCTGGTATATCTGGCACCTTGGCTTGAGGCACTAATATCTGCGTCTGGCATGCGTTCCTTAAATAATAAATACATTAAAAATCAGTTGTGCCATGTTTTTGATTGCTCATATTGCAATGGTTCATAAAGTTTCTTCAGAGGATGAAGTAGCTATGTTGCATATTATTGCATATTGCATTTTAATAAGATTGGAGGCATATTTACATAACAAAATACAGAATGTAGACCAAGGCCTCCATCCATTTGACCTCATACTTCAAGCTTCTCCATCTTAAATATTTATTTGTGTTACAATGTGCAACTTGAATCATTGTCTCTGCTTAATTATTTTTAAAAATCAGTTGCACCAGAACAACATTAGTAATGTTAATTCATAGCACAAACCAAACACTAATGGATCATTTGTTACGTTACCGTGCGAATTTTTAACCTCACCATTTCCAAATCAGCAGCCAACATCTTAAACATCTTTGTTACAGTAACATAAAGAGTTTAGTTCGACTTTAAATCCGCCTTACATGTATGAAACCTACATCTATGACAGGACTCTATAATGTTTTAATAACTTTTCATAAGTTGAAATAATTGAAATAATTTCTTAAGGTAAAAGTGCTATTTCCTCAAAAATCTCGTCGGACTCTCTCAGTGCGCGTGCTATGTTTTTTTAAATATTTTTTTCCAAGAGCGAGAACTCGCGCTTATTCAATGCTAAATATATATATATATATATATATATATATATATATATATATATATATATATATATATATATATAAATGTATTTTTAAAAAACTTTTTAGTTTTATATTTTACTTACGATCTGGCTAGGCCATATATCTACAAATAAATATATTTATTTTACATGTGTTTGTTTATTTAAAAAAAAAATTTCATATTTTAATTCAGATTTTGAATATATATATATATATATATATATATATATATATATATATATATATTAGGGGTGTCAACGCATGCTATTAATCAAAAAATTAACGCGTTAATATTTTTAACGCAGATTAATCGTTTGCTAAGGTTTGACTCCAACTTCTTCCCGTCATCGCAGCGCGGAAGGTTATCTATCATTGTGTGATGAGGGTACAGTGTTTCCAGCAGTGTTGCCAACTTAGCAATTTTGTTGCTAAATTTAGCAACTTTTCAGACTACCCTAGCAACTTTTTCTTCCAAAAGCACCTAGCAACAAATTTAGCTATTTTTTTATATTTATTTGGCAACTTTTAGCAACTTTTGATAAGTGACTCAAACAATACAAAGGCATGCATTTTCCATCTAAATTACATAAAAAGAGGAAATTAAAGATGCTTAGCAGTACACACATCTTTTAACATTAAGTTAGCTGCTGTTTGCAATTGTTAAATTTAATAATAGTTGAATAATTGAATCATTGTTCATTTATGATACACCTTGTTAGTAGCTTGTACCTACGATTGTTGATCAGTTAGTACACTGTAAGAAAAATGGAAAAGGTATTATATAGTAATTTTCCAGGATATTATCCGTTGTAACCCTGCACTCGAAAACACAAAATACAATACGTAATTTAAAATGCAGGTAAAAAAAACCTGTGAAAAATCAATAAGGAAAATTCCTATATATTAACATAGATTGTGGCCTATTTTACAGACTTTACTTAGAGTGGAGCACACTAAATAACTACTAATACACTGTTAAAAACTATAATTGTTCAGAATGTGTAGTTTTAGTTTACTAACTAATAAGAATATAAAAATTTTGTACATTTAATCATCATAATTGAAAGTTTATTAATTAATTGAATTATTGAACAATAATTCAATTTTGTATTTAAAAATAATTATATTTTAATATTATATTAGCATTTATATTATTTTACGAACAAATCTAAATTAACATATATAAAATATATTTTTTGACTGAGATTTGATGTAGTGACAATTTTGCGCCGTGATTACGTAATGACATTACAAAGTCATTTAGCAACTTTTAGCAACATTCCCTGAAAATTAGTTGGCAACATTGGTTGCCAGGGTAGCGGCACAAGTGGGCTATTTTGAAAATACAGTCGCGGGAAAAATGACAGAGCGGGTTGCGGTCTTTTGGGCTACTTTTTTAATGTACCGCGGCCGCTCAAAGTGTATATAGACAAATAAGAATTAAAATAGATCCTTTTACTAATACCTGGCAACTTAAGAAAGGAGAGGCGGTAACATCACAAACAACATTTCAGCAGAGCATAACGTTACATGTTAAGGCTTTTACACAGCAGAAATAAACATGACAACAGCCACTATATAAGATAATAAACACACGATTACGATAGATATGGTCTGTATGTGATTTTCTTGAGATTGAATGTGTACATCTGAAATGCTAATTTGTGCAGCAATATAAAAGGCTATAAATAGCATATTTTAACAACAGTAAACGGCCAAATTCCACATATGATCGTAAAAGGAAGTTATTTCAAACACTCGATGGTGGTTTGAAGTGAGTTCTGAGTAAAAGTGTACTATTAATCTCATAAATTGTCTTATGTATCATGACGCTAATGTTAGCTCTAATGCAGCTGCAGAACAGGTCCAATTCTTCTTCATAATGCATTTTGTCATAATACTTCATGTAAGGTCGCAAGAAATGTTTTGTTTAGGGCTGCAACAACGAATCGATTAAATCGATAAAAATCGATTACCAAAAGCGTTGGCAACGAATTTCATAATCGATTCGTTGTGTCGCGCGACGCGGAGACGTTTGATTATTTAAAAAAAAAAAAAAAAAAACTTTAGTTGAGCGCGGAGCGGAGTGAACACACTCGGTCTCTCTCGCGCACGGATGCTAGCAGAGTTTGGCGCCTCATAAATAAAAAAAAAAATAAAAAAAAAAAAAAAAAAAAAACGAGCGGAGGTAGAGGAAAGATACATGGCGGAGGCAGAGAAATCCGTGCGACCCAAGTCATCCAAGGTGTGGGAGCAGGGGCGGCGTTTGCGTATGGCAGAGTATGGCAGTTGCCATACCCTAGCCCAGTCAGGTGCTGTGAAAAATTATCCAAACTTGAGTCGCTTATAATTCGTTTTATTATTTTAAATCAGAGAGTTTTAAAATAGTAAACCAATGATAAGCATTAAAATAACTTGTCAGTAAAACTTCGTAACGCCATTGGATCATCGAGCTCTCAGCGAGACCTCGTAACTTCACCCCGCCTCCGTTCAGATTGACGCGCCGCGCACAGCCTGGAGAAGATGAGATCTCTGCTTTTTCGCAATGCAAGGGTGAATAAATAATTGGTGTTTGAATAGTACAGCGTTTTCTTTACTCAAACACTATGTCAGTAAAGGATAATGTTTTTGTGTGTTTGAAGAGTGGAGAAGAATTAGTTATTTGCTGTCTATATACGTTTTAAATATCCTGTGCATTATGTGCATAAGCGCTTAATTTGAGATTTTGGCCAAGTGTATTAAACGACAAGAAAAAACTAAGCGCTCATATAGCTACAATCAAAGTTATATAACCTGTAAAAGTTGATGAAAGCTTAATGCACTTAATGCACTTATGCACTGCATAACAGTTACAGCCGTTCTAACGACAGACAAAACACTCCATCTCCGTCATTCTCTGGTCAAAAACATTATTAACTCCATTTGAGCTTGATTTTCATATAATGTTAAATGCAAGTGTCTGATACAATACCAACGCTAACGACGCAGTGTTGTTAAATTATTTAATTTTTTGCACTCCCCCCCCCAAAAAAAAAACTCTATATATTTGGCAGATGTAAAGCATACATGTGTATGTTTTTTGTGTTAGTCCATTTTTATTTTATTTTATTATTATTATAACAGCTCAGGGATGTTCAAGGAGCAACATGTTTGTGCACTTTCTAAAGATTTTAGTTCTGTTTTTGAATAAAGGGTTGGAAATGAATGCTTTTCTTTTTTTATCCGATTCATCGATTAATCGAAAAAAATAATCGACAGATTAATCGATTATTAAAATAATCGTTAGTTGCAGCCCTAGTTTTGTTGTAACATTATTTATTTAGAAATACTTTTTATAATAGTTGGGAAAATGTATACTGGGATTGAAGTGATGTGGCTCGGTAAACGTTTTATTGCCAGTATAAAGGCTGATAATGGCTGAATAAAAACAAAAGAATAATGATAAAAGAATAATAAGGGTTATGTCTCATACCTGGCGGAGGTGTGAAAGGTTCTGTTTCCTTAAACTAGTTTCATGCATTTCTTTTTCAACACATTTACAGGTAAATCCTAGTATTTTAAATTTGCGATTAATCATGATTAATCACAGCCCACGACTGTGATTAACGCGATTTTTTTTTTTTAATCGATTGACAGCACTAATATATATATATATAATTGTGTTGCGGCCTGGAAGCAGAGGTCTTAACTGAATATAATGAGGAAGGATAGGCTACAATACATGCTCAATGGACATGCAGCACATAAAGCTAGCCATTGAAGAGAGGTGAACTGTGTCAGTCTTTATGGTTAAGCTGTGAGTTCATGCTGTTGCCTGTGTGAACATAAAGAGAGCTGCTGTTGCAAAAACTAATTTCAAGAAATCAATGTATGCGGGCTACATTGAATTTGCCTATATCATTAATTCTCTGGTATAAAACAGCTTTTAGCAATCTGGTTTGATTTTAATGGCAGTCTGATTTTATTGACGAGCAGCTAAGGAATGATTCAAACCCTTTTAACCTGTTAACCTGTGGCAAATTCAATTGAATGGGTGTGATTTGGAAAGGCACACGCCTCTCAATAAAAGGCCTAACCAAGCTCTGAAGTCAAAAGAACTGCCTGTAGAGATCAGAGACAGGATTGTGTCAAGCCACAATGAAGAACCAAACAGTCGTTGGTCCCCATTGACTTCCATAGTAGGGGAAGAATTAGGATGAGGACCATCAACTGTTTGATTACCAGCATTCTTCAAAATGTCTTCTTTTATGTTCAACATAAGAAAGAAACTCATACAGGTTTGGAACGACATGAAAAAAATTCTGCTCCACTGAAGGCAGCAAAATAAATTGCCTCCAAACAATGATCAATTTGCTATCTCCAAAAAAGGATTCATGTTGCCTCTCACTCACATTCACAAAACGACTCTGTGAAGCTGCTGCATCTGATTTGAATATTCAAATATCTTTACAGGAAAGCATCACCATTTGTAATGACTCATGTTCATGTTTTTAACCACTTAATGTACACTGACCGTTCACATTATTAACATTCAGTACTATTTAAAAATGACTATGTAATAATAACCAATCCAGCGCGAATTTCTCTCTGTAACATGAGATGTGTCTGACTACCTGTGGTTTTTTTTGTCTCGCACACTGTGGCTGCTGACTACTCTATTGCATCAGGCAGTCAGTGCTTTGTAATTGTGACTCCAGAGATCCCCCTTCACAAGCTTTGGACTCTCCAGGATGAGTAATAGAGGCTGGGGCCATGCTGGCTGCCCTCCCACAACACACCAGCCCCTGCTGCAATCATATGCAATCCTCTCATTGCCAAATAGTGCTGTGCTTGGTTGCCTAGAGACCAAGGTCACCTGGGTGAAGGCACCTTAGGAGAGGAAGACACCATAGCAGCGCCACATGCAACTAGCATCATGCGTCCAGCTACCAACCCTTCCTCAAACTACTCTCCGATCTGTTGCTTTCAAACCGGCACTGTTTCAACAAGCAAAAAGTAAAGTACAACCAGTCAGCTATTGCTAATAGTGTTAAACACTTTCATAATAGCATGTGTGTCGACCTTTACGTTATCAATAAATGTCTGAAATGCAATCTAATTAACTCCAGGACAAAGCACCATTAAATTAGACCTGCAGTCTGTTGTCACAGCATGAAAGATTGCGTAAACGATTGCTTGTCTTTGCACCATGCAAGCTTGTGTTGCAGCTGATGTGTCGAGGGGAGATGCTAATTGATTTCTTCTCAAGGGAGAGAGTTTCATCACGCTTTGTTTTTAACCCTCTCTTACAGGGGCTGCACATGATGGTCTCGCAGGAGTTCTGTACCTCTACAGTCAGAGTCTGAGACACAATGAACTAGTAAGATGAACCAAAACAAATGAGTCAGGACACAGTGTGCAAGGAAACAACTGTACATTCAACACATGCAGAATGTGATAATAGAACATTTGAAGAGTAATAAAACAGAAATAAAAGCAAAAAAAAAAAAAACTTGCTGTCATTTAATTTATTCTCACGTACAAACTGTGAAGTCAAATGTAGCAAACATAACAGCATCTGTTTTTGTAGGACATATGGTTTAGGATGTAATTTACATATTCACTACTGCTCAAAAGTTTGGAGTTTGTAAGATTTTTAAACGTTTTTAAAAGAAGTTTCTTATGCTCAACAAGGCTGCATTTATTTGGTCAAAATTCAGTTAAACAGTAATATTGTGAAATATTATATACACTCAAGAAACATTTAATATTATCATTGTTGAAAATTGTGCTTCTTAATAATTACGAAGAAACTGTGATGCATTTGAATGTGTTCTTGCTGAATAAAAGTATTAAAAAAAAACTTACTGACTGAAAACTTTTTAACAGTAGTGTATTTGAACAAATATATATATATATATATATATCTATATATAGAAAAATGTAAACATCGAGGTGCATTGTAACTTGGTCTTGTTATATCTTTTTTTTTTGCATTTTCATCAACATAATGAATAATAATAAAAAGCAGCCTATTTTCACACCATTTAAAACCATTGGAATAAACAAGGTATAATGTACCCAAAAATTAAAATTGTTATCTTTTACTCTTCCTCACATCATTCCAAACCTGTGAGACTTTCTTTCTTTTGTGAAATACAAGAGGAGATATTTTGAAGAATTATAACTGAACTATTTTTTGTTTTGAAGAATCTTTACTTAACTATTTTGTCCATACAATGAAAGTCAGTGGGTTCCAAAACAACACTGGACCCTCTGACTTTCATGCCATTTTTCAAAAAGTCTTATTTTGCGTTTCACATGAAAGTTTCGGAATTGGCAGTGGCATGAGGGTAAATGTTGGCAGAATATTCATGTTTAGGTGAACTATCTCTTTAAATAAAATAACACTAGTCTAGTACTCCAACATATCAACAATTTGAGTTAAAAAATAAATGTGTGATCAGTCGCACTGAAGAGTCTGTAAGGCATAGCAAAAAACAACAACAACAACAAAAAACAAATCAGTAGCAACATTCAGTAGCAGTCAAGGTACAATGTGTGTTGGGACACAGCAATGAGGTATAAATGTCAATTTAAGTCAATATAACAGTCTAGAGGCTGGCATGGGAACTATAAGATCAATAATTACAATCAGAAACCAATTTTTGCAGATCAAGGGCTGGTTACTTCTGTACTCTGTCCTTATAGGCCCACAGCTTTTCCCTGTGCGACAAACTAAAACAGTAGCCAATGGCCTTCTCAGTTTCATTGATTCTCTTACGGAAACGGTCTCTGTCCCGTGCAAACTCCTCCCACGGTCCCTTACGAGATGCTTGAAAAGCAAAGGACCAAGCTTGCATCTTGTGGACTTGTACGATAGGAGAAAATTTCACCTGGAAAACATTAGCAACATGCTGTTAGCAAGCAATGATTGACAGTTGACATAAGTGTCATAAAGGTGCGGTCAGATTAGCAAATTTTTGGCAAAATTTTGCAGGCAAAATGGTCAATAGTGTCAATACTGGTGTGATTTATGAAGCACAGTTTCATAAAATCACTTTCAAACCAAGCAGCTTTCTGTTGGTCAGCTTGGCAAGTTTGAGTGAGCAACTTGAACCTGTTGCCAAATCGTGAAAATTCGCTAAACAACAGTGACAAGAGTTAAAGAGATGGTTCTCTAAAAAAAATTTACATTTTTGTCATCTTTTACTCACCCTCATGTCATTACAAACCTGTATGAGTTTCTTTCTTATGTTGAACATAAAAGGCGGCATTTTGAAGAAGGCTGGTAATCAAACAGTTGATGGTCCCCATTGACTTCCATAGTAATTCTTCCTCTACTATGGAAGTCAATGGGGACTAACAACTGTTTGGTTCTTCAAAATACTTCAACAAGAACGAATAACATGAGGGCAATTAAATGATGACAAAATTTTCATTTTTTGGTTAACTATTCTTTTAAGACTGATAATTACCTTCTTAAAATTGGGACATTTCCTTTGGTTGCCCTGAAGGGCAGTCAGACCAACATGTCTTCTCCATGGCACCGCTGATAATGTCTCAACTGGTAATTTGTGGCAGCAATGGCGAGCAACTTTACTTGATGGTAATGGCGGCTTTGAGCGTCTTGAAGATTTTAATAGTCTATCCGTTTTATTTTGTGTGTTGTCACTGGGCGAATCATGTTTTGAAGGTAGTGATGTAGCTGGTGAGCTTTGAAGAGGGGCTCTGAAATTCAATGGGTGATATGGGTCATCATTCTGAGAGAGGGATCTCCATAAGGCCTCTTCTTCTTCATCTTCAGAACCTGGTTTGGAAGAGTCGGAGCCTGTAGATGCAGTGGACTGTGATACAGTGGGACTTTCAGCCTTCAAAACCACCTGCGTTTTGCTTTTTTCAGGAACCGCACTGGACAAACATGCCGTGAAGTGTAGAGGGTGATATGGATCTGTCGAGCTGGTCAGAAGGTCCCAGAGCTTGTCATTCTCCTCTCGTTCTCCTTCAAAGCAAGAGCTGTCTGTGCTTCCCCAGCTGAACTCGCTGTCTGAGAATTGACCGACTGACTGCACTTTACATGGAGCTTGAACATCCTCTGTAGATGAACTACATGAATCAGGATCACCGATGGGCTTCTGATGCTTTACGAACTCTTTTGCAGAAAACCCAGACACATGTGCAGTAAACGTGCAGGTGTTCTCTCCGCATTTCCTCTCTGATCCTCCTAATATGGTCCAGTCGTATCCATGTTTCCACATAGAGTGATCTCCAATATAGAGGTCTTCAGTGTCATTGAGACACTCTGTTGCGTGGGACACAAGGTCATCCACCAAGGAGCAACAGAGTTCATCGCTGACCAGACTGGACAGGACAGCTCTGGAGCTCACGTCGAATGGGTCCCTGCCGAATTTTGAAAGTGGATTGGAACCCCCGACCACTATGTTTTTGTTGTTTTCAAACAAAGATGAGAGCAGGAAACTGTCAGAAGGGTCTCCTGACCCACTTGTCATGTGCTGAATGTGTTGCCCTGTCTCATCTGTAATTCTAAGGTGGACTTCAAACCTGAACATCTGGAAAACTGGGGACCAAACAAAGAGTTACTAAAATTACCTTAGGTCATAAATAGAGGTCTTTCTCATAATTAATAATAGAAATGTATATTAGGATGGATGGATGGATAGGTAGACTGATAGATAGATGAATGAATATGTTTTTAATCAATAATAAAATGTTAAAATACTGATAGAAAAATACAATCCATATTTAATGTTACGTTTTTGTCCCTTCTCATTATAAAATAAATAATAATATGTATGTGTGTACAATAATAATAAATAATCAAATTAAATATTAATAATAAAAAATAGTATAAATATATTAGCCAGGTAAAATTATACTCATAATGACTATAAATATTCATAATTATATTATAATAAACAAAAACCCTGCATCCCTGAGTTATTTGGTTTAAAATGCAATATTGCATCACTATTAACTTTTATGTCCCTCTCCTCTAAAGAAAATACGTTTCGTTTCGGACGAATGTAAATGAACAAATATGCAAATCTTGTATCAAAAGTGTACAAATGCAAATGAATTGACCAACAGCACTTTTTTTTTTTTTAGTTTGCACTTGTAATCTATAAGAATAATATATCTATACAGTGATCTACATCATAATGATAACGTTAGATAAGTGCATCTATGTAAATCTGCAATGCATAGGCTACGGATAGCAAAACATTTCAATGCAAATATATGAACGAGTAAAACCAGAATTACCCGAAATCAAAGTGCAGCAGATGACCTGCACCAGCAGTCGCAGGTGCTCCCACAGCACCGTCAGGATCTGTTTAGTCCAGGGCAGAAGCATCATGCCGCTGTCCCCAAACCGCCGCAGCGCGGTCCGCTCAGATGCGCTCCTTTCCATCTTCAAACAATACCCTGTCACGTATTCTGATATTCGTCCCTTGGTTTGTTTTCTCTGTCGTAATTTATCGGCTGATTTTTGAAGTTTGCGAACCACATCTTCGCAGATATGTGAGCGTTAACTCCGAGCGAAAGCTGCTGAGGTCCACATGATCACCAAGTCCCGTGTACAGCAGCTCCGAACGAACGTGTGACTGTGACAGACGGCTTCAACTTAAGAAAGCGCTCCACTATAAACAAATATCTCCAGCCCTGCAACCGTGCGACCTTTGATTTGATCGCTTATGTGTCACTCACACTGGCACCGCCCTCTTTCGCAACAAACCACGCCCACATGGTAGCGTAGTCCAGTGACGCACGGTTTGTTGTCCCATGTGAAACGGCATGAAGCAACAGGTTTACATATTGCTACTATTACATCACGCAGTTACAGTAAGCTTACTATATAATCGTGGAAATATATTTTATACCCATTATTATTCACTTATTTATATCTACTGTGATAAAATAATGATTGAATTGTGGAAAAATTACGTTTTTGCACTCGCTACGTCCAGACTGGATCAAAGTCCCTTTAAGGCATTTTGAATTGTGCATAAAACATAACACAAGATTATTTCAGATAAAGCCTCACTAAACTCGCTTATTATTGCTGAGGCAAATTTCAAACCTTGTTACTCTGTTTCTTCCGTCATGCTATTTTGAACATCGCTCTACTACTAGAAAAAAACATATGTCAGGTCATATTATATTAATTTAATCTGTAACAGACTTATCAGTAAGTAACTGGACTCAAGAAGAAAGTGCAACCTAATACACTTAAATAAAAACTGCTGCCCAGATTACAAATATGCTTAATTTAATATACCGTATTGTCCCGAATATAAGACGACCTTGATTATAAGACGACCCCCCTTTTTCCAGATGTACCTGTTGGAAAAAGGCTTTTTAAAAACCAAATCTTGTTTTGTTTTGTTTTTTGTTTTGTTTTGTTTTCTCTCGCTGTAAAACACATTTATTCTTAAATTATTTTCATATTGCATATTTTCCCAATTCTATTTTTTGTTTTGAAAGTATGGTAAATACTGGTAAAATGTACCAACAATGACATTGGAAAATTTTGATATACCATTGAAATAACAGGTAGCCCATCTGAATTATATAACAATTAGGCTATCCAACTCATAGTAGCCTACCAAAATGTTATTATCAGTAGACGTGAAATCTTATTGTAGTCTTCAAATCTGGGTACTGTCTTATGTTTTAAAATCACTTACAGAGGAAGTTTGGTCCCATCAGGCTAACATGACAGTCACGACCATGCTGCTGTAAGCTTTTCTTTTTCATTTGTTTTCATTCGCGATCTTTACAACACACATTACATTACATATTTCATGGCACACTCGTTTTATGCGTTTTTGGCGCCACCTATTGTTGTGGGTGTATTACTGACATGTCAAAGTCTAGACCCTGAATATAAGACGACCGCGTTTTTTCAGATGTATTTCCAAGGAAAAAACATCGTCTTATATTCGGGTCAATACGGTAATAAACTTAAATTAGTGTTTTCATTCATTTTCCTGTGCATTACTGTGGTACAAATATTTGTGACAGACAACGCATCTAACTGTAGCCTACTTGACAATTACTTTACAGGTCGCAAGTCAAATACATGGAGTAAACCTCAAATGCCTTTAACGTATTATTTGAATGGAGACAGTTGGAGATCATTATCATTTCTTTTGCATTGTCTTTCCATCCTCAAAGCACAAAGCAAATGTGTGCACTGGCCTGACTGCTTTTCTCTTTCTCTCCAGATGGTGTCTCACAGCAGCAGTCTGTTTAATTAGGTGGTACAGAAACGCTGGCAGATCTGAGGTCAGGCATTTTAGACCTTTAGAATTTTACTGCCAAATGACAAACGCACCTGGGCCACACCACAAGAGTCCCTAAGGATCACACCAACACCGTAGCAGAAATCATTAGTGTGTGAGGGTCAAAGATTTAAAGGTGTAGACCACCATATCATTTTAAACATTTTGACTTTATTTTCTTCTGTGGAACCCAAAAGAAGATATTTAAATGAATTTTGGGAACTAAACAGATTTGGTTACCATTTACTTCATAGAGGTTTGGAACAACACGGCATGAGTAATTCAACACGAGTAGGATACAATTCACCATAGTTGCTCAACATGCCTAAATGAAGACAATTATTTATTTATTTTTGGGTGAACTATCCCTTTAAGATGTTCTTGCACATCTTCAATGGCAGCTTTAGCCACAAATCACCAGTGTTGTTATTGTTATCTAGAACTATAATCATTTTGATCTTTAATTGAAATAAGCAGAAATAAAATAAACGTGTTATAAGAAAAACTTAAAGTTTAAGAACGCAAATTACTAAAACAATTAAAAAAAAGGTTGATTATAATTAATAATAAAAGCAAAATAAAAATCAAAAGAACATAAAATTACTTTAAAAAAAAAAATTAAAAATTCAAAGCTAATTCAAAATATCAATTACTACTATAATAGTATATAGACGATACTAAAATAACAATGGAGATCACAAGGCATGAAATTAACTTGTCTTCATCAATAACAAGAATATTAAACCTAATTATAATATTATAATATAAGTAACTCACTGTATAACAAAATGAAAACCGTTTCAACCAAATCTGAACATATGAAAGAAAAAAAAAACTCTGTATGTTTCTTGCCTGCCCCCTACTGGTTCAAGTATATTTTTATCCTCGGGAACAAAAAACCTCAGAACAAAAATTATACAGAGAGGTGTTCAAAAACATTTAATTTTCCTTAAGAGAGAGACAGAATTACAGCAAACATTGATTCGGTCAGGTTAAGAAAACCAATAAATAACTGGCCATGTTAATATCCATTCAAAATGTATTTTTATCAGTCATAAAACAGCGAATCAGATCACTATTTGCAGAGTGAGTGATGACAATCTTGTACATCTTTTTAAAAATGCCTCCTGGTAAACTCATAGATTATGATTCAACTGAGCTCTGGCAGTAGCTTTTAGCCACAGGTGCTGTTCCCTTTTTAAAGAGGGTTCGTTATACAAATTCATTGGTGGATTAAAAAAAAAAAAAAAAAAAACAGCTTGAGCAACTCTGATCACACCATGGGAAGTACATACTACATTATCTTACAAAACAGGGCCTTTTTTAAACCACAAATGTACTGAGAAAAGCGAAAATGAAAGGAGAGCGTGTAAAGGCACCCTGTTATTGTTCCCTAAAGGGACGTGGTCATGAGTTTGTTCAGTTCATTTGGCACATTATCAAAAGCACAGTGAACTCTGCTGTGCTTGTTTTGATAGCTGAAAACCATACAGACTTTTAATGTTTCTTATTTGCATATGTAGAAAAGGAAAGTGTAAAAATGAGCAGTTTTAAAAATACAAGTGTCAATCTCTCTATATATATTCTTATATATATATATATATATGTATATATATAATAATATAAACTCTTCTTTAAGTAAGCCGTTTGGTCCTTTTAAGTTCCAAATGTACAGAACACAAATGTTGAATTCACACATCAAGTTAGGTGGATTGATTCTTTCAACAAAGGCTCAACCTTGATTAGTGTCATAGAGAGAGAGAGTGAGAGAGAGAGGGATGCTGGGGGGGAATGTGAAGTGGTCCTGTAAGGGCACTTGATGCAGTCTCATCACCTTTTGTGGAAGACTGGTGGGGAGTAATCGTTGGATCTAAAAGTAGGGCACCATTGTGAGCTTGTACCACTTGACAGTCTCTCTGCTCAGGTCAAAGTCTTTAAGGCTGAGGGTGATGCCACCCAAATAGCAGTTCTCTCGCAGAGACTCTGCACTGAGCACGCTCAGTTGAAGTTCCCTTTGTTTCAGGGTTTCCTTACTGTAGCCACTGTACACCAGCTACGAACAAAGAGAGAAGGAAGTTGTGTATTAGCTTTAGAATAAAGCATGCATGGTTAAATAGGTAGGTTTTAGTTACCATTTCATTAAATGTCGGATTCCTGGTTTTCCTGGCGATCTTTGTTTTGCGTTTGGAGGTTTTGTGGGGGTCTGGGAGAAGGTATGTTTTCACATAAGGGTTTGGGTCTGCACCGTCATTTGATATCTGTGATTGCGAGAAAAAAAACGGATGAGATTTTGGATTGAACAGAAACTGGGATCACTTTGAGGACGGTTGCTTTTGATATTTCTTACCAGGTCTTTAATGTGCATGACCATGATGAAGAGCGTGCTGTTTCGGTAGGACACTGACAGCTTCACCTCACCCTCCACGCGGCCAGTGGTGGGACTCAACGGAGGCATATCTGCCAAACAGACAACAAATATATGAAAAAAAACATGATAATGTGGTGCGTTACACTCTAATCTTTAAAAAAAAGATTACATTCAAAATATGACACACATACCTGGAGTTTTAGAGAGTCCTTCAACCCCCTCGGTTTTGTCATCTCTCGCAATAGGGTGGAAGAAAGTGTAGATAAGATCACACTAAGAAAAAAAAAAATCAGTCACATTTACAGTATTATACCACAAATTATTACTTTTATTAAGCAAGGATGCATAAAATTGATCAAAAGTGACAGTAAAGAAGTGTTATGAAAGATTTTTATTTCAAATTAATGCTGTTCTTTTGAACTTTCTATTAATCAAAGAATATTAAATTTAACTTTAATCTTGATATTTCTTTCAGGATTGATGATAATGTTTCTTGAGCTCCACATTGGCATATGAAAATGATTTCTCACTGAAGACTGGAGTAATGGCTGCTGAAAAATTCATTAAATCAAATAAATAGAATATTAAGACTTGTAGAACATAAAAGTGTTACTAAACACCAATGCATATTGATTTGAGTGACTCGTCACTCCCAGAGATTAACCAAAAACACTACAATTATATTTTGTAACATATTAAAGCAACAATTGTGTAAGTAAAATTTCAATTCACCCACCTGAGTGACTTCTGTTGAGCTCCTCATCAGATTGTGCACATAGCTGCTCAATTCCACCTTCCTTTTGGATGCCACATCCTTGATATGTGTGCGTCCCAGCACCATTTTACTGGGAAATCTATAAACAGGAAAAAGACTCTTAGGAACATAAAAGTTCAGAATTTGACAAACCATGGTACAAGAGGTGAACTCATATACCCCGGCAACTTCCACAGAGGGAAAAGGATGGTCAACTTGTTGTGCAGTTCCTGGAACTCATCAAAGGTGCGGAAGACAAACTGCGGCTCATTCTGACCTTCCCTAAGGATCCGTATAGCATACGTCTGAAAGAGATATGAAAAAAACAGGTAAAATTAGAAAAATATACTTCCTACACTAAGCATATTTACAAAATACATTCTTTCAGAATCATTGATTTTGTAATCATTTTTATGAAAATTTAACTATTTTTGTTAATACATTAATGTTAATACATAAAGAGGTAATAAAAGCATATATATATATATTTTATAAATCATATACATATATATACATATATACACACACACACACACACACACACACACACACACACACACAGGGTACGGAAAGTATTCAGACCCCCTTCAGTTTTTTTTTTTTTTTAATTTTGTTGTTGCAGCCTACTACTACAATTGTTTAAATTATAATTTTTTTTCTTCTCAGTAATCTACACTCCGTACCTCATAATGACAAAGTGAAAACAGAATTTTAGAAATGTCTGTAAATTTATTAAAAAGAAAAAACTAAAATATCACATTTACATAAGTATTCAGATCCTTTGCAACAACGCTTGAAATTTAGCTCAGGTACCTCCCATTTCTCTTGATCACTGCTGAGATGTTTCTACACCTTGATTGGAGTCCACCTGTGGTAAAGTAAATTGATTGGACATGATTTGGAAAGGCACACACCTCTCTATAAAAGAACTCACAGCTGACAATGCAGCTTAGTTGAAGTACCTTTGGCATCAATTACAGCCTCGAGTCTTTTTGGGTATGACACAACAAGCATAGCACACCTGTATTGGAGGATTTTCTGCCATTATTCTTTGCAAATCCTCTCAAGCTCGGTCAGGTTGGATGGGGACCATCAGTGGACAGCCATTATCAGGTCTCTCCAGAGATGTTCAATAGGGTTCAAGTCAGGGCTCTGGCTGGGCGACTCTAGGACATTCACAGATTTGTCCCTAAGCCATTCCTGTGTTGCCTTGGCTGTGTTGTGTTTAGGGTCGTTGTCATGTTGGAAGTTGAACCTTCGACCCAGGTTTCCCGAATACTCTGGACTGGGTTTTCATTAAGGCTATCTCTATATTTTGGTGCACTGAGCTTTTCTTCTACTCTGACGAGTCCCTCAGTCCCTTCCTCTGAAAAACTCCCCCACAACATCGAGGCTGCTACCAGCACACTTTACTTTTTGGATGCTGCTCTGCAGTTGATAAGCAGAGCTGGTTTCCTTCAAACATGATGCTTGGAATTGAGGTTGATCAGACCAGAGAATCTTGTTTCTCAGAGCCTGAGGGTCCTTTAGGTGCTGTTTTGCAAATTTCAAGTGTGTTTTCAAGTGTCTTCACTGAGGAGAGGATTGAGTCTGGCCACACCGCTATAAAGCCCAGATCGGTGGAGTGTTGCAGTGATGTTTTTCCTTCTGTAGGTTTCTCCCATCTGCATATATGATCATGGAGCTCAATTAGAGTGACCATCAGCTTCTTGGTCACCAGTCTAGACAAGGCCCTTCTCCATCAATTGATCAGTTTGGCTGGGCGATCAGCTCTTGGAAGTGTCCTGGTTTTGCTAAACTTCTTCCATTTGAGAACTATGGAAGCCACTGTGCTCTTGGGAACCTTCAATGCAGCAGAATTTTTTTCCAGATCTGTGCCTCAATACAATTCTGTCTCTGAGCTCTGCAGGCAGTTCCTTTGACCTCATGGCTTGGTTTTCGCTCTGATATGCATTGTCAGCTGTGAGTTCTTTTATAGAGAGGTGTGTGCCTTTCCAAATCATGTCCAATCAATTTACTTTACCACAGGTGGACTCCAATCAAGGTGTAGAAACATCTCAGCAGTGATCAAGAGAAATGGGAGGTACCTGAGCTAAATTTCAAGCGTTGTTGCAAAGGATCTGAATACTTATGTAAATGTGATATTTCAGTTTTTTCTTTTTAATAAATTTACAGACATATATAAAATAATTTTTTCACTTTGTCATTATGAGGTACGGAGTGTAGATTAATGAGGGGGGAAAAAATTAATTCAAACAATTGTAGTATCAGGCTGCAACATAAAAAAATTGAAAAAGGTGAAGGGGTCTGAATACTTTCTGTACCCACTGTATATGTATATATGTATACATAAAGAGGTAATAAAAGCATATATATTTTATAAATCATTATATATATATATATATATATATATATGATTTATAAAATATATATGCTTTATTACCTCTTTATGTATTAATGTATTAACATTAATGTATTAACAAAAATAGTTAAATTATATATATGATTTATAAAATTAGTCTCACATAGTGCTTGTCTGGATTGTATCTCTTCTGAAATGAAAATACAGAGGCATCTCGAATCCTGCCGTCCTGCTTCATAGTGTACGTCCGGGGAGCGAAGGAGAGGATTGGCTCGTCATTGGAGGGAAGCCCAGAGAATCGCAACTGGGCCAGATTATGGATAAAGAAATTAAACTTTGTGGCCACACTGCCCAGACTGGATTCAATCAACCTATAAGAAAAAAAGGTGGAGGAAAAGAGAGGGGTATTAAAAATATTATTTAGAGAGCAAAATAAATAATCAAACAAACAATATATCTTACCTTGTGAAGAAAATGGTAGCTTCTGCATCTGTAGTCTGAGGTTGAAGAGCATCATACACATATTTAAGATCTTGGACTCCAGTCAGCTCAGGTAAACCTGACTGTGTCATCTGTGTTGAACACACAAACACAAAACTGATCAATAAACAAGTAAACAGTAAAGTCCTAAATGAAGAAAATTATGCAAACAGCTTCCTGTCATTAGGGTTGTGCAATAAATGTCACGTATCTAATATTGGCAAAAACATTTACACAGAGCCCTTCTTGTTGAGACAAGATTCTATGAATGACACACAAATGACTGTTTTGTTTGCAGTGCAGTGCTGTATAATACCAGAGACAGCAGGTTGAGGAAGAGGTTGGAGTGTTTGCGTATCAGGTTGTAGGCTTGAGAGCAAAGGTCAACGAAAAGCTGGAAGCGGCTAGTGGGTCTCTCGCCTCCATTAATGACGTAAGCCATATCAGAAGTTAAGACAAAAGGTGCTCGGTCCCTGCAGAGAGAAAAGAAAATGAGTAATAAAAGCAAACAAAAGCACAAACTGGGCAGTCTCACATGGCGTTAACTCATCGTTTACCTTTTAAAACTCCCAATCATTTGTGCGTGACCCAGGAACTTCCCAAAGTCTATGTGGAACATGTGGCCGGTGGAGCGCAACATGATGTTATCGTTGTGACGGTCACAAATGCCTAGGATGTAAGTGGCCACGCAGCATCCTGCGCAGGTGTAGATGAAATTCTCTGAGGCCTGACAAAAGACGGTTTCGATTAAGTTCAACAACCCAGGGAACCACATGAACTTGGTCTTGACTAAAGCTGCTATTTATAATCTTCCAGATACCTTCTCATATTCATCCTCAGCAGGGTTATACTTGCGGAGCCACTCGGCGAGAGGTTTGTCCTTGAAGGAGCCCGTCACTCCGTACTCCACCTGAATCTTCCTCAGTGTTTCAGAAGATGGGACCAACTCTACCATACCTGTGTAACCAAACACAAATGTTATAATAGACGCAGACGCTACTGTACATTCACAAAGTCATTTTTAAGAAAGTCATATCAAGTTTTTACTGCACAAAGTCAGAATTTAGTTTGTGTGTCAATTTTCAACATTCTCTCTTATCCGTAGAATTAAATAGGCCATTTTTGTTGTACCTACATAGGCTATTCATTCACTACTGTTCAAAAGTTTGGGGTCAGTAGGTTTTATTATTGTTATTTTTTTTTTAAATAATAAAACAACAAGGACACATCTAAAGTGGCAGTTAAAACATTTATAAGTTTACAAAAGATTTCAAACAAATGCTGCTCCTATTTTATCAAACAGTCCACAAAAAATATTAAGGAACACAACTGTTTCAACACTGATAATAAGAAATAATAAGAAATGTTTCTTGAGCAACAAATCAGCATATTAGAATGATTTCTGAAGGATCATGTGATACTTAAGACTGGAGTAATGATGCTGAAAATTCAGCTTTTCTATCTATATAAAATATGTTACATAATATATTGTACATATACACACATATATATACACACACATATATACATATTCATATATATATATTCATATATGTATATATATATATATATACATATATATACATACATACATACATACATATACACATATATACATATATATACAAATATATACATACATACATATATATATATATATACACATATACATATATACACACACACACACACATAATATATTATAAAATTAAAACAGGAAAAAATAATTGTTCACAATATTACTGTTTTACTGTATTTCTTATCAAATAAATGCAGCTCTGGTGAATACAAAAGACCCCTATCAAAAAAATAAAATATCTTACAGACCCCAAACTTTTGAACGGTAATATAAATCATAAGAGTATTTTTTTAAAATGTACATATTTAACCATTTTATTCTAGTTGGAAAATAGTTGAATAGGTTTTAAATGTAGAGCAGAATGTACCTTTATCTTTTCCAGTAGAGATGCATTTGAAGTTGACAATGCGCAGGTCCAGTCCCTCCTGCAGCCAGATCCGATCCATAATCCGAATCATCTGCAGTGCCAACATGTCCTGCCTCAGATCCTCTCCAACCTGAATTACAGTTAAGACAGATAAGCTATTCAGTAATACCTCAAAAACAAGAGTACCTAGAACTCTGTTAAATATGTAGGTACAAGATATTTGTTATACTACTGATTCCACCACTAGAGGGCATGTTCATGACTGAGATAAGACTTTAAATTTAGTTCTTTGTCTGTGGTACATTTTTTAAGTGAAGTCTAGTCCATCAATCATGCATGTTGATAGTTTGAATTCAATGGAAGATCTCACTATTGCAATTAATATAAAAAGAAACCGACTGCTCTGTCTCTACTGTCAAACTAAGGTAATGTAAAACAATAACAAACCTCAGCAGGAATACATTCTAACTATGGAGGCCCCTTCACTATACTGTACACACACCTTAAACATGACGTTAATCTCGTCTCCCAGCGGGTCTGCGTTAACCAGTGCAATCTTCAGAGGTACAGCGTTGGAATTGAAGAAAGAGCAGGCCTAGTTTCAACAAAAGCAGCACCATGTTACAAAAACAGCCTCAGGGTTTTAGTTAGATTCTCTTCTTCAACATGGAAACAAAGAGGGTCTTTGAAATGGGGGCAGATCTGACTGGAGGAGAAGAGATGGAGTTCAGTGACAAATTTGCTGAGTGTGCAAAACTCTACATCTGAAACAGGAAGAGGGGGGAGTGAGCAAGGATGATAAGGAAGTAAATCACATGTGAATGCTTCCTAGCAAAACGGAACAAAACCTGGCATGACATGAGAACTGAAGAGATCAGTTCCTTCTCATTGTGGTTTTTGAAACCTCTATAGAATTGCTGATAAAATTAATTCATCAGATTGAGAATGTAGGTTCAATAGGGTCAATTTTGTTGACTTTAAGTACTCACCTTGATATTGAGTTCTTTTGCCACCAGACTGGGAGTAATAGGGAGTCGACAGCTGTTCTTCTGGAAGAAAGACTGTACCCTCTCGAGACCCTCCAGAAGCAGCATCTACAAAGAACAAACATTCAACAGAATTTGACTGATATGAACTACAACCACAGTCTCATGACTTCAACCCAAAACTCCTGGTAATACTTTAATATAGGGACCAATTGTCACTATTAACTAGTTGCTTATTAGCATGCCTATTATTAACATATTGGCTGTTTATTAGTACTTATAAAGCACATATTCTGCATGACCATATTCTACATCCCTAATCCTAACCTATACCTAAATTTAACAACTACCTTACCAACTATTAATAAGCAGGAAATTAGGAGTTTACTGAGGCAAAAGTCGTAGTTAATGGTTTGCTAAAAGCAAGAATTGAACCTTAAAATAAAGTGTAACCAAACTCCTAAGCTTCCAAAAACTATTGGAAAATAAATCAATGTTTATTTAAAATCTACAAGTTGGGAAGTTTGAGTTAGAATAGTTTGCAAGAGCGCTAGAGTGTCGGTGTTATTATTGTTAACTGAAACTAAACCATAAAAACTTTCATTACTTGAAATAAAATAAACATTAACTGAAATAAAATATATATATATATATAACTTATTTTATTTCAGTTAGCTGCAAAGGCAACGTTTTCATAAACATGACAAAAAAATACAACAAAATTGCTAAAATTCAATTGAAAACAAAATATAAAAATAAATTAGATTTCAAAATATTAACAAAAACTAAAACAGATACGTTCAATGTCCCTGACAACCTCTGTAGTCCCATTTAGCCACTTGTTACTAATTTATTTTATGTCGTAGAATAGAATTACTTGTGTTAACCACAGACCATATTTCAGATCTTTAAACAATGACCCATTCAAAAAACCCAATGACTTCAGAACGATGGAATCAGAAGTACAAAAACGTTAATATGTTCCTGGGTTTTAGGACTCATTCCTGCAGCCGTCTTTTTAGCCAAGACAGACAAAGCCATAACACGATAAAATGTGTTTACAAGTAATAAAGAGCATTATGAAGAGGTTTCCATCTGTATGTAAACCACTTGTTCACATGGGAGATAAAAGATGAGGCACTATATGACCAAAAGTATGTGAACACCCCCTTCTGACAGCATGTTTGGCTAGGCCCTTTAATTCTAGTGAAGACAGATCTTAATGCTACAGAATACAATGACACTTAAGAACTGTGCGTATCCCACTTTGTGGCAACGCTTTGGGGAGGACCCTTTTCTATTCCAGTATAACAATACCCTTGAGCAAAGTAGGATCCATATAAAATGATTTAGCCATTGATTAGCCCTTGACTGGCCTGTACAAAACCTAAATCTGACCCCACTGAACACATTTGTAATGAATTTGAACACTGAATGTGAGCCAGACATATCAATATCTGACCTCAACGATGCTCTTGTGCCTAAATGGAAGTGCCAATTTTTTAAATAAATCCTCAACAGGCACTTATGGGTGTGGTGTTTGGTTTTCCATATATTTTTGTCATATTGTGTATCAGTACACGTTAATATATCAGTACTAATTGGATGAGCTGGAGGGATCAAGGGTTCATCCAAATACAATCATCCATTGATCCAATAATCTGTCAAAGGTCATTGTACTTATGAGAAAAATACTTTTAAGTGTTTTGCTAGGATTGAAAGTCAAACAGGCCTTTGTTCAAACCCAAAAGAAAACAGAAAAAACAATAGATTCCTGTTATACTTATGTAGCCTTTCCTTTATTTGATGTTTATTCAGATCATATTTTGAACAGTATTATTAAATTAGATTTTGGAACTAGCTGTTGAACAGTTTAGAAAATCCTGCACTTGTTTCCCAGAAGCCTTTGGTTTGAACTCAAAGAATTATATCCTTACTGGATATAAGAAAATAAACCAACAACTAAAAAAAAAAAAAAGGCGCACAAGATTCTGCTGCTGGCAAAGATGTATACTATTCATTACAAGATTTTGGGTCAGTAAGATTTTATTTTAAAAGAAATTAATACTTTTATTCAGCAAGTATGCATTAAAGTGCCCCTACTATGGATTTTTGAAAATTACCTTTCATGAAGTGTGTAACACAGTGAATGAAAGTTTCATTCTAAGTGAATGAAAACATCCTGCAAAGTTTTAAATCTGAAAATGCACCGTGTATGAAGTTATGACTGGTAGGTTTGCAGGAGGGGTCAGAGGGCTCCGATGCAGCTGGCTTCCTCAGAGATAATCTTTCCAAGTGGATCCCTTCCCTGAAAGGCCGTGACATCGAGATTGACCGGACCCATCGCATGTATGACAGAAGGAAGAACTCCAATCGGCCGCGTACTCTCATCTTCCGTGTACTAAGATGGCATGACAGATCAGCGATCCTGAAGGGTGCTCGGCAGGCATAACCGGTGAAATATACGCAGGACAATGTCGCGCTACTATTTTTTCCCGACTTTAGTCCAGCCACAACTACCAAGAGAAAGAGCTTTAATCCAGTCATGAAGAAGATGACAGCACTTGGTCTCCAGCCCTTCCTCACCTATCCGGCGCTAATTAAACTACGGCACAAAGGGGAGCAGATGATGTTCGACTCTCCTCAAAAGGCAGAGGATTTTGTTACTTCACCGTCACTGAAGACGTATTCTGCAGCGCTACAAAGCCGCGGGAGGGCATCGGCTACAGTCTCCATCCTCTCAGCTCAACAAGGGAAAACTAACGATGAGGTCTGTGGTGATCCTAACTGCCCTGAAGAGGACAATAACAAGGTGGCCATGGACACTTGTTAATTTCTTTTTGGAATCTTGCCCCTGCCCTGCACGTTCCTCCGCTGATTGGTAAATAATAATGATTTATTTTCTTTATTTTTATTTATTATTATTATTATTATTATTCTTTGGGCTAATGGAGAGCAGGTTCAATCACTATGCTTTTGACTCAGTGGGCCTTTTGGGGACATGTCTTGCATTGAAGTGGACTGGTCACGCATCAACATTTGTTTCTGTTGTTTATGCAGACCTACACTCTGTTGTTTGTCGTTCCTTGTTCTTGTTTTTTTTTTTTTTTCTATGCCCTTCAACAGACATCAATACTTTTATTTATTCTGCTTTTCTTTTAAAAGGACTATGCATCTAGGTGGATTGGTATCCAGGATACATACTAATGTTTACATGTCACTGGCAGTATGGCATTGCTTTTGTTTCTCTTCACTTAGACAGAATCTTGGCATTGCGAGCACACAATGCATGTTCTGAATATCTTATCATTGAATGTGAATGGCCTAAATTCTCCTATTAAGCGTACCCGGATATTAGAATATTTGCACCGTAAATCGATTTCCTGTGCCCTGATACAAGTGTCTCATTTAAAACAATGCGATGTGGCACGATTTCAAAACAAGTATTATAAACTGCCAGCTTCTCTTGTGCTCGTAATAAAATTAAAGGGGGTGCTTAGCTTAGTCGATAGCAAGTTACATTTAACTATTGAAAATACCGGGAATGATGATGAAGGTAGATTTGTTTTTATACGCTGTAAAATACATAATGACAGGTTAGCACTGGTCTCCATTTACTGCCTGAATGAGGCAGACAGTGCATTTCTCACAAATATTTCCAATATATTACTTGAGCAGATGGATTGTCCTTTAGTGATGGGTGGTGATTTTAATGCTGTTTTAAATCCTGCACTGGATAAATATCACCCTGATACTACAGCTAACCCATGTGACTTAATGTATTCGATCTTTGGAGAATCCAGAATACTACATCTAAGGACTTCACTTTTTTTTTTCTAAAAAGGGTGGAACGTCTGATGGGAGGACCTTTCAAATTTTGTAACAACACACCCTTATGGCACAACTTTAATTTTTTATGTGGAAATCGGCCATTAGTCCAGCCCTCTTGGTCTACATTGGGCAGAAACACGTGCGGTGACTTATATGATAACCAGGGGACCAGGGCATCCCCTATTTCCTCTCATCCTATGTGGGATTGGATCGCACCACCCTCTGGTCGGCCATCTGTTTCTTTAATATATAGTAAACTTAAAGGGATAGTTCACCCAAAAATGAAAATTCTGTCATCATTTACTCACCCTCAAGTAGTTCCAAACCTGTATGAATGTCTTTGTTCTGCTGAACACAAAGGAAGATATTCTGAAGAATGTGGGAAACATAGCAGTTCTGGGGCACCATTGACTTCCATAGTATTTATTTTCCTACTATGGAAGTCAATGGTGCCCCAAAACAGCCTGGTTATAAACTTTCTTCAAAATATCTTCCTTTGTGTTTGGCAGAACAAAGAAATTCATACAGGTTTGGAACTACTTGAGGGTGAGTAAATGATGACAGAATTTTCATTTTTGGGTGAAATTTAATGATCACACTGCAAAGTCTCTTTCTATTAAAATCTGGAACCGTGAATTAACAGACTTTGATTTATCGGTCGACTGGGAGAGTGTGTGGTCTAATCTAATCTTAACTTCTAAAAACTTGGCTCATCGTTTTATCCATTTCAAAGTCATCCATAGGGCATACATAACTCCTTACAATAGGTTTAAAATGAAACCGCAATCGACCTATAACTGTCATATCTGTAACACTGTATCAGCAGGTACTTTTCTCCACGTTTTGGGAATGTCCAATTGTTGTCAATCTATGGACTATGTGAATTCTGTTTTCTCATTTTTACTACAAATTGAAATTGTTGATGGTGTGTCTGTTGCTCCCCCCTCCCTGTTGTTTGTTTGAGTGGATGTTGTTTTGTTGATTTGGAGAAAATAAAAAAAGTTGATAAAAAAAAAACCCAATGCATGTGTAAAACTTCTAAATGAAATTATATAAGTATAAAAGGAATGTTACGCAATTTTTGGGATGCATTTTACACAGGTTAAACATCATAAAACGTATTCTTTAATGCCAGCCATGGCTTACCTGTCGGGTTGAGCTGCTTGCCTGCCGTACTTTTTCGGCCAGAGCACCCAGCAGCTGCACAAGCCTGGTCTGCTTCTCAAGCTCAGCCCTCAGTCCAGTCCCACACAGACACAGCAGCGCACCAAGGATGCGGTCATAACGCTGACCAAACGCTGGGTCCTGCACGGCATCCCTCAGCAGCCTACATTCAAACCCAGCAGACTGCATCTAAATCTTAAAGTCACTTATGTATTCTACAATATTCTTAAACGGGTAAATAAATAATGACAGAAATTTCATTTTGGGTTGAGTTATCACTTTAAGAAAGTGTGTTTCGGACCTTTCTCCACCAAAGTAACACTGATAGATTGTATTTCCTTTAAAACTAATTATTACTTAAATTATTTGCAAAAATTATGAGATTAATAGTGATTAAATATTTAATTAACTGACCGCCCTTAAAATTTATGATATGATCCTTTTAATAAACAACTTTACCAGTAAAGATAATGTGCAATGTTGACATTTCCCAGAGCTCGAGACAGCAGAAATATCACCAAGGCATTGTTGAGGTGACACTCGAACTTCACTGCCTGCAATTTACCACACATACTTGTCAGTGCATCAGAGAGTACACTTGAAGCATATTTTAAAGACAACAGTTATGTAAAATACATATAAAGATGTACTTCAGTGGGTCAGAAAAGTTAATAAAAATAAATGCATTTAATATAAATTTAAACTATAATACATTTGAGTTTAATTGTTAGTTTAATAGTTTAAGCAACAGAAAGCACTATGACAAGCTGTTTATAGAGGAAAAGATGCATGCATAAACGTGTACGTGTGTGTGCGCGCGCACCTGCACCAGCTGAGGGAGATAGTCAGCCAGCTCATCATCACTGCTGCTCTCGATCCAGCTCACGGCCACTTTCCTCACCTCTGTGTCAGCGAACCTGAATATAACACACACAACATTAACCACATGCTCAGCTCCCTCTCCATAACAGGACAGTAATAAAGCAAGTCATGAGACCAATAAAGTGGTCAAAAATGATCTGAAGTTTGAAAGCAAGACATAAGAAAAATCACACGACCGAAGTGACACATTAAAAAGGTCATATGGTAAAAATGTGAGAAGGAAAGGAGAAAGTGGGCCATAAAACAGAGAGGGAGCGGAAGAGAAACATACTTTGAATCAAGGAGCTCCAGGGCTGAAACAGGCGACAGAGGGGGCCAATGGTGCAGAAGTGAGTGGATCTCACCCATACTGCCCCAGTCCCAGCTGGGTGCACTGGCTAAGATTTTGGGCAGGCTGTACTGATAGCCCCGACAATAGTAGCGCTGGTCCCAGAGCAGCTGCTTGTCTGCTCGTGACAGCCTGGTGGAAAAGAATGCTGGGTAATGTCAAAGAAGACGAAGTATCATACTTTCCTGTACCCAACTATAAGTCTGACTGCACCAAATTGCATTGTTGAGGAGAAAAAAAACACAGATACGTCCCATCGGTGTACAACTCAGAAACAATGTAAAATACAAGTCAATAAAACAAAACGTTGTAAAAAATCTAAATTTTACTCCCCTCATTCCACAAAAAATCCTTCAAATTTAACAGTATTCAGAACACAACAGGAAAAGAGTACAGAAAAATCTAAGTATAAAACAAATTATAGCGCCATTCATTCTAGATATTCATTACAAACGCAAAGCCTAAACTAATTGTGCATGTGGGAAATGCGCTGCACAAATAAACTTGGACTCAAGTAACTCTCTCAATGGACACTATTCCAAATGTGTCTGCTTTGTGCAAGTTTTGCATGCTTGACATACAAGTTGCTTTGGAATAAAAGTTGCAGCATGTTTCAGATGACAAAAAAATGCAACTTGCATATTAGAAGTTATGGTACTTCCTGTGAGCTTCAAACTAACCCAAGAAGCAGACACTCTAACCCGTTAATCCATGAACCATAAAGTAAGATTTAGTTCCGATCCAGAGATAAGAGGCACAGGAAACAAGTCACACCTCTTAAATGGGTCTGCGAATGGGCAGTCAAGCTGGGAGCCCGGCAGCTGTTGGCACTTGGTGGGCATTCAGAGAGACATCCTCACAAAATGAGCATGGAAAGTTGCCCACCGTCTGAGGCTGAGTGTTGTGTGGCTGTTTTAAAGCTGACTGAGCTTTCTGTTTCACATCTGAGAGATGCATTTTCAGCAGAGCATACTAAACAAGGCCTGACAACTGTCTGCTTTTCAGCTGCAATGTCTCCTTATCAATGAGAGATTTATTCTGAAGTCACAGACAGTTCAAGTCTGCTTTTATTGCAGAGAATCGCTTTTGCTATCTTTACAAGAAAACCTCTAAAAAGTAATTCATATGAAAAACTAAATGGTTCTCTTAAACAGCGTGACTCACAAACTGCCCTGTACATACAGAAGACGACAGAAGTTAATCAAATAATGTCCGTTTGGAGAAACAGAAGTTAAACCCCTTCTCTAGGCTCAGACTTTAAACACATTGTTTAAGAACTTTCTATTTTAAATGAATTATGCTCTTTTGAACTTGGATTGAAAGTGCATCATCAGTGTTTTCTACTTGAGCACCAGATTGGCATATCAGAATGATTCCTGAAAGACCATGTGACACTAAAGACTGGTTTTACTGTATCAAATAAACACAAACTTGGTGAGCATGAGAGACTTCTTTAAAAAAAAAAAAAAGAAGGTAAAAACAAACTGCAAACTTTTGAATAGTACTGTATTTGTCATCCAAACAGGACTGACTACTGTTTTCTGCTTCTGTGTGAACACAATCTTAGTATCCAGTGTTGTGAATTGGCCTAATGATGTCCATGACTTTTTAATAGAGGTTTTTATACTCTGAGAAGCTCAAAATCACTTCATTCTCAATTCAATTAAAACCCTTAAATAAGATAAGCAAGCTGAAGGGGATCCATATAATTGGAGTAACTAGGCAGAACTGATTCAATTACATAATGCTATCAAAGGTTCTTTTATCCTCCATATCTGAAATCATGTTCAGTTCATATGCTACTCAGGCTTATTATGAAGCGTCTGACGCTCAAACAAGACCAAAAGCACGTGGCACTGTAAGTGTATCAAACATTCTGATTAGGGATTTAACAAAAGCCAGAATCAAAGCCTACAAACTAATCCTACCTACATTGCCATGAAAAGGTTTTTGCCATCTTCCTGTTTTTTAAATTTTTGGCATATTTGTCACACTTAAATGATTCAGATCATCAAACAAATTCTAATATTACAAAGATAACCCAAGTAAATACAAAATGCAGTTTTGAAATTGTGATTTAATTTATTAAGGGAAAATTGGTTGGACATTGCAGTGTATCAGAGGTAAAAAATTATATAAATACTGTTCAGTTTCTTGCACAAACCGATCGTTTCGTGTCTTAGGACATCAATGTATCGTCACGAGCTGCAAGGTTTAATTTGGATTTGTGTGTGCATGTTTTTTTTTCTCTCAAAAATTGTGTGCCCATTGATGGGCATTATATGACTGATAGACAGCAACGGTTTGAGTTAAAAATCTTCGTTTGTGTTCTACTTAAGAAACAAAGTCACCTACATCTTGGATGCACTGGGGGTAAGCAGATAAACATCAAATTTTCATTTTTGGGTGAACTATCCCTTTAATAAATGAAATCATCATTTAAAAACTGCATTTTGTATTTACGTGCATTATCTTTGTGTAATATTAAAATTTGTTTGATGATCTGAATCTTTTAAGTGCGACAAATGTGCAAAAAAAACAAAACAAAAAAAAAAAAAACAGGAAGGGGGGCAAAAACCTTTTCACGGCAATGTAAAACCTTACCACTACTCTTTAGCAAGCACTGGTGTTTCCATCATGAAATGCAAATCTACATTATGCCATGAGGTCCTGTGATGCAAACTTACCCAAAAGTAGATGCTTCTGCACACAGCTTTTCTATATCACTTCGATCTCCTGGATCAAGTGGATCTAGAGATTGAGGGTCTGGGCAGCCGTTCTCCTGAGGACCAACATAGAGTACGTCCACCGCTGGACTGGGGAAGTCAACCTGTTCATGGTCAGACAATGATATTTAAAGGGGTCATGAACTGAGAAATCAAAATTCCCATAATCTTTTGACATATAAGAGGTCATTTTGCTATAAAAACACCCTGTGAGTTTCAGAACTCAAATTTATCATTAGTATAAAAACAGCTAATATTGAAGCCAATCTGCCAAAACGACAGCTTGTGGAATGTGCCACTTTATGACATAATAGTGTGGATAAGCACCGCCTCCGCAGAAGATCAACGCCTGCTTCTACATCACTGCCTGTTTAGCCCCACGATCCGATTTGTGCACATAGTAGGTAAATGACAAGCTCAGCAAACGTAGGTCTACGCAGAAACCAAAACGACAAACTTTATTTTTAATGAAGTGATCACTATTGCTTTGTCTGTCATTACAGATCATTTGATATGTACCGAGTATTTATACGTTTTTAACCTAAAACACAGCAGCGTCCATCTGTGAAGGATGTAGGCTGTCAAACATCCACAACTGTTAGCCAATCATAGCAGTGGGCATTTACTTCTGAGTCTACAATCTGCCATGGCTATTCAAGCAGAGCGCTCGGATGAGGGGGGTTAAAAACATTACTACATTATGATGTTTTTTGATGTAAAAATCTTGATGACATTATAAGCGGACCTCAGAGAACAGTACAAAATAAAAAAACAAAGGTAGTTCATGACCCCTTTAAGTGTCAATCAATGTCAGTGAAGAGAAACTAACTCTAGATGGAAAAAAGCACAAACAAAAGGACCTGCAGTATGATCCGTTCTGAAGGATTCTTCCCCTTGCCTGCAGCGCCAGGCTGAAGGACTTGAGGAGATGTCCACAAACTTAGCAGCTTGCTACCTCTTGACAGCACCCTGAAACAAAAAAAAAAATCTGTATTATGTATATTGGTTATTATACAGTGGTCATGTTGTGCTGCCATATAACAATTGCTATAATTACAAGATTCTGACAGTTACATTTTTTGTCAAACTTGAAATTATTACTCTCACTTTGAGAGTGAAACAATAAAAATGGCAGTAAATCTGTAATTTTATTATAACCAGTGTTACCTAATGTGTTTTCTTTGTTCTTCAAGATTTTACATAAAGACACAATGAAGCGATTACATACTTTTCAGTCATCAACAATGAAGCTGTTTATGGATCTATTTTGGCATTATGAGCACTGAATAACTGAATTATTACCTAATTATTACTTTTTGGAAAAAAATACAAAAGAAAAATTGCATACGCACCAAAACAAATATGAAGCAGTCCTGAAAATTCTACAACTTACAATATACTCTCCAAGGTAAATCTATTTTATTTGAGGTATTATTTTATGACTTGCCTTCTGAAATCAAACAGAGGCATGGACACTTTTCCCAAAAGCTCTGGACCCTTCCGTTGCTTGTTGGAATCTGGCGAGTTGTTCGCATTCTGGTTGAGAACCCCGTAGAGAGAAAGACTCAGCACGGCCTCCAGTGGTAACAGCGCCACTGAAATGGGGAAATTTATCCTAAAGAAACAGAGGCAGTCGTCACCAAAAGCAGAAACTGGTGGCAATCCTGCTGATTTCCATCTAATTCTAGAAATTGTAGGAAGTAGCGTGCCAGTGTGTTTAAGGGCCATTAACACTTACAATTCATCCCATTTGATGTGGTAGAAAAAACTCTTGTATGTTCCCACTTTTTTGGACTGGACAGGCTTGAAGAGATTCCTGTTGTTGTGGGTCAGGGCACACATCAGGTAGTATTTTTCAAAGCTGAAAAAAAGGAAGGATAAATTACTCTATGGCACGGAAAGGGGAGAAAACATTGGCCTGTACTTATCTATTGCCAAAAGCATAATTTGACAAAATCATTTTTTTTCCCATTTAGTTTTATGCACAATTTACACAAAAATTGTTTGTATATATTCATTCAAATATTTGTTTGAAATGTGTTTCAAATGATGGCAAAGTATGTGCTTTCATTTTTCAACACAGCCAATCAAAGTTCAAATACTTTTAGGATTATAGATGGCACAAGGATGCATATTTTGAATCTCTTTTGGTGTGGTCTATGGAAATTTTTCATACTGCTATAAATAGGCTCCATGATGAGCACTCTGGCAGAAAGTATCCTCAAGGGAAAAATTTGTAACAAATAAAACCTTCTCCCTCTTGAGAACTGGATCAAAATACAGAACCAAGTGGTGCAGAACTTTGACCCTCCTTTGCCTCCAAACACACACCACACCCATCTCGCTCTGTCCAGCTCTGCCTGCTCTCACTGTTCTTTATGGAAATCACTAGTCAAGTCTATTCTGGCCACAGCAGATAAGTGCTTCTGCTGAGGCTAGATAAATAAGAGAGCTAGAGATAAAACAAGCTACGCAGTAAGGCCTAAAAGCAAGATTAATCCACCTCCAATGACTTCAACAAACTAGCATTCAACAGAATTCCTTAAGAGTAAGAGAATGCCTTTGTGATATAAAGTATCAACTATTTTAATATACATATACACACACAAAAGTTTGGCTTTGGTAAGATTTATCATGTTTTTGAAAGAAATCTTTTATGGCTAGGACTGCATTTATTCATTCAAAAGTACAGTAAGAAGCAGAAATATTGTGCAATTTTATAATAATTTAAAATAGGCCTAATTGTTTTCTATTTTAATATATTTTCAGTTGTAATTTATTCCTGTGGTGGCAAAGCTGAAAGCTTTCAGCAGCCATTACACCAGTCTTCAGTGTCACATGATCCTTCAGAAATCATTCTAAAAGGCTGATTTTGTGCTCTAGAAACATTTCTTATTTTTATCAATATTGAAAACAGATATGCTGCTTAATATTTTTGTGGAAACTGTGATACACGATACATATCAGGATTCTTTGATGAATATAAAGTTCAAAAGAGCAGCATTTATTTGAAATAGAAATATTTTGTAACATTATAACGGTCTTCACCATCACTTTGTCAATTTAATGCATCCTTGCTAATAAAAGTACTTCTAACTTCTGAAAAAAAGAAAAACTTCTGAACAGAATATACACACTATATATTAAGTTTCATAAATACTGTCAAATGACTTGAATCCTTGTCTAATGATTAATGAGTATGAAAACAATGCTATTGGAGTTGGGCATTTTGATTCATTTTTGTGAAAAAAAAAAAAATCAATTAAAAATATAAAAAATTAATAAAACAAATCACTATTTTAGGCCATTCAAGTACAAATATATGCATTTCAAAATATACACAATGTCAAAAGGATTAAACATATTTAGCTGTAATGCACAGTCCTTGTAATAAGAGATCATCAGCAACATCCTGACCCTCCAAATATTCATTATAAGAGGACACAGCCCTCATTTCTTGCAACATTTTTCATAGGTGGCCTTAAAAGTTTCAAAAGCATGTTGAATACAGTTATTTTTGATTGCAGTGAATGAAAATAATGTGATTCTAAGCTCTCCAAGTTGGGTTAAATGTTAAATGGTCCAGATATAATTTATTGAGCCTGTGTGAGAACACAGACCTTAAATTACTCAAATTATCTAGGAGGAAATAATAGTGTAATGAATATGGACTAAGGCAGTGCTTTGAAAGTAGTAGAGAAGTTTACCTTGGCTGTGAGTTTGTTAAACAGAGTCATTATCAGTCTGAAGTGAATTAAAAAGTGTTTAGACTGCGGGGCTCAATACGCCAAAACAGGAAGAGTAAATGGATTTCTTTTCAAATCCATTTATTTATTATGAATGTATTAAGCTAAAGCTTAGACCAGCTTCAGAAACACTCATGTCACAAGCACTAAAAGGGATACAGTGCTCACCTGCTGACCCAGGTAGCAGGAATACCATGAACGGCAAACAGAGTGAACTGCAGGTGCTCCGTGGTGCCCGAGGCTTCTTTGCTGTCCCTCCTGTCCTCCATGAGCTCTTCCATCGTGCAGCCAGGAGTAGTTGGACAGAAAGACCTCAGGTAGAGCTTGGTGAGCTCATACACCACATCTGTGAGACCAGCTAAACTCTCCTCCACTGGGCTAGCATACCCTGGGGATCACAAGCAGCAGAGTACAGCATAGGTGAACAAGAAACAGCCATTGAAGTGATTTGAGCCATTGAGAAACAGCCATTGAAGTGATTTGAGCCATTGAGAAACAGCCATTGAAGTGATTTGAGCCATTGAGAAACAGCCATTGAGATGATTTTAGGAGCTGAGCTTACCATTAGCTGAACCTGTAGAAGCTGAACCCGTGGCACCAGCCTGCAAATCAAAACAGTGCTCTTTGAATGTAAATTATGCAAACAGAAAAAACTAAATAAGGGCTCAAATTAGCTGTGGTTTAGACAGGGGATGCACAATATTGTTACCCTGTTGGCTTTTTTTAGATTTTTTTTTTAAATTAACAATATTGGATAAATAATAAAATACTAATAAATTAATTAAACAAGGTTAGATGTAATATTTAGTGGATATCAAAATGGACATCTATTTTTTTATGCCCATCAACGTTGTGATGGTAAAAACTCACGTTCTCCATTTAAAGTAACTGATTTTAGTTTAGTTTAGTTTAGAACTATAATATCGGCCATTTATCAACAATCGGTTATTTGTCATAACATTAAAATTCTTACTGGCTTATCAGTATCAGCTCACTCTCAGAAATAAAGGTATAATAGCTGTCATTGGTGCGGTACCTTTTCAAAAGGTACATGTCTGCACCTAAAGAGTCCATTTTGGTACCTTAAAGGTACATATTAGTACTTAAGTGTACATATGTGACCCTGGACCACAAAGCCAGTCTTAAGTCGCTGGATATATTTGTAGCAATAGCCAAAAATACATTGTATGGGTCAAAATTATCGATTTTTCTTTTATGCCAAAAACCATTAGAATATTAAGTAAAGATCATGTTCCATGAAGATATTTTGTAAATTTCTTACTGTAAATATATCAAAACTTCATTTTTGATTAGTAATATGCATTGCTAAGAACTTTTGGACAACTTTAAAGGCGATTTTCTCAATATTTTGATTTTTTTGCAACCTCAGATTCCAGATTTTCAAATAGTTGTATCTCAGCCAAATACTGTCCAATCCTAACAAACCATACATCAATGGAAAGCTTATTAATTCATTTGTGGTCCAGAGTCACATAATAGGTACAAAAGGTAACCTTTTGAAAAGGTACCTCCCCAGTGACAGCTTTTGTACCTTTATTTCTGAGAGTGTACAACTTTATTACAGTGCATAAATACTTCACACTGAATGTTCTCGCACCTCTGGAGAACGTGTTCTAGGAAGGTTGACAGAGCGTTTGAGCTTCTTGATGGCGTCACTGATGGCTGGTGTCTCAACTTCATCCAGAGCACAGCACAGATTTTTAACAGACTGAACCACATTGTCCACTGTTTTATACTGGGTGCTCTAATAAGAGAGAGATTGAAAGTGAGAAACACTGAAATCATTTCAAACACTTCTTTATTTCTTTTCATTTAGTATAGTATAGCTTGCTGTGTTTGAGAAATAACAAGTTACCTCATTCTGAAGGCAGAGATTGACCTGCTTATGATATCCTTCAAGGTATTCAGTAAGACCCTCTCTAGAGAAGAAAAAACATGCAAAGGAATGAGAGAAATCAACATGCACAATCAGGGACTTCAAAAGCCACCCATGTTTTTCGTAGCCTTTAGTAGGGGCAGGAGATAAGATGGAGCACATTCTTACCTTGTGACTGACTCTTTAAACGGCCTCTCCACTAGGCCAAGGTATTTCTCCAAGACAATAGGGTAAATGTCATCTTCTGCCTGTTAGCATACAAAACATGTATTTATCCATTAACTATATCCATTAACAACCTCTGAAGATAGTAATGCAGTGAACAACTAGTTTCTATTTATTTATTCCAGCCTTTGTAAGTGTCTTACCGTTCGGGCCAGATCTCTTCTCATTGTGCTAAGAAAAAGGAGCTGTAGTTTGATCTCCGTTTCCCACTTCCTGCAGTTCTGCACGTACTCATGACTGCCCAGACTATGTTTACTGGAAGATAATGTTAAAGATGCTTCAGACATGGGCCAGAGCCAAAAGCAACAATGAAGGAATGAATCAATGAATAACTAAATAATGCTTACATATAACTTTATATAATAAGAATTATAATAATAACTAACATTTTAAAGTTTGGGGTTATTAAGATTTTTTTTTAAGAAATTGTTACTTTTACTTAGCAAGGATGCATTAAATTAATCAAAAGTTGCAGTAAAGATTTACAATGCTACAAAAAATAATATTTCAAATAAATGAGGCTCTTTTCAACTTCCTATTAATCAAAGAATTAAAAAAAATATAGCCTATATATCACAGTTTAAGGAGGTATATATGTATTTAAATGTACTATATTTGGGTTTATTTATTTATTTATTTTTTCCTTCGATTTGCTGGTATGGGGGTTGGGGGATTGTTTTCTAAAATGTGAAAAGCTTTAAATAAAATATATTAAAAAAAATAAATGAAGCCTTGGTGAGAGATATAAGAGACCTCTTTCAAAAACATTAAACATTTCTTAGCAACCCCAAATCTGCTTTATGAAAAGCAAAAATAAATAACAAAAATGTGTCATTTTTTTGAGAATGCACTCTAAGAACATTCCAGGGTAGGAGATGTGTCCTGGATGACTGTGCTTTGGAAGGCCAGAACAGGAACGTTTTTGATTATTACTCGTATCAACTTGCCAAGGTCAACTGAGGACCAGTCAGCCAGCACTGAAGCAGACAGTGAGTAACCATACCTTAACATAAGGGGAAACTAACTAAAGGCTTTCAAAACTCTGCATTGAACACATGAATAACATGGTAACTAAGGGAGGCTGCCTTGCATTACAGAGCATGAAATGGTTTGTTTTTGCCCATTCCCCCTGTTCCTTATTAGGGCAGTCAAACCCTCCCCTAGAACTGTTGGTTCTGCTCTTCCAATGGTGTGGGTAAAAAGGAAACATTTCCCTAGTACAATTAAAGCAAAATAACCCCGTTTTCAAGGAATGTTGGCAGGGAAATTGTTTATGCAATACGACAGAATGCCAGCAAAAGGGAAAGGGAGATGGTAAACAAAGGACTCACTTCTGTAGAACCTCCTCTTGTCCACAGACCTTGAGAACGTAGCTGCTGATGTCCACCTGGTTCAGGTCATCGTGGACCCAACACAAAGCCTGCATTATGAGCAGGTCCACTGGAGAACTCACTGGGCAAAGAAACACAGAAAACATGAAGCAAAAAGGCATCCATGGACTGAGAAAAGAATGAAGCTAATGAAAAAGTAAACAAGATAATAAAATAAATGCATTTTTGTCCATACAATGCAAGTCAGTGGTGTCCAATATTGCCTTGGATTCCACTGACTCTTATTGTCTTATTGATAGAAAAGTCAAGGTTTGGAACGACATGAGGGTGAGTCAATGCTGAAAGAATTTTCATTTTTGGGTAAACTGTCTATTTAAATGAATTGAGCACCATCCTGAAGGTGTTGCACAAAAATATTAAATGATGCAGCCAGTATGACACACCATTTTGCCAAGCTTGGACTGATGCTGGCTTTAAAACGGACTATTACCAAACAGTTCATGCAGTACAGTGTTGACTTATTACAGCAAGGGATGAGAGTGCCATTTGGAATAGGACCTATGAACTATTGTGAACCTCTTTTGGTTCACTGAGATGGAAAACCTTAACAAGAAATGGATTTGGCATGAGAAGTTTCACTAGATCCGAGCAAAAATGACACCCAACATATTGTTCATGGTCAGCCCAGGCTGCAGCAATAACAGGCCCCACACCCCTCCTTGGAATGATTGTCTCTACAAGCTCCAGGCCTAGGGCTGGATTACAGTTAGTCAGCTGTGCCTGGCCTGGACTCATCATGTCTGCCGTGTTTTTCAAGCCCAAAGGTCTGATGGTCGTGCCTAATTTGTGGTGGATTTGGGGTTGCTTTGAAGGGTTGTGGGATGCCAGTAAAATTCCTCTTCTGCCATCCTCTTTTCGAGGCACTACAGCAACACACATGGTGCTGGAATGTCAGGAGATTGTGGTTGGTCTAAAATGGCTTGGAAAAAAGCTAAGAGGCAGAAAGGCTAGAGTAAAACATCAGACCATATATGCACAATCCTGATGCTACTGCTAAATTTGTAAATAAAACTAAACTTTTTGTCAAATGATGTACCTACATTTGAAAAGGAGAATGGACAAGGTCTGATCCAGGGATCAGAAACTGAGACACTTAATCGGAGTTTATCCTGGAAAAGCCTTCATATTCCACACATTCAAACCCCAGTCGCCACTTCAGCTTCATTTGCATTGTGTTTCATGCCAAGTATGTCTGGAATTGCTAACATTACTAACCTTACACAAAGCTAAGCATTTTCCTCCACTTAAACAAACTAAGGAAAACCTCAAAAACCTCTTTTTCCTCTTTGAAGATTCAGACAGTCAGCACTGACATGCAAAGAGTTGGTATGTCCATTTAACTGTATGGTGATTTTCTGCACGGATTAGGAAAGTTAAGTAACAGTAAAAGCATTACTTTGTTGACCACGGTTCATGGAATGTAGGAATGTTGTCACAAACCTGACTTTTAGTAGGATCTAAAATCTCTTGATCTAAACACAACAAACAGGGTCAGTTTAAGAGGAAAAACAAGCAAGAACTGTATGAACGTGAGGAAAAGATAGCTAGAACATTACAACCATCCAGCCAGTTATAGCCGAGCCCCTCCTCAAATATATTAGCTGTCTGTGAAGCAACTTCGGGGCCCGATAGACACTGTGCCCCCTTTTTCCTTCCTAAGACCACAGTCTATGCTGGATTTATCCAGGACAAAAAGAGCTATGGGGCTTAGGCAGTAACAACACAGAAAAATTCTTCAGCACAAAAGGCCAGTCTTGATTTCCTGCCAGGAGTGAGGTAGCCAGAGACTCAGCACAAAAAAACGAGGCCCGGCAGTCTTCAGAACACAGCCGCTTCACAAGGAACTGAGCCAAGGCCACTACAGCTCAATGAAAAGGACTTTCCGTGCCTGGACCACAGACAGGTTACCCAGTAAAAAACCTTGGCAAGTGCAATGCAAGCTGAAAAATGAAAAACACAGGAACCCTGGTCGAAGAATCTGTTGAGCAGACGCACCATGACAGTTATGTAAAAAGAGAATGTGTCGCAGTGGCCAAGAAATGCTCTCTGGCATTGTGTCATGACTTCTTCATTTGTCAGCTTCCTTCATAGCAGACATTTGGAGAAGCTTACTATTGACAAATAGTGAGTACATGATTCATCAGATGTGACGACATTAGATACTTATAAGGGATAGTTCTCCCAAAAATAAAAATTGTCATAATTTACTTACCTATTTTCATTTTTGGGTGAACTGTTCCTTTAAAGGGGTGGTTGATTGCAATTTCACTTTTTTAATGTTAGTTAGTGTGTAATGTTGCTGTTTGAGGATAAACAATATCTGCAAAGTTACGAAGCTGAAAGTTCAATGCAAACAGAGATATCGTCTTATAAAATTCTGGCAGTTTAATGCCTACAAAAACGACTGGTAAGGGACTACAACGAGCTACTTCCCGGGTCAGTTACGTCAACAACCCAGATAAACATGTAACGAAGGGGGCGAGGCCATGCTGTGCTACTTTAGAGAAGAGGAAGAGAAAACTAGGGGTGCACGTAAAAATCTATTCATATATGAATCGCAATTAACGATTCTAATGGATTCACAAGTTTCAAAATCATGTTTTAAAGCAGCGGTTCTTAATACTGTTACTCACGTCGCCCTGCTCTGCATCTCTCTCTCTCTCATTCAGATCAGCTCCAACAAACTGTTCCAATTATGCACTTATTTTTACATAGCTATGAGAAGCATTATACATGAACGAGTGTGCGGTTGCCGTGCTGTATTACAGCTTAAATCAGGATAAAACCGTATATTAAAAGCTAACAGAAGCAGTAGCATTTACAAATAACAGCGTACCTAAAAGTATGAATCTACAACAACAACAACAACAAAAAACACATACCATTAAAAGCCATGCTTGCACAGGTTCTGCGCGATCCTCTTCACTAATATCCTCTGCGTCTCATTCGGGCTCAAATTGATAAGCAATATAGACGACGCCATTGTTTACAATACAAGCGGAGCACATGCAGCTGAGCTGAGAGGCGGGAACGCGCAGTAGAGGTGGTTTAACGAATCACAACACACTTTACCAGCTAACCAATCAGAGCCCATCATGTATTTCTGAGGGAGGGGCTTCATAAAACCAGGAAATAATCAGGACGTTTATCAGAGAAGGGACAGAGAGGTGTGGAATAAAGGTAAATTAAGTGAAAAATAATGCGTTTTTCGAAAAACTAAGCATGAATACATGTTTGACTGCACCCCATAAACACAATGAAGCCTAGAAAAAAAAAAAAAAAAAAAAACACTCAACCACCCCTTTAACTGCCTTAAGTGTTAGCACAACAATTTTCATATAAAACATTTTCACTGTCAAAAGGTTTTTATAATGACTAAATTCAGTGTCACAAAGAACTGCTTACCATCACAAGTGAAAGTTACAGGCTGTTGAGAATCAGAAATCTCAATGGATACTTTCACACTGCCCCCATTGTCCCCTCCTGTATCCCTCTGAGTGATCACAGGGCTGAGAACATAGCCAGGATTGGTAGACAGGTCTTCATGTGGGAAATCTGACCTCAGTCTGCAAAAATAAAATGACAACACTTTGTTTAAAATGAAGACCTAAAGAAGGTAAATATGGTGTACCGCAAGGTTCAGTCTTAAGTCCTTTGTTAATATTCATATAAATTCTCTCGGTGTGTGTGTGTGTGTGTGTGTGTGTGTGAGATATTAGTAGAAAACAAGGTATTAGCTCCCATTGTTACATGGGCTACACACAGCTGTAGCCTTCCTGCATTTCACTTGTCATCAGTCCTTGTCTGAGGTATACATATGAGGTTTTAAGGCATTTCCCAAATTAGTCCTTCAGGTCCAAATGAGCTTTGCTTCCCCTATAGAATCCAACATTACAGCGCTGATTCAGGTATCTTGGGACCTTCTGATATCAGATTAACAACACGGCTATAGTAGTGGGACCTGCTTTTTTATGAGGCATCCCTTTCAACAGTCAATTAAATAAAAAAACAAAACAAAACAACAACTCATAACTCACTTTGAAATGTCTTCACAGAATGCTACGACTTCTAGATTTTGGGCTTCCTTTTCCTCTAAGACGGAGTACTCTGAAAGTACATTTGTACTTCCTTTATTGACCTGTAAAAAGACAGACACAAAGCCATGGTTAAATTGATGAGCAGACATTTGGCCTATTATCCTATACATTCACTTTCACTAATGGTGTCCATGTTTAAAACAGGAAATCACATCTTAGATATATGTTGTAAACAATATATTATGTACAGTCTGTATTTCACACAGGGGTACCAAATAGACATGATTGATGACATTAACATCCCAGTTCAAATGTGGAATGAGACAGTCTCTCTATTTGGTGAGAGGATACTGAGAATGTGAAGAATGTCTGGAATGTCAAAAAAAGAGAGACTTCCTTCAGGAAGGAAACAGGTCAAAAAAGAACATCAACATGGAATTACAACTAGGAATTAAAGGTACTTTCAGTTCAATAATGGCTCACATGCTAAGAAATTAAATAAAAAGATAAATGTTCTGTTTAATTACATTCACCACGCAGACTATATGCATGTAATCTCAATAGTAAAATGAGTAGATTAGGCATATTTTTGTGCAAGTTTCTCTCAACATGGTCTCTGATGAGAACATCTGCCTCTGACACAATTACCATAAATGAAATCAAAGTAATAAAACAATCAAGAGTATCAATTCAGACAAAAAGAGCAGGTCACGTTTTATTGCAGGTAATACATATACCCCCGGTTTCACAGACGAGGTTTAAGTTAGTCCCAGACTAAAATGCATGTTTGAGCTGTCTCAACTGAAAATATCTTGGTCTGCCATATCTTAAAATATGTCAGTGTCATTGTTCTGTGTCAAGATGCACACCTTAGTGTTTTCTTCTAAGGCATTTTTGTAAAAGTTGCTAAATTTTCTTAATTTAACTAAGGCCTAGTCCTGGCTTAAGCTAAGCCCCGTTTGTGAAACCGGGCCATACAGTATGCAACGGATATGATGGTGGTTTCTTTAGCTGTTTACTAGGCCAAAGCTCTAGGCCTAACCTTAGAGAAAAATGAGACGCCATGTGACACACATTCACAAATTATTCATCCGCTTTCGCTTAGAGCTACGGTTTTACAGTTCTGGCTGCCCTACATGAAATCTCTCCCAGTACAAACAGACCTTTTCCTCAGGTTAAAAGTTTATAAGGGACCTGCCAAGAAACAATTCAAAAAACACTCAGGAATGAGAGGATGGAGGAAGCTGTCTTACATGAGCTTAATATTCAATTGAATACAAGTAAAATTCCACCATCATCTATGTTTGTGTGTAATAGAATTCACAGCAAATGCCACTTCCTCTCTACTATTGTTGCTAAGAATACTGATATGCATTAACGGGAACTCTGTTCCCTACTGACCTGATAATACTTCCACTAAAATATATGACTGAACTTCCATCGGATGATTTAACATCCCACTGACAACAGAGTGCTTGATGGTAAACTGTGACTAAGAGGTCTGTTTATGAATCCAATTACTCACATTGACATTAAACAAACTTCATTTCTGCATGTAGGATAAGCTGACAGTCAGACGGTCAGTTAATGGTTCACATGGAGGAGATGTTCACAGCATATTTATAAATACGCACGGTGTACGCTCAACAGAAACCACATGGTCGATGCATCAACCACAAACACCTTGTTGTCTGCATACGAGAGCTACTGTGTGGGCTAAGTGACTGTTGTGATACACAATGACAAATTATACCAGTCTTTCTACAACATCGGCAGTAACATACTAACTCAATTCAGTGTCCGATTGATGTCTGACCAATATGTGACTGCTTCTGAAAGCTCCCAGGCATATTTGACATGTATTGTGTCAGACAAGTCAAAAATATTGGATCTGCGCATTAGGCCTTACAATGCACTCTAACAGACATGCCACATGTCTAATATCAGAATTATTTAATTACACAACTGTTCAAAAGTTTAGGGCGAGTAAGATTTTCTTTTTGAAAGAATTTAAGCAGCACAGCCATTTTTTAACAGTGATAGTAAGAAATGTTTCTTGAAGACCAAATTAGCATATGAGAATGATTTCTAAAGGATCATGTGACGCTTAAGACTGGAGTAATGGCTGCTGAAAATTCAGCTTTGCCATCACAGAAATAAACTACATTTTGAAATATTTTAAAATAGATTATTTTACAATATTACTGTTTTTATTGAACGTTGATCAAACAAATGCAACCCTACTAACCCTACCTATTTTAAAAACATTAAAAAAATGTACTGACCTCAACCTATTAAACAGTAGTTTATATACTATACTTGCATATTATATTAATAATCTAAATATTATTATTTTATTTTTTTTAACCTAAAGTTTTTTTATTTATTTTTTTATTTAATTGTGTAAATAATAACAAAACTCCACCTTTGACACCAATACTTTATATGTTTCCATCAGGAGATAATGCATAATCTGGGCTTGCCTTATGAACACTGTATAATAAAAATATATGTTATATAAAAAAAGCATTTTCTCTATTAATCCTAAACTAATCCTAAATACTTTCAACCATGCTCAAAAAAGAAACCATTTTTGATAATGTGTTGTAACCCAAACCACAAGCATGAAGTAGTGGCTACAGTGAACTTACACTTACACCAAGACCGACAACAAACAGGTCTTTTGGGATGCGAGTGCTGATAAGGGCTGAAATATCCAGGGCTTGTGATAAGAGTATCTAGTGTTGCATGTGGTGAAGCAGAGTAACTGTACACCAAAACCAAAGCTCAGATTAGTTTCGCTGCTCTTTCGCACACTCCGAAAGAGAGCTGCCATGGCAACGGGGAGCTGCACGGCCCCGCTGCAGGCATGTCAGGGAAGAACCCATGGGGCAGAAACAGCTAGCTGGGGCTTGTCTGTGCTAATGAGACCAGCAGCAGTCCTCGCTATAGACACACACACACAAAAGACAGAATACTAGCTAGAACAGTGTTACCTTGAGTAGGATCTAGACCTGATGTGTGACTCAGAAATATAAAGATAGTCCCAAAACTTGAAATAAGGAAGTGCAAAGACTGAACCCTCTGACCCCTCTATTTTATCCTTAGATGAAAGCTGTCCCTGTTGTAGAAGTTACGGTCACAAATTCTTCACGTACTGTGGGAAATGTGTGACAACAGCCAATTGTCCTAGTCAGAAACAAACATAATGAAACAGGAAGTAGGATTTCTGGGAAAAAAACAAACACATTTACACACCCTCCTCATAAGGAATCACAGTTTCACATTCCTCTCAGGAAGTCATTCTTTATTTTGGCAGTTACAACGTTTCTAACGAAAGACCAACGATAAAGCAAGAGGCTTATATAAAACGGTGGTAAAATGAAAGTTACTAAGCACCAGCAGAACTTGGCTAGAATATGATAAGAAACCAACCATGAGGAACAAAACCAAAAATGAAAGATGCAAACCACCCCTAGCAGAAAATTTTGCAAAAACATTTACCACATTGGCATGGTATAATAATTAGAAAAACATATGCAGACATTTTTAACTACCACTTCCTGTCATATCACAGAGCACTGCCGCTTTCTTGTTAGAGTGCTAGAATGTATGTGCAAGCGAAACACTTATAAAATACTATGTTGTCGATTAGGGGCATAGGGACTCAATTAGTGGGGTTAGTTTTTTTAAGTTTTGATAATTTTAGCATTTTTATTAACACGCTGTGCTTTAGTTGTTTGACTGGTAAAGCCTCAGAAAAGTTGTCTTTAAATTTTTCGCCTTTAAAGCATGACAGCTACAGCCATGATGCAGTTCACTCAGAACTTTCCATTACCTTCCCATTGTTCATCTATATAAACATGCATTACACGGACATCTTTGACTGCTCGCATCTTGTGTAGAGTCTTGCGCATGATACAGCATACAACACCATGATTAAATTAAAATAAAGCCAACTTTTAACAAAACTTGCATGTTTTTGCCATTCCACTGCTTTGATTTGAGCTTCATCTGGCTGAACGGAACGTATGTTTAAAACTTACTGTTTTCTTAAAACACTGTAATGTTTCAGGCCCTGTGATTTCCACATTATGAAAAACACGGATGGAATTTACTGTGCCAAATTTGCCAAATTTTGGATGGATAAATCAAAGGTAGATTAGTACAGTTAAATCAAAACACAATATGGACTAGTGTCTGAGAATATTAAGCCGCAAAAATACTATTTAAATATGAATCCTGCATGTTCTGTTCTGTGCAAATGGCGCAGACGAGTGGTATTGTTTACTACACACATACTGAAGTACGGGTGACGCTCGCGGTATTTCATCCTCTGCTGCCTCAATATATGAGTACATGAACATAATCTCTAGAACTGCTCTGAGAGTCACTTCATGAACATTTTACCATTTCTTTTGAGTAAAACTAGAGTCATATATATACAAAAAGAAACGTAAACTCTTCACTGCAACTCATTCGGTTCAGTTTAACTTGAAGAAACTGTGACAGAAATATATTACTTAATGTAATGAAAGTACTAATAATAAAATTATTATTAAAACATTATTTTTAATGGAATATTTACCAGAAAAATTATTTATTACCAGAACTTACAGTATTTAGCAGAAAAATATAAATACACAACTCAGTATTTCTGAAAAATAAATTAAAATAATAAATTATTATAATTATTAATATTATTATTATAATATCAATGAATTAACTGATTAATTTGATTAATAATATTAATGCTTTTTGATGAATAAAATTTAATTTAACCATTGAAACAGAGTCTAGAAAAATTCTAATGGAAAAAATCCAGAAAAATTAAGAATAATTAAAACAGAAAAAGAATTTAATTGGGGGGGGGGCAGAATTTGGGGAAAAAATTAATGGAATACATAGTCGATTTCGAAAATATGTATTGTTGACTACATTGGGAAACAGGATATACATTAAGTTCATCACTACGTGGGCATTAGACACAATGGGTTTGAATTTGATGATACCTGGCTGGGATAATTTCTACTTCCTCCTACAAACCCATTGCAGGTTTTTCTAACTTTACAAGAGGATGGGGTAATCACTTCTAAACAAACAGTGCTGCCAACATGTTCTGGGTCAGCAGAAAGGACGTTCCTCTTACCTGTTTGCCTGAGCTGTGATCCGTTGAGGGAACAGGTATGTTGAGGGACTGGCTTCTTGTTACAGCCGCCCCTGTTGATGCTCTTCTGGGTTGGGTGGCTAAAGTCACCTTGCTCTTCACCTGTGCTGAGGGACTGCCATTATCCACAACTTCAGGTTCATCCAGAAGAACTGCATCCCATGGGTCTTTAGCAGTCCCAGACTCCTCTACGAAAGGTCCACTTGATACAGTGGGCGTCTCCTCTACCTCGACCTCCTTGCGCTTGTTGAGCGGGTCCAGGTCCAGCCACTCAAAACGGCTGATGTTGGGAGGTTCTGAGGGTTGAGGCATGGGCTCCAGGGACTTGACACTTCCCGATTCAGTTTCCATGCTGGAGGACCTGCCGTTCTTCAAGTATTCCGAAGTGCTGGCAATCTTGTCAAACAGCTTGGCCATCTCTGGGGTGACGGCAGGCTGTGGGTAGACCAGAGCAGCAGGTGGTTGGATTGATGTAAAGGAGAGGAAGGGGGTTGGTTGGGCCGGCAGACTAATAAAGGGAGACAAAGCTGGACTAAAACCATTCTGGAAAGAGCATGGAGGCTTCGGGAAGGGAGCAGAGGGGAAGATTGGAGTCTGTGCGTGTGTTGGGGTGGGCGTCCAGTGGAAAGAAGAAGGGTTGAATACATGTCCTCCAGGATAAGACGCGCTGAGATTGCAACCTAGCAAAGAGGAAGGTCTTGTCATTTTGTTGACGCCAAAACTGTCATCCAGAAGCAGCTTTTCCAGCTCCTCCTTGGTCAGCTTCTCTAAATCGATATCCTCAAATTTGTCTTTTTGTTCTTTCTTCTGTGTTTCTGATTCAGAGAACACAATGAGGTCTTTCTCTTGCCGGCTAGTGGATGTTTGCGCTGATGGATTGGGAAGGGGATTAACAGAAGGCGCTGTGGCTGGTAGTGTGTGCCTTTTCTCACGCTTGATTTTATCCAAGGCCTCTAACTCCATACGTAAAGCCTCCTCCTTTCCCACAATCCCTTTGGGCCGGACCACCCCCGGAGAGGCTGGCCTGTCAAACTTAAACCCATTGCCACTGGATATGTGGGCCATGGTGTCAGCTTTGCCTTGCTATGTACATGGGGAGACCACTGGGTTCGACAGGAACTTTACAACAGGTGCCTAGAGGAGGAAATTGAGAGAATATTTAGTATCAGGAACACATGATTTCATAAGATGTATTGCATGTTCACTGCCAACTATGATGATGCGCTGGTAGTGCTATTTATAAAGGCAGTCGTCAATATAAGTCGCTCTGGGGGATTTTTAACCATCAAATTTCCTGTTCACAATGGTGTGTTTACAAATATGAGCTCTTTCACTCACAGTAATGGATCCAGTCCATTATGCACCAACACTAGCAGTACATTTTGACATGAATCAAATGAATGAATCCTTTTTGTTCTTATGTTCAGTATGAAAGCCCTTGCAAAACATGAAAAGATGGGTGAATGCAACCCTACACCTTGCAATGGAAAATTGACTCAGCAGCAACTGAAGCCTGACAAAAGATGCACAAGGCCGTCATATATGATAGGATCATGGAAAATCTTTCATATTATGATCCAACAATCAAATCTTTTGGATCTGACAAAACCATCATGAATATTTCGGATATGAGAAGTCTTTAGATTACGAAATGCTCAAAACGTCAGCAGGAAAATACAGTTCATGTGAGTGGCCAGTTAGGGCATGTCAAAATCTAGATTTAATAGGTGAATGGCAGGCGGTTACAAGCACATACCAGACATTTCCCTGTGCCTTACAGGCCCAAGACATGCCAGCTTGCAATTGAAACGGAACCAATTAGTTTCAAACTCAGAGTTTCAGCTCCTCATTCACAGCTCCACTGATTAGGTGCTAAACCCCACAAAAAAGGGCAGGACTTATTTTAACTGACTTAAGTGAGGACAAAACAAGGAGTAATGAAAAAACACAGAGATGGGTCTTTAACAAGTCAAGACAGGGAGGAATGTGTAATTTAGGGGTGTTATGCACAATGCAATGCAGAGTTTTGTTGATTACACTTAACAAGCAACTTGATGCATTAGTAAAAAGATTTAGGCCTAACTGACGTTCAGGCGCAACAACAAAAATGTAATAATTAAAAAAATTATTCGGCCAAACAATGTAGTTCTTCAGCAACATTTAGCAGAATGGTTGTTCTGCTAAATACTGATGTAATTGCTGTTGTAATGAGGTCAGAAGTGTGTGTTTACGGATTATTTTACAATGGCTTTGAGCACGGCTCATAATCAAGAATTGGAGTTCATAATAAAGAATTTAACTGATGTACATTTGCAGGTATAAATTCATAGACTATTTTACAACTTCAAATGCTGCTTATGCAATAAGAACTTATAGTTTGAACTATCCATTTAATAATATTAATTTCATAATCAGATTCATTTGCATGACTCAGACGCTACATAATAACAGCTGTTTTTGCACTGTTGCCAATCTTGCATGAGTGATCTACAAAAAATCTATTAAAAACAACTATCACACTGTTATTTAATAGCTATATAAATATGTTTTATTGAATTTCCAGCAATAATAATTAAAGCATTATTCATATAATTACCATAATATAAATTACTCATACAGTGATAAAAGATTTTGGTGATACTGCCAACCTCTACCACTAATAATCCAAGAACAACACACCACACACCAAGATATGTTGGGAAATGGTCATACAATTTGATTTAGTTTTACAAAGGCATCAATGCTGCCAAGTCTGGCTATCAATACTCCACCAAGGCCATTGTGTACAGAGAGGAATCTAGCATGCAACCCAGAGGGGTCAGTCTCTTCTGACTAATGTTCACAGAAGAGAACAAGCATGTCTTATCAGTAAGGCATCAACTGTGCAAAAAGATGATGCTTAAATATTTAATATGCTATATTATGAAATCATGAAGATTACATTTTATAGAGTTAAACCTTCTATAAAAACAGTATTTTGTTGACTTACAACCCAAATTTTCTGGTTCAAAATATACTATGTAAAATGATTATAACAGGGCAAATGGTTAAAACATGTGGAGCGCAACATAGTTACTGTTTCTCCTTATCTTTTTTATGTCAGAAGTATAAAAGCAGGTGGCATATTCTGTGCTCTCGAAGTTATCAAATCTTTGCAGCTCAAACCTCCTGGGAACGGTTCTCACCCCTCAGGGTGAATGCCTGACTGCACTGTTTTAACAACGACAAACATCACTTATTTATGCATTCGAAAGCCCACGAATGGAAAGCCTTTCAAAGGTGATGTCAAATCATAAAGGAAGTCAGCAAAAATGTTTTTGTACTTTACAATGAAATGCTTTATCAAGCTTCAGTGGAGCTGTTCAAAGTACAGAAGTCACGCTCAAGACAGAAATCAATAACTAGATAATGCATATGGCATATAAATGACAGCGTGTCAGTTTGAGAACATCAGTTCACTTTTAAGCCTCAGAAATAGACTGAACACAAAGCATGAGTCTGAAATACAGAGTTTACTTCGAGATGCTTTTCCAAGCACTTGCAAAACATGTCAAGGGAAGACAAATAGTTCCCAAGATGGTGAGAATGTCCAGAAGGGTAAATGGATGACAGACAAAACAATACAGCATTTGTAATGTATGAAAGCTGTCATTACACGTTTACAGTAAACACAATATAGTGAGATCACATGACAGAAAACAACTGCAGAACCGACAAAAAATAAGTTACATATACATATCCAGCTAGCATACCCAAGGCACATGATTCATGCATATAAATACAATGACGCAACACTGCAGGAACAGCACGATTACATGCCACCATTTCAGTTGAACTTTTAAAGAAGCTATATGTGCTGAATCCACAAAATTACACAAGCCTGTTTCAGTTATCCTTGGCAAAAGGCAAAAAAACAAGACAAAACCTGCTTCTCCAGTCAGTTACCACAATAACATTAACTCCAAGTGGCATACAAAAGAGCTTTTCTTCCTATTAGAAACATTCAGACACTATAATTATTACACATTATTTGGAAATGAGAAAAAAACTGTGGAACTGCAGTCCAATAAATAATGCATATTTCCTAGCATAAAAACTTATCAGCAATAAGATTGTAACTTTAAAAACAGATGAGAGGATAACAGAATTAATTTAAAATCCTATTGGATAAAGATGTGTTCTAGGCTTTATCCTTTTAGTGAAGGTGCAGCAGAGACTTGAGCTTCATTACTGACCTTCATTAACATGTTCTGAACTCAACAGGAATTTATTGTGTATTATGTATAATATTGTCCAATTTAAGTCATCAAAATAGAAATGCAACCCCGGCTTACCTGTTTGAAAGACATTTCAAAAATCAAACCAAAAGTTTATAAAGGATGCAAAGTATGCAACAAAATAGATAATCAAAGAAGCCACGTTACCACAACACCAGACTGCCAATAAATACAAATTAATATTTCTAATCAAATATTGCTGTCATCACAATAAATATTCTGCCACAACGCTGTAAAACATCTCATAAACCTACGCATTAACACTACAACACAAGATCCCTCGTAGAAAGTTGTTTCCAAAACTTTTACGCAACGTTTGTGCAAATGTTTCGGCATTTCGGCGCACTTCACGCGCCAACAAAAGTGAAAACACAAGCAGAAGAAAAACAAACAGCGCAAATACTCAGACAACAAACTATACTTCCGGTAGACAGACGAATAGAGCTGGCGGGTAAACTTAAATGAATTGTAAGAGTTCGTGTGAATAAAAGACGATTCCCACCTTCAGACTCTCCGATCTTTGACGCTGGACATTTTCCTCCAGCTGGAAAATTTGCTCATGTAGTCGTAGACACAAACGTCAGTTCCTGCTGGAGAGCAGAGTGTAAAGATTACAGAGAAACAGCGACATCTGGAGGCCAGAAAACACAGCACGCTACTTCTGGTTGTCGGAGTCTAACCATCAAAACTAAAAAAGCGCATCAATGCCACCTACTGTTAAATTATCAGAGCTGGGCAGATTATTTACAAATAGTCCGTTAATTGATTCCAAATTGTAGTTAGGCCTAGGAACGTAATCCATTACGTTTCACATTTTAGGTACGCCTAATATAATCAGACTACTTTTGGATTACTTTTAGATTACTTTTGGCCAAACTCGTTCATCACATTGATTTAAATAGGATACTCATGCACCATTCTGATATAAAAATACAAAGAGTAAGAAAATACATTCCATATGTTATTTTAAAATAAAACCAATTAAAATAAACAGTTTGAACATGCAAATGTGATACTTAATTATTCAAATATTTATTTTAAAAACTCTGGAGCACTGCTAAATATATTAGGTTAAAGAGGTTAAAGAGTTGGGAATGCATTACATGATGTAAATAAGAAATAATGTAAATTTGTGCATTTAATGTGTTTGGAAGAAAAACATTAATGTGTTCATAGTTGATACAATGCTGAAACGCTTCTTGTAAATCCAGTGGTCAAATACTGCGTCTTACGACTGGTCTTTGTGTGAATGTCCACAAAACCGGAAGACTTTCTGAGTGTAGTATTTCAGAAAGGAACATTTAAAAGAGGAATTATGGAGAAACAGTTATTATTAATATAATTTATTGCTATTGTGTGAATAATATGTAAACATGTAATCAATAAAAAAATTAATGTAGTCTGTTTACAAGTATTTTAGAATGTAATTTAATCTAATTACAAGTAGCCTACTTGCTTTTTGTAATCTGATTACGTAATCCAGACTACTTGTAATCAGTTACCCAGCTCTAGTTATTATAGTATGATATATATAGTATAATATTTATTATTCCTGACAACCTGGGATGTCTATCCTGCTTCTGTATCACAACAGTCAGTGTTGCCATTTTATGCATTTCCACCTTTATTGATAATGGATCTAATATTTTATATGCTATGTGATTTATTATATCAACTTCAATCCTTTCTTTGCCAAAATGTTTTCCTTTGAAAAACCTGACAATTTCTTGACAGTTTGACACAATGATACACTTAAATGACAACGGTAAAGCATTGTTGTAATGTGGGAAACACAACTGTTGTTGTTTTAATGGGAAACACACTTTCTAAAGTATTTTATTAGTTTTGCATTAGCCTACACAGTAAACACAAAACAAAACAACAAAATACATAATAATAACAAAAATAATAATAACTGGGAAACACAATTTTAATGGGAAAGTTTCACATGGTCTGACTCCAAATCAAATTTTAAAATGATTTCAAACTTGTTTCACACATAATTTACTCAATTGTTTTAGGTACGGTAAGTGGTTGCAATCAATTTATTTTAGCTACATTTAAATAAACAAATTTAGTTGACTAACTTTCAACATATTTTTTTAATTAAATGTAACGTTAGCTAAAATAAATAGTTTGTGACCACTTAACTTAATTTTTTTTTTCAGTGCAATTGTAAAGGCAAAAAGACTATTAGAGCCAGTAACATTGGGAGCAAGAATGATTTTGTTGCATAAAGTTGTACCCTATTTGCTCTTGTATATTACAGACATAGCCTACTGTGTCTGTATTACATTGTTTTCTATTTCTGTTGTTCTCATGGCATTTTTAAAACAATATTTTTAAAAAATGCTTCTTTTTTTAATTTATTTTTTTAAATATTGCTTCATCTGTCCTTCCTAATACTGCTTCCTTATTTTTCTCCACTCCCACATGAATCAGAATCGCTCAAATTGTACCTCTTCATTTTTTTTTTTTGATCTAATATAAAAATGTAAATTTTGCATTTGATATTTAAACTTTGATTTCATTTTTTTTCTCGAGAAAGACACGAGACTCTGCACGTCCTCCAGCCCTGCAGGTGGCAGTAAGACATTAGTTGTACACACAGGAAACCGATGAGTGAGAGCACAGATGACTGGAGCGCACCATGGCAACAAGTTCAGCTGAAAACTTTAGCTATCAGCCTTTTAAATGTAAGTGTTTTGCTTCTTAAACACGTACGGTGAATTCTTCTTATGGTTTCCTTAAATAAAACGACGAAAGAGTGTTAGTTTTTACATTAATTTGCATGTCTCGGCGTTTTGTAGTTGGTTTTTAAAGTAAAAATACTTCGCGGTTAGCGACTGGAAAACTAAAATGCGTCCCACAATATCAGATAATCATCTTACCACAAAGTGAGATACTGTGTGTAATGCGTAGTTTTATTTAAATTCATTTTCTGGCTATAATTTGAACCAATTTTGTTTTTACTCTTTCTTTCCTTACTATCAAGATGCTTTGACATGGAAATGTGTAGCCCATCCCATCACAAGAGGGCACTCAAGATCAACGATGGGGTCTAATTTGTTTGTATTTGTGTGTTTGTCAGGTTTAAATATTAGATACACAACTCTCCTGTTGCTGGTGGCTTGTTGTGCATCAGGAGCAATTGGAAAAGAAATTGTCCAAGAGGATCATTTAGGCAAACATAACCATGAACATAATGCAAATATGTTTCTTGGCTCAGAGGTATCAACACTATGGTTCCTAATAACCGTTATTAATCCAGTTTCATTCTACCAACTAACTATCACTGTTTTTCAGGACAAAGATGAAATACAGAAACTCAGCCCATCTGAGCAGCGAAAGCGACTGGTGGAGATAGTGAAGAGGATTGACACCAACTCTGATAAATACCTGACTCCAGGTCAGTTCTGGTTTGAGTGACTCTAATGTCTTGTCTCTAATGCCCACCTAGAATTTAAAGATTTTAAACTGTGTGATGTATGCCTGCAATGCAAAGCTGAATTTTCATCAGCCATTACTCCAGCATTCATTGTCAGATGATCCTTCAGAAATCATTCTAATATTTTGATTTGTTGCTCAAGAAATATTTTCTGTTGCTTCTTTAGAGGAAATCACATTATGGATACAGAGGGTGTACAGGACATATGCGTTGGATGATGCTGAGGAACGCTTCCCTGAGTTTGACTCCAACAGTGATGGTGTGGTATCTTGGGATGAATACAATATGGTCTTGCATGGTCATACTGTGGAAGTTGATGTAGATGCTGTTCTTGAAGACCCCGAGGAGGAGTCTCTCAGATTTGTATGTTGCATGATTTATTAACATTTCATATTGTGGAACAGCAAAGAAAGGTCTTGTGTGATTGAAAAAAAAAAAAAATGTATTCACTCACAGCTCCATGCAAAGGAAAAAAGACGTTTTGACTTTGCCGATATGGATGGCTCAGCTGGCCTGAACTTAACTGAGTTCCTTGCATTTACTCATCCGTCTGAAGTGGACCACATGGCTGTAAGTATAAAATGAAGCTGCAATAAATTAGGGGTGAAACATTCGTGTTAACTGTGTGGTTGCATTTACCTCAGGATTTTGCCATTGAAGATGTGCTTTCTGAATATGACTTGGATAAAGATGGATTCATCAGCTTGAGTGAATTCATTGGAGATCTCAGAGCAAATGGTATGACTACGTTGGGATAAATAACAATATACATTGTCATTACACTAGTGATTATAAAAAAGTCCAGTAACCAATAAATGGCTGAAATTAAATTTCAGCACTATATTGTCTGAATAGTGAAGAAAACAGTTGAATTTAGGCGTAACATTTTAATGTACAGTAAGAAAAGTGAATCTTCATTTTTAGATTTGCTAAACATTACATTTGGCAATTTTATTAAATTATTAGCATTATTTTACCTTTTTTTTTTTTACAGATGTATTGTGCATTCTTACATCAATCCCATGCTTTACCATTAGGTTATTTTGCTATACAGATTTACGTGAGATGTTAACATCTAGATATTTTCAGGAGTGTGGTAAATTATTATCAGAAACATGTAAGTTTGTTTGTCTGTGTTTAAGAGCAGGAAGAGCCCTCGCAGTGGGAGGTTGAGGAAACGGTGCGCTTTAAAGATCTCTATGACCAGGATAAGGATGGAAAACTCAACAAGGATGAACAGCTCCGCTGGGTCGCTCCCAACAGCTATGGCTCAGCACGAGAAGAAGTCAGTCAATGCGCCATTCTTCCACTGATGTATTGTTTACATCTTTAACAAGATGTTCTAAATTTCTTTTTTAATTTATATATATATATTTTTTTTTTGAACATTGAACAGGCCATTCATCTGATCAAGGAAATGGACCAAGATGGTGATGGAAGACTCTCGGAAGTGGAGATTTTAAAAAACCAAGACACTTTCATGAACAGTGAAGTGACTGATTACGGAAGACAGCTTCATGTGCCACATGATGAACTGTAACAGTTGAAACCTTTTATAAATAGTTCTTATGGTGCCACAAAGAAAGACTACTTGAGTTTTTACAAATTCATTTCTATTAGACAACGTAACTGGTACACTACTATTACACAGCCCTGTGTCTTGATTTGCAAAAATGATAATGATGCTGAGTTCAAAAATATCATCATAACTTTCCACCATGTACAGTTTTTTTTTTTTCCCCCACAAAATAACATTAGTGTTAATGCACATATCAACAAAAGATTTGCTTTTAATGATAAAAGAGTATTCAAAATTAATGATTTAACTTACAGTCTGCAAAAAAAAGTAAAAATATGTTTGCAAGTTTATAAATAAGCTTTTTTTTTTTTCATAAAAATCTGTAATTTTATGTCACTTCTTTTGCTTTAGTAAAGCACCCAGAAATGTAGCAGAAAACATCAGGGTCATGTTTGCATTTTCTTCTTTCACAAGCCACAATTTTAACCTTGAAATCAGGATTAGGCATAAAACAACGTTTGCAGAATCATTCATACAAGTGAAAATCGGCTGAGAATTGAACAAAAAGTCATAATCTAGCTCAGAGGATGATAGGAATCATGTATTCATGTCAGTTTATCTTGTGATTAAAGGATAATACAAGACTTCTTCACCTTACAAATGGTTGTCAAAAGCAGAAATGCAATGAAAAGCACATTTTATTAGAAAGTGTGACATGCTAGAGCAAAACAAGCACTATTTTTGAAATCAGCATCCCAAAATTAGTAAGAAACACGTAGGATTGGATTTCATTCAGCTAATATGATGCAGGGTGGTGTTGTCTAGTGAAATAGATTTGAACTGTTGTAATATTTCCTTTTGTTTGAACTTTTGTTTTCTTCTGGCCCTCTCTATATAAAATCCGTAGCTATCACACACAGTTGCTGTGCTGTCGCTCGGAGTCAAAAGATATTCAAATCAACAAGTCTGTGTCTTGATTTAACTGCTACCACTTCGCTATTTCTGCAGGTATAAAGAAACAACTCAACTGAACTCTGCTTAGATTTCGATGGCTTTGCTTGCTCAGAATCTCTTCGACACCTAAAGACTGACTCTTTATATTTTCCGAAAGCCCACTGTTTGAGGTGTTCCATCCTATCTAGTATTCAAATGGCTGCTGAATGCATGCGTATTATCTGTCGGCCACGCTCTCTGTGGTCAATGACATATAGGAGAGAGCTTCCTTATCTGAGTCAAACCTGAGCACCACGGGCATACTGTGAACAGTGGTTTCCTGCGTATGGTATTGTCTGTTCTTTCTTTCATTTTTCTTAATTCCGATTTTGTTTCCTTCTGTGTGCTTGCCACATTCCTAAAAACAGCCGTTGAAATGACACCGTTACAATTCAAAGATTCTTTTTGGGTAAGTACATGAGTTGCGCTATTTTGACAGATTCAATTGAACGTTGTTGTCTGTTAGGGCTGACATGCCTCTGGTTAACAATACTGCATATGGTGTGTGACAGCATAGATTATTAATGTGTCTTTAACTTCCAATAATTCACCAGCACCACAATACCCTTGGACCACTTATCAAACCTCAGTATTTTTTGCACTGCCATTCTCGTTCATTTGTATCAGAAATGACTTTTTCTTGAGGGCATTTCAAACTAAGATTTTGATGTAAGATTTTTAGGAACAGGATTTTTGCCATAGCCTTTTTAACAAAAAAATACTGCTCTACATTTAAAGGTTGAGTGTTTATATTTAGACATCCTTATATTGTGTCATGGAGATGATCTATGGGCTTCCTGTTGAGCGTTTGACTGTGTGCCTGCTCTACCTTCTTTTTAGCTTTGATCTTGTATTGTCAGAGCATCTATCTACAAAGCAGCTTCTGGGTTGATTTGCCTGTCAAACCATGCTAGTGCTGTTCAGGTTGAGGGTGCATGTAAAATATATTCTATAGTTATGTAAAAATAGTACTATTGTTTTCTTTCTGTTGCAAATGTAAGATTGTTAAGATAAACGACAGAGCATTCCATGTTGATATTATTAATATTCCATTAATATGTGTTAGTATTCCATGTCAATAAGCAGAGTAAATGATTAAACTGTTTAACCACCTCAGACAGTCTGGTACCACATATTAATTTTGCATAGATACCAACTTTTTCAAATAAGGCTTAATTTTGACGAATACAGTGCTGCAGAAAGAAACTTCCCATGGATTCAGGATTAAAACTGAGATGCACAGTAGAAATACTACAGAGAGATATATCGAAATGGAATCTCTTTTTTTTTCTTTTTCAACCTAATCATGTGATGATAAACAATCATGTTACTGGAGAAATATAATCTAATCCTCATGGTTCCAGGGCCCAGAATTCACCAGTAACACCGGATATGAGACTCTTATCCAGAGGCTATGTGATGGGCGACGAGCTTGCAAAGATATGGAGGAGCTCTTAAGAATGAGGTAACAACTGAAAATTGCATATTTATATGTATTTCTACAAGACGCACTGTTTAGCATTGGTTAAATAGTATTGAGCTATATTGGATAAGATAACAATGCAGTTTTCTACTCATAGAGCGATGGCAGAGGAACGGTACGGCAAGGAATTGATTACTATTGCACGCAAGACAGGAGGGCAAAGTGAAATTGGGTAAGAAAATATTATTTAATATATTTAGTAAATTGCAAATTGGCTTCTGGATTTAAAATTTTGCATACAAATAAAGGTTTATGTGCATGAATCTATCAATTTTATCTTTGTTTTTATTGCTTTGGTATTGTAGCACTTTGAAGACATCATTTGACCAGCTAAAAGCCCGTAAGTAACACTTCAAATATATATTAGCCAAGTGATACATGGAATAAGAAATATGTTTTAAAAAAGTAAGGAATAAACCGTATCAGCTACATCCGCTAACTAAACCCATACCTTCAAGATCACTGATGAATATACTGTTTTCTCACCTAGAAATGGAGAGCATTGGAAATTTGCACATTCAGCTCTCTGGGATGTTACGAGAAGAGGTGAAACGAATGGAGCAGTTCAGAGAACGACAAAAGGAGCAGCGAAAAAAGGTCAAATGCCATGTGATGCTTTAATTAATCTGCATTTGCAGAACCGCAAACCACTTGCTCGCAGTTTATTCTATGTTTGAGATCGGGCAAACAAAAACGGAGTACTGTATTTGTGTTCAAACCAAGATGCTTCTTTATACACTCTTAGAAAAAAGCTGGGGCAGCACAAAAGCTAAAACGCATATCTTTGTAGCTTTTTTACCCCTAAATGGTATATTAGTGTATATATTAGTACTTTAAACATACATTTAAAGTACCTTTTAGCTTTTGTACCGCCCCATTGACACCAGTGTACCATTGCTTTATTAAAAATGCTTTTGTTGGTTTTGATTGCTTCTATTGTCCTCATTTGTAAGTCGCTTTGGATAAAAACGTCTGCTAAATGTAAATGTAAAAAAGGTGCAACCTACCAAGCACAAGACTTGAAAAATTACTTACTTTTATTTATATTTACTTTTTACAGTTTGAAGGGGTCATGGAAAAGGTTCAGAAGACCAAAGTGTCACTATATAAGAAAACCATGGAGGTAAGTCTAATTTACGTTAACATATTAGTCAATTCAGTTTTGTAGGCTACTCAGTTCATCCTGAATTTGCCTAATAGAGGCTGAAAGCAGAATATCAGGAAGAGGAAGGGTGAAAAGAGAGTGATTTAAATCGTCATTGCTTATGCTAACCTCTGTGCAGCTAAGTGTGCAGGGCAGAGAGGGGGATGGGTCTTTAAAATGTTGTAACTGTCATCTCAGGAAGTCTCACTTCTCTTCTAGAAGTATATTTCCTTCTCGCCCGCACACTTTTGTTGGCTCCCACTGACACAAGCCTCTGTTTTCTCAATGTTAGGTTTTCTTTCTTCCTCATATATTCACAATTTCCTGACAACAGATGTCTGATGTTTTGTCAAGAAAACACGTGTTTCTGTTTTTCTTGGTACATCGAAAAACAAATTCAGAAAGCAAAGGCACACATTAGGACTCCTGAGGCGAGCTGACAATAAAGGATGAAGTTAGTATTATCTTATAGCATTCTGTTTCGATAAACAAAAGAGTGAAATGGAATCTGATCCATTCAGATCAGGAACTGTAAAGGTATTTGTGTGATTTGAGGTAAGATGAGGCTTATGATTACTGAATGACAGGAAGTTAGACCAAACCTCAGAGGGTATGCTTCATGATCTACCATCATTGTTTATTTGGATTGTCCCTATAGTGAAATTTATTTTAGAAAAAATAATGTAAATGAAATAAAAACTATAGTGAAGTTCATTTTTTATATTGAGTTTTAAACATAGACTTAGGGTAGAGAGCGAATTAAATTTTTCACAAACAAAAATGAGACGTCATTTGGACACATCTATGTTTTTTAGAGTTTGTTTTTCAATAGCAATGTTGAGAAAACATTTTTTTAAATTAAACCCCAGCAAAATGTATGTATAAATAAATTTGTATGTTTAATTCTGTCGTCTTCTTCTGTCTTTTCTCTCCTGTCTGCTGTAATCTTCTAGTTAGCAGAACTGGAAAATTGATGTCATATCTGATCACATAAAAATAATTAAAAAAATGAAGAACTGTAGAAGGAGACCAGCTAGATGAATAACATATACTGTAGTAAAGTTTTGTTTTCCATCAGCATGCTGTATGTCTTGTTCTTCTGTTGCTTTGTAATGGATGGATGTATATTTACATTTAAATTAATGTATTAATTCATTTATTAATGCATTGATTGTGTGTGTTTGAGTGAGCGAAACCAGTTGGGTCAAAAAGTAACAATTTCCAGGTAGATTATAAAAGTGTGATCTTACTTTTTCTGTGACTTTTCATGAGATAAGAGAGTGTGCAGACTGAGGTTAGAATCAAGTTCAAAGATAAGGGGGCGTTTCCTGCATATTCATTTAAATTAGATTAAATACATTTAGTTATTTATGGTTAATTTGGCCTTCATTCAAGTCTAGGTGAGCAGTAATAACCCTGTATCTTCCTGCTTTTCCCAGTCTAAAAGGACGTATGAACAGAGGTGTAAAGAGGCTGATGAAGCTGAACTGGCTGCTGAGAAGCTCAACAGTACATCCACTGTCACCCCCAAACAATCTGAAAAGGTAAATTATGGGTTATTATGGGCAGAATTTGCGTGGTTGTCAAATATTGCAACATATACTAGCATTCAAAGTCAGTTTGGGGTCAGTAAGTTGATTGATTGATTGATTGATTGATTGGCTGGCAGAAATAAATACTTTTATTCAGCAAGGATGCATTAAATTGATCAAATGTGACCATAAAGACATAATGTAACAAAAAAATGCTGTTTTGCTCTTCTGAACTTTCTATAATCAAAGAATACTGAAAAACAGTATCACAGTTTCCACAAAAATAATAAGCAGCACAACTGTTTTTAAACTTTATAATAACAAGAAATGTCGATCAGCGAATCAGCATATAAGAATCATTTCTGCTGAAAATTTAGCTTTGCCATCACAGGAATAAACTGTAAATATAAAAAAGGAAAACAGTTACTTAAAATTGAAATACAATTTTACAATATTACTGTTTTTACTATATTTTTGATCAAATAAATGCAGCCTTGGTGAGCGTAAGAGACATCTTTCAAAAATATTTTAAAAATCATACTGACCCGAAACTTTTGAACAGTAGTATGATTCTACTTAATTTATGAATTGTTTTACATTTGAAATAAATTTTTCATTTTTTTTATTTTTTATTATTAAACTGGGGTCATTCTGTGTCAACTCAACCAGACGTGCCTGGCTAAAACTTTTGATTGTAATTTTGAAGAAATACATAAATAAAGAACAAAAGCCAAAATATTAAATGTCATGGATGAATATTTACTGAGTAATCCACTGATTTGTAGAGGGTGGTCAAAATTAAAATTTTCACCTGAGATTCAGAGCCAAATTATGGGGAGTAGAAATAACGTTAAGTTAACCATATAGGGCCTTAAAAATTAAGATATCAAAAGAAAAGTTTGATAACAACCAGAATCTAAAAGGATATTAGGATATCTCTAATATTTCTTTTGCAGGCATGCAGACTTTGGAAATTTTTTTTTTTTTTAAGTCACCTTTGGCATATAAAGCAACAAAGATAGCTAAAGATAACTGATTTTACTAATAAGAGACCTACCAATATCTGTGTAAAAATAAAATGATGATACCATCTAAATGAAATTAAATCTATTTTGTGTTCTCTGCCATAACAGACACAAAACAAAGCAAAGCAGTGCAGGGACGCTGCAACAGATGCAGGTGAGAATAAAATTATGCTTTGTTTTCACACATAGCAGCATCTGGTTGCAATGCAAAAATTAGCAATCAGTACATCCGAACCAAAAAAAAAACAAAAAAAAAAAAAAACAGTTATGCAAGTAATGTTTAACATGCACAATTCAAATAGTTCCAAAAATGATTTTAAATGCTGCAGATGCTACAAGGCTGATGCTTGTTCCCGATTCACAGAGAAACAGTACATGTCAAACATAGAGCAGCTGGATAAGACTCGTCAGGAATGGGAGACCACGCACGAGTGCACGTGTGAGGTATAAAAAACACACTCTATCTGTTTGCTGGCCTTCGGAAATAGCTCTCTCTGCTGAAGCTGTGAACCACATAGAAACACACTAAAAATAAACTTCCCTTTTTCTCTATGTTTTACCCATATGTACCACAAACCACTAACACTGAACTCAACTGCGAAAGATACTTTTTTTTGGCTTATTTAACAAGTACATCCATAACATCAATTCTGATCTTCCTATTTGTTACTAAGAGTTTGACAAAGGCTTGGCTAAATCACCATTTAATGTATTCAATACCTTGTATGGTGAGTTAGTTTAGCCTGTGTCATCCTACTGATTTCCTTCTGCATCTGCCCACTGCATAAGCATTAATAATAATAAGTTGACTAATTCATGGGCCTTCACATTATGAGCGTGTAGATGTATTTATAGCAATATGTTGAGCTGAACTCTGTGAATTTCTCCAGGTTTTCCAGCAGCAGGAAGATGATCGCATTAACATTTTGAGAAATGCTATTTGGGTCCATTGTAACCACTTCTCCATGCAATGTGTCAAAGATGATGAGGTTAGTAATATTTAATGAAGCTTTTCATAGAGCACATTGATGATAGTTACAGCAGATTACATAAAGATTACATACAGTGGAAAATGTGTGACCCTGGAACACAAAACCACTCTTTAAGCAGCTGAGGTATATTTGTAGCAATAGCCCAAAATACATTGTATGCATCAAAATTATACATTTTTCTTCATCATTCAAAATCATTAGGATATTAAGTAAAGATCATGTTCCATGAAGATATTTAGTAAATTTCTTACCGTAAATATATTAAAACTTCATTTTTGATTAGTAATATGCATTGGTAAGAACTTAATTTGGACAACTTTAAAGGCAATTTTCTCAGTATTTAGATTTTTTTGCATCCTCAGATTCCAGATTTTTAAATATTGTCCGATCCTAACAAACCATACATCAATGGAAAGCTTATTTATTCAGCTTTCATATGATGTATAAATCTCAATTTAGAAAAATTGACACTTATGACTGGTTTTGTGGTCCAGGGTCACATATGTAGAACCATTGTTTTTCATGCAGTGGTCAATTTTTAGATTTTTTTCTTCTTTCAGAATAGTGGGAAAAAAACATCCAAAATTCATATTTAAGTGTCTATTTTGTTACCTGTAATCTATCAGCATCTTTAGATTTCAATCTATAAAAATATATTTATAAACTTTCCATATATATATATTAGTATACGATAACTCAGATTTTTATATACTAAAATCAGGGTTATCTTAACTAAAACTAAAAGCATTAATACCATTAGAAAACATTTCGATTATTCAAAATAAAATAAACGTCAACTTAAAATAAAATCTAAAATCCTTTTACGTCAACTAGCTGCTGAGGCAACATTTCTTATTTTAATTTAGTTGGGACGTAATGGACTAAAAGTAAACCTAAAATAAAAATTTCTAAAAACTATATAGGCCTAGAGATGTATGTGTATGTGTATATATAACAATCAACAAAGTGACTAAAAATGAAAACAGAATATATCAAATAAAAACTCAAAATACAAATAAACTATAATATTTAACTATGATAATATCAGGTAATATCTTTATGCAAATTAGTGTACATTATAATAATGCATCATTTGTGTATTTAAACAGCATTTTTAGAAAAGTTGTAATACAAATTAATTGTTTTAATGTACTGCGATTACATTAAGTAATCGCAAGTAAGATGATATCTGATATTTTTCTCCTAATGACATAAAATAATTGGGATGTATTATTCTTTATATTAATTATATGAATGTAAGCATGAAACTTTGATGTTCTGTGGAAAACTATTGTGTTTTACACAAATGCAATTACATTTTGGTATTAAATGATCAAAATGCAAAATAGAAGCATTTTCACTTCTGGTCTCTTAACTATGAAATAAAGCACTGGCCATATTGTCAAATGACTGATCATTTTTATGCAGTGTTATGAGGAGGTGAGGAAAGTGCTAGAAATGTGTGACATCACGGAAGACATCAACAGTTTCATCAAGACGAAAAGCACTGGCACCACTTGTGCTGGTCAGTGGATTTCTATATTGTTTCCATTGTGTTTTTATATTCAACTTTATTTGTCAATAATCACAAATCAGCATCATGACTAGTTCAATAACCATATCATGTGATGATGATATTGTTTGAGAAAAGTGCTGTTGTGTCTTTGCTCAATTCAGTTGTACGTCTGTGTCTGTAGCGCCTATTGTGTTTGAAAACTATTATGAAAGAGAACCAACAACGGACAGCAATGGCATCGCACGCTTTGGAGGAGGCGTGATGAAGAGGTGTGTTTTCCACTGCTGGGTCTGTATGTTCATGTATATTTGCCATGCTGATAAGACAGAAAACAATGGAAAATGTAAGCGATACTGCTGTTTAGCAGTAGCTGTTTTAACATGCTTTCTATCAGAAATACTGCTTCATTAGTCTTAAAGGTGTTAGCAGATATATCACACGAATAGATATGCAGGCCGAGCTGTGATCTTGAACTTGTGAATTTGTGACTTCATATTAAATGTCTAAAATGTATTTTAATGTGCTGGTTTTCTGCAATGTTTTTTGTTTTCTTTTTGAAAGGTTTTCAAATCTCTTGCAAGGCAACTGTGCTGTTGGCTCTAGGACTAATAATGAATGTGTTCAACCATCAGCACCTCCATCAGGTACCTATTACAATAACATAATGACAAAATAACATAATTTTCATAATGATCTCTTTCTTTCTTTCTTTATATTTATTTTTTACTTCTTCTGTTTTTGCCAACACTAGAGGGCACTTCAGACCACTGTTTAGCTTCATTAAATGGTATTTGGGTAGTTTTTTTTTTTTTTTACTTTTTATTTTCCAAATATTTTCCCTAGTGTAACCACTTAAAAAAAAAAAAAACGTATTTGAGTGCTAGTGTTATTTTAGCATTATTTATATACTATTATAGTATTTATTAATATTATGAATTAGCAATTATGAATTTTTGCTTTAGTAATATTTACAATAAGCTCCCTTTAGATAAATTAACAAAGAGCAATTCATTTGATACCGTATTTATTAATCTTAATAAAAATACTGTTTATTGTTAGTTTATGTCAGTTCAGGTCCAGTATTAACAGATACAACTTTTGTTTTTAAATAATGAATTAGTAAACATCAAAAATATTAAGATTAATAAATGCTTGAGAATTATTTTTTGTAAAGTGTTACCAAATATTTCTATCTAGCTTTATTTTTATTTCAGTTTTAGTCATTTTTGTACATAAACCTATTTTATTTCAATTAATTGCCTGGGCAGCTTTTCTCATTTTTATTTACACTTTTTAAAGTTTAGTTTATATATAATATCATTGATCCATTTTTTTTTTCCAGCTGACATCTCAGATGGAGTGTATGCCTCCATTCCTGGATTTCCACAAGCAACTTCAGACACTGTTGGCTCTCAAAGCAGCACATACCAGGCTCAGTATGATTATGTGGCTCAGGTACAATAGTCTGATTAAATGAAAAAGATGGAAATGATTATAATGACTTTACAGGAGAATACTAAGAATATGCATTCACTATAGATAACCTTAAAGATGCACATACAGAATATTTTCAAGGCCAAATTTAGTCATCCCTTTAGAAAATTTGCCACTGAAGTGTGAGTCAGCATTAACATTTCAGTGTTTATTCAAAAATGTCAATTTGTTTTTTACCTAAGTGCAGAAAACTGTTGCGGAAATGTTTAATGCAGTCTGATGAGAGACTGTTGTGTGTGCAGGGCGCTGATGAGCTCTCCATCTCTGTGGGGGAAGTGCTGCTCGTGGTGGAACAGGGAGGAGACGGCTGGTGGACGGTGGAGAGGGACGGCCAGACTGGGCTGGTGCCAGGCTCATACTTGGCCAAGATATGAATCAAGAGTCTTGCGCACACTGGAAAGGCTCTCCATGTCCTTAAACGCCCTCTAATAGCAGAGTTATTAAGGCACTCCCAATAAATGTGTCTCAGAGGAGGATTTCTGTTTGCTAAATGCATTTAAGCAGTAGCACATCCATACTGAAAATCTGTATGGAACATAGCAACAGGTTAATATGTACATTAAAAACTGATAATTATACGTGACTATCATTATAGATATTTATATTTATTATAAAAAGTATTTATTGTGAATGAAAAACAATGTATAACACAATGAGTAGCCACTACGGACTTGCCATGATTTAGTTCATGCGAAGACGATGACAATGCACAGATTTTGGTGTACATATAGATATTTAAACAGAATTCAAAATTTCAGCTCTGTTTACTTTTTGGAAAGTTAATCAATGAGACAAAAGTGAGGTCATCTACAATTTTAAATACTGTATCCATATTAGAGCTCTAGGTTCAGCATTTTGCATTTATCACTTGGACTGCATAAAATAAAAGCTGTGTAATGATCATTGCATCATGTTGCCGTTGACTGATTGTAAGGGTGTATTCACACCTGTCTTGTTTGGGTCGACTGAATCGAACTCAAGTTGGTTTTCCCCCTTGGTGCGGATCTTTTGGGCAGGTGTGAATACAGCAATCGCACCCGAGTGGTGGTCTCGGTCCGGTTCCAAACGAACTCTGGTGCGGTTGAATGGATGAACCAATGAATGGATGACCTTAGCACATGTGTGGTTTTGTTTGCTTTTTTCACTTGCAAAAAGGGCAGTGTGAAAGCGAACCGCACCAGTTATTGTATTTGGTCTGGACCAAAGCAAGTGAACTAGCGGACTTCATTGGTGTGAATACACCCTAAGTTGGGTAATGTTTGAACACTGTGGCTGTAATACTTTTTGACTCAGGCAGTTGGATGAGAGAAACTAACCTTGGACAAACATTTTAAAGTTTAAACAGAACGACCGGCTTTGTCTTGTCCTCATGTATCAAGTCTTCAAAAGGTCAAGGGAACAATCCACAACTTTTTCAAACATTTCTTAGTCACGTTGTTCAACTTATCATATTTGATGTATCATAAATGTTTAGAAATCACTTTTGATTACGGTCTGCATCATATTAAGAAATTAGGAAGCTTAAAATACACCAATAGTTTGGAGTCTATACAATTTTTATATTTTTTGATGGAAGTATTTTTTTGCTCACCAAGGTTGCATTTATTTGATCAAAGTTACAGTAAAAAAAAAAATACAGTAATATTGTGAAATATTATTACAATTTAAAATAAGTATTCTAGTCATCATGAAATAAAACTACTAGAGTAATTTTCTATTCTAAAACATTTTAAAATGTATTTTATGTATTTCAGAGTTTACATCTTGCAATTGTTTTTTTGTTTTTTTCAAAACATCAAATAAATGTAATTGTGAATTTTATTTTTATTTTACATTTTTATTTTTTGCAATTAAGATTCACAGTTTATAGTGAGATATAAACTCAGAATTGTTTTTGTCATCATTTACATTGACCCTCATGTCGTTCTAAACCTGTACAAGTTTATTTTTTATGTTGAACAAAAAAAAAAAAAAAGTTATTTTGAAGAATTCTGAAGGGAAAGATATACTATAGAAGTCAATGGGGACCATCAACGGTTTGATTACCAGCATTCTTCAAAATATCTTCTTTTGTGTTCAACATAAGAAAAAAGGTTTGGAACGAAAAGAGAGTGAATAAATGATGACAATTTTCATTTTTGGATGAGCTATCCTTTAATATGCAATTGCGAGTTGGTAATACAGTAATCATAGTACTTTCTTTACAAGGATTTTTTTCAGTACGTAAATCGGTCAGTAAACCAACACCCTGCTAATTCTTTATCAGGTATCTTGTTAAAAAGTTTCACATTGCTCTTTTGCACAGATCGTGTTTCAGCACTGTCAGGTCCTGCTCAGTTATAGTAAGTATAACGATAGAGGGGAAACCCACATGACAGGTTTATTAATTGTATTTCAACTTTCTACTATTAATAACCTATGGAAGCCCGTTTCCGCCACTGAATAAAAAAATAAAAAAGGTTATTGCGACTTTTTATCTCAGAATTCTGACTTCTTTTCTCAGAATTGTGAGATATAAACTCGCAATTCTGACTTTTTTTCTCAGAATTCTGAGATATAAACTCGCAATTCTGAGATATAAACTCGCAATTCTGAGATATAAACTCGCAATTCTGAGATATAAACTCGCAATTCTGACTTCTTTTCTCAGAATTCTGACTTCTTTTCTCAGAATTGTGATATATAAACTCGCAATTCTGAGATATAAACTCGCAATTCTGAGATATAAACTCGCAATTCTGACTTTTTTTCTCAGAATTCTGAGATATAAACTCGCAATTCTGACTTTTTTTCTCAGAATTCTGACTTCTTTTCTCAGAATTGTGATATATAAACTCGCAATTCTGAGATATAAACTCGCAATTCTGAGATATAAAGTCGCAATTCTGAGATATAAAGTCGCAATTCTGAGATATAAACTCGCAATTCTGAGATATAAACTCGCAATTCTGACTTTTTTTCTCAGAATTCTGAGATATAAACTCGCAATTCTGAGATATAAACTCGCAATTCTGACTTTTTTTCTCAGAATTCTGAGATATAAACTCGCAATTCTGAGATATAAACTCGCAATTCTGACTTTTTTCTCAGAATTCTGAGATATAAACTCGCATAATTCTGAGATATAAACTTCGCAATTCTGACTTTTTTCTCAGAATTCTGAGATATAAACTCGCAATTCTGAGATATAAACTCATAATTCTGACTTTTTTCTCAGAATTCTGAGATATAAACTCGCAATTCTGAGATATAAACTCGCAATTCTGACTTCTTTTCTCAGAATTCTGAGATATAAACTAATTCTGAGATATAAACTCGCAATTCTGACTTTTTCTCAGAATTCTGAGATATAAACTCGCAATTCTGAGATATAAACTCGCAATTCTGACTTTTTTTCTCAGAATTCTGAGATATAAACTCGCAATTCTGAGATATAAACTCGCAATTCTGAGATATAAACTCGCAATTCTGACTTTTTTTCTCAGAATTCTGAGATATAAAGTCGCAATTCTGAGATATAAACTCGCAATTCTGACTTCTTTTCTCAGAATTGTGAGATATAAACTCGCAATTCTGAGATATAAACTCGCAATTCTGACTTTTTTCTCAGAATTCTGAGATATAAACTCATAATTCTGAGATATAAACTCGCAATTCTGAGATATAAACTCGCATTCTGACTTTTTTCTCAGAATTCTGAGATATAAACTTCATAATTCTGAGATATAAACTCGCAATTCTGACTTTTTTTCTCAGAATTCTGAGATATAAAGTCGCAATTCTGAGATATAAACTCGCAATTCTGAGATATAAACTCGCAATTCTGACTTCTTTTCTCAGAATTCTGAGATATAAACTCGCAATTCTGAGATATAAACCGCATTCTGAGATATAAACTTCAATTCTGAGATATAAACTACGCAATTCTGAGATATAAACTCGCAATTCTGAGATATAAACTCGCAATTCTGACTTTTTTTCTCAGAATTCTGAGATATAAACTCGCAATTCTGAGATATAAACTCGCAATTCTGAGATATAAACTCGCACTTGACTTTTTTCTCAGAATTCTGAGATATAAACTTCATAATTCTGAGATATAAACTACGCAATTCTGAGATATAAACTACGCAATTCTGAGATATAAACTCGCAATTGCGACTTTTATCTCGCAATTCTGACTTTTTTCTCGCAATTGCGAGTTTATATCTCACAACTCTGACTTTCTCTCACAATAGGAAACTCCGTGTAAGGCTTTGCAGTGCTTTGTTCAATTTGCACTATCAAAATGAACTAGATAAATGCTGCGTCCGAATATGATTGTTGAACAAACATACAAATGACTAATTATTCTCCATTTCCGTGTTCTGCGCTCGCGGTTGGACAGTACCATTACCGCCGGGCAGGGTGCGGGAGGGGACGGCGCACAGCTTTCAGACACAATATTCTTCATTTCTTTATATTTCTGAGTTTGAGGCAGCTTCTATCGCGTTATTTTAACAACAGCTGTCAAGTAAAGAGCGTATTATTGTAACATGAGGTGAATGAATGCGGAGGTGGATTTCCTTCACTCTCGCATAAACGCGCTTTCATCTCTATGATCTTGCTCTAGCATTATCTTATCTCCTGTATTTAATGTTGTAAGATATCGACCAAGCAAGACATCCCGATGAAAATTGTAAATAAATTAAGGATTCTTTATTAGTTATTATTTTAAGTATTTTTTAATTATTTAGTCAATTATATGAAGATGCAAAAGCATCTAAGTGCTATCTGAATTTTCTTCTAAAATGAGCATTTTCTCAGGCTCCTATGTTTATGTTCAGTTATTTCACTTTAATGAAAATGAAAAGAAGCTGTACCTGAGAAAAATGCTCTCATTTTAGAAGAAAATTTCAGATAGCACTTAGAGGCTTTTGCATCTGAACCCTTCATATATAATTGACTAAATAAAAATAATAAAAAAAAAAAAATTAAAAAAAAAAAATTAAAATAATAACTAATAGGCTACTAACTAATAAATAATGAATCCTTAATTTATTTACAATTTTCATCGGAGATGCCTTGCTTGGTCGATATCTTACAACATTAAATACAGGAGATAAGATAATTCTAGAGCAAGAACATAGAGATGAAAGCGCGTTTTATGCGAGAGTGAAGGAAATCCACCTGCGTGCATTCATATACTCACACTCATGTTACAATAATACGCTCTTTACTTTACAGCTGTTGTTAAAATAACGCGATAGAAGCTGCCTCAAACTCAGAAATATAAAGAAATGAAGAATATTGTGTCTGAAAGCTGTGCGCTGCCCTCCCGCACCCTGCCCGGCGGTAATGGTACTGTCCAACCGCGAGCGCAGAACACGGAAATGGAGAATAATTAGTCATTTGTATGTTTGTTCAACAATCATATTCGGACGCAGCATTTATCTAGTTCATTTTGATAGTGCAAATTGAACAAAGCACTGCAAAGCCTTACACGGAGTTTCCTATTGTGAGAGAAAGTCAGAGTTGTGAGATATAAACCGCAATTGCGAGAAAAAGTCAGAATTGCGAGATAAAAAGTCGCAATTGCGTGTTTATATCTCAGAATTGCGTAGTTTATATCTCAGAATTGCGAAGTTTATATCTCAGAATTGCGTAGTTTATATCTCAGAATTGCGAAGTTTATATCTCAGAATTCTGAGAAAAAGTCGCAATTGCGTGTTTATATCTCAGAATTGCGACTTTATATCTCAGAATTCTGAGAAAAAAAGTCAGAATTGCGAGTTTATATCTCAGAATTGCGACTTTATATCTCAGAATTCTGAGAAAAAAAGTCAGAATTCTGAGATAAAAAGTCGCAATAACCTTTTTTATTTTTTTATTCAGTGGCGGAAACGGGCTTCCATAATAACCTGCCATTAGAGCTTGCGGGTGTTGTGCTGTTATTAATGGATCCAAGAACACAGCGGTCTAACTTCCCCCTCTAGATAATGTGTGATGGTATGTTACTTAGCATGACCAACACAGCAAGCAGATGGGACGCATCCCCCTCCCTGGGAAAGGACTGAACTTTGACCCTGTTCTATGCTATCAAGTGTTTAGGCCGCCTGACTAAAGAAAGACCCCAGACAAGGCATCTTTGAGTGCCTAGTGCACTATGGAATTGCTCATTCAGTCATGAATGATATAGTTGTGCTCCAAGATGTTACATTACAGAGTTCCAGACAAAAAAAAAAAAAAAACTGGTTTCTTAAATGCAAAAACAGATGACTTTTGTTCAGATGCACTTCTTTCTTTAGTTTTTAACAACAGTTCCGTGTTTCCAGTAGGTGGCCATTTTAGTGTATAAAGTCTAAGGTGATTTTTTTCAAAAGGTTTTTTTTTAAAGAAATTATTACTTTTATTTTGCACGGATGCATTTAACTAATTGAAAGTGCCAGTAAAGACTTTTTTTTTTTTTTTTTAAATAAATGCTGTTTTATTAACTTTTTGTTCATCTTTCTATTCAAAAAATTCAATCTTGGTTTCCACAAAACAGTTTTCAACATTGATAAATAATGTCTTGGACTGGACTAATGACTGCTAAATGGTTTATCTTTATCAACACAGTAATAAATTATAAATAAAACATTAAAATAGGAAAGTTACTTTAAATTGCATTTAAAAATATTAGTTTTTTTATTTTATTTTTTATACATATTACAGTTTTTTAAATACATGCAGCTTTATTTTAAAACCTTTTTCTTTATAAAAAAAAAAACAACAACAAAAAAAAACTTTATCTTACCAAATCATAAAATACCTGCATAATATAATTTTTAATTCTGCAGCTATGGCATACAAACCGAAAACTTATTTACATCAAAGAAATGAAACAACAGGTGTCAACTTATGAAACATTTATTTTAAGATCGAAATTACAAGCTTATTTCACCATTTTTTCTCCCTATGTACATTCCTTTAAAATAATACACTGATAATACACTGTTGACCCTGTTTGACATACCTACATGTTATCCAAACTAACTTTAAACTCTATATGTTACTAGACTAGTAATGGTCACACTGTAAGCAATGGAAAAAGGAGGAAAAGATGATAAGAGTTCAGTAAATGGTTTGTAGTGCGTCTATTCTAGAGTATCCCCCACACCTCTTTACACTTTACATGTGAACCCCATTTTGAACATGTAGCTGTACGATTGGACCCACAATGCCAAGCAATCTTGTGTGGTCAATCTAGATCCGTCTCTCGCACTGCCACTGTCCCTGAGCAGCGGACTGGTGATGGGTGACATCTGAGACAGCGGCACTACGAGACGATCCTCTCCAATCAAAGCATTTCCAAATCCCAACCATTTCCCATCTTGGTATTTGTAATATATAACTAAACCGTACACATAGTGCAAACTAACAAATGAGGAAAGCATACATTCCACATATTATTCCATACAATATCTGCATCTTCCACTCCATATAATAGAGACAAGGAAGAGAAAATGTTAACTTTTATTGTGTTAAAGTCTTCTCAACGGGATTAAAAACTGGCTATCTGCCATTTTGCAGTCTGGCCCGACGCCTTTGAGAGAAAAAACAAAGGTTTAAATTAAAACGCAGTCATTTTCAGTGATGTGTACTGTATAAATAAATAGTATGCGCTTTGTTTCACCCATCACCAGTGCAATGTGTGAGCAAACCCTGTGTAAGGTGTGTAGAAAGAGAGATAAATTAGGGCATATCCAGTGTGCCACCTCACACCGACAGAACCCTGAGCCCAGTGTGTGTGTGTGTTTGTGTGTGCATGAAAAGAGAGAGTCTGTCTGCTAGGTTTTTTCATGCATACGTCCCTCCGGTGATGAGAAGCTCGTAGGCCGGGTCTCGGCTTCTGCGACACAGCACCACACAAGCGCACAGCATTCCCAGCATCTGGAGGAAAAATAAAAGCTTGGCTTCATTTAAAACTCACAGATGTGAGATGAGACATGTCTATACTGGTACATGGCAAGAGAAAACATACTACAATTCTGGTTGATAATGATAAATTGCTGATATTACAATTCTACATTATTTCTGTTTAAATAAAGTAGAAAAAAAAAAACACTTAAAAGTAAAAGTGATTTTAGGCGTCGCAGCATTACAATAAATAGTATGAAGAATTGAGATTTGCTAAAGATTATATTGAATAGTGTAGTTAAATTATTAGAGTCAGATGGTTGGAAGAGTTACATAAACACTACCTTTCAAATTTTCTTAAAAATGCTTTTAATTAGCAAGTTTTTTTTTAAACTTTCTATTAAATCAAAGAATCCTTAAAAAACTATAATGGTTTCCACAAAAATATTAAGCATCACAACTGTTTTCAACATTGATAATAATAAGGAATGTTGTTTGAGCATGAAATCAGCAGATTGGAATGATTTCTGAAGGATCATGTGATACAGAAGACTGGAGTAATGTTTCCTTAAAATTCAGATTTGCTATCACAGGAATAAATTACATTTTAAAATAAATTTTAAAATTGATAATTATGTTTAACAATATCACTATTTTATTGTATATTTAATCAAATAAATTCAGCCTTGGTGAGCATAAGAGTAAAAAGTAAAAAAAAAAAAAAAAAAAAAAAAAAAAAGGAAAATATCTTGTAAAAAAGGAAAATATGCACGTTACCGGCATATACAATAGCCGTTATTTCAAAACAGTCTACAAAAGAGTGAGGTGAACTTCTTCACACTGACCCCGACAAATTTAATCAGTAAATTCAGACAATGAAAAAAGAAAAAGAAAAGGAATGACATCTGGTGTAATTTAAGCAAGTTTGCCAAGAACAACCTAACCTACTGCCCCGGTTCTTGCTTGTTAAATCAGGCAGACTGAGTCAGTTACCATGTGTAAGTCACGGGCATGTGCTGGGCTTGCCAAGACGTGGTCTTATTTGCCTTTACGCCCCAGAGGGTATTTGGAACAGTATGAATGTCAAAGTCTGTGATTCAGCAGCTACAGAGCAACAAAAGCACATACTGACGCTGCTCGAGTGCTGCAGTCCCAGAGCTCTGTCTGAAGGGGACAAAGGAGACACGCTGAAGCTGCTGTACAAGCTCTGCACTGTCTACTCTAAGCCAAGGGTTCCCAGACTTTCTTGTCAGCCGAACCCCAGCCAAAGTAAAATATTTACTTGAAGTACTCCCTGAGAAGTTAAGTTAATATTTAAATAATTTAACACATTCACATATTCATGGTTCTCTGATGTTGGTTAAAGCTTCCATGACATGCAAGTAAACAAATAAAATATTTCATCTTTTTTTTTTTTTTTTTTAATTAAACGTTTTAGAAACACAATCAAATTAAATACTCATAAATATTATTATTTTAACTGCAATTACAAAAATGAATACATACAATATATTACTGTTTTAAATTACTATTATAATGTAAAAAAAAAAAAGAATTTGATCATTTGAATAATTTTATTTATTTAACAGTACATTAACACTAATATTTAATGTCTTAAACTCTTCACCTTTAAACATTCAAACACTCAAGCTTTTATTCAAGTGGAATATTGATTAAATGCTGTAAACCTCTGTCCACAAAAATATTGTAAATTATGCAAATGTGTAAATGAATTAAATCTGGCACACATTATATTCCCAAATGCATGTTAAATAGTGCACAGCATGCCAAGATGAAGTCGGCTGAATTTACTGTAAACCGAGAAGCACTGAGACACTGAATACACTGGATCACGAGGTGCTCACGTGAACACAGTGCCACGCTTCGCTCTGAAACACAGTGCAGCAGAGTTATTTCACTAAATCGCAGCCTTTTTTCATAATAGCACTAAGCTATAATCACAATTATCACACAGCACCAGCAATAATTTTTTCATCTTTCCATCAACTCACAAACCCCAGTTTAGGAAACCTTGATTTATGCATTTTCATGACTAATAACACTGAAACTGCACTACATGAATAAAAAAAAAAAAAAGAAATTCAGGGGCACTCTGACACTAGAAATGAAAAAATCTAAACAGCATACCTGAATCGCAGCAAACGTCAGAGCAGCCCAGATGACGTACATCATAATCTCTTTCAGTTTCTTCACAACCAGGGCTTCACATCCCTAAGATGATTCAACAGATACATTAACATCACATGCAGGCTTCCTTTGCTTCATGGGCTACAAGCGCACATTTCTCAAACGTCTCTCACCTCAGGGTAGAGGTCCCCGGGACGGGAGAGGGAGCCAGTGCAGTTGTTCACGTTGGGTTTGCAGCAGCTCAGTGGCACACTGTTGTTCCTAGACTCCTTAAACCAGCGCGTGTTCTTCCAGTCTGAGTAGTTGGTGATGCCACAGCAATGGAGCTTCAAAGACATTATGGTGATTTTATTATTAGGGTTGGGATATAACAATATAACAATAAAATATCATTCTGTACATCTCATTAGTCTTACCTGTCTCTGCACATAGTCAATAGCGCGGCTGGGAGCATCCGTGTTGGTGCCGTTGTATTCATCATACACTTTCTGGATGGAATGATTGACCTCGTCTTCCACCTACAAACACATCCACCAGTGACACAAATTAGCATTCCATTAAGGGTCAATATTTGCCGCCGTAAATTGATATCAAAGGGAATTTGTTTTCCTTTATAAGGCCAATTTCTTTAAAACCTTATTAAATGTATGCATTATCTTTTAAGTCAGATTCTTATATTTAAACAAGAAATTCAATTGCAATAATAAAATACTACAAAATGCTTTAATAATACTGTTTTTCTAAATTAAATTTAAATGATACTTTAAAAATGAAACTAAAACTAACAGTAGGTGTTGGCAAGTGTTAATTCATTCAAACAGCCGATTCATTCAAAAAACAAGATTTTTGCACTTTATGAATGGGTCATTGAATTGTTCCCTTGACTGATTTCTTTAAAATGTGCATTTATTCATTTGTTGCTCTGAAATATGCAACGGTTCTGCTGTGGCTTTCTTTGGAACGATTTTCGTTCACGAAATATAGCAAAAACAGATGTCTAAAATGTTATTCACTTAATATTAACTTTGTGTGTGTTGAAATATAAAATCAATATCATATTTGCAATTGTGCTGATATTGTTTAACTACATAATAATAGAACTCATAAAAGGACACTTTTGGTTGATACTTTGAATTTTTCAGGGGCATTTTTATTCATTTTGTCCTCCATTCATTTCTGACCCTGACATCCATTCTTTACGTAGGAGGAGACACATTTTTATAGTCTATACAGCACTGTTATACAACAGCACAGTACAATACAAAGCAGGTATTACATTGTTCACCTTTGCACACAACTGAAAGGACTCACAAAGTGAAGAGAGCTTTCATATAAAAACAAAAGAGATGCAGGCACTCCTATTTCTATAAATATTGACTTCCGTTCAATGCAAGACTCACCTTTGCTCTGTAAATATAGCCAAGAACCACCACAACCACCTCAGTCACAAACACCAGCATAAGAATGACAACAAACTGCAAAAGACAGATGCAAGGAAATGTTGTTTTAGCAGGGCAAGATATATGAACAATGATAAACTATCCACTTCCATTTCAACTTGTTTATTATCAATGTTGAAAACAATCTTGTGGAAACCATCATACATTTTTTTTGCCATTTCACATCTTTTGTAACATTTTAAATGTCTTTACTGTCACTTTTGATTAATTTAATGCATCCTTGCTGAATAAAAGTATTAATTTAAGGAAAACACTATAAGGCAGTGTTGGAAACTTAACAGTTCACTAACCGTGGAAAGACCGCAGCGGCTCTCTCGAATAGTGGCACAGCATCCAATGAGTCCAATAATGAACAACAGCGCTCCGACTGCGATAATGACAACGGCTGGGATCAGGGTGTACACATCCTCAAAGAAATGGTCATAGTCATCATACGTGATGAACACGTAGGCTCCAACATAGCAGAGAATGCCAGCAGCGGCCTATAAGGAGATAACAGAGAGGGTTAGTTATATGAAAGCAGATATGATGTGATTTCATGTCAAGAGTTATGGTAGTCTCATTATAGTTAGATTTGATGCTAAATCGGTTACTGGATTGATTTAATGTAGTCATTTTAGGATAAAGGCAACGGAGGATAAGTATTTGGATCCAAACACAACTTCATGTCACTTTGACTTTCAAATGTAAGAATGACTGAGGATATGGAATGCTGACCAACGAGAAAACCATCAGCCAAAATTAAAGGTCAACACACAGAAATGTAGATAATAAAGGAAACAAGACAGGAATAAAAAGTGCTCTGGGTCCACCATTTTGGGAAAAAATGATTTTTAAAAAGGTTTTAGTCTTCCCCACTCACAACTGCACCATAAAAGCCCCTATATGAATCAGTTTAGCACAGCTCTCAGGCTCTGACGTGATGAACACAGATTTAATAAAGCAGCCTGATCCCTAAAAAAAGAACAGGATAGTGTCACACTTCCTTTATCTGTCAGGTGGAGACTTTAAACTTCATTCAGTCCCAGATTAAAGAGATTAATCAAACAAACGCAGACAAGAAAATCCAGCTGATAGGTGGAGTAGTGTTTCTACAGACCCAACAGCTCAGTTTAGGTCTTAAATGTGAAACTTTGCCACCAATGCCCCAGTTCAGTCGAACCCAATGTGCGAACCTCATTTTGTTTTTAACACTGGCTGTGGAAATGTTGCATATTTAAATGTTTGAAATTTAAAAAAAATAAATAAATAAAAAAATATATATATATTTTTTTTAAATAACAGTACATTGCTACTAAAATCCTACTCAAACTGACTTTTTTTCCTTTTGCAGATCCTCAAAGTGAACTTTTAATTATTTTATTTTATATTGTACAATTATATCATGCGATGTCTAAATTGATTCACCTGAATCCCTTAAGAATTGGCTATATTGACTTTTATAAATACTTATTTTTAACATTAAAGGGTTTTGATCTTTATAACACCTATAACATCAAATTTATTTTTAATTGATTTTAGCTAGGATTTTATGTAATCAAATTATAGTTACATAAGATCCACTAAATAAAATGAAAATACTTTATTATTCTTATTTGCCTGGATATTATACAGTCTTTACCCAACCTTTATTATGATTATTATTATATTATATTACTACAACTACTATTATAAACTTGATTGTACTGTATTAAAACAATATTACAGGGCTATTAAAAGGAAATCATTTGTAGAAAATCTAAAACGTGTACTAATGTTTCACATTTGATCCTACTGCAAAGTCACTGCGAACTGTTTTTTAAAAAGGCGTTATTTGTTGTTTTGTGTGATGATGGAATCGTTTAAGGAAACTGTTATTAGCCTTTATTAGCTTTATCCTTCAGGACTGCTTCCAAATGATTACTGAGTTTCCAAAAGGAATTGCCTGAGGAGGAATAGGTTTAACAATCCAACAGGAAAAAATGAGGGTGACTTGCCAATTCACGCGCGCATATTCAAGGCTAAAAGACATATAAATAACACTAATCTTATACTGTCAATGTCTATTAGGCATTACAGTGATCAATGTTGAATTATTAAGACTGCAGGAAATATGTAAACAAACACTGCAATACACAGCAACGAGCAGTTTTTTAAATAATGCAATATAAACACAATAGGCATATCAAATAAAGCAAAATATGCATGTATTTAGCAGGTTTTATAAACGTATTAACGTAGTGATTTAAAGGAGTGTGTGCAATAATGCAGCTGCTCGACACCTGACTGTGTCCATCTGACAACACTGACGCACTCCCAAATTCTGCCCCAAACACCTCTAACTTACCCAAAATATCAGGTTCAGGAACACCAGAACGGTTTTAGACGACGTAATTCCACACTGGCCCATCATTAAAAGATGGAAAAAGGCCGTTTAAGCTGCAAATATCACAAACTGGCTGCGGATTATAAGATGGCTGTCTGTTTCCTGGCTGCCATACCACTGCTGTGTTTGAGTCTGATCCGGGAGCAGCGCCACACAGCGGCCAGCAGACGAACTCTCATTGGCTCGGTCTCAAACAGCGAAAAGCCTATGATGTTTATGTAGGAAATAACGGAGACATGGAAATTTGATGACTTTATATTTGTAATAGATTTTATTAGTAGCGCTGGCTTTAACAAAGCATTAAGCATTACAAGTTTTGCACCGGCACGCACCACTCACATTTTCTTCTTAAAATACTAACTATTTGTATCTTTCGTAACTGCAAAGAACGACATCTTTTCTTGCTATTCAAAACATCGACTTATCAAATATAGAAAGTAAACGGTTGCATGCAAGATAGTTACGCAATGGGATTTAACTAAGTAATCTCTTTACTGACACCTGCTGTTACATCATTGAATTGCATAATCACAATCAATCAGATCAATGGTAAACCTATGCATACACCCAACACATGGCTGAAGCTCATTAAAGACTGCAGGCAGGTTTTCGAGGTTAACTATTCCATGAAATTAACAACAAATGTTTAAATATTAAAATTTAGTCTTGAAAAACAACACAGAGAATATTAACAACACAGAGATTCAATAAGGTTTGAAATGAGAGGTAACTGCATTGCGATCTATTTTGAGTTAACACGCATATGCAAATCTGCTTTCCTTAAAAAAACAAACAAAAAAAAAAACACTTCCTCTTGTGAAAATTTGCTTTTGAGTTTACCATGCTTGGTTGGTGTTTTACTATGCAGGAGGAACAAAAATAATTAGAAATATCTTAATTTACATATTTTCCTTTCAACACCTGTTTCATAGCTTAAGAAAAAAAATATATATGTAAAATATCTATCTATCTATCTATCTATCTATCTATCTATCTATATTTCAATTTACTATGTATGTTCATTAAGAAAGTGCTAGTAAATTTCACAAATAATTACAAAGAAACAGCAAGTACCACATTGAATTAAACACAACATTTTTAAGAAGAAATACTGAAAAGATATTTTCTTGTAAAACATGCTTCAATAAACTTTGAAAAATCAATTCTACAGTGAAAAATCATAAAAGGTCAGAATATAATCAAGCTTTAAAAATGATGGACAATAGACTAAGCTGATGTAAAAAAAAAAAAAAAATGTTTTCTTGTGCATTTTAAAACTGTATAAATGTATCATATGTAAAACTAGATTTTAAATGCTAATATAATAAAGCTAAGGTTGTTTTCTAAATGAATAAATAGACATAACGTTACCAGACGAGTTTTCTCTGTAAAAGGTTCTCAACTTGAAAATAGATACAAGATTTGAGTTCTTTCATAATGGTAAAAGGCTAGATTAAAAAAAAAAATAATAATAATAAAAAAAATAATAATAATAATTTTTAGCAGTTTACTAATTATACCTATGCTTATGATATGCAAATTATCTCAGTGCATTGTTTTATTTTATTTTATTTATTTTTGCACCAAAATCATGCTTTTAATATTGTTCCTATACAAATAAAGTCGAAGTGAAAACTTAAGTTATAAGTTCTGCATTGTTTAAGCTCTGCCTGAAGCAACCAAACATGCAAATGTAATATTTACACATATGCATGCTCATCACTGAGTTTTAGCAAAACTAAAATCAGCATGAGTGCCAAACAGTTTATCCCAGTGACTAAAATGGGGTGCAAAGTTAGTATTAGGTTTCTGGTGGTGCACATCATGCTTGCTCGGACCTCCATAAACACCAAATGGGATCAGACGAGACGTGGACCAAGGGAAATCATATCCGCAGTGGTCTTCCACCGATACATAGACGTGGACCACCATGAACATCCAGGTGGTGAGCAGATGACACCTCAGCAGAATGGGGTTGAGCGTGGTCCAGAAGCCCACTGTCACCAACTCCCATCCACTAAGGCACTGTGTGGCCAGAGCAAATGGGGCGGAGTAATTATGGTGGATAGCATGGAAAGTCACATACAACCAGCGGATCTTATGATGCAAAAAGTGCCAGATAAAATACTGTAAGTCAAAAAGAAGAAGGCTTCCAGTCACACCACCTGCAAGTTCAAGCAATGTAGGTGCTTGTTCAGGAAGGGGAACAGGAGGTCTCCAGATCCACTGCGCTACTGCTGCAGGAAACACCAGAAGTACGTGATTATAAAGAGTAACTCCACTGCAGTGAAAGAGCATTGCAGTTGTGGGCATCTTGCCGGGTTGGATCTTGTAGCGGTTAATAGCTGGCCACTTCTTACCCATGATGTCGCAGACTAGGTAGGGTAGGCAAAGAACAAAATATGACGCTACGGTCAGAATCACAGGAAAAAGAGGAGACCGAAGAGTTTCAGAATGGTTGAGTCGCACGTAGTCCCACATAGGCTGCAAAACTGAGTCTTTTGACTGGAAGCTCTCCCAAATTGTCTCAAACACCTGAACTAGTGTCATTTTCAGTAATTGATCCGCTATATTTCAACAAATACAACTTAAAATAGTTTAGCTTTCTAAATCATCCTCTGTCCTGGCTGTTTCATGTGGCTCAGGTAGCCTACCTGGTATCTAATGACTTTGTACTGAAATATTTATACCTTTATTCTGTTTCTAAATTATTTAGGTGTCTGAGGGGTGTATGTAGACATTACTTATACAATGTAATACATATATTTATTTACATTCTAGGAATAAAAGGTGTGTTTAAGACAGTTTGGATGTGAATTTATGGCTTGTCCGGACATGCTCTGTTGTCTTTCCACTCCGTAACGCAAGAGGGCGTCGAAGACGTCTAAGTCAAACGATGGAGAAAGAATCAGCAAATAGAAGGGTGATTAGCTTAGCTGGTATTGAATGGGCGTGGCTTTGGCCCATACGCTGTCTCTAATTGGTCAGGAATGATTGGTCCAAATATGCAATTCTTTACTGTGTATTTTGAAATGAATGAGTATTAAAATGTCTCACTGATATTATTCCGAAGTAAATTATTTAATTATGAGGCCAGGCAGGTGAAGCAATCATGCGGTCTCTACACTCAGAGGAGGCGATGATGCTATTACAGGAAAAAGTGCCGCTTTTTTCATCAGAGAGCTGCAGGCGCAACGAAAGAGAGAGAATAGTACAGTTCACAAAGAAAAGAAAGAAATGCGGACGGTCACGCATCAGACCCACACAGCAGCATTCGAGTGACAGCAGCCAGTCTGGTACAGAGGAGCATCCGGCCCCATTCAGCCACAAAACTGCTCCTGTAAAGCAAAAGAGAGCCAGGCGTTCCTGTCGCTACTTCCTGTATCGATTTTGTGCAGTGTAGGACCGCTTTTGGCATCCGCAGGACCAGCCTCATAGCCCGAGAGAGAAGCTCACCTTTTCCAGAACGACACCGAAGTGTAGCGCTAATGGTGTCACGTGGTGCATGTTACTTTCCTCCGCGCTGGTCAGGTTGGACCAATTACTGCGCATCATGATTACATCGTAAAGCTTTTTTAAAAAATCATTTAGTAAAGGTAGCTTGAACAGATTTTCATTTCTCCTTTTGGCATGTCAGGTACCAGTTAATAGATTAAAACGATTACACTTTTTGGTGTAGAAATGTCTCCAGTAATGCAAGAATCGTCTTGAGATTTGAACGCGGATGAATTAAGAATTAGACTTTGTGAGCCAGCAAAGCGCCTCCTGGAGGAAGTAAGCGTTTTGTCTCATAACATATCTCACGTATGCCTCCCAATCTTAGAATATCGCATGTTTATGCTAACATAAACGCAAACGCACTGAGACAGAGCTACTGCTATAAGTACTGAAGTACTGGACAATTTACAGTGACTACAGGGTGTGCTATCCGAACTAATGGAGTCAGAAAGTGCGGATGTGGTGCAGGTTAGTGGCGAACGTCTGTTTGGTGACATCCACCACAAATATCCACCAGCAATTTTGATCCATTTTAATTCAGAACAACATTGTCAGGTCCAGTCCACCTAAACGCCAACATAAGTAAACCAAACCAACACGGTAACGTGTTTTATACAGTCAAACTTTAGGTTTAACAGGACTTCCTGATCCCACAGTTCGTGCTAGAAATGTTCGATTCGTCAATAAATTGGGAGTCGAATCTTTTCAGTGAATCAGTTGGATATGGTTAATTTAAGATGCTTTTATTAATAAAGCATAATTTAAAAACCAAGTTAAAAAGAGTTAGTACGTATCAGAATGTACATGAGCAATGAGAGAAATTAACTTTGGCTTCTTGAAATTCTGAACCAGTTGCTTCGCAAAATGATTCACTGTTTCGAAATCATTTGAGCTCGAAACACAACAGGCTGGCGGCACCTGCTGTTCAAAACGGGGTAAATTCATAAAAGTGATATCTACTCAATTTAATCTACAAATTATCTATCTATCTATCTATCTATCTATCTATCTATCTATCTATCTATCTATCTATCTATCTATCTGTCTGTCTATCTATCTGTTTGTCTATCTATCTATATAATAATAATAATAATAATATATTATAATATATATAAGTGCTGGGCAATGATTAATCGCATCCAAAATAAAGGTTTTTGTTTATATAATATGTGTGTGCACTGTGTAAATTTATTATGTATAGAAAGACACTCACATACAGTAATATATTTTGAAAATATGTTCATGTGTTTACATGTATATATTTATATTCATATAATTTATATTATGTATAAATATATTTAATCTAAACATATTTTTCTTAAATATATACATGCATGTGTGTGTGTTTATATAAACATAATAAATATACACCGTACAGACATATATTATGTACACAAAAACCTTTATTTTGGATGAGAGTAATCGTTGCCCAGCAAAAAAAAAAAAAAAAAAAAAAATATATATATATATATATATATATATATACACAGGTGCATCTCAAAAAATTAGAATGTCATGGAAAAGTTCATTTATTTCAGTAATTCAACTCAAATTGTGAAACTTGTGTATTAAATAAATTCAATGCACACAGACTGAAGTAGTTTAAGTCTTTGGTTCTTTTAATTGTGATGATTTTGGCTCACATTTAACAAAAACCCACCAATTCACTATCTCAACAAATTAGAATATGGTGACATGCCAATCAGCTAATCAACTCAAAACACCTGCAAAGGTTTCCTGAGCCTTCAAAATGGTCTCTCAGTTTGGTTCACTAGGCTACACAATCATGGGGAAGACAGATCTGACAGTTGTCCAGAAGACAATCATTGACACCCTTCACAAGGAGGGTAAGCCACAAACATTCATTGCCAAAGAAGCTGGCTGTTCACAGAGTGCTGTATCCAAGCATGTTAACAGAAAGTTGAGTGGAAGGAAAAAGTGTGGAAGAAAAAGATGCACAACCAACCGAGAGAACCGCAGCCTTATGAGGATTGTCAAGCAAAATCGATTCAAGAATTTGGGTGAACTTCACAAGGAATGGACTGAGGCTGGGATCAAGGCATCAAGAGCCACCACACACAGACGTGTCAAGGAATTTGGCTACAGTTGTCGTATTCCTCTTGTTAAGCCACTCCTGAACCACAGACAACGTCAGAGCCATCTTACCTGGGCTAAGGAGAAGAAGAACTGGACTGTTTCCTGTGGTCCAAAGTCCTCTTTTCAGATGAGAGCAAGTTTTGTATTTCACTTGGAAACCAAGGTCCTAGAGTCTGGAGGAAGGGTGGAGAAGCTCATAGCTCAAGTTGCTTGAAGTCCAGTGTTAAATTTCCACAGTCTGTGATGATTTGGGGTGCAATGTCATCTGCTGGTGTTGGTCCATTGTGTTTTTTGAAAACCAAAGTCACTGCACCCGTTTACCAAGAAATTCTGGAGCACTTCATGCTTCCTTCTGCTGACCAGCTTTTTAAAGATGCTGATTTCATTTTCCAGCAGGATTTGGCACCTGCCCACACTGCCAAAAGCACCAAAAGTTGGTTAAATGACCATGGTGTTGGTGTGCTTGACTGGCCAGCAAACTCACCAGACCTGAACCCCATAGAGAATCTATGGAGTATTGTCAAGAGGAAAATGAGAAACAAGAGACCAAAAAATGCAGATGAGCTGAAGGCCACTGTCAAAGAAACCTGGGCTTCCATACCACCTCAGCAGTGCCACAAACTGATCACCTCCATGCCACGCCGAATTGAGGCAGTAATTAAAGCAAAAGGAGCCCCTACCAAGTATTGAGTACATATACAGTAAATGAACATACTTTCCAGAAGGCCAACAATTCACAAAAAATGTTTTTTTTATTGGTCTTATGAAGTATTCTAATTTGTTGAGATAGTGAATTGGTGGGTTTTTGTTAAATGTGAGCCAAAATCATCACAATTAAAAGAACCAAAGACTTAAACTACTTCAGTCTATGTGCATTGAATTTAATATAGCTTATTAAAATTGATACTTTAATTTGTTTAATTTTCGTTCTTTTATTAGTGTAGTGGTATAATTATATAATTACTTGTAATTACATTGCTTAAATCACTTGACTTGGCTAGTGTAATACAGGCTTCGAACCACTGATCAAAACAAAAGATTCATAAGTGTCGTGAAGCTTCATGAAGCTGTGTTTTGAAAGCACCTCGCATTTATGTACTTACATGTGGCTTTATTAGGATGTGTTATGGTCAAATTAGCAAAAGTTTTTGGTCCGCAAAATGGTCAGTTGTCTGTTGTCAAAAGAAGCACAGCTTGCACGGAAGTCACTTTCAAACCAGCAGTTTTCTGTTGGTCAACGCTGCAAATTTATATGAACAAATGAACCCGATGTGACGCACCTGATGCACCTTTAGAGAGTTTTAAAAGCTATCGAATCTGTATTGTGAAGGTTTACTGAAACAAACTGTCAAAAAGACAGACTTTTAGTCAGTAGTAGTACATGTTTGTGAGTGTGTTCAATGTTCACTTTTATGTAATAGCATGTTTACAGGGAAGAAGACAAAAAGAAGTTTAAAAAGAAGACATTTTTGGGTGAACTATCACTTTAAAAAAATGCTGCATCAAACACTGAAACTGCATGTTGCTCATGAGAATGTTGTCATATAACAGTGGTATACTATATCATGCTGTTTTATTTATTTCACAGTCATTGGATCCTGGGGATGAACCAGCCTCTTCATCTGTGTCAGTTGACACTGAAAATGACAATTTAAGCCAAAATACTGAGATTAGCAGTAAGGACACTTCACAGAAGTCCGGTCAGGTGCAGCAACTGTGTCGCTTCTACTCTCAGGGCAGGCGATGCTATTATGGGAAAAGGTGCCGCTTTCTTCATCAAATTGCTGCGAGTGCACAGAAAGATGAAGAGAACGGTACAACTCTCAAAGTGAAAGAAGGAAATTTGGATGGTCACCCATTAAACTCACTGCAGCAGATGAGTGAAAACAGACAGTCTGGTACAGAGGAGTTTCCGCCTTCATCCAGCCACAGAACTGCTCCTGTGAAGCAAGAGAGAGCCAGACGACCCTGCCGCTACTTCCTGTCTGGGTTTTGTGCAATGGAGGACAGGTGTCGCTTCTTGCATCCACAGCAATTTCCGCCCATGGAGGACCAGCCTCACGGCCCAAAAGAGAGGAGCAGCTTCAGGCCTTCTGCTCCGGCCAGACGACCAGCTAAAAGTCAAGAGCAGGTCAAACTGGCTGATCTCACTGATGAGGTTTGCAAGCAGCTGAGAGCCACCGAGATCGCTCAGCTCACGAAAAGATTTCCGAAAGACAAACTCATCGTGCAGGAGCGAGAAGATGGACAGCTGACCTACTACAGAGTCACGGTTCAAGCCACGGATCCTGACTGGGTAAACACTTACTGTATGGACCAGGGGTGTCCAAAGCTGTTCCTGGAGTTCCACTTTCTTGCAGAATTTCTCCCAAACCTTAATTAAACACACTTGAACCAGCAAATCAAGGTCTTCAGACTTAATAGAAACATCCAGGCAAATGTGTTGGAGATGGTTGGAGCTAAACTCTATGAGACACTTGGCCCTCCAGGATTGGACACCCCTGGTATAGACCACAGAGTGTATTAAAGTACAACAAAGCAAACCAACCATATGCTAAATGGTAAAGTTCTTGCTAGTATTAATAGGAATTAGGGAGCACTGACATGCTTGCCAATCCTTAATGCCAGTAGCATACAGCTGATTGAACAAAACTGAATGAAACATTAAGTTTGCATAACTCGTTAATATGTATTGAATATTACGCAAGTCTGAATGGACTTCAAAGAAGATCAAAGTAGATATTTTATGTTCTGTAATCATTTTTAAAGATTTTAAGTTATAAATGCTGAAGATTTTAGTGATGACTGCAAAAAAAATCTAATTTGCCATCACAGTAGGAAATAAATTTGAATAATAATAGTAATAATACAAATGCATTTAATTTAATGGCGCCTTTCTAAACACCCAAAGTCACATTATAGCAAGAAAAATGGTAAAAAATATAAAAATGAGTAACATTAGACAAACAGATCCTGCCAGCACTACAACATTCAACAGCACAACTGCATACATACATCATAAATACAGTAGAGGCTTAATGAGAGCAAGTCATAAAAAAGCTTGAGTAAAGAGATGAATCTTAAGACAAGATTTAAAAGTATGCAGGCTGTCACTGTTGCGTATATCGGGGGAGAGAGTTCCATAGGCGAGGGGCCACATAACTAAAAGTTCTTGCTCCCATGGTGCTTAAGCGTATATGCGAGAATAGTGAGAAATGATGAGTCATGGACAACAATTTCGGCTCCCTTGGTAAATATGATCAAAGAAGGCTGTGAAAATTAATCTGCATTGTTAATCCTTTTGATATTTTATTTTAAAAATTCACAAAAATCTAACCTTTCATTGGATAATAAGAATTTAAAATGGGGGGAAATATTATTATGAAATAAATGTTTTTCTCTAATACACATTGGCCACAATTAATGGCACCCTTTTATGCAATAGTTTTTGAAACCTCCATTTACCAGTTTAACAGCTCTAAAGTTTCTCCTATAATGCCTGATGAGGTTAGAGAACACCTGACAAGAGATCAGAGACCATTCCTTCATCCAGAATCACTCCAGACCCTTTAGATTCCCAGCTCCATGTTGGTGCTTCTTCTCTTCAGTTCACCACTCATTTTCTATAGGGTTCAGGTCAGAGGACTGGAATGGCCAGCAGAAGCTTGGTTTTGTGCTCGGTGACCCATTTTTGTGTTGTTTTTGAGGTTTGTGTTTGGATTATTGTACGGTTGGAAGATCCAAACATGGCCCATTATAAGATTTCTAACAGAGACAGTCACTTATTGATTTTTTATCTGTTGGTATTTAATAGAATCCATTATGCCATGTGTCTAAACAAGATGTCCAGGACCTCCAGCAGAAATATAGGCCCACAACATCAAAAATACAGGAGTATATTTCATTGTACACATGGGGTACTTTATATCCCTGTGTTCACCAAACCCATCTTGAGTGAGACTAAAAATCTCATTTTTTTGTTTCATCTGGCCATAGAACCCAGTCCCATTTGAAGTTCCAGTCTTGTCTGATAACTGAATATGCTGGAGTTTGTTTTTGGATGAGCTAGGAGAATTTTTCTTGAAACCCTCCCAAACAACATGTGGTGATGTAGGTGCTGTTTGACAATTTTTTAAAAAGATTTTCTGACCCAGAGACTCAACTATTTTCTGCAATTCTCCAGCTATGGTCCTTGGAGAGTCTTTAGCCACTCAAACTCTCCTTCTCACCGTGCATTAGGACGATATAGACACACGTCCTCTTCCAGGCAGTTTCTTAACATTTTATGTTGATTGGAACTTCTTAATTATTGCCCTGATGGTGGAAATGGGAATTTTCACTGCTCTAGCTCTTTTCTTAAAGCCACTTCACTAATTTGTGAAGCCTAATTATCTTTTGCTGCACATCAGAAATATATTCTTTGGTTTTTCTCATTGTGATGGATGATTAAGGGAATTTGGGCTTTTTTTCCCCTCCTATTTATATTTCTGTGAAACAGGAAGCCATGGCTGGATAATTTCATGTTCATAATCACCCTGGAGTGCTCAAAATTGTGGGATATATTGGGAATATACTTCAGAGATATTTTACTCATAAGAATTTCTAGGGGTGCCAATAATTGTGTCCAACGTGTATTTGAGAAAAACATTTATTTCATAATGATATTTCCCCCCATTTTAAATTCTTATTATCCAATGAAAGGTTAAATTTTTGTGAATTTTTTTAAATAAAAGATCAAAAGGATTAACAATGCACATTAATTGGATACAGTTATGTTACAATTATACTAAATTTACTAATAAAGCTATACTGATGATTTCAATTATTAGGTTTCTTTTACTTTGACTTTTGTACCACTTTACGTATGTGAAACAAAAGAGTTTCTTGTCCATTTTCATAATCAGCAGTTGCAAGCATGTTACTAACATATATAAATATATAGATCACAATAGATGTACATATACAGATATAATTTAATGCAAAGCATATCTAATGAAAAGTTTTGACATGAACTACAGTAGTTTCGTAGACATCAATGTTTTTTCTGTTTTGCAGCCATTTGATCTTAATGAAGTGGACATCATGGTCAGCTTTCCTGAGCGTTACCCTCAAGAGGTGTGTATGTTTGAAATCTTTTCAATTTGATGTTAAAACATATGCTATGTTTTTGATGAAAGCTAATGAAAGTGGTCTCAACTCACTAATGAAAGCTAACGTATCATAGGTTTTCACTGTGGATATCCCTGAAGACCAGGACTTGCCATCAGTCATGGGGAGGTGAGAAGAACTGTTGCTGATTATACACATGCAAATGTGAACTGAAATCAGTAAGTGTATTTATTTTATGCTGTGTGAACGCAGTCATGTGCAGAAGGCCTCAGAAGAATGGCTGAAGGCTAAACATGCCACTAATCAGCTGATGGGAAGAGTCGAGCTGCTCTTTAGGCCGTACTTGCGCTGGCTGGACCGTAGTATGGAGAAACTCTTCACTGAGGGAGCCAGGCAGGTGAGACTCGCACTTACCTGAGAATATAAATCAGACAATCAGATTAGAGCTTGTCAAATAAGATTTGTGTAAAGTATGCATCAGATGGTCAGTGAATGGACTAGATGTAGTATCAGTTACTCTCGAATCTCTCTTCTCAGTTGAAGAAAGATGTTGACCTAGAGAGGGCTGGAATACAGTTTGTCCCCTATGAGCAAATCAAGGTCACCGTTTTTAAGAACACATCCAGGAAATCGGACACTCCTGAGCGTATAGTGTCGCTCACTATGGCTTCAGGGGAGGAGGGGGAGGAAGAAGAGCAAGACGAAGCTGGAGTAGAGAATGAGGAGGAAGAGGATGAGACTGCTTTCGGTAGTGATGGAGAAGAAGGCAGCCAGAAGGTGGAGAACATAAAAACAAGAGAGCGACGGAGAGGCACTGAAATCAAACTGCTGGGTCTGAAACTGGGAGAACAAATAGCTACTGTGGCAGCTAAACAGATCTCAGTGTCCCTTAAGTGCAACAGGTGAATTTACTAAACTAAAACTAAAACATTTCATTATGATTATTATTTTATCAGAGATGGTTAATTAGAATTCTGGTATTTTTTATACCTGGTATTTACATCCATCTTCAATGATCCTATCACAAGTAGTGAAGACAGATTACTGTTTTAAGGTGCGTTTACACCAATGACAATAGATAACTATGAGGTTTTAATAATTGTTTGATTCTATCAAAATAGGGAAGTCCACACCACACTATAATGGCACAAGGGAACAATACCATTAGAATCGCTTTCACGATTTTTTCCAGCTGTTGAACAGTAAAAACACTGACAATCAGAATCCACCCGGCTTTAAAGAGCTTGAGCAGTTAAAGCAGCAAACCACATTACTGCAGTGTGAGCTTATAATAAACAGAATGTTATTGCCTGTTGGCGTGTAGTCTAATATGGTTATCATCATAGTTATTTTTTTATAAGTATCTGTTATTGTTTAAAACAGGCATTTAACTTTTTTTTTTATTGCATCTTTAATCTGTAGAGACAACTTTCATAAATTGTCAGTTCTCCAGACTACATACACTGACCTACTGCTTAGAACATTTTCATGTCACCATAATATATTTCTAAATACACTGCATAAAATATGAAACTCACATTGAAAGTGTATCTAAATTATATTAGTTTCTTATTTTCTTTATAACATGACAATTGCATGAACATATGAGTAAATTTGGAATAATTTCACTTTTTTAAAATGTTTATTTTAACAAATAAATAAACATACACTACCAAACATACACTCACATGATTGAATTACCCAGTCAGTTATACTAGGCCCAAACATAGCCTCTTATTTCTTTAGAGGACTGATTTATCATAAAACGCCCTCAGGCAAGAGTGGAAAGTAACTATGTGCCCCTCCTTGTAGGTGTAAAGTTGATTCTGACCTGACCCTGACGGGGCGTCTCCCCTGTACTGCTCAGTGTGAGAAATGTCAAGCAGGGATCAGGGCTGCCTTCAGACCCAGTATGCTGCACCACTACAGTGATGTTTTGGGCTACCTGGACCTTAACGCAGTTGCACCTGTTGATCTGGTACTGAAGGACTCTGTGTTCAGTGTGGGTTGCCTTAACTGCAACAAGGAGGACACAATTCAGGTCTGATGAAGATTTACTGGAGATGACAATTGACATTATATGCTTCATATATATTATGATTTAACAATTTGACACTGTCAGATAAACACATCTCATCAGCAATATGTTTTTCTGGAGGATTTTAAGAATGGAAAAGCTTATGAAATTATTGTCAATTGTTCTCTCTCACTTTTCTTTTCTTTTTTTCTCTAGAATCTGACTTATGGGCAAAACTGGGAGCAAAACTGCCAACATTGTCATACCAAACTCAGCATTTTTGTGGAGGCGACACGTTTCCAGTTCATTCAGCCAGAGTCCAGAAATCAGACAGGTCTGAACCCTGTCCTATATCCTCACTGATTCTGTCCAGTTCTTGTTTCTTGTGCACTGATGTCCTAGAGTTAGTCTCACTGTGAGGGATTATTTACCACCAGCACCAGGTTTCCCACCGAAGCTTAGCAAGGTTAAGTCTGGTCAGGTGAGGACGGGAGACCCTCTGGTATAACAAAGGTCGCTGTTGTAATTACATGTTAGTACAGTCAGCAAAAGTCTGTGTGGGACCTGTTGCCCCATATAGGGAAAAAGCCACTGTTATTTAGCTTTAGATTGAAGTCCTGACTAAAGTCCTGAGGTATCTCATCTCTCCACAGTTATCTGGCATGTTCTGGTGCCTTGAGGTTAAGGAGATTCCATCACAACCCTCTCTGTAAAGTGAATTTAGTGTGAAAAGCAGCATATAAATGTAACAAATTATTGTTATTTACTGAATTTACAGGTGCATCTGCCCAGTACACTCAACGCTACAGAGACCCTGCGGTTCAGCAAGGGAAACCTCTACCCGATAAAGGAGCCTGCAGGCATTTCAAACAAAGTCACCGGTGGCTAAGGTAACTACCAGGAACATTATCTGGGTCTGTAATAGGTTTATTTTTTAGCAGAAAGCTTTGTGTACCACCATGTTCTCTTGTTTGACCTATAAAGTGCCCTTGGCTCATATTTAGGGCAGCCGTCTTGTATTAACTGTCTCTTCTGCTAGATTTCCATGTTGTGGTCGGGTGTACCCATGTGACGTGTGCCATGATGAAGATCAGGACCATCCGATGGAGCTGGCCAACAGAATGATCTGCGGTCATTGTGCCAAAGAGCAGGTCAGCAGGAGAAAAGCCGTCCGGTTGACTGGATGAGGATTATTTTCAATTTAAACCCCCTTAACCCAGATATTGCATTGAAATTAGAGGCAAATTAGACAGGTTTTCTGCTTGTTTAAACACTTTGAGTGCAGCAAAAAGGATTTGACCCATTTTCAAGAAATAATGTGCAGACTGTCTGTTGCAAATGATTTTGCACCAAAATATTAGAGTGGCCTTTGACATTAACAAAAAATATATAGAAATGATTGCATTTTGCATTTCCATGTAGTATTGTTTTTGCACAACTTTATCTGAACACGCTTTTTGTGTCAACTCACCAGTTGAGAACCACTGGTTTCTAATATACTTATAACTTCTGACTTATTGTTTTATTTTCTTCTTCTAGCCATACAACAATGGTAAACCATGCATTAGTTGTGGAGGTATGATGACAAGAGTGGCCTTCACAAGCCACTGGGAGGGCGGACAGGGCTGTAGAAACAAGGTTAAGATGAGCAGGTATGTACTGATTTCCCTATACTTTATAAACCCTGTGGCAGTGAAATACAGTCTAACATAACATTTACTTTATGTTATATATGTTGCAATGCCATATATTTCGTTTGATCAATACTTTATGTACAGTGTCACATTTAACCTTAAGCTAATAGATGTTGACAAGCCTAGAATATGGTAGGTTTTTATTTTTTTTATTTTGCACCCATGTGTTCTAAACAAATTGGGCCAAATGTGGCCTGTTCATGGGTTTTTTGTCTCTGAACTGTATATGAACTTATCATTTATTATTGTTAATTATCTTATTTTTCTATACAGGAATGATCGGCAAAAATACGCCAATTCATGTAAAACGGTGGCAAAGAAAAATAATAAAGAAAAAAGTAATTAAAGATACCAGAGGATCTTATTTTCAGCCAATCACATGATACATGGCCAGGTACTTAAACATGTTTAAGTCATCAAATCACATTTTTAAATTTTCTTTTCAAATGATTTCACAAAAAAAAAAAAAAAAAAAATTCTTGCCATGGAAAATGCATTTGAAATAAAATACATTTGACAGCATAACATTGAAATTGTTCACACTTTTTGTACATCTCCTCTCTTTTTGTTTGCTAGTAGAAAAAAAAACATATTACATGTGCATAAATTCAATACATCTTTGGTTTTAGATTGCTTACGAATACCTGAAATGATGCTAGTCAAAAGTCATTTAGACTTCAGAAGATTGCTAAAGGTTACAATCATTATGATGTGAGATTTTATTATTATTTTTACCTAGTCACTGGACATCTTCTCTCTCTTTTATTATTATAATTCTTTTTTTTTTTTTTTTAAATGCAACCAAGTCAAATTATGGATACTTGTATCCAAAATGTAGTAGTGCAATAACCAAAATATGGAATGCAAAATATTTCTGTGTATTTTCTATGATTGCAATTGAAATAAAATTATGTACAAAATATGTTGGTCTTGGTGGACTAGATCTGCTACAAACACTGCTGCTGCTTTGAACATGTAAGATATGTTACTGTTGTATGAATGGGCACAAGTTATATTCAAGCTACTATTTACACTTACAGGATTTTAAAAAATCATATTTATTCGGTTGTACCAAAACTGTAGATTCAATAAAGTGGGGTGATTATTTATTGTACTGCCCAGAATAAGCTATTTTCACATAAAAGTTTACATATAGTTCACAAGACAAATTAACTGAATTTACACAATGGCCTAGTTCAAAACTTTACACACCCTTGATTCTTTGTTGAACTGTTTTATTATTTTTTCTTCTGGGTAGTAGAAGGTCCTTGTCATGTTATTAGTAATAGGTAAAGTTACATTTGAACTATTATTTAAATCTAAATGTATTTTTGGTTATTATTTGATTATTTGGTTGTACCAAAGCAGGAGAATTGGTGGAAACATAGTAGTAATAGTTTTTGTAATAGTTACAATTAAACGTCAATTAAAAAAGTAAAGTTAAACTTTTTTTGTATGTATTATTTCTATTTGGATGTACCAGCTGTAGTTTCAGAAAAATTTAGAAAAATGGTCCATTCAATAACCCAGACACTAAAGAGACTGAGAGACTTGGGTTTTTGGGAAAGCTTTTCTTTTGCGCCAGGATTTGAAGTAATCCAGCATAATATTTGTTTACTAGCAGTCTTGTTTCATGTTTTGGAAAGGTTGGGTTGTGGGGTATTGGCTGAGAAAACAGAAGAGAAAGTGCCCTATCATGGCTTACTAGGAGGTCCAAGTCTGGCTCAGTAGTATAAATAGGGCTGGGTTATTCCCATCAGCATTCACTTGCATTTGCTCAATCTAGCAACAGGATGTGGAACATCAGTGAAGTTGCTCTTCGGCTCCCAAACTCCACGGCTTCTGACCGTCTTCTTCAGCCCCTGTGGGACTACCTGTTGTTCCGGCACTACACCCTGGTCTCGTCTCCATTCTTCCCAGTACTGCTCGCCTTCTCCTGCTATTTCATCTTCAGCGTCCCCTTCGCCATCCTGGATGTCTTGGGAGAGAGAGCTCCTCTCTTTGAGTACAAGATCCAAAAGCAGCGCCGTCCCACCGTCGGCATGATGCTGAGGACTCTGGGAACGGCGGTGTACAATCATCTAGTGTTTGTGCTTCCGGGTGTGTTGATAACCAATGTGATGATGCCTGCACCTCCACTTCCTGCAGTTGCTCCAACAGTATGGGAACTGATCTCCGGCGCGTTGGGTGTTCTGCTCATCTTTGACACCCAGTACTTCTTTTGGCACTTGGTGCACCACAAAAACACTCACCTGTATAGATGGGTCCACGCCATCCATCACGATTACATCTCACCGTTCTCCTGGTCCACCCAGCACCTCAGCGCTGTGGAGTTGATGACGGTGGGCTTCTGGAGCAACATCAATCCCATCCTGCTCAAGTGCCATCCTCTGACCATATGGACTCTCTCTGTTTTCAGCATTTGGATGTCTGTGGAAGACCATATCGGCTATGACCTGCCTTATTCGCCTGGCCACCTGGTTCCGTTTGGGCTTCTTGGAGGAGCGATGGCCCATGATATACATCACCAGAAACCCAGCAGCAACTTTGCACCTTTCTTTAGTCACTGGGACAGACTCTTTGGCACTGCCGTAACAGAGAAACCGAGTAAGAAAATTGATGACGAGAAGTAGACGGCTTCTTCAGTTTTAAACCTTTAATCTGTGTAAATATAAAGCGTTTCAATTCTTGTATAAATATTGTATTTTTCTATTCTTGTATTATTGTTTGCATTCTATATGGTTAAGTGAATAAAGAACATTTCTGTATGTTTTATTGTGCATGTCTTGCAGTGAAGTTTCAGAAGATTAAATATGCAGTCCATTTTTCTTATAAAAATAATCTGTTGCCCTATACAGTACATAAGCCACACATTTTACATTTAAACACTTCATCCAAAGCGAATTACAAAATAGGAACAAAAGCAATAAATCAAAGCCAACAATATTCGTAATATACAATGTCGGGTTTATAAGACAACTAGATTTGGAATCATGCTAGCAATGAAGAGAAATGTAGAAAATAAATAGTTTTTTTAAGCACATATAGCAAAATCTCTAAATTTGAAATTTATTCCAATAACCAGCAGCCAAAAGGTGGTAGCACATAACAACCCTTGTCTTCACATTAGTTACAATCAATGGTCTGATATTTTACAGCAGTTATGTAAAACGTCATAATATCGGGTTACTAACCCGATTACTAAGCCAGCGAGGTTTAAAGAAAAGTGTATTTTCAATACCCCCAAAGCTAGTGCTTTCCTCCAAATAACTGTCAAGAGTTAAAATACGGATTAAAAGGTCAAATATTTCTCTACAGGATATGAACTTTGACAGTATTTCCTTGAAAATCTCTTTGAAGTTGGGATAAATAAATAAATAAATAATCAAATAAAAAGTAAGACATGTACAATGTGTAAACACTGAACTGCTTTTAGAGAAAAGTAGCTCTAACTGCAAGAGAGAAATTTCATGATAGAATGTTTTGTAAAGTTTCATAATGAATCAGCATTTCATCAAACTGCTAATTACATGATGCTTATATTGTTTAATCTGTGGATTAATGTGCCACTAGATCTTTACACAAAAAGTGTAGGCCTAAAGAAAACGTAAATATGCAAAGTCTTAGAATTTTAATACTATACACCACCATTCAAAAGTTTGGGGTCAGAAGATGTTTTTAAAAGAAGTCTCTTATGCTCACTAAGGCTGCATTTGATGAACAAAAAAGCAAAAACAAAAAAAACAAAACAGTGATATTGTAAAATATTAATCCAATTTAAAGTGCCCCTATTACGGGTAATGAAAGGTTCATATTTTGGTTTTGGGAGTCCCCAACAACAGGTTGACATGCATGCAAGGTCAAAAAACACTTACATTTTCTTATAATATGCTTGTTTTTTTGTTGTTGTTTTTTTTTACCTTATTTGCTCAATGACTCCCAAACGATTCGTTCAACGATTCATTTTTCCAAACCCCTCCTTTGCGTGACGCTAATCTGCGGTGATTGGTCGATTTCATTTAAAGCAGCGTTTGTGAGCTTTTACCGCTCCAAAAGCGGCACCTAGTGGCAAAGAATGAATTTGCATTTTCATTCAGACCAACGCGAAAATCAAGTTTTCCCAGGTCTGCGCGCGCAACAATGATTCATGTTGACATCAACATGAAACGGCTTGGGATTCGTTTTAAAAACGACTTGTTTCAATGATTCAGAGTCGACTCTTTCTTTTGAGAGTCAATAACTTCATATACCGTGCACTTTCAGATTTAAAAATTAGCAGGATGTTTTCATTCACTTAGAGCATACACACTGTATGAAAGGTAATTTTCAAAAATCCATAATAGGGGCACTTTAAAACAACTATTTTTCTTTTATAATGTATTTCTCCAGCAGCTATCACTCGGCAGCTCTCGCCTGAGCCTGGTCAGTACCTGGATGGGAGATTTCCTGAGAAAACTAGGTTGCTGCTGGAAGAGGTATTAGTGTGGCCAAAGTCTCAGTCTTTGGTGTGGCCAGCAGGGGGTGCTCACCCTGCGATCTGTGTCTTAAAATATGGAGCGAATTTTGTGCCAATATTCATCAAACAAATAAAGTTTTGCAAATAAACACAATCTGCTTTGCAAAGAAAAACTCGACTTGCAAACAAATGCAAAATGATTTGCAAATACAAAACTCTATTTGAGAGAAAATGCAGAGGTATGGACAAATATATGTATTGTGTGTTGCAACTGTGAGACTCATTTGCCTTTTTATGAGGAAACTTGGCTTGATTTTCTCACAAATGCGTGTTGGCAGATTTTCTCACACGTGCAATTGAGCAACTTTCTTTTCCAAAAACAGCAGATGGGCTGTCGGTCAATTTATGCTAGTCTCCCGAGACCTGAAACACCTCTTTACCTTTTCAGACCAGTAACAGGTGAGTTTCTGTCTTACTCTCTCTATAATTAACCATTTAGATGTTTTCAAAAAGTGACCTGTGTCAGTGAAATTCACAACAAGTGCTGTAAAACTGTTAACATGATTAATTAGTTCAAAAATCAGGAGTGACATGGCTAAACATTTAACTAGGCAGTCTTTCCCTATAAAAACTGATCCATTCTCCATACCTCTTATACTCTGTTGGATCGCGGGATATAGAATATATAACATTCAAAACAATGCAGGGGTATAACAATATATCGTGTCCAGTGTTGGGCACCTTACTTTAAAAAGTAATTAGTTATAGTTACTAGTTACTTCTCACAAATAGTAACTGAGTTAGTAACTGAGTTACATCATAATAAAAGTAACTAATTACCAGGGAAAGTAATTGTGTTACTTTAAAAAAAAAAATCAAATGTCAAATAACTTTGGATATCCCCAATATTAAATATGTTAAATTAATGAAATGAACACTAAAAATAATAAATTATTATTATAAAACATTGTACATTAATCTACACTATTTATCTACTGACACTTAGTATCAGTCAGTCAAGCATTATAATATAATATTATGATAATTTAATATTATATGATGATAGAACTTTAGTAATTAGAATAACCAAGTATGAATGCATATTTGTCATCAATATAAAACGCACTAAGGATTAATGAGCTGCTGGGTTCATGAATATTAATCACGTTGTCTGCGTTCGCTCGAATTGATTTGCTGAGATCAAAACAGGGACGATAATAGGCAGGGGCGTAAATTTCATCTGACAGTAGGGGGGGACAATAAACGTAAAATTTCTCAAGAGCAATTTTTGAAGGGGACACAAATAATACAGCCAAAATTGTACTTGTAAGGATAGATATGTGTACACAGCATGCACATAGCATGGAGACCGTGTTTAAATATGAGTTCATGGTTCACCACGCGGTCATATCGGGCCGAACGGTTTTGGTCAGGTATGGTTCCAGTTGTTTTTCCACGTGAGCCTGGTACGGCGCGGCACGATTACAAACCGTTCTTGTCCCGGAATTCTCGGCACGGTTAGAACCGTACTGAACCGTGCTGGTAGAGTGCGTGTGCATGACGTCGCCACTCAGGATCTGTCACTGTTGCCTGGCTGCTAGTTTTTCCGTAGCTTGCTAAGCGTGCTATTTTGAGCAATGTAAACACAAATTAGTAATAAAATCTGAAGAAATCATCCTCCATAACGCGGTGGTTATTTACACCTCATATCATATGTAAACACTTGTGTTACCACGGCAACGACTGATGCATTCCACAGAGATCCTTTATCAGCCCCGCAGTGGAAAACGAAACCGTATCCCGTATCCTGGCCCGGAACGGAACGGTTAAGCAAAGAGAACCGTTCGGCCCGATAGTGGAAAAGCGGCTGTACAGCACGGTTCAGCACGGTTGTCTAACCCTGCCGAGAACTCCGGGCCGAGAACGGTTTGTAATCGTGCCGCGCCGTACCAGGCTCACGTGGAAAAACAACTGGAACCGTACCTGACCGTTCGGCCCGATAGTGGAAAAGCGGGTTATAATTATTATTTTCGTCTGAAACCTAGTATGTCTCTTTCGCATTAATTCAACCGCATTAAACCCACTGATCTGCCACTTGACATCATATTGAACGAAACCCAACACGTAGGTCTCCAATATTAGCCTACTATCAGTTCACACACAGGCTTCGCCATGTTAGTTGTAGTGGGTGACAAGCTGTATTAAGCTTGTTAACCTTATAATCGGTCATAGAAAATACATCAGATGTCATATTTTTTTTGTCATGACTAATTTATTAATGATCATCTGTATTAAAGAGAAATAATCATTTCACCCGATGTTTAAAGAGAATAAAATAGACTTGATCGTTTACATGTAGCGCGTCAATTCTGCATGTTATGAAAGACTCTCGTGCTCTGTATCTTTCTTTGCGCGCGTGTCTGTGAGAGAAAGCGACAGCGAGTCGTGCGCTTCACACTAGAGTTTATGGTACGTCAAATACAGCTACACTGCGCATCCATTCAGATGAACTGAAAAATTAAATTCTAATAATATAATATAATAACGCCATATTTTATTGTCAGTAACGGTAACGGCGTTGTAACGGGGGAAACAGTAATTCGTTTGATTACTCCTTACTGAAAAAAATAACGCCGTTAGTAACGCCGTTATTCCCATCACTGATCGTGTCACAATATATTGTAATACTAAAATGCAAATGTGTAGTGGATAGCGACAATATTGTGTACCAAAAATGAAAGCATTTTGAATTTTATTTTTTACATTAGGTCTGTCCTTGTTTGTTGTGATCATTAGTTAATTTACTTTAATTTACAAGGTCAAGTAAGATTTATTGTCTTTCTGCTATTGACATAGCCTCCAGTGGAGAGAAATGTTGTAGGCTACCTCTGCAGTAAAAGTTTAAACAAGTATAAAACTACACATAGACAACATACTGAAAGGAGTAGGCTAAACTAATTATACAAATAGGCTACTATAATCATTTAATAAACTAGTTAAAGTGCAGGTGAGCTTTATTGTGATTCAGCTATGTAAATGTACCAAAATATAATCTAAACATTATTATCCCTTACGAAAATTAACCATGGTTTTACTAAATAAATACCATGGTATTTGTAGTAAAGCTGCCTATATTGAAATGGTAACCTGCAAAAAAACATGATTACCACACTTTTACTATAGTAAAACCAACTTTAATTTTCATAAGGGATATCATAGTTTATTATCATATTTATGTTTATATATAGTATAATAATATACATGCCTTGTACAACATGTAAAACTAAAAGTGGCCTGTAAGGAGATTTTTCATATTTCAACCAATATACCAGCAGATTTTAGTCTGACAATAGCCTGTTTGGAAAAATCCAACTAAAATTATGTAGCTTTTTATATAAGGCCGAGCAACATTTTAACTCATGAAGTTAAGAATAAAAGGCTACCGTCAGGAATTAGTGGCTCTTTAAAATGCAAACGTTCGTCATCTGAGTCACTCCGAGAAGAGTCCTCGCTGTCCAGAGTGTGTCTTCACCCGTGTAGCACGCTGTTTATTAAACCACTGTTTATTAAAATGCTGAATTTAGTATTACATCAGCGTGAACTTGTTCCTTCTCCCCAATTCACAGCACAAGATTGACACCAGAAGAGAAATATTCATCATTTTGCTTAGCTAAAAAAAATATGTAATTATTTTAGACAAATGATAGCACAGTTACATCATTTAAAAAAAAAAGTTTAAGATATTGTACTAAATAATGGTATGGAGAATGGATCAGTTTTTATAGGGAAAGACTGCCTAGTTAAATGTTTAGCCATGTCACTCCTGATTTTTGAACTAATCAATCATGTTAACAGTTTTACAGCACTTGTTGTGAATTTCACTGACACAGGTCACTTTTTGAAAACATCTAAATGGTTAATTATAGAGACAGTAAGACAGAAACTCACCTGTTACTGGTCTGAAAAGGTAAAGAGGTGTTTCAGGTCTCGGGAGAATAGCGTAAATTGACCGACAGCCCATCTGCTGTTTTTGGAAAAGAAAGTTGCTCAATTGCAGAGACACGTGTGAGAAAATCAACCTGCACGCATTTGTGAGAAAATTAAGCCAAGTTTCCTCATAAAAAGGCAAATGAGTCTCACAGTTGCTACACACAATACATATATTTGTCCATACCTCTGCATTTTCTCTGAAATAGAGTTTTGTATTTGCAAATCACTTTGCGTTTGTTTGCAAGTCGAGTTTTTCTTTGCAAAGCAGATTGTGTTTATTTGCAAAACACTGGATTTGTTTGATGAATATTGGCACAAAAATCGCTCCATACTTAAACCGAGGTCTCTGTGGTCATTAAAAATCCCAGGATGTTTTTCGAAAAGAGTAGAGGTGTGACCTCAGCATCCTGGCCAAGTTTGCCCATTGGCCTCTGACCATCATGACCTACTAATCATCCATCCCCATATCTGCTGATTGGCTTCATCACTCTGTCTGTCTCCTCTCCACCAATGGCTGCCGTCGTATTTGTCCAGGTGTTTGCTGCCCACTTCATTCAAGAACTTCATTCATTTGAGATAGTTTTTGCATTATACATGTTTTTACTCTTATTTTTGAATAATTTAATGCATCCTTGCTGAATAAAACCATGAACTTTAAAAAAAAAAAATTAAAAAAAATAAAAAGACCCCAAACTGTTTTTGCCTATATCTCTCAACTCATATCCTACAACTAATATTTCTGTATTAGTTATTAGATTTTATAAGATAGCAGCTTATGTATAATCCGACTGAGAACACATCACAAATTCTGACGTATAGCTTTTGAGTGACGTTTTTTAACCAATAACTAACCAAACTGTGTATATTTTGAATGTGGACTCACAGTGCCGAAAAAGACTGTAGACTATATAAATCTGTGTAAATATTATATAATTAAAAAGCCTGACAATAGATGTAACCAACATGAACCCATGTTGCTATATTCACCATGCAAACAAGTCTGAGAGGTCATGACAGAAGTCATTGGAGTGCATGTTTTCTTCAAATTATCTTACATCGGATTATAATTTTGCACATAAACAGCTGGCCTGATTCACTAACGGAAGAGTCAATATGGCTCTCCAAACGTTTACATTTGCCCAGAGGCATAAACAAAAGACTTGCATGAAAAACACTAATTGTCAGCGTCTCAACGAGTTTTATGGTTCATTTTATCAGGCCTTCCGCATCTGAAGCATGAAAACATCTGTACGTATGCAATGATGACTTCAATCAAACCTTACGCTCATTTCAAGGTCTGTGAACCACTAAAGACAAACATCCAGACTACAGCTGAACACTTCCCAGCATGTTTACTGTGAATGAGGAAAATGAGGAGAAAAGAGAACATAACCTCTGAATAAAGTGAGCTGTTTTTTCTTTTTTTATTTGGGTTGGTAGGTGATAAGATTTTCTCCCGTTTTATCACTTCGCTAGTTGACGTGAATATCAAAGATCACACACATCAAAGAATAGAAATATAAAGATTTAAAATTTTATTGCACTCAAAACATTGTTAAAATGCTTGAAACTTGAAAACAATAAATATGACCTTAAGAATTACAAAAACTAAAAGGAAACAACACCTGTTAGTGCATACTCTTATTAAGATACTGCACAAACATATTGGCAATCTGTCCAATGTTCTCTGTCGGATGCATCTTGGTGTAACTGATGAACTGACGTCTGAGTTTCCTCAACTCCACCATGTTAAGACTTCTTGTGAGTTCAATGTATTGAAGAAGTTAAGAAAACTGGGTAGATACAATAATGTACTTTGCATTAGCAAATTTTTTTTTGGGGTTACATTGAATTCAGTGAAGTAAATACATTTACGTTACTAAAAAATTATATTTCAAATAAAAACTGTTCTTTTGAACTTTCTATTCACCCAAGAATCCTGAAAAAAAGTATTTGTGGTAAAAATACCACAAAAATATTAATCAACAACTGCTTTCAACTGATAATTGAGCACCAAATCAGCATTTTAAAATGTAACACTGAAGTAATGGCTACTAAACATTAAACTTTGAAATTTTTAAGTTAAAAACTTAATTACAATCCACAACTGATTACAAACTACAAAACAAAAATTGTAGTTAGTAATGTAATCTATTAGATTACATTAAGTAATGTATTCTGACTACATTTTGATTACTATAATACATTCCATTCTTTGTTATCAACATGAAATGTATTAAACATTAAATTACACCAGGGTTTTTCAAACTTGGGTTCCCGAGTTGATGAAAAGCTAATAATTAATTACATTGAGCATTTTAAAATGTTACATAATCTAATTGAGTATTTCATTTTTGGAATCTGATTGCATAATCCAGATGACATGTAATCAGTTTTTATCCAACACTGGCCATCACAGGACAAAATTACGTATTTATATTGAAATAAAACTGTTTTTACTGTATTTCCGATCAATTAAATGCAACCTTGGTGAGCATAATAGAATTTGTTCAAAAACAAAAAAACTTACTAAACTTTTGAATGGTAGCATATGCTGGAAACCTAGTTGCAAGACAACAAAGAATTAGTATAAATGAATTTCTAATAATATCCCATTTGAATCATGTATTATTTCAAAGGGCCACCTGCACTGGTCCATCTCTGTACGTGTCTAAATGCTAAAGCATTTACGAATGGCCAGCAAACTGCAACTGCATCAGAAAGAAATGACATTCTTTGATGTTTGTGTATTCATTACATTCATATAGGTCCAACTGGACCTGTTTATTACTACAACACATCTTCAATTAACATTAAACGGATCAACTTTCTGTCAGGAAGTTGCAGTCAAGCTTATTAAAATTCCAAACTTGATCTTGGTTTCATGTTTTGCGTTTCTAATGCTTTGCCTGTGTATGGCAGGACATTTCTGTGTTGTCACAGTGAGATATCTCAAATAGCCATGATGGGTGGCTCAGCAAAGCAAGACTTTTACAACAATTTTACATTTCCTCCCCCAAAAAAAGAAAGAAAGAAATTCAAAGCTAAACATGCTAGAATAAAGGATATCTTTTCCGTGGCTCCAGGAATGGAAATGAGATCTCCAGGGATGCTGGTCTTCTGTGACTCAAGAACAGCCTGAGACATAAAACAACCCATATGACGACATATGCTATTGATACTGATGGTCTTGCTATGCAAATGCAAAACTATAAACACTCACCTGTAGGCAATGAGACAGATAGAATGACTTTGAATGCTTTCTATTTTTATATCAGAACACCTAAAAGTGATGGAAATCGTACCATTAGGACATCCTGAGTAACTTTGTCCAACTCGTACAGAAAGTTTGTGGATGACAGCGGTTGCTGTAAAAAGGCAAAGAGAAACAGGTTCTAATATCAATTCAAGGACAATAAAAAGTACATAATGCTGCTATATACTCATGCATATAATGCATTTACTAGTACTCTTACGCTCTGCGTGGACTGATTAGGTGCTGGTGCTTTTCGTTTGAAAAGCGCATCGCAGATGGCTTCAAATGGAAGCGAGTCCTCTTGCTGAATAGTAAAGAGTGGACTATCCCATCTATTCCTGGAATCAGGGGCTTCAAAACGCAGTATTAGCGCATCCAGACTGTTGTTTAAAAGAACAGAAGAGATTATTACATTAAGATTATATATTTAGCATATTTATTTTATAACGTTATGAACTTTTGAAAATACACTACCATTTAAAAGTTTGGGGGCTAGTAAAATTGTGTTCAACAAGGCTGCATGTATTAGTGAAATAAGTAGTAAAAACAATTGTTAATTTTTCACCAATTGTGAAATATTAAAAATTCAGAATAACTTTTCTATCGTAATATATTTTAAAATGTTTTATTTTTTTTCCCCCCTGTGATGGATAAGATCAGATTTCAGCAACGGATTTGTTCTAGAAACACTGATTATTATCAGAGTTGAAAACAGTTGCATTGCCTTTTTTTTTTTTTTTGAAAGCCATATACATTTTTGTTCAGGATTTTTTTATAAATAAAAGTTAATTAAACAATTTATTTTAAATAGAAATCTTTGTAACATAACAGACACTTTTTATTAATTTAATGGTAATGTTATCCAAATGGAATGGAAAAAATTTGCTTAAAATTAATCTAAAAAGATTTAGAGAACTTAGCATTACATCACTTGCTCACCAGTGTATCCTCTGCAGTGAATGGGTGCCGTCAGAATTAGAGTCCAAACAGCTGATAAAAACATCACAATAACCTGCAAGTAATCATCACGAATTCAGTTGATCAATTAATATCTTCTGAAGCAAAATGCTGCATGTTTGTGGAAACAAATCCATCTTCAAAATGCTTTTTTAAGTTCAAACTATGGCTGATTTATCAGCTGTTTAGACACTCATATTAACGGCACCCATTCACTGCAGAGGATCCATTGGTGAGCAAGTGATGTAATGCTGAGCTTCTCCAAATCTGTTCAGATGAAGAAAAATGTATCTACATCAGAGTGAATACATTTTCAGCAAATTTTAATGTTTGGTTGAACTATTCCTTTAATATAACTACACTGAAACAAAGCAAGAAATGCTTACGTTTCCTGTGTGTACTGAGAATCAGCCTCTCTGCCTTTATTCCATTCTGAGCTCACGTCAGTTGACGTCAAACAGTACACCTGCAGGGGTTATAGAGTTATGTAAACTAGTACATATAAAAATAGTTTGAAATGTGTTCGAGAGAGGTTTTAGGAGTCCACATACCAAGCAATGGGGTGTTTGTGTATGTTTGATAAGACAGAACAGCTCATATCTGTAGCCTAGAAATGAAGCAAAATTAGTCCTCAATCTAATCCCAGACTGAATTCTAGAGTGCAACACCAGCTGTTAGACCAAGCTCTGTTATTATAATGCTGAAATCTGTGTCACTCAATACAACACTTTAAGAAATGTGTTGTACTCTTGTACAGGATCAATCATTTCTAAAGGTCAAATAAAGCTAAACATATAACACTATATGAATATAAAGGGCAAAGATGAATTAATTTTAACAGAGTAAACAGTGATTTACCTTTGATATAATTCAAGGAATCGAGAATCACAATGTCATCTTTATTGACTTTCCTATATACAAAGAGAGAGAAATTATTTCAATCAGAAGTAGCTCACTGTACTCAAAAGCAAGTGCATAATTACAATTAGTATACAATTATAATTATACAAATGTATTATTAAAAGAATTATACACTTTTATATAACAAATATAATCATTGGTGTAAAATTAATCCCAGCAGGACCTGTAACAGCACGTTTTGTCTTTTAACACGTGGTATTCCAACTTTAGACCAAACTGTATATTTGCACATGAACCTTAATTATTTTCTTGGAATCCATAATGTTAAAATGTAAAAAAGATTAGACATACTTCCTTTCTTTATTACAGAGCTGGTGCTTTTTAGTGCAAAATCAGTTCAAATCAATTTTTTTTTTTTTAAACATAAAAGGAACATTTTGTTCTGGACAAATGCAGTAGTTCATAAATCCTAAATTGTTTTGATATTCATTACTCAATACATCATGACACAACAGCATAAATGTTTTTCAAAAAAAAAACCAACATGAATACATGTTGTACATACAATTATAAGACTTTGGCACATATGTTTTAAGTTAGATCGTCTTTTTATTATCTTGAACATCCTTATTTGCCATTGACCATTGTCATTCTTATGTTTGAGTCTGACTCTTTCACATCTTTAAATGACAGCAGAGATATTTTAAGAGAAATAATCACCTCTCCACTTCAGCTCTCAGTGCTGCTCTCAGATTCTTCTCTTTCTGTGAATCTGTAGTCAAATATTGTTGTTGCAGTTAGATTCAGATCAATCACAATGAACTGAAAGTATACATTTTTTAAATGTCAAATGTAAAAGTTTGACAAACCAGCTTAAACTATAACGTTATACAGATAAGACCAGCAACCATCTCAGGCAGGTTTAAGAGTTTTGTTTTTCAATCACGTGCAATACTGTGTTTCAAACTAGGGATGTGTTTCTCAGTAAGATGGACCCTTGGCTTCATTATTGTGTACACACACACACACACACACACACACACACACACACACACACACGATGCATCATGAACTTCCAGCAGCTTCTCACCTGCATATACAGAGCTCTTGTCAATTCCTTGATCTTCATCTCCGACTATACGAACCTTTCTTTCAGTATTTTGCGTGAAATATTCTTTCAGTTCATGGGCTCGTCGGGTTTTACCACTGCACGGGTAACCACACATCACTATTAAAGGCATTTTAACAATATAGTTTGGATGACGGGTGGAAATTCATACTTTTCTTCTAAGCAGTATGGGAGATGTTCTTCTTCGCGCTCATGTAGTGTGCTGTATGGTCAGTGCATTGCTGCCCTCTACAGGTCAGTGGTCAGAAGGTAAAATGTTGTTATTAAAACTGGTTTGAGTGGTTTGAGTTTCCAAAGGTGGGTAAATCATTAAACTGAGATGGGTAAACATATGATCTGCTATGTTTTGAGGTTTATTATTGAACATCTAAATGCGTTATCGCCTGTTGGTTGTGTCTTTAAGAGAAAATGCTGAGATTTGCAAAATAACCTATGAAAAATACTATTTATTTGTGGACCCATTTTATATATCCTACATCAGCTGAAAGGAACAACTTTATGGACTGACTTTTCAGAGATATTTTAATAAATAGCCTTGCCGTTTATTAATACGGGACATTATACAAGTCTTATTTATATTTCATAAATGCAGCATCCATAAATGTGCACATACCCACACATTACACACACTCATTTTATTACAGCTATTATGAATTAAAACGCACATTAATTACAATTTTAAATAATTACATTGTAAATTCAGTTATTTTTTATTTGTTGAGATTGCTTTCAAGGATATCACACATACACACACACACACACACACACACACACACACACACACACAAGTTGCTTTTTAATGTATATCCATGTTAATGTTACATTAATATATTTTTATTAATTCTAAAATAGTTCTAAATCTATCTCAATCATTTTAATACTTAGCCCTATATCAATGTTATTAAATTAGAAATAATTGTAATAATAATAAATAAACATTTTGTTCAGTGTGCATTACATTCAATTTAATAATATTTTACCACAAAGTGTCCATTGTACCCAGTGTAACATTACTATTCAAGAACAGTTTTAAAGATGATCAAGATCTGGATGATAAAAAAGAGCATTTCTTACCTGCACGAATCAGGCAAATCTCAGTACAAACCCAAACGGCAGTGAGAGCTTTTTACCATAATTAGCGTATGATCTTTCTAATGTTGTTTGTTGGTTTCTATGAGATGTCTGCTTAGTCATAGTAGCTCATTTGAAAGAAAAATAATAATAAAATCTTAGGTCCAATTGGCATAATTCCAATTTAATAGAGTAAAATGAGACTGATTTGCAATTTCATGTTTTTTAAAATACAGATTTTTTTTTAAATAACATGCCTAACACATTCATTCGTCCATCAATCCATCCACCCATTCATTATATTCTTTCAGATATCCAGCCATAATTACAGCAGTTGAATGAATAATACATATTTAGTTATTTAATAAGCCTATCTACCAAACATTAAAAAGCAGACACACATACAGATTTTCTACACAACTGTAAGGTTGTCAAAATAAAATTTTATTACAATTATATCAACAGCATTGTCACTAGAGGTTCCTTTTTTCAATGTAGTTTTTCAAAAGCTTTACCATGAAGTCCGTATCCTGAAAAAAAAAGAATGAATAAAATGAATAACAACAATGCATCAATGTACTTTTTACTTTTAAACTATGCACATTTGGTTGACCAATTCTAGCTCTGATCACCTGATTATTAACATCTTGAGTCCTCTTTGGATCTTCAAGCTGAGCCTGAAGAGCAACTTTGAGCACCTCCTGAGAGATCAGCTCCCTCAAATCCTCTGAACTCCCTGATTCTCCCAAAGTATTCCTGGGAGGCTTTGAGGAGAACGGAGAGTCCGGGAACTGGCTGTTTGAAATGCTCTTCTTGCCCATGAAATGACCTGCAAGACCACCAAAAATTATGCTGGGAAACGGATTTAGTAGTTTCACTGTAATTGCATGACGATTAAATAAAACATACCTGTCGCCCAGAGATTCCCACGTGGATGCACTTTTATTTTGGAAACTTTATTTCTCAGCTCTGTTAAATCGAGACTGACCGCGGTACTTAACGATATGTTAAAAAGCATAATGAAAGCAAATAGTCTGTATTTGCAATGCCCGTCTTCAGAACTCACAGCCATCTTCTCAAATAACTGTAGGTGGATTCCTCTGTTCAGACTGAACTCGTCGCGAGCGCTCTTCGTTCTTCTGCAGGCGGTATTTATATTACCAGAGTGGGGCGCGTGGGGTGGGATGCCAACGCCTCTGAGGTCACAGTTTTAGTCACTGAACTCACATAACGACAGCGAACGCTTAGTCTGGTTGAATGAGGATGGGAAACACTGTGTGATGTTTGCAATTGAATTGAATTAATATAATGGAAAAACGTTCTGAGGCGTTGCGAATTCATACAGCTTACATTTCTATAGTTAGAATCGCATTTATGAATATGTAATGAAGACAGGATAGCTCTGAGGAACTGTGATATAGATATGTCTAGCTCATACGAATCGTAGGGTAAAGATGAATTTAAAGATAGTAATCTGTACTTGCATGTAATACTTGAATAAAACAAGCTGCACAATTTCTATGCATACTTGTAAGAAATATATTATGCATTTTTTAATATTTAATTTGAATACATTTATGATATACATCTGACCGCAGTATGAAGACTATATACACTGTAAAACATGATTTTTCAAAGTTGCAAATAAAGCCTACTGTGTAATCTTTGTTTACAATAAATGTTTTCAATGTTTTACTTGCTGTTTCTTTGTTATTGGCAGAATTTTAGCAATTTCTGAGTAATTTTTTTGTTTTTTTACACTAGTGTGCGACTCCTAATATAGTACAAACATTTTACATAAGAAATTAAGAGAATAAACAAGAATTCATTCATTTATAAAAGCAACACACTTTTAAATTTGGCTCAACATTTTTATTCAATACAAAATTTAGCCTTTAAGAAAGTTAAATCTTGACATATGGTGCAAGTACAGCTGCAAAGTCAGATCAAACAAAAACTGAATTTGGTATGACATGGAAAATGAACAAATACAAATTCTTCCAGTAGTTCTTGTGTATGCACTGTCATTAAACAGAGAAAATGATAATTTGACCTTTGTCTCTAAGAGCAAGTGCAGGATGTTTACAAAAAAAACACCATAAAAACTGGTCACAAGAGGGACGTGTGTTCCCTGACGGCGTTACTCTTGAAATTCTTCATTCTCTGTGTACCAAAACAAACAGCCCGAGCAAACACAGCACCGCATACTGTCAGGTAACAAAGAACAAGTGTTAGAACAACTGCAGTGTAACAACTTCTCATCATTTAAACATGATACATTACATATTACATACCTTAAATTTGGGGTAGTCATTCATCAAAATTGTGACAATTCCAATGTAAGGCACAAACCTGTCATAGAGGAAGAGTGATTAGAAATACGGTGATATGCAAAGCAATGTATGATATGCAATAAATAGAAACTTACACTAGAGTGCAACAGTTGGCTTCTGGTTCATGGCTTATAACACTTTAACAAAGACCTTTTTAAAATCTCTATGGGAAAAGTTATAGAAAAAAAAAAAAAAAACTTCCAGAACCAACACCGCTGAAAAATTCAGACACGAAAGCACACTAAACTAGATGAGATTTGTTTGCTTAACGGTGACTAGGGATTCTTACCCTCTTGCTCTTCCCACCACGTCTTTCTTCTCCAACCAGTGCTGTCCCTGCTTGTAAAGGCCTCTGTCATCCACAGAATTATTGTCACCTTTCGTCAAGAACTTGACTTCGCCATTTTCTCTGAAATCATTAGGGATCAATGTTATTGGAAAGAACAAAGACAGGCAGTATGATAAGAAAATCTTAATGCTAATACATACTGCTCCAACCCTGATAATCACACCTCTATCCTGATAGCTCCGCCCCCAAATTCACAAACATGCTATGCAGCACAGGCAACTCCCCTATCATAATTGGACACGCCCCTTACTGGTGATTAGCTAGAAGTGTGTTTTGATGCTCAGTCCGATCCACTTTCAACAGTGTTTCTCGGAAATTGCTTACTGTACCTTTAATATTGTCAGCCCAAGCTATGGTGAAAATGTATTGCGTGAACTCTCTCTCATTCAGGAAAACATGTGCATTGTGACCTTGCAAGTATACTGTACTTACTTTTCATGAATTTTTAGGACCCTGTGTACAATGGGAATTTCTCGTCCCTCGATCCTGAACACAACAATCTCTCCCACTCTGATTGGATCTTCAACACGATTTGTGAGAAAGAGAAGGTCTCCTCTGTGAAATGCAGGCTCCATGCTTCCACTACAATAACAATGACATTAATAATTAGTGCTGGGCAACAATTAATTTTATGTACAGACACATACAATATGCAGGTGCATCTCAAATTAGAATGTCGTGGAAAAGTTCATTTACTTCAGTAATTCAACTCAAATTGTGAAACTTGTGTATTAAATTCAATGCACACAGACTGAAGTAGTTTAAGTCTTTGGTTCTTTTAATTGTGATGATTTTGGCTCACATTTAACAAAAACCCACCAAATCTCAACAAATTCGAATATGGTGACATGCCAATCAGCTAATCAACTCAAAACACCTGCAAAGGTTTCCTGAGCCTTCAAAATGGTCTCTCAGTTTGGTTCACTAGGCTACACAATCATGGGGAAGACAGATCTGACAGTTGTCCAGAAGACAATCATTGACACCCTTCACAAGGAAGGTAAGCCACAAACATTCATTGCCAAAGAAGCTGGCTGTTCACAGAGTGCTGTATCCAAGCATGTTAACAGAAAGTTGAGTGGAAGGAAAAAGTGTGGAAGAAAAAGATACACAACCAACCGAGAGAACCGCAGCCTTATGAGGATTGTCAAGCAAAATCGATTCAAGAATTTGGGTGAACTTCACAAGGAATGGACTGAGGCTGGGGTCAAGGCATCAAGAGCCACCACACACAGACGTGTCAAGGAATTTGGCTACAGTTGTCGTATTCCTCTTGTTAAGCCGCTCCTGAACCACAGACAACCTCAGAGGCGTCTTACCTGGGCTAAGGAGAAGAAGAACTGGACTGTTGCCCAGTGGTCCAAAGTCCTCTTTTAAGATGAGAGCAAGTTTTATATTTCATTTGGAAACCAAGGTCCTAGAGTCTGGAGGAAGGGTGGAGAAGCTCATAGCCCAAGTTGCTTGAAGTCCAGTGTTAAGTTTCCACAGTCTGTGATGATTTGGGGTGCAATGTCATCTGCTGGTGCTGGTCTATTGTGTTTTTTGAAAACCAAAGTCACTGCACCCGTTTACCTAGAAATTTTGGAGCACGTCAGCAGCTTTTTAAAGATGCTGATTTCATTTTCCAGCAGGATTTGGCATCTGCCCACACTGCCAAAAGCACCAAAAGTTGGTTAAATGACCATGGTGTTGGTGTGCTTGACTGGCCAGCAAACTCACCAGACCTGAACCCCATAGAGAATCTATGGAGTATTGTCAAAAGGAAAATGAGAAACAAGAGACCAAAAAATACAGATGAGCTGCAGGCCACTGTCAAAGAAACCTGGGCTTCCATACCACCTCAGCAGTGCCACAAACTGATCACCTCCATGCCACGTCGAATTGAGGCAGTAATTAAAGCAAAAGGAGCCCCTACCAAGTATTGAGTACATATACAGTAAATGAACATACTTTCCAGAAGGCCAACAATTCACTAAAAATGTTTTTTTGTATTGGTCTTATGAAGTATTCTAATTTGTTGAGATAGTGAATTGTTGGGTTTTTGTTAAATGTGAGCCAAAATCATCACAATTAAAAGAATCAAAGACTTAAACTACTTCAGTCTGTGTGCATTGAATTTATTTAATACGAGTTTCACAATTTGAGTTGAATTACTGAAATAAATGAACTTTTACACAACATTCTAATTTGAGATGCACCTGTATATTTTGAAAATATGTGCATGTATTTACATTCATATAATTTACATATATATTATATAAACATAACTTTTTTTTTAATTAAATACATACATGCATGTGTGTATTTATATATACATAATAAATATACACAGTACACAAACTTTTGGATGTGATTAAGTGCAATTAATCATTGCCCAGCTCTATTAATAATTACACTTTACTGATCTAAGCATAACATTTTGCATTGTCTTGTGCAGTATTTAAATCATATCAGTCTTTGATCATATGCCTCAATTTACTTTCAAATATCCCAGCGAGTTTTATATTTGGCTTCTTAACAAAAAGCTGGTTCTAAGAAATATTTTTTAAAAATAAGATTCATAAACCAATTTCAAAATCAAAATCAAAAGTCACTCACACATTTTATGCAAAGTCTATAAACAATAGGGCCCAATGTTAAAATGATGGAATTTTTCAAAGGCGTTTTATCTGTATTTTGAATTATGCATGGAATTAGGTTTTATTTTAATTTAAGGAAATATCCATAAATTCAACGGATAATGTCCTGGAAGCAACCAGAACCTTTTCTGTTTTTCTGCATATTACAGTGCACCAACCCATAACACATCATCAGGGTTTCCATATATTTGCATTCAATTTTCCAGTTTGTTTTGTGATTACTGGATAAGGACACTCATTTCTACATTCTGCCTAGTTTCTACAGTTAAAACGAACTTTAATGGTTCTGTAAATAAAAGCACAGTGCACTGCAACAGTTCTGGAAATCACTTATTTTTTAACAATTTAATTTAACAATGGGAACACATCATCATGTAAAAGATAAAGTATGCTGCAAAAATATGACCATATTACCTGAGAACAACCACAATCGGGCTTTCACTCCCAGTTACAACCATCAAGCCTTTCCAGATCATCAAGGCTGAAGATACAATCATCCCAAAATTCAGCACCTGATAGTAAAGCTGAAAAACACGAGATGCAAAACATCAGATGGCTTTTTCTTTGGCTCCCAGTTTGATTAAATTTCCTAGCGAAAGTATGTGATCGTTAGTAAATATAATGATGACTGATGGATATTTAAGATCTATTGTAGGGCAACGGCTTAAAGTGAAAGACACGTTACTGTAATATATAAATAAAGAGCACAGAATAACTGAATAGCAGCTGTTGTAAAAAGCCGCCTTCCTTTTTTCACACCTACTTAACAACAAAATATGTAATCATTTAAAGCATATTTAATCTCTACAACTCGCAACACAGAGAACTAACAGAGCACTAATATGTATGAAACGACAAAGCCACTGCCATTCAAGCTGACGTGTAGTAAGCAGAGGAAGCGTCGAGCTAACGTTATCTGGCTAAATAAATACACACCTGCCGCTTATTCATTCGCCGGACATCGTCGAGAAAGTCTAATGACAACATTTTGTCTGTAGATTAAATATGTATGACAAAAGTCAATTAAAATAATTGCAAAATTGAGATTTTGTTGCAAATGTTTCGCCGCCACTGCTGTAGTTAGCGGATGCGCGGCGACTCTTCTGGTTTCCTTACTTCCGGTAAGAAGAGGAAGAATAACCCCATGAAAGGTGATAGGTTGTCGTTTCTTTTTAAAAATTGTAAGAGCTGCGCGTATGGAATAGATGGCTCTTGAATTATGATAATTTTGGTAATTCTGTTCAACAAACTAATTACATTATTATGACTTTTCTTGTAATAGCCGTTCGGTAAACAACTGAACACAATAAAACATTCCCTGCTCGTGAGGCATGTTGTCAGAAAAGGTCAGTCAGTGTGTTAAATGAGCTGTAAAGTTGTCTTTCCTAGGCAATAGCAGCCTTTTGTAGCCAAGAGGTACAAAATGTACCTGTACAGAAACCTAAAACATGAATAAAACCTATCCAGAGAAATATTCAACTAAGTAAATAAGTGTGAGGAAAATCGTCTCATGGCAGATTCAAACGTATCAGACATAAAGGTTTAATCTCAAACATTATTGGTGCATAACGAAGAAATGACCGAAACAATAGTAATCTTTGAATCTTACATTTCAAAAATCCCCCAAAACATCAAACCTCCACTGACAGCACAAACTATAAAGTTGAGTCTCTGATGTCTTTAATATGCAAATTATTTTTCCCATACAAGCATTTACAAAAGTGCTAAATTTGATTGTAAGAATGGCTCATTGAATATAAATGTAATTGAAACTAGTAATCTACATGGAATGAATATGAAAATATATTTTCTCTTTGAGTGCAGATACCTGGGTTTAAGTGAATACCTTTTAGAATAATGTAATCTCCATAGTAGCAATACAGTTACAGATGTTTAGCTTTGTGATACAAGCAGGCTACCTAATAAATATAAAATAAACATTAGACATGCCCTTCCTTCAAGACCAGCACAGCATAAGCACCACCAAAGATTGACCATCAAAGGTACTAAATTCTTCAGCATTTTTGGTGACCCTGAAAACAGCCCAAATATTACATGACTGTCTCACTTATGGCTACATTAAGTAACATACATAGCATTTCCTGCGTTGTAATGTACCCAAGACAGGTTTTGACGTGGTACATGAACAAAAACATACATTTGCTCTGTAGCGAACACATTGTAACACAGTGACATGATACTTTTGCAATTAAACAAAAATAAATTATGATTATCCACATACATAGGATGGACAAGTAAGCAGTAAAAAGTGACAATTAATTGGCAGAATTTAACAGTTAAGTTAATAATAATAAATGCAATAAAACTCTGAATGAGTGTCTGTTTTAAACATTATTTCATATATGTGATAAATGACATAAGATATAGTATTTTACTGTAAGGCAACATGTTTGCAGTACCACATTTATCAGCTGCATATTCAGCAACCATTTGCTTGCAATTACGTTGATTAGCAGCTTTCCATTTGGAGTCCTTTCTTCTGTTCAGGCCTTTTCTTCCTCAGATCCACTTGTTTCTGATGCCTGTGTGTTGTTGAAAGCACTGTCTGTGAGCTCACTGTGGAGTTTGCTTTGCTCCTCCTCTGTGGACAGGCCAGTCTTTTTTGCTGAAAGAGGTGTGGTTTCATCGCTCAAGTCTGTTGAGTGTTCTTGTCGTTTCCCTGTGTCCTCATTGATAAAGTCCTCACGCTCCTCCGGTTCTTTGACCTTATGTACAATAATGAGGTGTCTGCTGAGTGCTAACTGAGAGGTGAAACAAAGGCCGCAGTGCTGGCACTGGGGTGCGTCGCTGTCGGTTCTGTGTTGAGGTATGTGCTCCTGAAACTGGGCCTGGTCTTCAGAGGTAAAGCCACATTTGGCGCAGCGATAAAGTGGCTTAAGTCGCTTGCCAGGGACGCTGCATGATGTTTCCCCATTTCCTGCAACTCCACGAGCCTCCTCTGCTCTTCTTTTCCGTTTCTGAAAGAGAAAAATGCAGTTGCATATGTTGTATTTGAGGTCATTTTTCTACAAAATAAATAAAATAAGCATTTGGGATTACCTCGCTTGTGGGTTTGACCACCTCCTGAGACACTAGCTCTGCCATCTGGCTGAAATCTGGGTTCTTGATTCCATGCATCAAGCTGATGTGGTTCTTTAGCATAGAGTGTTTAGTGAATGACATCCTCTCGGTTGTGCAGTACCTTCAGGATTTTTAAAGAAACAACACAAAGTTGTACTCTTAAGAAATCTTGATGAAACTTCTTCGCATATCAAATAGCTTTTTAAATTATACAGTATAGTGATTTTACCAGCATGTGTACACTTTCTTTCTCCCATCATGGTCACTTCGAAGGTGTCGTTTAAGACTCATGGGTGAATTGAAGGACATTTCACATAGTTGACATGGATGCCTTTTTACCAACTGCAAAACACAGGCACGTTCAAATGTGAAGATTTTGGATCACAGATACAAAATCTTACATACACTGCAACGGATCTCACCTTGCCATGGCTGGTCTTCATGTGATTAACGTAGGTTTCTTTGTCAGGGACCCACAGGAGGCATTCTCCACAGGTCCAACCAGTGTTCTTCATATTAACCCCAGCACTTGACTTGTGCGCAGCAGAACTCTCTCTTCCCTTCATGCAGGCCTCATTAACTGGTTTGGTCAACCTTGGTTGGAGGTTTTGTGGTGACATGTCATCAGAAAAAGTTGATGTCTCTGTCTTTTTGGGGATTTTTTCTGCTTCACCTCTGAAAACTCCACCATGAACAGTCTGCAGATGAAACAATTTATTGCACTTTTTAAATATGAATCTTTTTTTTCAATATCTGAGTAATACAATACCACACTTGTTATTTAGGTCAGCACTGATGAGATGAGACTTTTCCTTTTCTATTTATTTTGTGCTATCCTCTCTAGACAGACCACATCCCATGTTAATGGACAGTTTTGTATGCTTTTGTTAAAAGTTATTGTATTTACTTGACAAATCAAATAGGTCTCCCAAAATAAAAAAATAAAAAAACCTAAGAACCTTGGTGTCACACTGATTAACCACCTGTCATTTGCAAGCACCCCACCGCAAGTGACATATTCTCATCTTGACTACTACGTGTCTCCCAGCATGCAATCAAACTCATGCAGCTCATGCAGAATGTAAAAATATTTGGGTTAACTTAAAGAATCTAGCATGGGCTTGTTTATTTCTACTAGGATTTATTGTACCGTATTTTCCAGAAAAAGTCACTTCTGACTATAAGTCGCAACGGGTTAAATTTGCATTGTAAAGAGGAAAAAACATGTATAAATCACATTTCGTTATTACGTTCAAAATTTTGTCAAATTCAGCTTCTGGCGGACCACTGTCCTGCAGAATTTAACTCCAACCCCAATTAAACACACCTGATCCAGCTGGTGTGTTGGAATTGGCTGGAGCTAAACTCTGCAGGACAGTGGCCCTCCAAGAGCTGAGTAAATTTAACAGTATTTAGATCCAAACAGGAATGAAAAATGTAAGTATAAAACATTACAGTGGCATTCATTATAAACACGATTTATTATACATTTACCAGCATATACAAAAACATTTGGGCTCCAAGTGTGTGCTTTGCACGTTTTGCATGCTTGACACTAATTGCATTATATAAAATGATTTGAAATAAAAGTTGCAGCACATTTCAGATGATGAAAAAACGTGACTTATATTCCGGAAAATACGGTATATGTACATTATTAGATTCATCCAGACAGCACTAACTTGCTTATGTACAGGAAGTAGTTAATTTAATAATGTTCTTAATTGTATGCTTACCATCTGGTGATCACAACAGTCTCATATCAAGCACTTTTTGTAAGCTGGTAAGGAGCATCTGCTAAATGTCTTAAATGTAAATGTCTTGTAGCCAGACAGAAGCATTATGTATAAAATATGTATGGAATGAACTCACACCTTCTAAACATACTAAATACATTATTC